>NC_079197.1:67778302-68380385 GCF_029499605.1 Hyla sarda | reverse complement strand
CTACACCCCTCTGTCACCCATGTACACTCCTCTACACCCCTCTGTACACTCCTATGCAACCCATGTACACTCCTCTACACCCCTCTGTCACCCATGCACACTCCTCTACGCCCCTCTGTCACCCATGTACACTCCTCTACACCCCTCTGTCACCCATGTACACTCCTCTATACCCCTATGTACACTCCTCTACACCCCTCTGTACACTCCTCTGCCACCCATGTAAACTCCTCTACACGCCTCTGTCACCCATGTACACTCCTCTGCACCCCTCTGTCACAAATGTACACTCCTCTACACCCCTCTGTCACCCATGTTCACTCCTCTACACCCCTCTGTCACCCATGTAAACTCCTCTACACCCCTCTGTCACCCATGTACACTCCTCTACACCCCTCTGTCACCCATGTACACTCCTCTACACCCCTCTGTATACTCCTCTACACCCCTCTGTACACTCCTCTGCCACCCATGTACACTCCTCTACACCAATCTGTCACCCATGTACACTCCTCTATACCCCTCTGTCACCCATGTACACTCCTCTACGCCCCTCTGTCACCCATGTAAACTCCTCTACACCCCTCTGTCACCCATGTACACTCCTCTATACCCCTCTGTACACTTCTCTACACCCCTCTGTACACTCCTCTGCCACCCATGTAAACTCCTCTACACTCCTCTGTCACCCATGTACACTCCTCTACACCCCTCTGTCACCCATGTACACTCCTCTACACCCCTCTGTCACCCATGTACACTCCTCTACACCCCTCTGTCACCCATGTAAACTCCTCTACACCCCTCTGTCACCCATGTACACTCCTCTACACCCCTCTGTCACCCATGTACACTCCTCTACACCCCTCTGTCACCCATGTAAACTCCTCTACACCCATGTACACTCCTCTACACCCCTCTGTCACCCATGTACACTCCTCTACACCCCTCTGTCACCCATGTACACTCCTCTATACCCCTCTGCACACTCCTCTGCCACCCATGTAAACTCCTCTACACGCCTCTGTCACCCATGTACACTCCTCTACACCTCTCTGTCACCCATGTACACTCCTCTACACCCCTCTGTACACTCCTCTGCCACCCATGTAAACTCCTCTACACGCCTCTGTCACCCATGTACACTCCTCTACACCCCTCTGTCACCCATGTACACTCCCCACACCCCTCTGTCACCCATGTACACTCCTCTACACCCCTCTGTCACCCATGTACACTCCTCTATACCCCTCTGTACACTCCTCTAGACCCCTCTGTACACTTCTATACACCCCTCTGTACACTCCTCAGCCACCCATGTAAACTCCTCTACATGCCTCTGTCACCCATGTACACTCCTCTACACCCCTCTGTCACCCATGTACACTCCTCTACACCCCTCTGTCACCCATGTACACTCCTCTACATCCCTCTGTACACTCCTCTACACCCCTCTGTACACTCCTCTACACCCCTCTATACACTCCTCGGCCACCCATGTACACTCCTCTACACCCCTCTGTCACCCATGTACACTCCTCTACACCCCTCTGTCACCCATGTACACTCCTCTACACCCCTCTGTCACCCATGTACACTCCTCTACACCCCTCTGTCACCCATGTACACTCCTCTACATCCCTCTGTACACTCCTCTACACCCCTCTGTACACTCCTCTACACCCCTCTATACACTCCTCGGCCACCCATGTACACTCCTCTACACCCCTCTGTCACCCATGTACACTCCTCTACACCCCTCTGTCACCCATGTACACTCCTCTACACCCCTCTTTCACCCTTGTACACTCCTCTACACCCCTCTGTCACCAATGTAAACTCCTCTACACCCCTCTGTCACCCATGTACACTCCTCTACACCCCTCTGTCACCCATGTACACTCCTCTACACCCCTCTGTACACTCCTCTACACCCCTCTGTACACTCCTATGCCACCCATGTACACTCCTCTACACCCCTCTGTCACCCATGTACACTCCTCTATACCCCTCTGTCACCCATGTACACTCCTCTACGCCCCTCTGTCACCCATGTACACTCCTCTATACCCCTCTGTACACTCCTCTACACCCCTCTGTACACTCCTCTGCCACCCATGTAAACTCCTCTACACGCCTCTGTCACCCATGTACACTCCTCTACACCCTTCTGTCACCCATGTACACTCCTCTACACCCCTCTGTCACCCATTTACACTCCTCTACACCCCTCTGTCACCCATGTAAACTATTCTACACCCATCTGTCACCCATGTACACTCCTCTACACCCCTCTGTCACCCATGTACACTCCTCTAGACCCCTCTGTCACCCATGTAAACTCCTCTACACCCATGTACACTCCTCTACACCCCTCTGTCACCCATTTACACTCCTCTAAACCCCTCTGTCACCCATGTAAACTATTCTACACCCCTCTGTCACCCATGTACACTCCTCTACACCCCTCTGTCACCCATGTACACTCCTCTATACCCCTTTGTACACTCCTCTGCCACCCATGTAAACTCCTCTACACGTCTCTGTCACCCATGTACACTCCTCTACACCCCTCTGTCAACCATGTACACTCCTCTATACCCCTCTGTACACTTTTCTGCCACCCATGTAAACTCCTCTACACGCCTCTGTCACCCATGTACACTCCTCTACACCCCTCTGTCACCCATGTACACTCCTCCACACCCCTCTGTCACCCATGTACACTCCTCTATACCCCTCTGTACACTCCTCTGCCACCCATGTAAACTCCTCTACACGCCTCTGTCACCCATGTACACTCCCCACACCCCTCTGTCACCCATGTACACTCCTCTACACCCCTCTGTCACCCATGTACACTCCTCTATACCCCTCTGTACACTCCTCTACACCCCTCTGTACACTTCTATACACCCCTCTGTACACTCCTCAGCCACCCATGTAAACTCCTCTACATGCCTCTGTCACCCATGTACACTCCTCTACACCCCTCTGTCACCCATGTACACTCCTCTACACCCCTCTGTCACCCATGTACACTCCTCTACATCCCTCTGTACACTCCTCTACACCCCTCTGTACACTCCTCTACACCCCTCTATACACTCCTCGGCCACCCATGTACACTCCTCTACACCCCTCTGTCACCCATGTACACTCCTCTACACCCCTCTGTCACCCATGTACACTCCTCTACACCCCTCTGTCACCCATGTACACTCCTCTACACCCCTCTGTCACCCATGTACACTCCTCTACATCCCTCTGTACACTCCTCTACACCCCTCTGTACACTCCTCTACACCCCTCTATACACTCCTCGGCCACCCATGTACACTCCTCTACACCCCTCTGTCACCCATGTACACTCCTCTACACCCCTCTGTCACCCATGTACACTCCTCTACACCCCTCTTTCACCCATGTACACTCCTCTACACCCCTCTGTCACCAATGTAAACTCCTCTACACCCCTCTGTCACCCATGTACACTCCTCTACACCCCTCTGTCACCCATGTACACTCCTCTACACCCCTCTGTACACTCCTCTACACCCCTCTGTACACTCCTATGCCACCCATGTACACTCCTCTACACCCCTCTGTCACCCATGTACACTCCTCTATACCCCTCTGTCACCCATGTACACTCCTCTACGCCCCTCTGTCACCCATGTACACTCCTCTATACCCCTCTGTACACTCCTCTACACCCCTCTGTACACTCCTCTGCCACCCATGTAAACTCCTCTACACGCCTCTGTCACCCATGTACACTCCTCTACACCCTTCTGTCACCCATGTACACTCCTCTACACCCCTCTGTCACCCATTTACACTCCTCTACACCCCTCTGTCACCCATGTAAACTATTCTACACCCATCTGTCACCCATGTACACTCCTCTACACCCCTCTGTCACCCATGTACACTCCTCTAGACCCCTCTGTCACCCATGTAAACTCCTCTACACCCATGTACACTCCTCTACACCCCTCTGTCACCCATTTACACTCCTCTACACCCCTCTGTCACCCATGTAAACTATTCTACACCCCTCTGTCACCCATGTACACTCCTCTACACCCCTCTGTCACCCATGTACACTCCTCTATACCCCTTTGTACACTCCTCTGCCACCCATGTAAACTCCTCTACACGTCTCTGTCACCCATGTACACTCCTCTACACCCCTCTGTCAACCATGTACACTCCTCTATACCCCTCTGTACACTTTTCTGCCACCCATGTAAACTCCTCTACACGCCTCTGTCACCCATGTACACTCCTCTACACCCCTCTGTCACCCATGTACACTCCTCCACACCCCTCTGTCACCCATGTACACTCCTCTATACCCCTCTGTACACTCCTCTGCCACCCATGTAAACTCCTCTACACGCCTCTGTCACCCATGTACACTCCTCTACACCCCTCTGTCACCCATGTACACTCCTCTACACCCCTCTGTCACCCATGTACACTTCTCTACACCCCTCTGTACACTCCTCTACACCCCTCTGTACACTCCTCTGCCACCCATGTACACTCCTCTACACGCCCCTGTCACCCATGTACACTCCTCTACACCCCTCTGTCACCCATTTACACTCCTCTACACCCCTCTGTCACCCATGTAAACTATTCTACACCCATCCGTCACCCATGTACACTCCTCTACACCCCTCTGTCACCCATGTACACTCCTCTAGACCCCTCTGTCACCCATGTAAACTCCTCTACACCCATGTACACTCCTCTACACCCCTCTGTCACCCATGTACACTCCTCTACACCCCTCTGTCACCCATGCACACTCCTCTATACCCCTTTGTACACTCCTCTGCCACCCATGTAAACTCCTCTACACGTCTCTGTCACCCATGTACACTCCTCTACACCCCTCTGTCACCCATGTACACTCCTCTATACCCCTCTGTACACTCCTCTGCCACCCATGTAAACTCCTCTACACGCCTCTGTCACCCATGTACACTCCTCTACACCCCTCTGTCACCCATGTACACTCCTCCACACCCCTCTGTCACCCATGTACACTCCTCTATACCCCTCTGTACACTCCTCTGCCACCCATGTAAACTCCTCTACACGCCTCTGTCACCCATGTACACTCCTCTACACCCCTCTGTCACCCATGTACACTTCTCTACACCCCTCTGTACACTCCTCTACACCCCTCTGTCACCCATGTACACTCCTCTACAACCCTCTGTCACCCATGTACACTTCTCTACACCCCTCTGTACACTCCTCTACACCCCTCTGTACACTCCTCTGCCACCCATGTACACTCCTCTACACCCCTCTGTCACTAATGTACACTCCTCTACACCCATCTGTAACCCATGTACACTCCTCTACACTCCTCTGTCACCCACGTACACTCCTCTACACCCCTCTATACACTCCTTGGCCACCCATGTACACTCCTCTACACCCCTCTGTCACCCATGTACACTCCTCTACACCCCTCTGTCACCCATGTACACTCCTCTACACCCCTCTGTCACCCATGTGCACTCCTCTACACCCCTCTGTCACCCATGTACACTCCTCTACACCCCTCTGTCACCCATGTAAACTCCTCTACACCCATCTGTCCCCCATGTACACTCCTCTACACCCCTGTCACTCATGTACACTCCTCTACACCCCTCTGTCACCCATGTACACTCCTCTACACCCCGCTGTCACCCATATACACTCCTCTACACCCCTCTGTCACCCATGTACAATCCTCTACACCCCTCTGTCACCCATGTACACTCCTCTACACCCTTCTGTACACTCCTCTACACCCCTCTGTTCACTCCTCATCACCCCTCTGTACATTCCTCTGCCACCCATGTACACTCCTCTACACCCCTCTGTCACCCATGTACATTCCTCTACACCCCTCTGTCACCCATGTACACTCCTCTACACCCTTCTGTCACCCATGTACACTCCTCTACACCCTTCTGTACACTCCTCTACACCCCTCTGTTCACTCCTCATCACCCCTCTGTACATTCCTCTGCCACCCATGTACACTCCTCTACACCCCTCTGTCACCCATGTACACTCCTCTATACCCCTCTGTACACTTCTCTACACCCCTCTGTACACTCCTCTGCCACCCATGTACACTCCTCTACACCCCTCTGTCACCCATGTACACTCCTCTACACCTTGTCACTCCTTTCCACCCCTCTGTCGCACCCTATGCCCCCGTCACCAATGTTCACTCTTCTACACCCCTCTGTCACCCTTGTACACCTCCCTACACCCCTCTGTACACTCCTCTACACCCCTCTGTCACCCATGTACACGCCTCTATACCCCTCTGTCACCCATGTACACTCCTCTATACCCCTCTGTCACCCATGTACACTCCTCTATACCCCTCTATCACCCATGTACACTTCTCTACACCCCTCTGTCACCCATGTACACTACTTCTCTACACCCCTCTGTCACCCATATACACTCCTCTACACCCCTCTGTCACCCATGTACACCCCTCTACACCCCTCTGTCACCCATGTACACTCCTCTACACCCCTCTGTCACCCATGTACAATCCTCTACACCCCTCTGTCACCCATGTACACTCCTCTACATCCCTCTGTACACTCCTCTACACCCCTCTGTACACTCCTCTACACCCCTCTATACACTCCTCGGCCACCCATGTACACTCCTCTACAACCCTCTGTCACCCATGTACACTCCTCTACACCCCTCTGTCACCCATGTACACTCCTCTACACCCCTCTGTCACCCATGTACACTCCTCTACACCCCTCTGTCACCAATGTAAACTCCTCTACACCCCTCTGTCACCCATGTACACTCCTCTACACCCCTCTGTCACCCATGTACACTCCTCTACACTCCTCTACACCCCTCTGTACACTCCTATGCCACCCATGTACACTCCTCTACACCCCTCTGTCACCCATGTACACTCCTCTATACCCCTCTGTCACCCATGTACACTCCTCTACGCCCCTCTGTCACCCATGTACACTCCTCTATACCCCTCTGTACACTCCTCTTCACCCCTCTGTACACTCCTCTGCCACCCATGTAAACTCCTCTACACGCCTCTGTCACCCATGTACACTCCTCTACACCCTTCTGCCACCCATGTACAATCCTCTACACCTCTCTGTCACCCATGTACACTCCTCTACACCCCACTGTCACCCATGTAAACTATTCTACACCCACCTGTCACCCATGTACACTCCTCTACACCCCTCTGTCACCCATGTACACTCCTCTAGACCCCTCTGTCACCCATGTAAACTCCTCTACACCCATGTACACTCCTTTACACCCCTCTGTCACCCATGTACACTCCTCTACACCCCTCTGTCACCCATGTACACTCCTCTATACCCCTCTGTACACTCCTCTGCCACACATGTAAACTCCTCTACACGCCTCTGTCACCCATGTACACTCCTCTACACCCCTCTGTCACCCATGTACACTCCTCTACACCCCTCTGTCACCCATGTACACTCCTCTACACCCCTCTGTCACCCATGTAAACTCCTCTACACCCCTCTGTCACCCATGTACACTCCTCTATATCCCTCTGTACACTCCTCTGCCACCCATGTAAACTCCTCTACACGCCTCTGTCACCCATGTACACTCCTCTACACCCCTCTGTCACCCATGTACACTCCTCCACACCCCTCTGTCACCCATGTACACTCCTCTATACCCCTCTGTACACTCCTCTGCCACCCATGTAAACTCCTCTACACGCCTCTGTCACCCATGTACACTCCTCTACACCCCTCTGTCACCCATGTACACTCCTCTACACCCCTCTGTCACCCATGTACACTTCTCTACACCCCTCTGTACACTCCTCTACACCCCTCTGTACACTCCTCTGCCACCCATGTACACTCCTCTACACGCCCCTGTCACCCATGTACACTCCTCTACACGCCTCTGTCACTAATGTACACTCCTCTACACCCATCTGTAACCCATGTACACTCCTCTACACCCCTCTGTCACCCACGTACACTCCTCTACACCCCTCTGTACACTCCTCTACACCCCTCTGTACACTCCTCTACACCCCTCTATACACTCCTCGGCCACCCATGTACACTCCTCTACACCCCTCTGTCACCCATGTACACTCCTCTACACCCCTCTGTCACCCATGTACACTCCTCTACACCCCTCTGTCACCCATGTAAACTTCTCTACACCACTCTGTCACCCATGTAAACTCCTCTACACCCCTCTGTCACCCATGTACACTCCTCTACACCCCTCTGTCACCCATGTACACTCCTCTACACCCCTCTGTCACCCATGTACACTCCTCTACACCCCTCTGTACACTCCTATGCAACCCATGTACACTCCTCTACACCCCTCTGTCACCCATGCACACTCCTCTACGCCCCTCTGTCACCCATGTACACTCCTCTACACCCCTCTGTCACCCATGTACACTCCTCTATACCCCTATGTACACTCCTCTACACCCCTCTGTACACTCCTCTGCCACCCATGTAAACTCCTCTACACGCCTCTGTCACCCATGTACACTCCTCTGCACCCCTCTGTCACCCATGTACACTCCTCTACACCCCCCTGTCACCCATGTAAACTCCTCTACAACCCTCTGTCACCCATGTACACTCCTCTACACCCCTCTGTCACCCATGTACACTCCTCTACACCCCTCTGTATACTCCTCTACACCCCTCTGTACACTCCTATGCCACCCATGTACACTCCTCTACACCCCTCTGTCACCCATGTACACTCCTCTATACCCCTCTGTCACCCATGTACACTCCTCTACGCCCCTCTGTCACCCATGTAAACTCCTCTACACCCCTCTGTCACCCATGTACACTCCTCTATACCCCTCTGTACACTTCTCTACACCCCTCTGTACACTCCTCTGCCACCCATGTAAACTCCTCTACACTCCTCTGTCACCCATGTACACTCCTCTACACCCCTCTGTCACCCATGTACACTCCTCTACACCCCTCTGTCACCCATGTAAACTCCTCTACACCCCTCTGTCACCCATGTACACTCCTCTACACCCCTCTGTCACCCATGTACACTCCTCTACACCCCTCTGTCACCCATGTAAACTCCTCTACACCCATGTACACTCCTCTACACCCCTCTGTCACCCATGTACACTCCTCTACACCCCTCTGTCACCCATGTACACTCCTCTATACCCCTCTGCACACTCCTCTGCCACCCATGTAAACTCCTCTACACCCCTCTGTCACCCATGTACACTCCTCTACACCTCTCTGTCACCCATGTACACTCCTCTACACCCCTCTGTACACTCCTCTGCCACCCATGTAAACTCCTCTACACGCCTCTGTCACCCATGTACACTCCTCTACACCCCTCTGTCACCCATGTACACTCCCCACACCCCTCTGTCACCCATGTACACTCCTCTACACCCCTGTGTCACCCATGTACACTCCTCTATACCCCTCTGTACACTCCTCTACACCCCTCTGTACACTTCTATACACCCCTCTGTACACTCCTCAGCCACCCATGTAAACTCCTCTACATGCCTCTGTCACCCATGTACACTCCTCTACACCCCTCTGTCACCCATGTACACTCCTCTACACCCCTCTGTCACCCATGTACACTCCTCTACATCCCTCTGTACACTCCTCTACACCCATCTGTACACTCCTCTACACCCCTCTATACACTCCTCGGCCACCCATGTACACTCCTCTACACCCCTCTGTCACCCATGTACACTCCTCTACACCCCTCTGTCACCCATGTACACTCCTCTACACCCCTCTGTCACCCATGTACACTCCTCTACACCGCTCTGTCACCAATGTAAACTCCTCTACACCCCTCTGTCACCCATGTACACTCCTCTACACCCCTCTGTCACCCATGTACACTCCTCTACACCCCTCTGTACACTCCTCTACACCCCTCTGTACACTCCTATGCCACCCATGTACACTCCTCTACACCCCTCTGTCACCCATGTACACTCCTCTATACCCCTCTGTCACCCATGTACACTCCTCTACGCCCCTCTGTCACCCATGTACACTCCTCTTTACCCCTCTGTACACTCCTCTACACCCCTCTGTACACTCCTCTGCCACCCATGTAAACTCCTCTACACGCCTCTGTCACCCATGTACACTCCTCTACACCCTTCTGTCACCCATGTACACTCCTCTACACCCCTCTGTCACCCATTTACACTCCTCTACACCCCTCTGTCACCCATGTAAACTATTCTACACCCATCTGTCACCCATGTACACTCCTCTACACCCCTCTGTCACCCATGTACACTCCTCTAGACCCCTCTGTCACCCATGTAAACTCCTCTACACCCATGTACACTCCTCTACACCCCTCTGTCACCCATTTACACTCCTCTACACCCCTCTGTCACCCATGTAAACTATTCTACACCCCTCTGTCACCCATGTACACTCCTCTACACCCCTCTGTCACCCATGTACACTCCTCTATACCCCTTTGTACACTCCTCTGCCACCCATGTAAACTCCTCTACACGTCTCTGTCACCCATGTACACTCCTCTACACCCCTCTGTCAACCATGTACACTCCTCTATACCCCTCTGTACACTTTTCTGCCACCCATGTAAACTCCTCTACACGCCTCTGTCACCCATGTACACTCCTCTACACCCCTCTGTCACCCATGTACACTCCTCCACACCCCTCTGTCACCCATGTACACTCCTCTATACCCCTCTGTACACTCCTCTGCCACCCATGTAAACTCCTCTACATGCCTCTGTCACCCATGTACACTCCTCTACACCCCTCTGTCACCCATGTACACTCCTCTACACCCCTCTGTCACCCATGTACACTTCTCTACACCCCTCTGTACACTCCTCTACACCCCTCTGTACACTCCTCTGCCACCCATGTACACTCCTCTACACGCCCCTGTCACCCATGTACACTCCTCTACACCCCTCTGTCACCCATTTACACTCCTCTACACCCCTCTGTCACCCATGTAAACTATTCTACACCCATCTGTCACCCATGTACACTCCTCTACACCCCTCTGTCACCCATGTACACTCCTCTAGACCCCTCTGTCACCCATGTAAACTCCTCTACACCCATGTACACTCCTCTACACCCCTCTGTCACCCATGTACACTCCTCTACACCCCTCTGTCACCCATGCACACTCCTCTATACCCCTTTGTACACTCCTCTGCCACCCATGTAAACTCCTCTACACGTCTCTGTCACCCATGTACACTCCTCTACACCCCTCTGTCACCCATGTACACTCCTCTATACCCCTCTGTACACTCCTCTGCCACCCATGTAAACTCCTCTACACGCCTCTGTCACCCATGTACACTCCTCTACACCCCTCTGTCACCCATGTACACTCCTCCACACCCCTCTGTCACCCATGTACACTCCTCTATACCCCTCTGTACACTCCTCTGCCACCCATGTAAACTCCTCTACACGCCTCTGTCACCCATGTACACTCCTCTACACCCCTCTGTCACCCATGTACACTCCTCTACACCCCTCTGTCACCCATGTACACTTCTCTACACCCCTCTGTACACTCCTCTACACCCCTCTGTACACTCCTCTGCCACCCATGTACACTCCTCTACACGCCCCTGTCACCCATGTACACTCCTCTACACCCCTCTGTCACTAATGTACACTCCTCTACACCCATCTGTAACCCATGTACACTCCTCTACACCCCTCTGTCACCCACGTACACTCCTCTACACCCCTCTATACACTCCTCGGCCACCCATGTACACTCCTCTACACCCCTCTGTCACCCATGTACACTCCTCTACACCCCTCTGTCACCCATGTACACTCCTCTACACCCCTCTGTCACCCATGTACACTCCTCTACACCCCTCTGTCACCCATGTACACACCTCTACACCCCTCTGTCACCCATGTAAACTCCTCTACACCCATCTGTCCCCCATGTACACTCCTCTACACCCCTGTCACTCATGTACACTCCTCTACACCCCTCTGTCACCCATGTACACTCCTCTACACCCCGCTGTCACCCATATACACTCCTCTACACCCCTCTGTCACCCATGTACAATCCTCTACACCCCTCTGTCACCCATGTACACTCCTCTACACCCTTCTGTACACTCCTCTACACCCCTCTGTTCACTCCTCATCACCCCTCTGTACACTCCTCTGCCACCCATGTACACTCCTCTACACCCCTCTGTCACCCATGTACATTCCTCTACACCCCTTTGTCACCCATGTACACTCCTCTACACCTTGTCACTCCTTTCCACCCCTCTGTCGCACCCTATGCCCCCGTCACCAATGTTCACTCTTCTACACCCCTCTGTCACCCTTGTACACCTCCCTACACCCCTCTGTACACTCCTCTACACCCCTCTGTCACCCATGTACACGCCTCTATACCCCTCTGTCACCCATGTACACTCCTCTATACCCCTCTGTCACCCATGTACACTCCTCTATACCCCTCTATCACCCATGTACACTTCTCTACACCCCTCTGTCACCCATGTACACTACTTCTCTACACCCCTCTGTCACCCATATACACTCCTCTACACCCCTCTGTCACCCATGTACACCCCTCTACACCCCTCTGTCACCCATGTACACTCCTCTACACCCCTCTGTCACCCATGTACAATCCTCTACACCCCTCTGTCACCCATGTACACTCCTCTACACCCCTCTGTCACCCATGTACACTCCTCTACACCCCTCTGTCACCCATGTACACTCCTCTACACCCCTCTGTCACCCATGTACACTCCTCTACACCCATCTGTCACCCATATACACTCCTCTACACCCCTCTGTACACTCCTCTACACCCCTCTGTACACTCCTCTGCCACCCATGTACACTCCTCTACACCCCTCTGTCACCCATGTACACTCCTCTACACCCCTGTGTCACCCATGTACACTCCTCTACACCCATCTGCCACCAATGTATACTCCTCTACACCCCTCTGTCACCCATGTACATTCCTCTACACCCCTCTGTACACTCGTCTACACCCCTCTGTACACTCCTCTGCCACCCATGTACACTCCTCTACACCCCTCTGTCACCCATGTACACTCCTCTACACCCCTCTGTACACTCCTCTACACCCCTCTGTACACTCCTCTGCCACCCATGTACACTCCTCTACACCCCTCTGCCACCCATGTACGCTCCTCTACACCCCTCTGTCACCCATGTACTCTCCTCTCAACCCCTCTGTCACCCATGTAAACTCCTCCACGCCCATCTGTCACCCATGTACACTCCTCTACACCCCTCTGTCACCCATGTACACTCCTCTACACCCTTCTGTCACCCATGTACACTCCTCTACACCCCTCTGTCATCCATGTACAGTCCTCTACACCCCTCTGTCACCCATGTACACTCCTCTACACCCCTCGGTCACCCATGTACACTCCTCTGCCACCCATGTACACTCCTCTACACCCCTCTGTCACCCATGTACACTCCTCTATACCCCTCTGTCACCCATGTACACTCCTCTACACCCCTCTGTCAACCATGTACACTCCTCTACACCCCTCTGTCACTAATGTACACTCCTCTACACCCATCTGTCACCCATGTACACTCCTCTACACCCCTCTGTCACCCATGTACACTCCTCTAAACCCCTCTGTCACCCATGTACGCTCCTCTATATCCCTCTATCACACATGTACACTCCTCTTTACCCCTCTGTCACCCATGTACACTCCTCTATACCCCTCTATCACCCATGTACACTTCTCTTCACCACTCTGTCACCCATGTACACTCCTCTATACCCCTCTATCACCCATCTACACTCATCTATACCCCTCTGTCACCCATGTACACTTCTCTACACCCCTCTATCACCCATGTACACTCCTCTACACCCCTCTGTACACTCCTCTACACCCCTCTGTCACCCATGTACACTCCTCTACACCCCTCTATCACCCATGTACACTCCTCTATACCCCTCTGTCACCCATGTACACTCCTCTATACCCCGCTATCACCAATGTACACTTCTCTACACCCCTCTGTCACCCATGTACACTCCTCTACACCCCTCTGTGCACTCCTCTACAACCCTCTGTACACTCCTCTACACCCCTCTGTACACTCCTCTGCCACCCATGTACGCTCCTCTACACCCCTCTGTCACCCATGTACACTCCTCTACACCCCTCTGTCACCCATATACACTCCTCTACACCCTTCTGTCACCCATGTACACTCCTCTACACCCCTCTGTCACCCATGTACACTCCTCTACACCCCTCTGTCACCCATGTACACTCCTCTACACCCCTCTGTCACCCATGTGCACTCCTCTACACCCCTGTGTACACTCCTCTGCCACCCATGTACACTCCTCTACACCCCTCTGTCACCCATGTTCACTCCTCTATACCCCTCTGTCACCCATGTTCACTCCTCTACACCCCTCTGTCTCCCATGTACACTCCTCTACACCCCTCAGACACTAATGTACACTCCTCTACACCCATCTGTCACTCATGTACACTCCTCTACACCCTTCTGTCACCCATATACACTCCTCTACACCCCTCTGTCACCCATGTTCACTTCTCTATACCCTTCTATCACCCATGTACACTCCTCTATACCCCTCTGTCACCCATGTACACTCCTCTATACCCCTCTATCACCCATGTACACTTCTCTACACCCCTCTGTCACCCATGTACACTACTTCTCTACACCCCTCTGTCACCCATATACACTCCTCTACACCCCTCTGTCCAGTGGCGGATCCCGAGATTGCTGCCCCTCCCGATACTATATTATTATTGAGCGGGAGCTGTCAACCCTGGCTGCACTGTCCCCTCACCTGCAGCGTGTGAACCGCCGGGGACACCATTCTCTGCAGGCCGCGCGGGCTGCCTGTCAGTGCTGAGAATGCTCCAGTCTCAGCATCATTCAGTCTGCAGCCATTACACTGTGCAGGGGCTGGGAAGAGATAAGCTCCTCCCCCTCTCACCCCTCTGTGTTTCCAGCAGGCCGGGCTCAGCTTACTGCCCTCCACCACAGGCCCGGACACCCACCCAATTCCTCCAGACTCCCCCTGCTCACCCTGATGCTGCCCTTCATGGTAAGTAACTTTGGGGGAGGAGGAGGAAGGGGGGGGGGTCAGGCTTGGGAAACAGGTAAAGGGGAACTCTTATCAGTGTTTCCCAGCAGAGGCCTCTAACTATAGTAAAACTACAACTCCCAGCATGTATTTGGCTTTGTGAGCATACTGGGAGTTGTAGTTTTACAACAGCTGGAGGCACCCTGGTTGGGGAACACTGATCTATCTGTCTTTCTATCTCCTATCTATCTCTCATATCTATGTATCTATCTATCTATGTATGTATCTATCTATATATCTATCTAGAAACAGTGTAGGGTCCGTCCCAATGAGGCCACCTTATCGCGGTGGGACGGTCCAAGCTATTTGACTGCCGGCAGAGACAAATTTGCGAGCTAAGTGCCTCACTATCTCATAGTTTCACATTTGCATCTATTACACCATAGCTGTATAGCTCTCCATGTTTTAACTGCATATTCATGTTTCATCTATATCTTTGTGCTGGCAGTGTGCTGCTGCATTCTTCTGTTGCTGTATATCTAGCCTAGTAGCGTGCACCTGCAGGCCAGGTCCATATAATAGTTTGGTATCAACTAAAGTGCTGGCTGACTTATTCTTTGTCTGTATTGCACATATGGGGAGTGGCTACCTCCATGTTGGCCTTGCACCCCACCCACCTCTATCAGGTGTGTATAGAAGCAGTCTTGGATGTTCCAGATCCTGCCATGCTTACTGAACTGTTCACACAGAGGCATATTCACAGTGTAGGGTCCATCCCAATGAGGCCACCTTATCGCGGTAGGACAGTCCAAGCTATTTGACCGCCGGCGGAGACAAATTTGCGAGCTAAGTGCCTCACTATCTCATAGTTTCACATTTGCATCTATTACACCATAGCTGTATAGCTCTCCATGTTTTATCTGCATGTTCATGTTTCACCTATATCCTTGTGCTGGCAGTGTGCTGCTGCATTCTTCTGTTGCTATATATCTATCAATCTATCTCATATCTATCTATCTATCTCTTATATATCTATCTCCTATCTATCTATCTATCTATCTATCTCCTATCTATCTATCTATCTCCTATCTATCTATCTATCTATCTATCTATCTATCTCCTATCTATCTATCTATCTATCTATCTCATATCTATCGCATTTCTATCTATATATCTATATCATATCTATTCCACTGCTGCCAGCATCTAGTTTTAATTTACTTACAGCCTATTTAGACGCCGAGACAGGGCATAAGTTATAGATTGTGGGGGATCCGAGCGCTAGGACCCCCTACAATCTCCCAAACAGGGCCCCTGCAGTCTGCTGGAAGGGGGTGCTGAACCCTGCATGGAGCTTCCTGCAAGGGACATTGGAACATTGGTCACTTCCGGAAGACTGACAGGGCCCCGTTATGTGCCCCTCACTTATAATGCCCCCCTGTCATGTGCCCCTCACATATAATGCCACCCTGTCATGTGCCCCTCACTTATAATGCCCCCCCTGTCATGTGCCCCTCACTTATAATGCCCCACTGTCATGTGCCCCTCACTTACAATGCCCCCGTCATATGCCCCTCACTTATAATGCCCCCCTGTCATGCGCCCCTCACTTATAATGCCCCCCTGTCATGCGCCCCTCACTTATAATGCTCCTGTCATGTGCCCCTCACTTATAATGCCCCCGTGTCATGCGCCCCTCACTTATAATGCCCCCCTGTCATGCGCCCCTGACTTATAATGCCCCCCTGTCATGTGCCCCTCACTTATAATGCCCCCCTGTCATGTGCCCCTCACTTATAATGCCCCCTGTCATGTGCCCCTCACTTATAATGCTCCCTGTCATGTGCCCCTCACTTATAATGCTCCCCTGTCATATGCCCCTCACTTATAATGCCCCCTGTCATGTGCCCCTTACTTAAAATGCCCCCTGAGGGTGCAGGACAGGGGGCATTATATATGAGGGGAACATGAAGGGGGCATTATAAGTTATGGGCACATAACAGGGGGAATTAAATGTGAGGGGCACATGACAGGAGGCATTAAATGTGAGGGGCACATGACAGGGGGCATTAAATGTGAGGGGCACATGACAGGGGGCATTAAATGTGAGGGGCACATGACAGGGGGGCATTATAAGTGAGGGGCACATAACAGGCCCTCATTAATAATGCCCCCCTGTCTTGGGCCCCTCACTTATAATGCCCCCCTGTCTTGGGCCCCTCACTTATAATGCCCCCCTGTCTTGGGCCGCTAACATATAATGTACTTCAACTTATAATGCCCCCTGTTATGTGCCCCTTACTTATAACACCAGAGAAGAAAAAGAAATACGCAATATAATGCACACACACAGTTGCTATAATCCAAAAAATATTGGCCCTCATTTACTTAGAAAATGGGGTTGTAAGTCTATCTTGCTTTCTTACCCGACTGCTTTTTTCCTCTGGTATTTATTATTATGTCGCATCCTGTTTGTCGCACGTGGGTTTTGTTGGTTTTGGTTTCCAACTCCTCTGAGTTGTCGGGAAAAAATCCACAACAATTCAACAAATTCGGATTGGAAACCTTTATAAATAAAGCTCAGAAATGTCGGGTTACGCCCCTTTTTCGGATTTGGGAGAATCCACATCGGGTCCGTCGGGAAAATTTTTTGCATCCTGTCGCAGACTGGCGCACGATGTCTGCGACATGTCGCAGACAAAGATGCGCCAAAAAAACCCGACAAAACAAGTCGGGTTTAGAATTGTAAATGAGGGCCATTATCTTAATTGCACATAAGTATTACAAAACGCAGACAATACAATTAAAACCAATTTAAAAAGGCCCAAATGGCCACTGCACAAACAAGGGGGGGACCCCCTAAAAAAAGGGGGAACCCCACCCAAGGCACCTGCCTCCACAAATAAATAGGTTGTGAGCCTATCATGTAACAAGAATGTTAAATCAATACAACCCCACGCGTTCCGTTGTCCGTCAGCAACTTCCTCAGGGGTGTTGTCCCCTGAGGAAGTTGCTGACGGGCAACGGAACGCGTGGGGTCTCTAGGGGGGCACCTGCCGTACTACTCCTCCATCTACTGTCCTCCACTGCTAGTCCCCTGTGCTATTTATGAAGGATATTCAGGTTGTATACATATTATCAGTGTTGTGGGGATAGGACTGTATCCTCAGTGTTGTGGGGATAGGACTATATTGATTTAACATTCTTGTTACATCATAGGCTCACAACCTATTTATTTGTGGAGGCAGGTGCCCTGGGTGGGGTTCCCCCTTTTTTTAGGGAGTCCCCCCCTTGTTTGTGCAGTGGCCATTTGGGCCTTTTTTAATTGGTTTTAATTGTATTGTCTGCGTTTTGTAATACTTATGTGCAATAAAGATAATATTTTTGGGATTATAGCAACTGTGGGTGTGCATTTTATTGCATATTTCTTTTTCTTCTCTGGTGTAGCAATTGTTGCTTGGTACGCTTAATAGCACCCCTTCCTATATGACGCTGAGCCCGCCTGTCTCTTATATACATACCCCTTACTTATAATGCACCCTGAAGGGGCAGGACAGGGGGCATTATATGTGAGGGGAACATTACAGGGGATTTATATTTGAGGGGCACATGATAGGGGGCATTATAAGTGAGGAACCCCCTGTTATGTTCCCCTCACTTATAATGCCCCCTGAGGGAGCAGGATTGGGGGGCATTATATGTGAGGGGAACATTGCAGGGGCATTATATGTGAGGGGCACAGCACAGGTGGCATTATATGGTAGGGGCACAGGACAGAGGACATTATTATTATGAGGGGGAACAGGACAGGTCATAGTTATATGTGGGGGCACAAGATGGGGCATTACCACTATATATGAGGGGCACAGAGTATAAGGAATTTCTGGGGTAGTACGGTTTTCATTAGCCATAATACATCACGGTATTGTATTCAGAGGGATATTTAGAGCGTACAGTGTGTGGTAGTATTATATTCAGAGGGTACAGTGTGTGGCAGTATTATATTCTGAGGATATAGTGTGTGGCAGTATTATATTCTGAGGATATAGTGTGTGGCAGTATTATATTCTGAGGGTACAGTGTGTGGCATTATTATATTCTGAGGGTACAGTGTGTGACAGTATTATATTCTGAGGTTACAGTGTGTGGCAGTATTATATTCAATGGGTACAGTGTGTGGCAGTATTATTCAGTGGGTACATTGTGTGGCAGTATTATATTCATTGGGTACAGTGTGTGGGCAGTATTATGTTCAGTGGGTACAGTGTGTGGCAGTATTATATTTAGTGGGTACAGTGTGTGGCAGTATTATATTCAGTGGGTACAGTGTGTGGCAGTATTATATTCAGTGGGTACAATGTGTGGCAGTATTATATTCAGTGGGTACAGTGTGTGGCAGCATTATATTCAGTGGGTACAGTGTGTGGCAGTATTATATTCAGAGGGTACAGTGTGTGGCAGTATTATATTCAGTGGGTACAGTGTGTGGCAGTATTATATTCAGTGGGTACAATGTGTGGCAGTATTATATTCAGTTGGTACAGTGTGTGGCAGTATTATATTCAGAGGGTACAGTGTGTGGCAGTATTATATTCTGAGGGTACAGTGTGTGGCAGTATTATATTCTGAGGTTACAGTGTGTGGCAGTATTATATTCTGAGGGTACAGTGTGTGACAGTATTATATTCTGAGGTTACAGTGTGTGGCAGTATTATATTCTGAGGGTACAGTGTGTAGCAGTATTATTCAGTGGGTACAGTGTGGCAGTGTTATATTCAGCTGGTACAATGTGTGGCAGTATTATATTCAGTGGGTACAGTGTGTGGCAGTATTATATTCAGTGGGTACAGTGTGTGGCAGTATTATATTCAAAGGGTACAGTGTGTGGCAGTATTATATTCAGTGGGTACAATGTATGGCAGTATTATATTCAGTTGGTACAGTGTGTGGCAGTATTGTATTCAAAAGGTAAAGTGAGTTGCAGTATATTCGGAGGGTACAGTGTGTCAGAATTATATTCAAAGTGTTTGGCAGTATTATAATAATACTTATTTCATATAGAGGATCAGAATCCGCTGACACAGTGAAGAGCCATCTGGACGTCAAGTTATGCAGCGAGAACATTAAGCTGGACCCGGTGGTATGTACCATCTGAATTAGATAAGGAAAGACTATAGAGAAGACGTCACCTGTAGTCACTGATATCATTGTGTATTGTCCTGACTGTCCCATCAGAGTTGTAGTCACTTGTAAGTTTTGCAGTAATGATGGGTGAAAGAACAACTCCCAGCATCCCCTCACCACTACTTAGGTCATACTGGGAGCTGTAGTTTTAAATGGCAAAAACTTCTTTAGCGCTTTCCCATTCTGTGGCAATTGGTATATTTGATTATTATACTGGATACATTTAATAATATTGTAAGTTCTTTAAGCAACACCTTATTTTCTGTCCGCCAACGCAAAATTCTCTAATAGTGCCCCTCCCGAGACTAGACTCTGGATCCGCCCCTGCCTCTGTCACCCATGTACACTCCTCTACACCCCTCTGTCACCCATGTACACTCCTCTACACCCTCTATCACCCATGTACACCCCTCTGTCACCCATGCACACTCCTCTACACCCCTCTTTCATCCATGTACACTCCTCTACACTCCTCTGTCACCCATGTACACTCCTCTACACCCCTCTGTCACCCATGTACAGTCCTCTATACCCCTCTGTCACCCATGTACACTCTTCTACACCCCTCTGTCACCCATGTACACTTCTCTACACTCCCTTTCATCCATGTACACTCCTCTATACCCCTCTGTCACCCATGTGCACTCCACTACACCCCTCTGTCACCCATGTACACTCTTCTACACCCTCTATCACCCATATACACTCCTCTACACCCCTCTGTCACCCATGTACACTCCTCTACACCCTCTATCACCCATGTACACCCCTCTGTCACCCATGCACACTCCTCTACACCCCTCTTTCATCCATGTACACTCTTCTACACCCCTCTGTCACCCATGTACACTCCTCTACACCCCTCTGTCACCCATGTACACTCCTCTACACCCCTCTGTCACCCATGTACACTCCTCTACACCTCTCTGTCACCCATGTACACTCCTCTACACCCCTGTCACCCATGGAAAAAAAAAATTGCAGAGCCTAATAGGTTTGTTTTGCAGGTTTAACAGTGAAGAATTGTGGGTGGAAGAAATTGTCATGATGGCCCGGACCAAATGGAGAAGAGAAGGCAACGAAGCAAATTAGAGAAGACATCATTGGTGAGTTGCTGTATAAAGCAGCACTTTAAACTACATACCCACTGATAAATAGATATACTGTTTGCGTTTTTTATTTTTTTTACCATTTCATCCTTTTTTTTTTTTGCTCATCAATCTCAGTAGGGGAGCCCCGTGTAAAAAAAAAATTTTAAACATTTTTTTTTTTTTTACTTTTTTTTTTTTTTCTTCTTTATCAGATATATTTTTGCCTAAGGCCTCAAAAAGTCTAGAGCCGCCTCTGCTTGTCACCTACCTACAAATCTGGCTTCCTGATCTACCTACCTAGTTAGCTATTTATCTGGCTACCTACCTACCTGCCCTTTTACTGTGCAGGACACCAAGGAGGGCATTATTACAGTTTGTGGGCCTATGGATTGAAAGATTTTGTAGAGGAGGGGAGGGCACTGGCAAAATGCCTGACATGTTTGTCCTGCAGATGTTAAGAGATCCACATGGCGGTCTTATCCGGATGGAGAAGAAAAGGAAAGAGGACGCCGCTGATCAGAAAAGACGTAATTGTGAGTCCCAAAATGTAACTGTAATCACTTATATGGTGTACAAATGCTGTGTACAGCTGTTATCTTCTGCCGTTTGGTCCTGTATAAATTCACTAATATTGTATACAGATCCTTTATAGTATACTGGTCTGTGTATAGTGGTGTGATTCAGTACAGTATGGTGGTATTATCCAGTTATTGTGTGGTGGTATTTATTTTCTCCTTGTATACCAGTATTATTGGTCATGGAAATTTACCTATGTTAAAGTGTTTCTTTCATATATAATATATAATAATTTTAGTTTATTGTGTGTGGAATTTGGCTGGAATAGGGGTGTGGTAGAAGATTGACGAGCTGCAGAGCCTAGCAGGAGCCCTTACCTTTTTTTGGTTTAGGGGCCCCGAGTGTTGTCAGTCTGCCCCTGCCCCCATCCACTGCTGCACCACGACTGCAATGCTTTTCTGCCCGGCGCCTGCATCTGTGGAGTCAGAGCAGCAGGGGTGTTGCGGCGACGCGCAACGAGACGTCACAATGCTGACGTCGCCTTCACGGATCTTTTAAAGGAACGGAAGGATCCATCACCAGCCGTCGGATGGAGGCATCATCTTGAAAATGTAAGTAAATAATTCTATGTGAAGAGAGGCGGATGTAATTAAGGGGGGGGGGGTGATGGGGTGTAATTAAGGGAGGGAGGGGTGTAATTAAGGGGGGAGGGAGGGGGTGTAATTATGGGGGAGGGAGTGTAATTGGGGGGAGTAAGGGATGGAGGAGGTGTAATTAAGGGGGGGTGCAGGATTTGTTCATTTTATTGATGGGGATTTGGATTTGTTTCTATTTGGTGCAGATGGAAAGTGATTTTTTAAAGGGGGTTCAGGGTTTTATTTTATTAAGGGCGGGGGTACAGGGTTTTATTAAGGGGGGTTAAGGGGTTTTATTAAGGGGTTTTATTAAGAGGGTGTGCATGGATTTTACTTTATTAACCCCTTAAGGACTCAGGGTTTTTCAGTTTTTGCACTTTCGTTTTTTCCTCCTTACCTTTTAAAAATCATAACCCTTTCAATTTTCCACCTAAAAATCCATATTATGGCTTATTTTTTGAATCACCAATTCTACTTTGCAGTGACATTAGTCATTTTACCCCAAAACTCACAGCGAACCGGAAAAAAAAATCATTGTGCGACAAAATCGAAGAAAAAACGCCATTTTGTAACTTTTGGGGGCTTCCATTTCTACGCAGTACATATTTCGGTAAAAATGACACCTTATAATTATTCTGTAGGTCCATACGGTAAAATGATACCCTACTTATATAGGTTTGATTTTGTCGTACTTCTGAAAAAAATCATAACTACATGCAGGAAAATTTATACGTGTTAGGATTCGGCAGGCTGGAGGTGGATCCTCTGTGTCAGCGAGGGATTGGCGTGGACCGGTTCTAAGTTGCTACTGGTTTTCACCAGAGCCCGCCGCAAAGCGGGATGGTCTTGCTGCGGCGGTAGCAACCAGGTCGTATCCACCGGCAACGGCTCAACCTCGCTGACTGCTGAGAAGGCGTGGGACAGAAGGACTAGGCAGAAGCAAGGTCAGACGTAGCAGAAGGTCGGGGCAGGCGGCAAGGTTCGAAGTCAATAGCAACGGCAAGAGGTCAGGAACACTGGAAATGGCAAACACAGTGATAGCTTTCTCAAGGCACAATGGCAACAAGATCCGGCAAGGAAGTGCAGAGGAAGTGAGGTTATATGGACAGGGAGCAGGTGGAAGCTAATCAGACTGATTGGGCCAGGCACCAATCATTGGTGCACTGGCCCTTTAAATCTTAAAGAGCCGGCGCGCGCGCGCCGAGACAGCACAGACGGGGAACGAGTCTGGTAAGCGGGCCGGGATGCGAATCGCGAGCGGGCGCGTCCCGCATTGCGGATCGCATCACGGCTAGGGACATTATTGCAGCGCTCCCGGTCAGCGGGTCTGACCGGGGCGCTGTGAACAGGAGAACGCTGCGAGCGCTCCGGGGAGGAGCGGGAACCCGGAGCGCTCGGCGTAACAATACTGTTACGCCGAGCGCTCCGGGTCCCTGCTCCTCCCCGGAGCGCTCGTGGCGTTCCTCTCTCTGCAGTGCCCCGGTCAGACCCGCTGACCGGGAGCGCTGCACTGACATTGCCGGCGGGGATGCGATTCGCATAGTGGGACGCGCCCGTTCGCGAATCGCATGCCAAGTCACTCACCTGTCCCAGTCCCCGGCTGTCACATCCTGGCGCGCGCGGCTCCGCTCCTTAGGGCGCGCGCGCCAACTCTCTAAGATTTAAAGGGCCAGTGATTGGTGCCTGGCCCAATCAGCCTAATTAGCTTCCACCTGCTCCCTGTCCATATTACCTCACTTCCCCTGCACTTCCTGTCCGGATCTTGTTGCCTTGTGCCAGTGAAAGCGTTTAGTGTTGTCCAAATGCTGTGTTCCAGATCTCCTGCTATCCTTATTGACTACGAACCTTGCCGCCTGCCCCGACCTTCTGCTACGTCTGACCTTGCCTCTGCCTAGTCCTTCTGTCCCACGCCTTCTCAGCAGTCAGCGAGGTTGAGCCGTTGCCGGTGGATACGACCTGGTTGCTACCGCCGCAGCAAGACCATCCCGCTTTGCGGTGGGCTCTGGTGAAAACCAGTAGCAACCCTAGAACCGGTCCACCGACACGGTCCACGCCAATCCCTCGCTGACACAGAGGATCCACATCCAGCCTGCCGAATCGTAACAAATACGTTTAAAAATATCATCTTCTGACCCCTATAACTTTTTAATTTTTCCACGTACAGGGCGGTATGAGGACTCATTTTTTGCACCGTGATCTGAAGTTTTTATCGGTATGATGTTTGTTTTGATCTGACTTTTTGATCACTTTTTATTCATTTTTTAATGGTATAAAAAGTGACCAAAAATACGCTTTTTTGGACTTTGGAATTTTTTTGCGCGTACGCCATTGACCGTGCGGTTTAATTAATGATATATGTTTATAGTTCGGACATTTACGCACGTGGCGATACCACATATGTTTTATTTTTATTTTTATTTACACTGTTTTATTTATTTTTTATGGAAAAAGGGGGGTGATTCAAACTTTTATTAGGGAAGGGGTTAAATGACCTTTATTAACACTTTTTTTTAACTCTTTTTTGCAGTGTTATAGGTCCCATAGGGACCTGTAACACTGCACACACTGATCTCTCATGCTGATCACTGGCGTGTATTAACATGCCTGTGATCAGTGTTATCGGTGCTTGACTGCTCCTGCCTGGATCTCAGGCATGGAGCAGTCATTCGTCGATCGGACACCGAGGAGGCAGGTAAGGGCCCTCCCGGTGTCCTGTAAGCTGTTCGGGACGCCGCGATTTCACCGCGGTGGTCCCGAACAACCCGACTGACTAGTCAGGATATTTTCACTTTCACTTTAGAAGCGGCAGTCAGTTTTGACCGCCGCTTCTAAAGGGTTAATACTGCACATTGCCGCGATCGGCGATGTGTGGTATTAGCCGCGGGTCCCGGCCGTTGATGAGCAACGGGACCGACGCGATGTGATGCTTCATATCGCAGGAGCCGGCGCAGGACGTAAATATACGTCCTGCATCGTTAAGGGGTTAAGGGGGTGCAGGGTTTTATTTTATTAAGGGGGTGTGCTGGGTTTATTAAGAGGGTGTTGGGGATTCCAATTAATGAGGGGGTTCAGCTGGTATTTTTTTTATTAAGGGGGTGTGCAGGTTTTTATGTGTAGAGGTGTAGGAACTTTATGTGATGGCAGTGCAGGGTGTTATATGGGGTATGGATTTGATGTGTAGGGTGGGTGCAGGGTTTTTATGTGTGGGGGGTGCTGGAGCTGTGTTTTATGGAATAGGGGTGCAGGGTTTTTGTATAAGGGGAAAGAAAGGGCAAGGGTTTTCTAGAAGGGGAAGACCAGGGATTTGCAGACAGGGGCAGGGCAGGAGTTTTCTAGAAGTTTTTCACCAGCCCCTTTGTAGAAAAAACCCTTGTCCTGAGCCCCCTTCTGCAAAAAAAAAAAAAAAACCCTGTCTTGCCCCCCTTCTGCAAAACTCCTGCATTTGTGCTATAAATATTATTGAAAACATTGAAAAAAGTTTTCTTACTTTCTTGGGTTGGGGGGAGGGGGGCAATCACAGGGTCCGCCCCGGGGGGTGGGGTGCCAAACAAAGGCTCCACCCCAGTTGCCAAATGCTCTAGGTACGCCCATGGGAAAAGTATAGACTTTTCTTAGGCAGCTTCCATGACGAGGTCCGGGGTGAAGCTGTGGATGTTGTATATCTGGACTTTTCTAAGGTATCTGATACTGTGCCACAAAAAGGTTAGTACATAAAATGGGGATGCTGGGACTAGGTAAGGATATAAGTAAATGGGTTAGCAAAAGGCTCAATAATATAAGGAGAAGCACTGAACTATAGCAGCTGCATTTTGCCTGGGAATAAGATTGCTTGAAATGCAACTTAGATAGCAAAGTTCCTGAGCGTGGGGTGTGCATTTGTAAAGGGAGGGGGTTAGAACAATAAATTACTGATAAGGGTTTGTTATAAGTCGCCAAGTATAAAAGAAGCAGCAAAAAACTACTAATAAGACAAATAGATGGGACAGCAAAGAAGGGTGAAGTCATAATTATATGGGACTTTAACTACCCTGATATAGAGTGGGAAGCTAAATCCTATAGGTCCAGCAAAGGAAACAAAGGGAAAGAGAAAAAGATAAAGAGACACACAAGCGGCCCTGGTGAAGTAAGACAAGAACTAGTTGAGTAATACAGGATGAGAACACTCACCCTGTGACGTTGCGCTGAGAGAACAACATCTATTTGAGCGTGTATTATAAATTGAGGTCCTGTGGCTTAGTTCCTCCCGATCCAGGTTGTGTTCTGGTTCAGTAATGGTAGACACAAGAAGAAAAAACTAAAATGGAACTTTTTTCAAGCACCAGAGCTCTCCTAGTAGTTGGTGCACAAGGCTTGGAAACCAGATTAATAAAATATGGTTTATTGGAAGCACATGTCAACATGTTTCTGGCCCTGAGTGATCCCTTTGTAGGACAAGGTGCTGATACAGAAGTTGTGAGGTACTGACAATATATACACACAGAGGTTCATTACAAACAGGAGTTACATCAATTAGGATTAGGATATTCATGGACAACTGTTAAGTGAGTGACATAACCACCCTGAAGTTGAGAGACAGATGGTTGTCACTGCACTTATTTAAAAAATATAAGAATTTTAGTGCTGGAGGTGTTAGTATACATATATAATAAGAGTGGTTGACATAGAATTTAAAAATATTAGACTTCCATAGAGGAGAACGTATTTAGTAGAGAAGCGCAAGTGCTGGTGAGTTCAAGTGTAGTGAGTGCTATATAATAAGAAGGTTGTTCAAAAGGGGCGAGGGAAAGGGCTGGTATTTAGCATAAGAAGAAAGTGTAATACTTGTAAATAACTTTGTTGTGTGACTTCAGGTGGTGTGCTTCTAACAGACACCGGGCGTTGACAGCGGTGGACACAAACGCTACAGTCAGCGCTGAAATCAGTGTTCACAATGGGAGCGCTACAGAACAGTGATGGAGATACCTTTTTTAATAAAATTTCGTAGGGTACCATTAGAAAAATAAAAACAGAAATAAAAACAAAAATTGTAACTAACGAAATGTATCTTTTTTATAACAAAATTTTTGTTAATTTTTAAAACAGGGATCAATTTATGTGGGCGGATGGGGACCTAAAAATGTAGCCGACAATAAAAAAAAATGTAGTGTGTGTGTTTTTCACTTTTTCCTTTATTTTTTAATTTTTTTTAGGTAGTACTACTACTCCCAGCATGGAACACATTGTTCCATGATGGGAGTAGTAGTACCTGTACTAATAGACAGATCGCCCGTTGCGATCCTCCTGTATATTGTATAGATGCGGCCGGCAGCTCTTCTCTGGTCCCCTGCACTGCTGTATATATACACCTATTCATATTTCTCGCAGAGAGCTGTGATTGGCCAGATGGTTCCAGCCAATCACAACCCTCTGTGGGAAATATGAATAGGTGTATATATATGTCAGTGCAGGGGACCATAGAAGAGCGGCCCGCCGCATCTATACATTATACAGGAGGATCACAGCGGGTGTCAGGAGTGACATCCACTGTGATCTTTCCTTAACTGCAAGTACTACTATTCCCAACATGGAGCACACTCTGCTCCATGCTGGGAGCTGTATTACCTGCATTAATAGACAGATCGCAGTGGGTGTCAGAAATTACATGCGCTGCGATCTGTCCATTAATGCAGATACTACAGATCCCAGCATTGAGCAGAGTCACAGTGGGTATCACTCCTGACATCCACTGTGATCGTCCTTTCTAATGCAGAGATACGGAGCAGCTTTTTCCTGCGCTTCGCATCTCTACACTATACTCCGGACAGTGATATGAATAGAACATCTAT
Source organism: Hyla sarda (assembly GCF_029499605.1). NCBI lineage: Eukaryota > Metazoa > Chordata > Amphibia > Anura > Hylidae > Hyla > Hyla sarda. The sequence continues at coordinate 68,351,922 of NC_079197.1, read as the reverse complement.
CATTCATTTCCCTCTGAGAGTGGTGACTGGCTGCAACCATCTGGCCAATCACCACTCTGGGCGGAAAATATGTTCTATTCAAATCACTGTCCGGCGGAGTATAGTGCAGAGATGTAAGTGCTGTATAGAGCCTCTCTGCATCTCTGCTATATTATGGACGATTGCACCCGAGGTGATATGTCTATTAGTACAGGTACCGTCTGTTCCATGCTGGGAGTAGTAATACTACCTTAAAAATGTAAAAATAGAGAAAAAAAGTGAAAAAACATATACACTTTATCCTGTTGTGGACCACGGGCGTATGGATACATCCTTGCGTCCTGGTGCTTAAGGACCAAGGGCGTGCCTGTACGCCTGTGGGAATTTCGATCCCCACCGCTAGCTGGATGGGGATCGGAATGGGATGCCTGCTGAAATCATTCAGCAGGCATCCCTTGCAAATGCCTGAGGGGGTCCTGAGATCAATTCAGATCGGCGATTTGCGGCTATTCCAGGCTGATCGGGTCTCTGATGACCCAATAGCCCGGAAAATAGGGATGATTGGAGCTGTCAGAGACGGCCACGATCATCCTAAAGGATAGGAGTGAGGTGGCAGGGTGCCACCTCCTCCTATCCCCTGCGAATGGCCAATCAGGACTCATGGCTAGTGTTGCGCGCGAATATTCGCAATTCGAATTTTAATCGCGAATATTGTGAATATAGCACTATATATTCATAATTACGAATATTAGAGTTTTTTCCACATATGCGAAAATGTATGCGCATTTGCACATATTGAGCCCTCCCTTCTTTAATGGTATAGGGAACTATGACTAGTGCATTACCTCTGTGATTTTTTGCCCATTGTGGTCTATGGGGATCTCACGGCATGTAAAACGGTAAGATAAGCAGGACCGTCTTGGCAGCACAGTGGAAGGGGAGACCATCACTAGTTCGAGTCCCGGGGTGGGACAGAGTGTTAGGGTGCATTCACACCACATTTTGTACATACGGGTGCCGGATCCGGCAGGGGGAGGGGCAAACCGGGCACTCCCGTACCCCGGCCGGATCAGCCCGTGACTCCATTTACTTTTAATGATCCGACCGGAATCAATCGATGACTCCGGTCAGCTCAGTTTTGACCCGTACGCGGTTTTGGACCGGGCCTAAAACCGTAGTATACAGTGTTGTGGTTTAACTTTACTTTCCTGGAAAAGCTGCTGAGTTGCCCATAGCAACCAATCAGATTGCTTCTTTCATTTTTGAATAGGCCTCTGAAAAATGAAAGAAGCAATCTGATTGGTTGCCATGGGCAACTCAGCAGCTTTTCCAGGAAAGTAAAGTTTAACCACAACACTGCAACACTGTAACACTCTGTCCCACCCCGGGACTCAAACCAGTGGTGGTCTTCCATTCCACTATATTGCCAAGACAATCCTGCTTATCTTACTGTTTTACATGCCGTGAGATCCCCATAGACCACAATGGTTTCAATGGGCAAAAAAATCACAGAGTTAATGCACTAGTCATAGTTCCCTATACCATTAAAGAAGGGAGGGCTCAATATTCGCGAATATGCGCATATGTTTTCGCATATGCGCAAAAAAAAATTAGCGAATATACCGAATATGCGAATTTCGTGAATATATGACGAATATTCGTCCATATATTTGCGAAATATCGCAAATTCGAATATGGCCTATGCTGCTCATCAATACTCATGGCCAATCGCAGGGGTGGGGGGGGGGATGTTAATCCCCCCCCCCTGTCGATGCGGCAGGGACCGCCGGTTACCTGGGTTACGGCGACCGAGGACCAGGGACCGGCGGCTGTAGGAGGCGCAGACAAGTGGAGGCAGCGGCAACGCTTTACTAGTTACAGCAGTAAAGATTGCCGTAAAGTGAACTTCACTGCTGTATCTAGGAGTTTCAAAACTACAACTCCCAGCATGCCCAGACAGCCTTTGGCTGTCTGGGCATGCTGGGAGTTGTAGTTTTGCACCATCTGGAGGGCCACAGTTTGGAGACCACTGTCCTTCCAGATGTTGCAAAACTACAACTCTCAGCATGCCCAGACTGTCCAGGCATGCTGGGAGTTGTAGTTCTGTAGCATCTGGCCCTTCAGATGTTGCAGAACTACAACTTCCAGCATGCTTGGACAGTCTCAGCATGCTGGGAGTTGTATTTTTGCAACATCTGGAAGGACAGTGGTGTCCAAACTGTAGGCTCCAGGTCAATTCAAAGCATGCTAAGACTGTCCAGGCATGCTGGGAGTTGTAGTTTGGCAACATCTTGCACTACACAGTGGTCTCCAAACTGTTCTCCTCCAGTTGTTGCATAACTACAACTCCCAACATGTCCTTCGGCTGTCTGGGCATGCTGGAAGTTGTATTATTACAAAAACTGCAATTATCCAAACCCTTAATATATATGTACCCCTAAAACTTGACTTTTATTGTAACATGTTAAAATTAGTGTTGCTCGCGAATATTCGCAATTCGAATATTATTCGCGAATATCGCATATTCGCGAATTTCGCGAATATAGCGCTATATATTCGTAATTACGAATTTTCTTTTTTTTTTTTAATTTATTTTTTTTTTTTCTTCACAGTACACATCACAGTGATCACCCCTCTCTGCTTCCAGCTTGTGTGGTGTAAAGAAGGCTCTAATACTACTGTATAAGACTGGCGTGCGAAAGTTCGCATATGCGAAAATTAGTATATGCTAATTTTCGTATACGCGAATTTTCGAGTATGCGAATTTCCTATATGCTAATTTTCACACATGTTTATTTTCGCATACGCGAAATTTCGCATATGCGAAAATAAAACGAGAATATAACGAATATGCGAATATTCGCGAATATATGACGAATAATCGTCCATATATTCGCGAATATTCGCGAATTCGAATATGGCCTATGCCGCTCAACACTAGTTAAAATCACTTTACCAACAAAGAAATTATTAAAACTGATGTCCTACTGTCCAGGCAGAAACACACACTGTATAGTGGGGAATTATCTCCCTCTGAGATGTATATGGTCCTGCAGTGACCACACAATTACTGGCCAGTTAGGTATCACTTAAAATGCAACTCTATTGCCAGCCTCTACATGTTTCGCCACTCCCACAGCGTTTTCAAGAGGCAATTGTGGCAATAGAGTCTTGTACAACAGTTTTTCCAAAACGGAGCCTCCAGCTGTTGCAAAATAACAACTCCCAGTATTGCCGAACAGCCATTGACTGTCCAGGCATTTTGGGAGTTTTGCAACAGCTGGAGGCACCGTGTTTGGGGAAAACTGATGTACAGTATTTTTGGTGGAGGAGGCAAGTGTAACGCTTGCATCCGAGTACACCCTTATGAAAATCCGTAATTTAGGCCTCAAATGCACATGGAGCTCTCTCTCTCTTCAGAGCCCTGTCGTATTTCAAGGCAACAGTTTAGGGTCACACATGGGGTATCTCCGTACTCGGGAGAAATTGCGCTAAAAATTTTGGGGGGCTTTTTCACCTTTTACCCCTTATGAAAAGATAAAGTTGGGGTCTACACCGGCATGTTAGTGTAAAAAAAATTTTTTTTTACTCTAACATGCTGGTGTTGCCCCATTCTTTTCATTTTCATAAGAGGTAAAAGGAAATAAAGACCCCCAAAATTTGTAACACACTTTCTCCCAAGTACCTAAATACCCCATATGTGGGTGTAAAATGCTCTGCGGGCGCACAACAAGGCTCAGGAGTGAGAGCGCACCATGTACATTTGAGGCCTAAACTGGTGATTTTCACAGGGGTGGCTGCTGGTTACAGCGGTTCAGACATAAACACAAAATAAATACCCACATGTGACCCCATTTTGGAAACTACACCCCTCAAGGAACTTAACAAGGGGTATTGTGAGCCTTAACACCCCACTAGCGTTTGACAGTTTTTTGAAACATTGGTTTGGGAAAATGAAGAATGTAATTTTTCCTTTGCACAGCCCACTGTTACAAAGATCTGTCAAATGCCAGTGAGGTGCTAAGGCTCACTGTACCCCTTGTTACATTCCTTGAGGGGTGTAGTTTCCCAAATAGTGTGCCATGTGGGGTGTTTTTCACTGTTCTGGCACCATGGGGGCTTCCTAAATGAGACATGCCCCCCAAAAACCATTTCACCGAAAATTCGCTTTCCAAAAGCCCAATGTCGCTCCTTCCCTTCTGAGTCCTCTAATGCATCCACAGATCACTTTACATCCACATATGAGGTATTTCCTTCCTCAAGAGAAATGGGATTTCAAATTTTGGGGGACATTTTCACAAATTACTCCTTGTGAAAATGAAAAATTTGGGGTAACATCAGCATTTTAGCAAAAAAAAAAAAAATTTTCATTTTCACATCAAACTTCAACGCAAAGCCGTCAAACACCTTTTGGGTGTTAATGCTCACTGTACCCCTTGTTATGTTTCTTGAGGGGTGTAGTTTCCTAAATAGTATGCCATGTGGGGTGTTTTTTGCTGTGATGGCACCATGGGGGCTTCCTAAATGAAACATGTCCCGCAAAAACCATTTCAGCAAATTTCGCTCTCCAAAATCCCATTGTCGCTCCTTCCCTTCTGAGCCCTCTACTGCGCCCGCAGATCACTTTACATCCACATATAATATATTTCCTTACTCGAGAGAAATGGTGTTTAAAATTTTGGGGGACATTTTTCACCTATGATCCCTTGTGAAAATGAAAAATTTGGGGTAACATCAGCATTTTAATGAAAAAAATGAAAATTTTCATTTTCACATTCAACTTTATTGAAAATGCGTCAAACACCTGTGAGGTGTTAATGCTCACTGTACCCCTTGTTACATTCCTTGAAGGGTGTAGTTTCCCAAATTGAATGCCATGTGGGGTGTTTTTCGCTGTACTGGCACCATAGGGGCTTCCTAAATGAGACATGCCCCCCAAAAACCATTTCAGCAAATTTCGCTCTCCAAAACTCATTGTCGCTCCTTCCCTTCTGAGCCCTCTACTTCTCCCACAGATCACTTTACATCCACACATGAGTTATTTCCTTACTCACGAGAAATTGGGTTACATATTTGGGGGCTTTTTCTCCTTTTACCCCTTGTAAAAAATAAAAAATATGGGTCTTCAAGAACATGTTAACCCCTTCATGACCCCCCAAAGTATTCAAAATGACATTCAGCAAGTTTTTTAACCCTTTAGGTGTTTCACAGGAATAGCAGCAAAGTGAAGGAGAAAATTCAAAATCTTCATTTTTTACACTCGCATTTTCTTGTAGACCCAATTTTTGAATTTTTGCAAGGGGTAAAAGGAGAGAAATCACCCTAAAATTTGTAACCCAATTTCTCTCGAGTAAGGAAATACCTCATATGCGTATGTAAAGTGTTCGGTGGGCGCATTAGAGGGCTCAGAAGGGAAGGAGCGACAATGGGATTTTGGAGAGTGAGTTTTTCTGAAAGGGTTTTTGGGGGGCATGTTCCATTTAGGAAGCCCCTATGGTGCCAGAACAGTGGACCCCCCACATGTGACCCCATTTTGGAAACTATACCCCTCATGGAATTTAATAAGGGGTGCAGTGAGCATTTACACCCCACTGGCGTTTGACAGATATTTGAAACAGTGGACTGTGCAAATCAAAAATTTTATTTTTCATTTTCACAGACCACTGTTCCAAAAAACTGTCATACACCAGTGCGGTGTAAATGCTCACTGCACCCCTTATTACATTCCGTGAGGGGTGAAGTTTCCAAAATGGGGTCACATATGGATATTTATTGTTTTGCGTTTGTCAGAACTGCTGTAACAATCAGCCACCCCTGTGCAAATCGCCTCAAATGTACATGGTGCACTCTCCCTTCTGGGCCTTGTTGTGCGCCCCCAGAGCACTTTGCGCCCACATATGGGGTATCTCCGTACTCGGGAGAAATTGCATTACAAATTTAGAGGGTCTTTTTTTCCTTTTACCTCTTGTGAAAATGAAAAATATAGGGCAACACCAAATTTATTTTTTTACACTAACATTCTGGTGTAGACCCCCAACTTCACCTTTTCATAAGGGGTTAAAGAAGAAAAAGCCCCCCAAAATTTGTAAGGCAATTTCTCCCGAGTAAGGCGATACCCCATATGTGTCCCAAAACTGTTGCCCTGAAATACGACAGGGCTCCAAAGTGAGAGAGCGCCATGCGCATTTGAGGCCTGAATTAGGGATTTGCATAGGGGTGGACATAGGGGTATTCTATGCCAATGATTCCCAAACAGGGTGCCTCCAGCTGTTGCAAAACTCCCAGCATCAATGGCTGTCCGGCAATACTGGGAGTTATTATTTTGCAATAGCTGGAGGCTCCGTTTTGGAAACAGTAGCGTACCAGACGTTTTTCATTTTTTTGGGGAGGGGGGCTGTGTAGGGATATGTGTATATGTAGTGTTTTTTACTTTTTATTTTAGGTTAGTGTTAGTGTAGTGTAGTGTTTTTAGGGTACAGTCACATGGGCAGAGGTTCACAGCAAGTTTGCCGCTGGAAGTTTGAGCTGCAGCGCAAAATTTGCGCCATCTCAAACTTGCAGCACTCACTGTAAACCTCCGCCCATGTGAGTGTACCCTGTACATTCACATTGGGGGAGGGCAAACATCCAGCTGTTGCAAACTCCGAGCATGCCCTTTGGCTGTCCGTGCATGCTGGGAGTTGTAGTTTTGCAACAGCTGGAGGAACACTGGTTTGGAAACACTAAGTTAAGTAAAAAAAACTTTCAAGTGTTTTGCAACCAAACTTAGTGTTTCCAAACCAGTGTGCCTCCAGCTGTTGCAAAACTACAACTCCCAGCATGCATGGTCTGTCAGTGCATGCTGGGAGTTATAGTTTTGCAACAATTGCAACAGCTGGAGGCACTGAGGTAGGAAACGGACAATGTTTCCCAACTACTGTGCCTCCAGTTGTTGCAAAACTACAACTCCCAGCATGCCCAGACTGCCCAGGCATGCTGGAAGTTGTAGTTTGGCAATATCTGAAGGATCAGATGTTGCCGAACTACAACTTCCAGCATGCTTGGGCAGTCTGGGCATGCTGGGAGTTGTAGTTTTGCAACATCTGGAGGTCCACAGTTTGGAGACCACTGTATAATGGTCTCCAATCTGTGCTCTTCCAGATGTTAGAGAACTACAACTCCCAGCATGCCTGGACAGACTGAGCATGCTGAGATTTGTAGTTTTGCAACATCTGGAACAGCACAGATTGGAGACCATTATACAGTGGTCTCCAAACTGAGGACCTCCAGATGTTGCAAAACTACAACTCCCAGCATGCCCAGAAAGCCAAAGGCTGTCTGGGCATGCTGGGAGTTGCAGTTTTGAAACTCCCAGAGGCAGCAGTGAGATCGCTTTACGGCGATCTCACTGCTGCCAAAGAAGATGCACTGCTGCCGGAAACTCACCGCCGGGACGCAGCGCCGCCAGGACCGCATGGAGGACGCCGCTCGCACCGGGACCGCTCGGGACACCGCTCGGACGGGTAAGTGACGCCGGGGGACAGGTCAGGGACACTTAGCAGAGCGGTAAGTGTCCCGATCCCCGTGATCCGAACTCACACACCGCGCTGCTAAGTATTCTGATAGCGAAACGCTGCTATCAGCTAGTCAGATTTGACCAGCTGATAGCAGCGATCGCTGGGGGGGGGGGGGGGGGGGATGAAACCCCCCGTGGTCGCATGGTAAGATGGCTGGCTATCAGTGATAGCCACCATCTTACCGGGCGCTGCGGGATGCCGCGAGTAGCGGCAAAAATGTTCATGACGTACCTGTATGTCATGGGTCGGGAACACCTTGCCACCCATGACATACAGGGGTTAAAGGGGTCCGGTGGAAAACTTTTTTTTTTTAAATCAACTGGTGCCAGAAAGTTAAACAGATTTGTAAATGACTTCTATTAAAAATCTTAATCCTTTTAGTACTTTTTAGCAGCTGTATGCTACAGGGGAAATTCTTTACTTTTTGAATTTCTTTTTTGTGTTGTCCACAGTGCTCTATGCTGACACCTCTGTCCGTGTCAGGAACTGTCATAGATTTGCTATGGGATTTGCTATGGGGATTTTCTCCTGCTCTGGACAGTAACTGATACGGGCATCAGGTGTAAGCAGAGAGCACTGTGGACAACACAAAAAAGAAATTAAGATTTTTTAATAGAAAAAATTTACAAATCTGTTTAACTTTCTGACACCAGTTCATTTAAAAAAAAAAATCCCACCGGAGTACCCCTTTAAATCTATGTTTGTTAACCCAACTTCTTGGTTTTTGTGTGGTCCGGCCTATATATTGAAGCACGCACTGACACTGGACTAGATATATAATGTATTCAGACTCGCAATTGAGATGAAACTTAATTGTAAAGGTTTCCTCTGTAGCCCTGGAGTTGAAAGATTTAAAGTTGTGTCTGATTTAATTACAGCAGAGACATCTATTTTTCTTACAGCGGAAACTGACACTTTTTTCATTCTTACGGGTTGCTGGTGTAAGTTGTTTCACTTAGCTAGGAGTCAGTATATTTTTTAGAGATGGAGCCCTGCGAAAAGTGAGTGAAGGATTTGTAGGTATGGTTTCTTTCAAAAAGTTGTCACTGGTAAAAATGTGCCAGTGATCTTTTAATATCTTTTTAACACTTGAAGCGAGGAACTATAGGTGGTTATGAAGTTAGTATCCCACTGTGTTTGGTTCTCAGATTTTTGTTTGTGCTTAATGCATTCCAATTGTGTGAGATTTTTGTTTTTTTCGTACGCATCTGTGATAATTTTTTACGGATATTTTTTTGCAATAAATAGTTTAAGGATCCCTGCTTGGATGGCCTTTAGTTTTAATTCACAAAAGATGTTGTGCTAGACACACTCCCTTTCTTTCCTTGGTGTTGATTAGTAGCATGTACCCTATTCCTGGCTCCCCCATCAGGGTTCAGATGTTTTGGACCATTTTTTGGACTGTGTGGGATGATACGCCAATTTATTTATGGGAGGGTTTGAACAGCAACATATATGAGAAAATACCACCCTCATGGAACACATAAAATATTACCGTTGATATATCGACGATCTGTTTTTTATATGGCATGGCCCCTCATCATCGGTAAATTTACTTCTCAGTTCTTCAAATAACAATGAGTGGGGCATAACTTTCACCATTAACAGCATTGAGTTTCTGGACCTCATCATTTCATTACAACAAAGACATCTAGTTTTCTTATAGCGAAAACTGACACTTTTTTCATTCATACGGATTTCTGGTGTATGTTGTTTCACTTGGCTAGGAGCCAGTATATTTTTAAAAGATGAAGCCCTGCGAAAAGTGAGTAAAGGATTCGCAGGTAAGGTTTCTTTCAAAAAGTTGTCACTGGCACATTCCAACCAGGGACAACTTTTTAACAGTCAAACCAAGACGCCTTTTATTGAGGAAAAAGATGGCATACAATATGGCTAAGCATCAAAGTGATAACAATAATGTCAATCCCCGTGGGGAAACACATAACAATAGAACATAATATTCAGTCAATATCACATACACCTTTACATTGAGAAGGGATAGGGTACACGATAATAGATAACAGGAACTCATGGTTATTGAGTGTCTAGAAAGATAAAAAAAGAGAGATGCACAATGTGGGTACCACTAGTGAGGCAATGGACGGCTACTCAATAAAGAGAAAAGCAATAAGAAATAGGGGGGCAATCGGGGGATGATAGCCAGGGATCCCAGATCGTCATAAACCTCTCAACCGAGTCCTCACGGATCGCTGAGAGCTTCTCATTAAGCATAATAACATTAATACGGGCTCTAACCGAAGGCAAATCTAAGGTAAGTTGTTTCCATTGTGATGCAATGTATATGCGTGCTGCCAGCAAAATAAGTTGTACCAAACGGTATATACGATTGGGCATTCTATTAGGTCCATGACCCAGGAGACAGAATACAGGAGTGGCAGGCACTGAGCATGGAAGTATATCAGTCAAAAGTGTTAACAGTTGTCGCCAAAATTAGGCCACCACCGGGCAGCTCCATTAGTTGTGGTGCATTGTACCCCTAGCTCCACAGGCCCTAAAGCAATAGGGAGATACTGTAGGATATATAGAATGTAACCTTGTCGGAACCATATAGGTCCTATGTAATACTTTAATAGAGGTTTCCGCTAAAGAAACCTGCCAACTGCCCCTGCTCACGGAATCATAACAGGCGTGCCACTGAGAAAGCGAGAGAGTGGAATGGAGATTCGCCTCCCAATCGGCCGTAAATCTAAGCTTCCTATCCCTAGGGGTAGGGGAGTTGATCTGTGCATAAATGGAGGATAGGAGGCCAGGAAGGCCTGGAGTGTATAGCGAGCGAGCCTCAAAGGGGGTTGAAGTGACCACAAATAGTCTAGGGCATAGGGATGCAAAAAAGGATAGAATTTGTAGGGCTCTAAAATGTTCTCGAGGTGGAACTGAGTACCTAGTAGTTAGGGTAGATAAGTGCATAAGGCGTTTTTGGATCAAGAACTTAGATAGACACTTCAAACCGGCATCTACCCACCACTGAAAGGCAGAAGGTTGAAGACCAGGTTCAAAGAGGGGGTTAGCTGGGAAAGGAAGGAGAGGTGAGAGTGGAGATTGAAGAGAAAATTTGAAGCGGACAGCTCGCCAAAGAGATAAAGCGTGGAGTGCTATCCAGGCAGAAGAGGGTAACAATGAAGCAAGAGGACAGGAAGACCAAAGTAGAGCAGAATAAGAATAAGGAGAAAGGAGATGAGTCTCAAAACTTACCCACCGGGGTGCACCCTGAGGGATCTGAACCAACTCTAATTGGGCAATTCTGGCAGCATAATAATATCGTATAAATGCGGGACAGATAGGCCCCCGACTCGCTTATGCATTATAGTCCGATTAATGCTATGACGGGGCCCCCCCAAACAAAACTAAAAGCATCACGTTGCAAAAGGCGTAAATCACAAAGCGGGACTGGTATGGGCAAGGTGCGAAAATAATATATATAATAGACGAGGTAAGATGACCATTTTGATAATATTCACCTGGCCAAGCCAGGAAATGTGTGGCAAATCCCATTTGCAGAGATCAGTGCGGATGGATCTATACAGGGGAGGATAACTAGCCCGATACAGTAGGGGTAGCGACTGGGTAAGTTTAACTCCCAAATAGGGAAGACCAGAGCTAGACTCTTTGAGACTAAAATTCTGAAGAATTAGTTGTTGTGTAGATGCAGTGGCATTACAAAATAAAACTTCCGATTTGGTAATATTAACCCGTAGCCCCGACTGCTCACCGAAATTGGCTAAAAGCTGAAAAAGATTAGGTAGGGATACTAAAGAATTAGTTAGGGTTAACAAAAGTCATCCGCGAAAAGATTAGACTTATATACGGAAGACCCCACCGCAACGCCTGCTATATGATGGTGGATCGTTGCTGCCAATGGCTCCATCACCAAAGCAAACAATGCAGGCGACAGGGGGCATCCTTGCCTCGTGCCCCGTCGAACAGATATAGGCTTAGGTGCAATTTCAAATAAGCAGTTGGGCTTGAGTACAAAAGGCTTAGTACATGGACAAAAGGTCCAGTTATCCCAAATTTAGATAAAACGGCAAATAAATAGGGCCAAGTAACACTCTCGAAAGCCTTTTCTATATCTAAGGCCAAGGCAATCATGGGAGTAGTGGACATATTAGATCTATGGATCAGGTTCAATATAGTGTGGACATTATCTGGGGCCTGTTGTCCGGGGACGAATACGACCTGGTCGGGGTGCAACTGAGTTGGAAGAACGCGGTTAAGACGAGTAGCTAGAATTGAGGTGAGAAGTTTAGAGTCAACATTAAGAAGAGATATAGACCTATAGTTAGCGGGGAATAGAAGATCTTTACGAGATTTAGGAAGAACAGTGATAAGGGCATCAAGAAAATCAGGGCATAGGGAAGAGAAGTTAAAGAGAGAGTTAAGAAAAGTAGTCAAAGAGGGAATGAGGAGGGAAGAGGAGCATTTGTAGTATGGTGCCGAAAGGCCGTCCGGGCCTGGTGACTTGCCCAATTTAAGACGGTCGATGGCGCTAGAAACCTCATCCTCGGTTATCGGTGCATCCTGAGGGGAGAGAGAAGATAGAGATACAGTGGAGAGAAAGTCTCTGAAGACAACTTCGCTAGTGGGGGAAGTAGGGGGGGGTATGTAGAGAAGAATAATAGGTATGGAATGCATCATAGATACGGTCCGGGTGGGAGGTGCGAAGACCAGTACGCTGCTGGACGCTGTGAACTCGGTTAAAGGAGGTAGTCTGTTTAAGCATGGACGCTAAGAGGCGATCAGGTTTGTTTGCAAATTTATAGTACGTCGCCCCCGTCCAATGGAGGGCTTTCTCAACCTAAACAGAGAGCAGAGCGTCCAGCTGGACCCTGGCGTCACTAAGAGCTTTATACAAATATAGGGAGGGTGCCTGTTGATGAGCCATAGTCAGTCTGGCTAAGTGAGTCTCCAATGCTTTTTGGACAGCGGTCCTATCCCGTTTTATACCCGAAGCCAAGGAAACAATCCAGCCACGGATATAAGCCTTATGCGCGAGCCAGACCCATTGTGATTCCGTAGTGGGGTCGTTATTAGAGGCAAAGCACCCCGCTAAATCGCTCTCTAATTGTGTCCTTACCCTGGGCATAGTCAATAGTGCCTCGTTTAGACACCAACGAAAGGGTGTAAAGGTCTTGGGGCCAAAATCAAATACCGCTAAGACAAGGTCAAGATCTGACCAGGATATTGGAACATGGGAAAATACAACAGGGAGGATAGCGAATGTGTAGTAGTCAGCACCCAGTCAATCCTCGTATAATGCTGATGAACTGGAGAATAAGAGGTATAACCCCTAGAAATGCCATTATGTTCCCGCCATGTATCCGCTAAGGCATAATCAGTAAATAATGACTGGATCAGACGATGCTGTGTCCCTGTTCTACGAAATGATACAGTGTTAGATCTATCTAGTTTACCGTTAACCACGAAGTTGAACTCTCCGGCCCAGAGTAAAGTATCGTAGGAGAGGGAACCCAACCTAGAACACATAGGATTATCAGTAGGAGCATACGTGTTTACAATGCACAGACATTTATCCATGTAGTCACCCAAAACAATTAAAAACCTACCCTCATGATCGATATGAGTCGAGGTCACATTAAATAAGAAAGAGTTGGGAAGCAGTATTAGTACACCTCTACTTTTGGTGGTAAAAGAGGACATATAAAATCTAGAGTATGCCCTATGAAAAAAGTTAGGTTTACTCTCTAGCGTAAAATGAGACTCCTGTATACACAAAATATCTGGTTGGTGATGAAAATAGTCTCTGAATGCTTTCCCCCATTTGCCAGGCGAGTTAAACCCCCTAACATTATGAGAGACGATCTTACACATGGTAGTGGGAAAGGAAAGCTATTGCTGTGACAAAAAGGGGGGGGAGCATTTCCAGAAGGGGGACATGACATAAAAGATGAGCAGTTTTCGTGAGACCAGTAAAAGAAAAGCGGTATTAAACAGACACTGACTGAATAAGCATACAAGAACAATACAAAAACAAACACTACAAATGGAACAAAAACAAAAAAACAAACCAAAAATCGGGAAAGATGGTATACTAAAAGCATACCATCGTGCTTCCACATGTCCACAGTTGGGTATCAGGACCCCGTAATCCGCTCCGTGTCCAGCCTAGTAATGGTGGTCTACAACCCAAAACCAAAAAGAAAAAGAAAGAAAAATTTCAGCAGGTACGGAAGACAAGTAGGGTCAAAGAACGAGGAAGATAATGGCGGTTGTACAGCGGTGAGAAAAAGGATAGAAAGTCAGCAGAGAAGGCAAAAAAGAGAGGGCAACAGAGGGGGACATAAAGAAATTCAGGAAATGAGGAAAGAACCCAGAGAGAAGAAAGAAGATGAAAAGAATGGGAGGAGTGAGAAATTGAGAGAAAGAAAGGGGAGACAAAGAAGCTGAGAAGATGGGGACAAAGGTAATGTGGAAAGAAAGAGGAATAAGCGGGAAGAGAAAAGAGAATAAGGAGAGAGAAAATGGATAGAGAGGTACAAGAAAGAGGAGGTATACCCCAGAGGGGTGAGAGGAATAAAAAAGACCAGTGTCAGCACCAGCAGGGTTAACAGGTGCTGACAAGGTGTTGTTGCAAGGTTGCCGGGTTACGCCATGCTGTCTGAGTGGCTAGCTACTGATTGACCACATGTGCATCTCCCTATATTACCAGGCATCAGACACTGGGAAGATGCCTGTGAAACTGGTCATTACCTGAGTAGAAAGCATTTCCTTATTCCCTTGTATACCCGGCAACTTGACTTCTGGCTTCCTATCTGACTTCTCTTTTGTTATAGCGATTCGGCACCTCTTCCCACTCCTGGCTAGACTCGGTTTGACTGACATTGACTTTATGTGTGTATGTTTAGTTTGTCTTTGTTAGTTGCTTGTTTCCCTGACAACGGACAGGATTGTATTTTATTGTGTTGACATTTGACTCCCCTCACTTATTTAGGAAGGGATTGTCAACCAGTTTCCGGCCTATCATTTAGGATAGGCGGACAAGTAGGCAGGGACAGGGGCGCGGGTGAGCGCCCCTGTCACTTCAAGGAGGTAAAGCTTTGTTTCGAGATAGTCGGGTAGCCCGGCTCTGTCGAGGCACAGGTGTCCAGGTGCGTTCCGGGCAGAGGTGGCTGGGAAATCATCACAATGTTTTCTTGCAGAAGGGCCTTCTTAGCATCCTTCAGATTGCGGACCACGTGGGAGCGTTCATTAATCTGGAACATTAACAAAAACGGGAAGCCCCATCGATACTTGACTTGTGCTTGCTGTAGGGCTAATGTAGCCGGGCGGAGCTCTCGCCTCCGGGCAAAGGTTGTGGGAGCAAGGTCCAAGTAGAGATGGACCGAGGGGGGCACCCCAGGCAGAGAAGGTAAGTTCCTGGCTGCCCCCAGTAAAAGATCATGTACCTCCGGGTAGTGTAGCTTTAATACAATGTCCCAAGGAAGATCAGGGTTCCGGGGTACCCCAAGGCCCGGTGAATGCTATCAAATCGCAGCAGTTCTGGTTTCAGTTGTGGAGTCAGCTCGCTGAAGAAGTCGGTGACAGTCTTGGTAAGGTCGGTGAAAGACTCCGACAGGCCCCAGACTCTTAAGTTCGCTCTACGAGACCTATTCTCCAAATCTTCAAGCTTCAGCTCTAGAGAGCTCAGCTGTATAGCATGGCTGTCGATATCACGTCTGTCTTCCTCCACCGCATCAGTTAGCTCATCCAGCTTGGCCTCAGTATCCGAGACTCGTTGAGCCAGCTCTTGAATTTGGGAGGTAAAATCCGAAACGGCCTTAGCCAAGGCTGTTTGAAACAGAGACTTGATGTTGTGGAACATGGCCACTGGCGACAAGTCAGCAGAGTACTGTGCGTCTTCCCCCCCGAGAGGCCTGCAGGCGAGGAGGAGCGGGACGTCTCCATCTTGGATATGGTCCCCACACGGAACAGCTCCAGAATGGAATGCGATAATGACTGCGTAGCCCGGTTCAAGCCCCGCCTGTGGGTTCGGGACATGTTCAGGTATAGATCTGGCTGCTCCAGGTATGGAGCCAGGAATGGTGCTTGAGTGGGAAAAATAGACACGAGCAGCGCGGAGCTCACAGCAGAGACTCTCTTTTAGCCAATCACATTCAGCCTATTGTATCACACATCCATACTACACCAATGGATGTGTGATGCAATAGGCTGAATGTGATTGGCTAAAATAGAGTATAAAAGAGGGGAGTGGACCCAGAGATAGCCACGCCCCCTGAGGAAGCTCCCGTGTTTGAGCGAAACATATGTTGGGGTTGGTGCACGAACTGGAAAGACTTACTTGCTTACTCTCCATAGACTCCGGGATATCTATCTACCAGATGTTTATATGCTAGCTAGTTTTCATGCACTAGGCACTTTATATATCTTATAACTATACATCCATTGGATTTACTAGCTGCTCTATAATTATTCATTATACTTCCTGTTAAGAGTCTTTATTTTTGATATATACTTACCTATCGTGCACTACCAACTGTGATCGTATGTATGTGCCCTTTTACTCTATATCATTTGTTTTTATCATTATATTTGTATTTAATAAAAATTTTGTACATTATTCTAGTAGTAGTGTTTAATTTGGGGGTATATTAATCATGGAACGCTACACCTATGGGTGTTGGTTGGTGAGGTGAGATTTGGTGTAATATATTCCCTGAGGGGTGTAGTTTCCAAAATAGTATGCCATGTGTTTGTTAGGATTCGGCTAGCTGGATGTGGATCCTCTGTGTCAGCGAGGGATTGGCGTGGACCGTGTCGGTGGACCGGTTCTAGGGTTGCTACTGGTTTTCACCAGAGCCCGCCGCAAAGCAGGATGGTCTTGCTGGGCGGTAGCAACCAGGTCGTATCCACCGGCAACGGCTCAACCTCGCTGACTGCTGAGAAGGCGTGGGACAGAAGGACTAGGCAGAGGCAAGGTCAGACGTAGCAGAAGGTCGGGGCAGGCGGCAAGGTTCGTAGTCAATGAGGATAGCAGGACATCTGGAACACAGGCTTTGGACAACACTAAACGCTTTCACTGGCACAAGGCAACAAGATCCGGCAAGGAAGTGCAGGGGAAGTGAGGTAATATGGACAGGGAGCAGGTGGAAGCTAATTAGACTGATTGGGCCAGGCACAAATCACTGGTGCACTGGCCCTTTAAATCTTAGAGAGCTGGCGCGCGAGCCCTCCGGGGAGGAGCAGGGACCCGGAGCTCTCGGCGTAAGAGTGTTTTTTTTTTTTTTTTCTTTTTGCTGTCCTGGCACCATAGGGGCTTTCTAAATGGGACATGCCCCCCCAAAAACCATTTCAGCAAAATTTGCTTTCCAAAAGCCAAATGTGACTCGTTCTCTTCAGAGTATTGTAGTGCGCCAGCAAAGCACTTGACGTCCACACATCGGGTATTTCCATACTCAGAAGAGATGGGGTTACAAATTTTGGGGGGCATTTTCTCCTAACCCCTTGTAAAAATGTAAAATTTGGGGGAAAACTAGTATTTTAGTGAAAAATAAATCATTTACACATCCAACTTTAACGAAAAGTTGTCAATCACCTGTGGGGTGTTAAGGCTCACTGTACCCCTTGTTACGTTCCTTGAGGGGTATAGTTTCCAAAATAGTATGCCATGTGGGTTTTTTATGCTGTCATGGCACCATAGGGGCTTCCTAAATGTGACATGCCCCCTCAAAAACCATTTCAGAAAAACTCACTCTCCAAAATCCCACTGTTGCTCCTTCCCTTCTAAGCCCTCTAGTGCACCCACAGAGCCCTGGACATACACATATGAGGTATTTCCTTACTCAAGAGAAATTGGGTTACACATTTTAGGCTGGGTTCACACTACGTTTTCTCCCATACGGGAGCACATACGGCAGGGGGGAGCTGAAACCTCGCACTCCCTTATGCTTTCGTATGTGCTCCCGTATGTCATTCATTTCAATGAGACTGCCGGAGGGAAACGTTCGGTCCGGTCGGCTCATTTTTGCGCTGTATGCGCTTTTTCCCTGGACCTGAAACCACAGTTTTAGGACCAGTTGTAAAAGTGCATACAGCGCAAAAATGAGCCGACCGGACCGAACGTTTCACTCCGGCTGACTCATTGAAATGAATGATATACGGGAGCGCATACGAAGGCATATGGGAGCGCGAGGTTTCAGCTCACCCTGCCGTATGCGCTCCCGTATAAGAGAAAACGTAGTGTGAACCCAGCCTTAGAAAGATTTTTCTCCTTTTACCCCTTGTAAAAATTCAAAAACTGGATCTACAAGAACATGCCAGTGTAAAAAACTTAAGATTTTGAATTTTCTCCTTCAATTTGCTGCTATTCCTGTGAAACACTTAAAGGGTTAACAAACCTTTTGAATGTCATTTTGAATACTTTGAGGGGTGCAGTTTTTTTTTATAATGGGGTCAATTATGGGGTATTTCTAATATGAAGGCCCTTCAAAACTGAACTGGTCCCTGAAAAATATAATTTGAAGCCCTCTGATGTCTTCCAAAAGTAAAAACATGTCAACTTTATGATGGCAACATAAAGTAGACATATTGTATATGTGAATCAATAAATATATCATTTATTTGGAATATCCATTTTCCTTACAAGCAGAGAGCTTCAAACTTGCTTCAAATTTACCAATTTTTTGCATTTTAACCCCTTAAGGACCCAGCCATTTTACACCTTAGGACCCGGCCATTTTTTGCACATCTGACCACTGTCACTTTAAACATTAATAACTCTGGAATGCTTTTAGTTATCATTCTGATTCCGAGAAAGTTTTTTCGTGACATATTCTACTTTAACTTAGTGGTAACATTTTGTGGTAACTTGCATCCTTTCTTGGTGAAAAATCCCAAAATTTGATGAAAAATTTGAAAATGTTGCATTTTTCCAACTTTGAAGCTCTCTGCTTGTAATGAAAATGGATATTCCAAATATTATTTTATTTTATTCACATATACAATATGTCTACTTTATATTTGCATCATAAAATTGACGAGTTTTTACTTTTGGAAGACATCAGAGGGCTTCAAAGTTCAGCAGCAATTTTCAAATTTTTCACAAAATTTCCAAAATCACAATTTTTCAGGGACCAGTTCAGGTTTGAAGTGGATTTGAAGGGTCTTCATCTTAGAAATACCCCACAAATGACCCCATTATAAAAACTGCACCCCCCAAAATATTCAAAATGACATTCAGTCAGCATTTTAACCCTTTAGGTGTTTCACAAGAATAGCAGCAAAGTGGAGAAAATTCACAATTTCCATTTTTTACACTCACATGTTCTTGTAGACCCAATTTTTGAATTTTTACAAGGGGTAAAAGGAGAAAATGTATACTTGTAGCCCAATTTCTCTCGACTAAGCACATACCTCATATGTCTATGTAAAGTGTTCGGCGGGCACAGTAGAGGGCTCAGAAGGGAAGGAGCGACAAAGGGATTGTGGAGCGTACGTTTTTCTGAAATGGTTTTTGGGGGGCATGTTGCATTTCGGAAGCCCCTATGGTGCCAGAACAGGAAAAAAAAAACCACATGGCATACCATTTTGGAAACTAGACCCCTTGAGGAACGTAACAAGGAATAAAGTGAGCCTTAATACCCCACAGGTGTTTCACGACTTTTGCATATGTAAAAAAAAATTTAAAAAATTTAAATAAAATGTGTGCTTCCCCCCAAATTTCAAATTTTTGCAAGGGTTAATAGCAGAAAATAGCCCCCCAAATTTGTAACCCCATCTCTTCTGAGTATGGAGGTACCCCATAAGTTGACATGAAGTGCACTATGGGCGAACTACAATGCTCAGAAGAGAAGGAGTCATATTTGGCTTTTTGAGAGCAAATTTTGCTCGGGGGCATGTCGCATTTAGGAAGCCCCTATGGTGCCAGGACAACAAAAAATACCCACATGCCATACCATTTTGGAAACTAGACCCCTTGAGGAACGTAACAAGGAATAAAGTGAGCCTTAATACCCCACAGGGGTTTCACGAATTTTGCATACGTAAAAAAAAAAAAATTCACTAAAATGTGTTTCCCCCCCAAATTTCACATTTTTGCAAGGGTTAATAGCAGAAAATACCCCCCAAAACTTGTAACCCCATCTCTTCCGAGTATGGAGGTACCCCATAAGTTGACCTGAAGCGCACTACGGGCGAACTACAATGCTCAGAAGAGAAGGAGTCATATTTGGCTTTTTGAGAGCAAATTTTGCTCGGGGGGCTTGTCGCATTTAGGAAGCCCTAATGGTGCCAGAACAGCAAAATAACCCCCACATGGCATACCATTTTGGAAACTAGACCCCTTGAGGAACGTAACAAGGGGTACAGTGAGCATTTACCCCCCACTGGTGTCTGTCAGATCTTTGGAACAGTGGGCTGTACAAAATTTTTAATTTGCGCAGCCCACTGTTCCAAAGATCCGTCAGACACCTGTGGGGGGTAAATTCTCACTGCACCCCTCATTACATTCCGTGAGGGGTGTAGTTTCCGAAATGGGGTCACATGTGGTTTTTTTTTTGTTTTTTTGCGTCTGTCAAAACCGCTGTAACAATCAGCCACCCCTGTGCAAATCACCTCAAATGTACATGGTGCACTCTCCCTTCTGAGCCTTGTTGTGCGCCCCCAGAGCACTTTGCGCCCACATATGGGGTATCTCCGTAGTCGGGAGAAGTTGCATTACAAATTGTGGGGGGATTTTTTCCCTTTTACCTCTTGTCAAAATGAAAAGTATAGGGCAACACCAGCATGTTAGTGTAAAAAATTTATTTTTTTACACTAACATGCTGGTGTAGACCCCAATTTCACCTTTTCATAAGGGGTGAAAGGAGAAAAAGCCCCCCAAAATTTGTAAGTCAATTTCTCCCGAGTACGGTGATACCCCATATGTGACCCTAAACTGTTGCCTTGAAATACGACAGGGCTCCGAAGTGAGAGCGCCATGCACATTTGAGGCCTGAATTAGGGATTTGCATTGGGGTGGACATAGGGGTATTCTACGCCAGTGATTCCCAAACAGGGTGCCTCCAGCTGTTGCAAAACTCCCAGCATGCTTGGACAGTCAACGGCTGTCCGGCAATACTGGGAGTTGTTGTTTTGCAACAGCTGGAGGCTCCATTTTGAAAACAGTGGCGTACCAGACGTTTTTCATTTTTATTGGGGAGGGGAGGGGGGCTGTGTAGGGGTATGTGTATATGTAGTGTTTTTTACTTTTTATTTTATTTTGTGTTAGTGTAGTGTAGTGTTTTTAGGGTACAGTCACACGGGCAGGGGGGGTTACAGCGATTTTCCCGCTGCGAGTTTGGGCTGCCGCGCAAAATTTGCTGCATCACAAACTTGCAGCCTGATACTCACTGTAAGCCCCCTGCCCATGTGAATACCCTGTACATTCACAAGGGGGGGACCTCCAGCTGTTGCAAAACTTTCACTCCCAGCATGCACAGTCTATCAGTGCATGCTGGTAGTTATAGTTTTGCAACAGCTGGAGGCACACGGGTTGGGAAACACTGAGTTAGGAAACAGACAATGTTTCCCAACCAGTGTTGCAAAACCACAACTCCCAAACATTCTAAGGCATGCTGGGAGTAGTAGTTCGGCAACATCTTTAGAGACAGATGTTGCCGAACTACAACTCCCAGCATGCTTGGAGTTGTAGTTTGCAACATCTGGAGGACTACAGTTTGCAGACCACTAATACAGTGGTTCCCAATCTGTGCCCTTCCAGATGTTGCAAAACTACAACTCCCAGTATGCCAAAACTGTCCAGGCATGCTGGGAGTTGTAGTTCTGCAACATCTGAAGGGCCAGATGTTACAGAACTACAACTCCCAGCATGCCTGGACAGTAAGGGCATGCTGAGAATGTGTAGTTTTGCAACATCTGGAAGGGCACAGTGGTCTCCAAACTGTGGACCTCCAGATGTTGCAAAACTGCAACTCCCAGCATGCCCAGACGCCAAGGGCTGTCTGGGCATGCTGGGAGTTGTAGTATATAGGGTCCCAATACAGCAATGCATGTCGCTTTACGGCGACGTGCATTGCTGTAAAGGGCCCGACCGCGGCTGAAGATCTACTCACCTGTCGCCGCCGCCGCCATCTTCCTCGCCGGGATCCGGGTCTTCAGGGACGAGGTAAGTACCGGGACCGGGTCCCAGCACTCCCCCGTCCCCCCCGCGTCCTCCGGTCTTCCTCCCGTCCTCTCCGGCTTCAAGGGGCCGGGCAGGACGGGAGGAAGTAACCGCCCCCCCTCCTGCGATTGGTCGGCTAACTAACCGAAGAATCGCAGGGGATCGGAGGAGGTGGCAGGCTTGACACCTCGCTCCTATAAGTTAGCATGGTCCTGGCTGTCTGTGAAAGCCGGGATCATGCGAAATTACCGGGCGGTCGGGTCCCAGAGACCCGATCAGCCCGGTATCGCCGCAGATCGCAAGGGCGATTTCCCTTGCGATTTGCGGCGATTGCCGACATGGGGGGCATACATGGCCCCCCTCGGCGTTTGCCCTGGATCCCTGCTGAAGGATTGCAGCAGGGATCCGCTTCCGATCTCCGCCGGGTGAGCAGCGGAGACCAGGAAAAGACATGACGTATGCATACGTCATGGGTCCTTAAGACCCAGGGTGTGATGACGTATGTATACGTCATGGGTCCTGAAGAGGTTAAAAAAAATGCAAAAAGGGCCGGGTCCTACAGTGAAAATTTGCTGGGTCCTTAAGAGGTTAAAAACAGCTATTTCTGGCCTACTGAGAGCCTCAATAAGGGTGTAGAGCACTTTGCCTTGTCTTAACACGCATAGAGAGTGTGCTGTGTTAGTGAAATATTAGTGTTATTCAGTATGACAAAGATTACAGGCATTGCTATTAGAATCACTGCTGCAGAGTGTCAAAGCGGCAGCAGGGAGACCATATGGTGTAAAAATTTAAGAAAATAAAGAGATTTTTTATGTCATTTTTATTTTATTTTAATTTTTATTTATTTATTTATTTATTGTAATGGTGAGCATCGAGCTGGCGGTCCTCCGCCAGGCGAGATACCACCTGTTCCAGACCCTGTCTCTCAGCGCTCCCCTGACTATGAAAGTGCAAATGTTTCATTTAATCAGTTATGGTTTATTATTATCGTTCCAAGCTGCTTCATTGGATTCTTGTGATAATTCCACAGGTAATATGATGTCGATGACCATTGATTTCTTTTAATTTGAATTTAAGATTTATATTAGATTCCCAAGTTTAATGTCCCAGTGTTTACTTTGAACTAATACAGTATGACCACAAAACCCAAACTAACAAGGAGTCACATGGCGCCACAATAACAGAGCCTAGAGGTGGCAGCAGCATGAGGAGACCATAATCTGTCAGAATGACACAGCCTGGAATTGGCAGCAGCACAACAAGACCATGTAGTGGCAGAACGACCCAGACTGGAGGTGGCAACAGCCTCATAAGACCATGGGGCCTTACAATAGAGAAGATTAAAGATATTTTAGAAAATTTAAATTGAAGATTTTTCGTAGCTAGTGCTACCATAACATTTTTAGGTAATGTACCAGGCCCTGCTGCATCAGTAAACCATATAGTGGCTGAATGGCACAGCCTGGAGCTTGCGAAAGCATGAGTAGACAACAGGGCTTCACAATCCCTAAGATTAAAAGATGAATTTCAAAATTTTAATTGAAGCTTTTTCGTAGCTAGTGCTACCATAACATTTTTATGTAATGTACCGTGCCCTGCTGCATCAGTAAACCATATAGTGGCTGAATGGCACAGCCTGGAGCTGGCGGCAGCATGAGTAGACAATAGGGCTTCACAATACCTAAGATTAAAAGATGAATTTCAAATTTTAAAATCAAAGATTTATCGTAGCTAATGCTACCATTAAATATTTTTACGCAATGGTCCAGGCCTCGAGGTGGCTGAAGCATGAGGAGACCATATAGTGGCTGAATGCCACACCCTGGAGGTGGCTGAAGCATGAGGAGACCATATAGTGGCTGAATGGCACAGCCTAGAGTTGGCTGAAGCATGAGGAGATCATATAGTGACTGAATGGCACAGCCTGGAGGTGGCAGCAGCAGAATCAGAAGTCCTGAAAGTGACCCGGTGACAGAGTGGTGCGGTGGGTGGCAATACCAGTACCTGGTGATGAAGGTGGGTGAAAAAGGTCTGATGGTGAGCATAGCCTTAAATCTGTTTGTCACTCTCCATATTTGTGAAGTGTTGGTGTGACTCCATGGTCAATCTACTCTGATGCATCAGGCATTGGTGGGTGGAAATACTGGCTGATCCATGCCTGATTCATCTTCACAAAAGGTCAGCCTCTCCACATTTTTTGTGGATAGAAAAATTCTTCTTGGGGTGACTATGGCCCCCGCCGCACTAAACACCTGCTCTGATGGCAACACTACTGGCCGGGCAGGACAGCTTTTCCAGGGCAAACTCTGCTAGTTGTGGCCACAAATCAAGTTTGGCTGCCAAGAAGTCCAGCAAATCTTCAAGGTGTGTTGGCATGGTCATGTCAATGTATGCCACCATCTACTGGTTCAGGTCCTGCTCCATGTCTACCTGCTGATGATGAGTTGCTTCACTATGCGGGTGAAGAAAGGTACTCATCAGCGACTGTAGACTCGGGCTGCTGCTGATGGAGCTGGTACTGCTCCTGCCACCCCTCCCAGCAGCCATGGCAGTGGAAGGTGCCCCCGAGTCAGACCTGATGGCATTTCTCTGTTCGTATTGTCGGTCCAACACATGGAGGGTGGAATTCAAATGTGTGGCAACATCACAAATCAGACTATGTTGGGAGATACTGTTCTGATGCTGCAGCTCAAGGAGGGTGTGTTTTGCGGTGTACGAGTGGCTGAAGTACATACAAAGTTTCCTTCCCATTGTTAGGATGTCTTGCAAATGGAGGAAACACTTCAGGAACTGCTTCACAACTAGATTGAACATGTGTGCCATGCAGGGCAAATGGCTCAGCCTTCCCTGTTGCATCGCAGACAAGATGTTCTTCCCGTTGTCAGTCACCATGGTTCCCATGGTGCGATTTCTTTATGAATGACTTAGCAGTTGCTTCCCTGTGTGACTCCGTTCGCCAAGGTAAACCATGTGAAGAACAGCGTGATACCGCCGTGCCCTGCAAACATGGTATGCTGAAGGGGCACTGAGATTTGTCTGGGCAGTGGAGGCTGAGGACACTGTGGTGGATGAGGAGGCGGAGTCGCACACTGTCAAAGGATCAACGGCCTGAGAGCGTGGAGGAGGAAGCGGCGTGACCTGTCCAAGTTGGTGTTGTGGCTGTGCAGGAACCACATTCACCCAGTGATGTCGTGCTAATTACACCCCAAAAATTAATCACTATGTTTAATATGCTTCATGGCATAAGAGCATGATGTCAGCCATTTTGCGTATAATCAAAGTAGGCCAATTTCTGACATTTCATCTTTACTGCATCTCTAAATGCCAGTTGGGGAGTAGAGATGTCTACTTAGTTTATTTATGGTGTTTAGACAAGAGACTGATAAGGGGTCTAGTTACATTCTCTAGACGACACTACTAAAATTCACTGAAAGTAAAGGGGGGGGGTGAATGGAGAGAAGAAGGGGTGAGATAATAAGCTGTGAAATAACTATGTCTCATCCGAAGGAACATTAGTTCTAGTATCTATTATCTTATATATGATTCACTTAGGAAACATTGCTCCATGTCTATAATCCTAGACCTGGAGAAATATTCCTAAGACTAACAATCAATTGCCAAGACTGGACAAACAGGGAGATTCACATGTGTTAAAGAGACCTACATCAAACTCTTATCTCTTCAATAAATTTAAATGTCTAATTGGAGACTCTATGTCTATGAGAATCCAGGGTTTGATTACTTATAGATGTCAAAAGTAATCCCTGTTTGATAATCTAGTGCTCCATATTTCAAGTGTGGAATTTGGGTTTAAGACCAATTATTGACAGTTAACCCTTAATGGTAATGATGCTAATTGCTTATGCAATAGCACCCCCTAGTGTATGGGGAGGTGACATTACAACACAGGAAAGGCATTATGGGTGATGTGTTCAATGCATTCTGGGTAGTATAGTGATGTCATAGTCATTACCATATGTACACGCCCAACCTATATTCATTGGGGGATTCCAATTTAGGAGGGTGTGTCTAACTAATTAAAAAGTCTGGTAAACCAGATGTTAGAGAGCTGATACTGAAGTCTGAACTGCTCTAACTGAACTGAAAACTGGAGACTCTGATCTCAACTGTAGGCTGAAGAGGACAGACAAAGAGGTCTAAAAGAGGTCCACAAGATGGAGTACCACGAAAGCCATGTGAGATCCCTGCAAGCCAGACTGATCAAACGGTACCTACCCAATGGCTGTCCCTGACGATGAGATGGACCGTTCAGTGTTCCTCAGAGCAGAAGTAAGGTTCTTACAAAGTTTTGGTAAGAGACACAAAAATGGTATTCCATTTAATTAAGACTAATTGGGATAATGTGGATGGTATTATACCATTTAGATTGGCGAATAAATTAATTAAGTAAAATAATAAATTATCTCCATATTGAGATAATAGTTTTAGGATATTGTGAGACTTCATTCTACCTGCAGAAGAATCAAGACTCATAATCTATCAAAGCATTAAATAATTGCTTATACATATTGATAAATTCCTCCTCGCCAAGCTAAGTGTTATAAATATATTTCCCACACAGGAAACTTGTTTCAAGTTCTTCCTCCTAAAATATAGAGCAAGATCATACATCTCTGCTAATTGTCTTAAAGGGGTACTCTGGTGGTTAATTTTTTTGACTATATGGCATCTTCTTTGTAAGTTTTGTTTTTGTGCAATATACATGTGTTATATGTTTTGGCAGCATGTGTGTGTTTTGCTTACCTGTAGTTGGGCAGGAAGTTCTGTAGTTCAGTGTGTTTTCTTTTACTGTTGTCCACAGTTCTGAGTCTGTTGTGGACAAGAGGTCACAGTTTTTATTTTTTTTTCTCTGTCTGCATGCGAAAAATAAGCCACGCCCCCTCATCTCATCCAGCTGAGTACACAGCTTCTCACCTCCCCTCCCCCTGCTCTGTCTTCTGAGGATGCAGGTCTGCACAAGAGAAGGACCTCACAGAGAAGATAAGTGTTATCTGAAGGGGAGGATGAGAAGGTGCACGGGCTGGGGATGTATGGACTGCAGGGGAATAAATCTCATACTGGGAATGATCTCTATATGTGAAGGGGGAGGGGGGGGACTCGTGAATGACACATGCCGGGAGTTGAAGTCCCTGTTGTGTGTGTGTATGCTAGTGTTTACAAACCAGTGTGCCTCCAGCTGTTGCAAAACTACAACTCCCAGCATGCCCTGACAGACTTTGGGCATGCTGGGAGTTGTAGATTTGCCACAGCTGGAGGCACACTGGTTGAGAAACATTGTTCTAGCCTATTCAGCATACACATCATGTTCCACCAGTGTTTCCCAACCAGTGTGCCTCCAGCTGTGGCAAAACTACAACTCCTAGCATGCCCAAACGCTGTCGGGGCATGCTGGGATTTGTAGTTTTGAAATACCCTGAGGCACCCTGGTTGGGAAACACTGGTGTATGCCCTACAGAGATGTGGTGAACTACAACCCCCAGGACACTACAGAGGCAGCATGCTGGTGTTATACCACAGACTGAAGACTCCTGAATGACACATGCTGGGAGTTGTAGTCCCTTTTGTGTTTGTATGTCAGTGTATCCCAACCAGGGCTAATTATATTAGTGTGCTGTGTATAAGGGGGGCCGACCTGGGAAATAGTAGGATGGGTAAAGGGCGGAACAAACAAACAAAAAAAAAAAAGGAGCCGCGCCAAACCAGCAAGGCATGTGGCATGCTGGGATTTGTAGTTTTCAGCACAGCAAGAAACAGGAAATAGAAGCAAAGATAGTAAAACAAAGTGGGGGATAAAAAGACAACAAGGAACGGAAATAGAGCAGGCTAAACAACAAGAATAGAAATGAAACAAAACAAATAGGGTAAGTCAAAAACGGAAAAACACGTTGACCACTGGAGTACCCCTTTAGGTCTTACCAAAGCCACATATAGAAAATAGTCCAGAATGGGGGGAAGTATATCATATTTGTTCCTTATTTATATCCTTAGATTTCCCCATTCATGGAATCATGTGATTTGTAGTTGGTTAGAAGGGGCGGAGTGAATTTAGCATTCCATATTGATGTCTAATGATTAGATATTGCCCATTTTAATATCATGAGGTTCTTCTGGATAGAGTGATATGTAACCTTTTTCTTATATGATATTTCTAACCTGGTAGCTTTTGTTTATTGTAACAAGTTACTTACTACTCACATGTATTGTTCTACTATATGTAGTCAATTAACAATCTTATACTGTTTACTAATATCTAATTGATATTCATTTGCATATATCATTGTGCTAATTACTCATTTATGTTTATAATCTTATAACCAATAAATCTGCATACTTTATAATACCTGTGTATTATTGTGTATTGCAATACAACTTCCTTAAGCGTTAATATCATCCCGTCATAAAAATAACTTGTTGGTATCTGAGGAAATAGTCGGACTCAGATGTGAATTGTATTGATTAGCTTTGTCTACAATTCACCAGGTCATAATTTTGATATTTTTTATAATTTTAGTAATTTTTAATTTGTCATAATTAATAGTTACAGCTCCAGACGTCGGCGCTGCCATGAACTTTGGTACACACAGACAGGTTCAAGGACTGGCCCACCTTCTCTTCCAAAAAATTGTGCAGGGCTGGTACTGCCTTCTTCGCAAAGAAATGACGGCTTGGCACTCTCCACCTCGGCTCTGCACAAGCCATCAGTTCTCTGAAAGGTGCAGAGTCCACCACTTGAAAAGAGAGTGACGGCAGCACCAGCAACTTGGACAGGAGCACATTCAGCTTCTGCGCCGTTGGATGAGTGGGCGCATACTGTTGTCTCTTGGACATGGCTTCGCTGATGAATTGTTGGCAGAATAACTGACTAAAAGTAGGAGGAGCAGGAGCATCTGGAGCGACAGAAGGAGGGTATGACACACCCTTCGGCTGAGGTGGTAGAGCCTTGGCTGGCTGAAAGCGGTGCGGTGCGGAGCGGTGTGTCACTGGGTGATGCAGCAGGCTAGACCACTACATCGGAGCCACGGTTCTTCCAGGCCGCTTTATGGTGGCACAGCATATGTTGACGCAGGGCCGTGGTGCCAACATTGGGACCCTGGCCATGCTTCACCTTCTGCTGACATATCCTGCATGTGGCTATGTTAACCTCCTCCGGATACTTGATGAAAAACTGCCACACTGCCAAGTAGCTGATTTTCCCACTAACAGTCTGCACTAATTGACTGCTACTGCTGCCGTCTCCAGGAACCCCTGTTCCACTACCTCCCGGGAAGGTAGGCTGCTGCGAAGCAGGTGGTCTCCCCCGGGCACGTTTGGCTCCAGAATTTCCACTTCTGCCAACATGCTGGCTGCCAACCATGCTACCACCTTGCTGGCTCAGCTGCTGCCTCACGGGTCACCTGCAATCCTCTTCTCCACATGATGACGAAGCCCCTTTTGCTCCCGGTTCCCAAGTGCGATTGGCTTCACAATCATCAACAAGTGTCTGCACGTCACTGATGTTCTCCTCAGGTTCCTCAAAAGTGTTTGCTTCAGGACCTTGAACGATGGCAACACCGCATCCCACGTCAGTGGAGGAAGCGGCGGATGTCTCCTCCACTTCTTGGCTGGGCATTAGCTGCTGACTGTCCTCTATTAGATTGGCCTCACTGAATAGTGGAGTTGAACCCACAGCATAAGATACTTCCTTAGGGGAGGGAACAGCATAGGACAAAGGCAATGGGAGGGCAGGGACTGCTCCCAGGCCATGCTAACTAAAGGTTGTGTCTGAGGAACCCGCCAACTGTTGACTGGGGGTATAAGATTTCACTTGTGATGAAGTGGATGACCATGTTAACCAATCTATGACGGCAGATGGGTTTCTGGTCGAGACACAATCGCCAGGGCCAGATTAAGACTGCCTGGAAGACGGAGCACTTCATTATGATGGACCCCCCCAGATAGTCCCCCTTCCCTTCCACTGAGACTTGTTGTGGGCCTGTCAAGTAAGGAACAGACTGAGACCAAAAAAAGGCCTGGGCATATTAGACTATGTCACCTTTTATTTTTGGTGGGTGTCACAGGAGTCAGGCCCCCGTTAAAATAAAATGGGCTGTATGGTCTAAAATCACTTCAGTTCAGGTCACTCTTTCCAGCTGTTGCAAAGCTACAACACCCATTATGTCTGGAGAGCTTCAGGCATTATAGGAGTTGTAGTTTTGTAACAGCTGGAGCCTCAAATTGGGGTAGAGATTCATCCATTATTACTGCAAAACTTAGAAGTGACGAGAAATCTAATGGGACAGTCCGGAGAATACACAGACATAAAATGACTCACAGGAGACGTCTTCTCTTTTCTTTTCTTCTTCATCTGGTCCAGACGCCATGTCTTCTTCCAGCTCCATCTTCCTCTGTAAAGTTTGACACTTGGACATCATTGATTCCTCACTCTGCCAACAGATCCTCATCCTCTGTATAAAGACAACAATCATTACAACCCTTCAAGAGACTGTGCTTCCTAAATATAATACTGCCAAACCCTGTGTACCCTGTATATTATACTGCCAAACATCATGCCCTCTAAAAATAATACTACCACACACTGTGTCTTCCGTAGTGTGCACAGAGCAGCAGCATCATCCCATTGAAAACAAGCAAAATTCTGCTGGCAGAAGTTCGTAGTGTGGACGAGCCCTAATTCTCCCAGACCCCTAAGTCCTCCTCCAGACTCCTGCTCCCAGAGACCCCGAAGGCTAGGTTTCCCCCTTTTTTTACCTGCAAAAACACAGAAAAACTGCTACTGCTTTTTCCTGTGTTATGGTAATTTTTGGCATTTTTTCTTGTGCTTTTGCCTTCTCTGGAAACTTAGCCTTAGTCCTCCCCTGGTCCTTAAAGGGGTACTCCACCCCTAGACATCTTATCCTCTATTCAAAGGATAGGGGATAAGATGTCTAGGGGTGGAGCACCCCATTAAGTCCCCCCCTTCAACACTCCTGGTCCTTCTCCACTATTCCACTTTTCAGCACCCCCTACCCCCCCCCCCCTCAGTCCCCTTCACACTCCTCTGCCCTCTTTACCAAACCCACACTTACCTTACCTCATCCCCCACCCCACCCCCCCCCACCCCCAAACAACCTCACTTCAGCCCCCCATGCCCTCTTGGTCCTTCTCCACTACACTTTTCTCCACCAACCCCACCCCCAGTTCCCCCACATTAGATTGTAGTTCCCCCACAGTAGGTTGTAGTTAGGTTGTAGTCCCCCCACATTACGTTGGCAGTGTCCCCCGCAGACATACAGCCTCTAGTCATATACAGTGTATGGCTGGAGAACTGTATGTCTGTGTACTGCCCCACTTCAGTGCTCCGACCACCGCTCCTCTGGTCCGGGGTCACAATCTACTCATATGGCCTACAGGCCATATCAGTAGGTCCCGGGACCGGAGGAGCGGTGGTCGGAGCACTAAAGATGACTTGTAGGTAACTTACCATGCATGCATCCTCGCTGCTCCGCTCCTATGGGCGCACGCACGGGAAGTCAGTGATGTCCCTGCGTGCACTACCTCCCTGCGTTTTTAAAGTTATTGCGGGGTCACAGAAAGGTAACCGGGACATCCTTGTGCCCCGAAAAGATCTTTCAGGACACAGGGATGTTCTGCTGAATGTGGGGGGGGGGGAGGGGGAATTACAGTATATATCTGCATATAACAAGCACTGGCATATAACACACACCCTCATTTTCACAGGAAAATTTGAGGGGGAAAAAATAAATGTAAAATAAATGACTATAGCTCTGAACTATATGCCTCATCATCCCCCCAACTTTGAATCCCCTTGATCCTCAGTCCCCCCCCCTCCTCCCCCTTTTATCAGCCTCTGTGCCATATTTACCCCCCGTCTCCTTTCCCATGTTTTCCCCTGCTCATCATTCTCCCCCCCTGCTCATCATTACCCCCCTGCTCATCATTATCCCCCTGCTCATCATTAGCCCCCCCTGCTCATCATTCTCCCCCCCTGCTCCCCCCCTTCTCATCATTCTCCCCCCTGCTCATCATTACCCCCCCTGCTCATCATTACCGCCCCTGCTCATCATTCCCCCCCCTGCTCATCATTACCCCCCTGCTCATCATTCTCCCCCCTTGCTCATCATTCCCCCCTGCTCATCATTGCCCCCCCCTGCTCATCATTACCACCCCTGCTCATCATTAACCCCCCTGCTCATCATTACACCCCCTGCTCATCATTAACCCCCCCTGCTCATCGTTTAACCCCCCCTGCTCATCATTAACCCCCTTGCTCATCATAAACCCCCCCCCCTGCTCATCATTCCCCCCTCCCAATCATTCCCCCGATCATTGCTCCCCCCTCTTCCTCCTTTTTCTATTTTTCATATTTCCTTACCCGTCCGCGCTCGGCAGGCTCAGGTGATGCGTCGGGTCTTGTGGGCTGTGAGAGTGACGTCTCCCGCGGCTCCTCTGCACAGCGTCAGCGACGTCACTCGTCATTTCCTGCAGCGCTGGGGTGTAGCTTTAAAGTAGCTGCGGCCTGGCTATCGGGGGGGGCCCCAATCCGCTACTGAGCAGCCCACAGGGATGTCCCGTATGTGACGGGGCCCCCTGCGGGCACGGGGCCCGGAGCAGGTGCTCCATGAGCGCCAATGATGATCCGGCCCTGACAACCGCTAGCCAATACTGGGAGCTCAGGCCTCTCGCTGCGACTCCTGCTGCCACTCCCCCTAGTCTGATATGACCTCTGCCTGCGCCGGATGAATTTAGTCCTCTGCCACTCCTCTGAGCACGTCCTGGAACTTCTCCTTTCCCATGATTTCTCCTGCTCATCATTCTCCCCCCCCTGCTCATCATTACCCCCCCTGCTCATCATTACCCCCCCTGCTCATTTTTACCACCCCCCTGCTCATCATTACCCCTCTGCTCATCATTACCCCCCCTGCTCATCATTACCCCCCCTGCTCATCATTACCCCCCCTGCTCATCATTACCACCCCTGCTCATCATTACCCCCCATGCTCATCATTACCCCCCTGCTCATTATTACTCCCCCTGCCCATCATTACCCCCCCCTGCTCATCATTCTCCCCCCTGCTGATCATTACTCCCCCTGCTCATCATTACCCCCCCTGCTCATCATTATCCCCCTGCTCATCATTACCCCCCTGCTCATCATTCTCCCCCCCTGCTCATCATTCCCCCCCTGCTCATCATCCCCCCCTGCTCATCATTCCCCCCCCTGCTCATCATTACCCCCCGTGCTCATCATTACTCCCCCTGCTCATCATTAACTCCCCCTGCTCATCATTAACCCCCGCTGCTCATCATTACCCCCCCCTGCTCATCATTAACCCCTCTGCTCACCTTAATCCCCCCCCCCGCCAATCATTCCCCCATCATCGCTCCCCCCTCAGTAGCGGAACGGTGCCCCCCGATAGCCCGGCCGCGGCCACTTTAAAACAGTGAACAGCGGCGACTCCTGTGGGCCCGCCCCGGACTCCTCCTCCTTTTTCTATTTTTCATATTTCCTTACCTGGCCGCGCTCAGCAGGCTCAGGTGATGCGTCGGGTCTTGTGGGCTGTGAGAGTGACGTCTCCTGTGGCTCCTCTGCACAGCGTCAGCGACGTCACTCGTCGTTTCCTGCAGCGCTGGGGTGTAATGAAGAAAACTGTGCCCTGCAGGAAATGATGAGTGACGCCCCTGACGCTGTGCAGAGGAGCTGCAGGAGACGTCATTCGTCACAGCCCACATGACCCGACGCATCACCTGAGCCTGCCGAGCGTGGCCAGGTAAGGAAATATGAAATATAGAAAAAGCAGGAGGAGTCCGGGGCGGGCCCACAGGAGCCGCCACTGGTCACTGTTTTAAAGTGGCCGCGGCCGGGCTATCAGGGGGCCCCGATCCGCTACTGAGCAGCCCGCAGGGATGTCCCGAATGTGACGGGGCCCCCTGCGGACACGGGGCCCGGAGCAGGTGCTCCATGAGTGCCAATGATGATCCGGCCCTGACAACCGCTAGCCAATACCGGGAGCTCAGGCCTCTCGCTGCGACTCCTGCTGCCACTCCCCCTAGTCTGATATGACCTCTGCCTGCGCCCGATGAATTTATTCCTCTGCCACTCCTCTGAGCACGTCCTGGAACTTCTCTGCCTGACATACTTAGTTTGTATATGAGGGGAGTACAATACGCTTCACTACGCTTAAAACAGTATTTGTCTAGAACAGCAGCAGGTGAGTACTTTTGCCTGGACTTTCACAGTATGTTGGCCCTTGACAGATTACAATGTTTTACACTACTTAGATGTAGGTATGTGGTATGCACTTATGAGGGCAGAAAAATGTGCTACAGTACACTTTAAAAAAAAACGTATTGGAGTATAACACCAGCAGGTGATTACTTTTGCCTGGACTTTCACAGTATGTAGGCCCTTGACAGATTAACAGGCAAAAAATAGTACACTATTTTGATGTAGGTATGTGGTATGCACTTATGGGGGCAGAAAAATGCACTACAGTACACTTAAAAAAAAAATTATTTTTGCACAACACCAGCAGTACACAGTTGCTGTGTACTAAACCCAAAATTGCACTCTCTCAAAGACTATTGGGAAAGATCTGCTGGGTATTATACTGTCTACAGACTAGTATAACCAGTAGACCATTTGTTGAGGGGAAAAAAGACATAGAATTGTGCTGAAAAATAATTCCTCCATACTCTTAAGATTCATCAAGATGAGCCAGCTTGTTGAAATGTATGAGGCAACACACAGCTCTCTGCCCTTCTCTGTAATACAATGCTGTAGAAAGTGACTGGGAGGTTAATGGCTGCAGTAAAAAATCTTTTCTGTGCAAAAACGCACTGCTCTCCATCCACCCGAACACTGATGTGATAAGGAGCTGAAATGCTGCTGGAAAAAGCTTTTCTGTGTGACACACACAAACACACAGGACGTCCGTCCTATCTCTCTCTGCAGTGAAAGGATGAAGTGACAATCCGGAATATGGCTACCGATTATATAGGGCTGTGACATCACAGGGGTGACTGGCTGCTGATTGGCTGCATCCTGCATGTGATTCAGGTTTACTACTCTACTAAATTCATGGTCTCACTCACTCTTGTCCGGTATTCTATTTTGGTGCGGCATAGTTCAGTAGTAACTGAGTTGTAGTCACTCTGATTTTTGTGGAGAATAATACTGGTGAGCCTGATGGCATGTTCATGATGTGCCTGTTCCCACTCCTGCATAAATTTGGGATCTTCAGTGAACTGCGATGGAAATTTATACATTCATAATCCTCTAGGAGCTCTGGCACTGCTTTCATATGCCTGCAATGAGTTAAAGGACCAAAAGAGATGGCATTCCTTGTCTGCCAAGTTGGTGATCCTTTATTTTAGGGCTCTGACGCCCAATATGGTCAATGGATCTTGAGTGTTGCAAGACAGGAAAAATTCCCCTGCCTCTGTCCTGCCCGCTTGTAATGTGGGTTCAGAAGTGGAAGGAGCTTGGTGGGTATCCATATCCATGATTTTGGGAAAAATGCACTGTACTTTTCTAGTGTGTGCTCTGGTGCAGAAGAATACAAGTACAAACCGTTCCAGTGAGATGCAAGAGCTCCAGATGAAGGAGGAGGTCGCTGGTATCTTTGATGTATGTTGGCGTAACCTGCAGCAGCAGTTTTAATAACCATTCGAGATATTGGGATAATAATTCGGTCGCACTATGGGACGTCCGGGGGGTCGGCTCTGCGACTTGTGAATTTTAGGCAAAAAGTACCACTTGGCAAATTTAGGTGAAGTAGGCAAACGTTTTTATGCCATTCGTCGTGTTATTAAACCTTGTTCACTTTTTGTTCTTAGAAATGTACGTAAGGCATTCAATGTTTTACTTGTTGGATTGGATGGGAGTGGCTCGTAAGTGGATCTATCTCCCAGTAATCTTTTTGTTTCTTCTGCATAATATGTAATTGTCATAATGACAGTGCCGCTGCATTTGTCAGCTCTAGCAATTTTTTAATCGGACCTGGAAGATAGCCACTTGAGAGCACGCTCCTTGCTAGGGGTGAGGTTACTTTTGGGTTGGGGGTACAGTGTAGCTTTTACTTCTTGACGGACAGCTCAACTGAATAAATCCAGGGAACTGCTGGCAGTGATATGAGGGGAATACCTAGAAGGATTGCCACCTTTAAATGGGGGAACCTCTACTTCGAATTTGTTCGAGCTAGTGGGTTCAGCTTCCGACATCTGGCACAAAAAATCCAGGCAAATACGCTCCTCTGTATTAAATGTGCTAACTGGGGAGAAACCCAAAGGACCTATGATGGCAGGTATTTCACCTTCTTTTAAAGCATCACATGTAGTAGATTTTTCTTGTTTGCCAAATATCTTATAACGGTATATTTTTCTGATCATTTTTTGCATGTCAATTTCAAACTGTGTAAAGTCAAAAGGTTCGCACAGTCCAAAATTGAGGCCTTTGCACAGTAAAGATATACACTCTTTAGATAAGACAACATCAGTGGTGTTTACAACAGTTTTGATTTCGGCTGGCGTAGTTAGTCCTTCCACGAGACTCCCTTTTCACTGCGGTGCTTCCTTCTCTTCCTTCCTCTGCCCCTCTGGGTTTTACGCCTAAAGGGATCAAACCGGAGGTGTTGGTGGAAACAACAGCAGACTGACGATTAGTGGCTTCGTCGGATTGAGTTGTATCTGAGTCCGTTGTCCAGAAATCAAATGACGGCCTTCTAGTATTATTAGATCTTCTCCTGTTGATGGGACCCTGTCTATTTCTTCTTAGCACTGATTTTTTAGAATTCCATGTAAAGACTTGACTTGAATCATAATCGGTTTTGTCCCTTACAAATTTTTCTTGTTTCTTTTCTTTGATTTCGGCTTGGGTGAGGGTGAGTTTTTTTTCCAATTCTTTCAGAAAAGTGGATAAAATGGTCTCACTCACTCTTGTCCGGTATTCTGTTTTGGTGCGGCATAGTTCAGCAGTAACTAAGTTGTATTTACTCTGATTTTTGTGGAGAATAATACTGGTGAGCCTGATGGCATGTTCGTGATGTGCCTGTTCCCACTCCTGCATAAATTCGTGATCTTCAGTGAACTGCGATGAAAATTTACACATTCGTAATCCTCTAGGAGCTCTGGCACTGCTTTCATATGCCTGCAATGAGCTAATTGACCAAAAAGAGACAGCATTACTTGTCTGCCAAGTTGGTGATCCTTTAGTCTAGGGCTCTGACGCCCAATATGGTCAATGGATCTTGAGTGTTGCAAGACAGGAAAAATTCCCCTGCCTCTGTCCTGCCCGCTTGCAATGTGCGTTCAGAAGTGGAAGGAGCTTGGTGGGTTCCATATCCATGATTTTGGAAAAAAATGCACTGTACTTTTCTAGTGTGTGCTCTGGTGCAGAAGAATACAAGTACAAACAGTTCCAGTGAGATGCCAGAGCATCGGCACATACACTACTATAAGTATACAAGGCAGTCCCAGTGTGTCGATCCACTTCAGGCACCTGTCCTGACAGCGGTGGTGCACATAGTCAAAAAGATGTACTGCATATTAAGCAACATGAAAGAAAGAACAGCGGACAGCACTCACCATTCAGGAGTATTTATTTTCTTGTACAGTGCATAAGTCGGGTTGCAGCGGGCAGGGGTCAGAGGCAGGGGTCTCGGGATAGTACTGTTTCATGCACGGAAGGCGCTTCCACAAGTCGATACACCGGCGTGGAATCACGCACCTGAATTAAGTACATGGGTCACGTTGGAAGTGTTATCATAGCAACCCTCAACCAAATAACAAAATCATGTTACAAGGTAAAAGGAATATGGGGATCAAAGCGGAGCAACTTAACAGTGAGTATCATTAAATGTAATTCAACATTCATAAAAAATGAAGCAGTTCAAAATGGTCACTTAGACCCAAAGGTCCATTGGCATTCAGTTTTATAATCCAGCGGGCTTTCAGAAGAAGGTTAATGCGATCTCCGCACTGCACAGGTTGGTTAACCCTTTCCAGACCCGCAAATTTCAGGTAGGTTGGGTCACCCCTCATGTGCATCGCGGACATGTGCAATTAACCTAGCTGCTCCAGAACCAGTTTTTATGGACCGAAAATGCTCACGGATCCGAACATACAGCGGCCGTATAGCTTTGTCCACGTAGTATTTTCCACATGGGCAGAACAGCGAATATACTACATGTGATGTTTCGACAGGTGATGAGGTTATTAACTACATGGGTATAACCTTCTAGTTTTATTTGTCTGTTGGAACAATTATATGAACAGAACGAACAACTACAGCACTGATAGTTACAGTTACATAGTTAGTACGGTCGAAAAAAGACATATGTCCATCAAGTTCAACCAGGGAATTAAGGGGTAGGGGTGTGGCGCGATATTGGGGAAGGGATGGGATTTTATATTTCTTCATAAGCATTAATGTTATTTTGTTCCCTCTTGGGGTGTTTTTAGTGAGCCAGTTAGAGTTTGTAAATTCCACTTCTGTTTTCTTTCTTGCCATATTGTATTTTAATTTGTCACCCAAGGTCCTATTTTTTCTGTATGTGATAAGAGGTTTTGAAGCGGCTACTTATTGTTAGTCAGTGTCCGCCTCCAATATATACCAATGTTTGTGAATAGCCTTAGCAACTATATGATTTAGGTTTGAGTTGCCAAGGGTAAACCTTTTTTCTTTTGTAAGGTGCCAGGTTTTTTTTCTTAACAAGTCACTTCTATCTACAGTATTTCTTTGACGCGGGAAAAGCTTTTCTCAATGACTGGTGAAGAATATTGATGTTCTAACAAACGTAGTTTTAATTCTAGCGCTTGTTTATCAAAAGATTCCGGGTCACTGTTTATTCTTTTAAGACGAATAAATTGCGAATAGGGGATACTGTTTTTTGTAAATAGGACCTTGGGTGACAAACTAAAATACAATATGGCAAGAAAGAAAACAGAGGTGGAATTTACAAACTCTGACTGGCTCACTAAACACACCCCAAGAGGGAACTATCGGTGCGGTAGTTGTTCGTTCTGTTCTTATAATTGTCCCAGCAGACAAATAAAACTAGGAGGTTATACCCATGTAGTTAATAACCTCATCACCTGTCAAACATCACATGTAGTATATTCGTTGTTCTGCCCATGTGGAAAATACTACGTGGGCAAAACTATATGCCCACTGTATGTTCAGATCCGTGAGCATTTTCGATCCATAAAAACTGGTTCTGGAGCACCTAGGTTAATTGCACATGTCCACGATGCACATGAGGGGTGACCCGACCTGCCTGAGATTTGCGGGTCTGGAAAGGGTTAACCAACCTGTTCAGGGCAGAGATCGCAATAAGCTTCTGGTGAAAAACCAAGCCCGCTGGATTATAAAACTGGATGCCGTTGGACCTTTGGGTCTAAATGACTGTTTTGAACTGCTTCCTTTTTTATGAATGTTTAATTACGTTTAATGATACTCACTGTTACGTTGCTCCACTTTGATCCCTGTATTCCTTTTACCTTGTCACATAATTTTGTTATTTGTTTGAGGGTTGCTATGACAACACTTCCAACGTGACCCACGTACTTAATCCAGGTGCGTGCGTCCACGCCGGTTTATCGACTTGTGGAAGCACCTTCTGTGTGCGAAACAGTACTGTGCCGAGACCCCTGCCCGCTGCAACCCGAATTATGCACCGTACAAAAAAATAAATACTCCTGAATGGTGAGTGCTGGCTGCTGTTCTTTCTTTCATTTTGCTTAACAGCTTAAAGTTATTTACAAGTATTACACTTTCTTGTTCTGCTAAATACCAGCCCATTCCCCAGCCCCTTTTGAACAACGTTATTATATAGCGCTCACTACACTTGAACTCATCGGCACTTGCGCTTCTCTACTAAATTCATGAGTTACGTTCTCCTCTATGGAAGTCTTTTAGCCCATATAATATTTTTTTATTCTATGTCAACCACTCTTATTATATATGTATACTAACATCTCCAGCACTAAAATTCTTATGTTTTTTTAAATATGTGCAGTGACAAACATCTGTCTCTCAACTTAAGGGTGGTTATCTCACTCACTTAACTGTTTTCCATGAATATCCTAATCCTAATTGATGTAACTCCTGTTTCCCTGTCGTCCTAACCAGCAGCACAAGTGGGGTGTTTCTGCCCCTGTGAAGCTGGCAGGACGGTGGAATTTTTAATTCCGCCCAAGCAATTAACATAATTGAACCCCCCATATAAGGCCTCCTCCCCAGGCCATAGTGCTTTTTTTCTGTCCTGTGCTGGACAGCAGGACGGGGCAGGCTCATTAAGCCTGCCTGGATTTATATATTTTTTGTTACATATGTTCTGCAGCGTGGCTGCTTATGTTTGGGCTTTTTAGCCCTTTCCTTTACAGGTCTGACCTGTGCTTATCTCCTCGCAGCGTTCGCTGCGCTTCTCCAGAGCGATGCTCTGTGTCAGTGCATTCCCCGTGCGGATATGCGCTGTTTGGGAGCTCCGTACCTGGTCAGTGATTCAGGTCGGAGCTTGGCTCTGAGATCGCTGTACCAGCTCCCCCCTTTTTTTGGCGCTAGCGGTGTCGCGTGCGCGGCCGGACGCCGGGACCGGACGCCGGGACCGGAAGTGCGTCACTTTCCACTTTTGGCCTGGCGTATTCTCTGGTATTCTCTGATATTCAGAGTTTTTCACTCCGAATATCTACAGGACCCTTTCTTTATTATATCTAAGCCTGTGGTAGGCTTATATTGGCTGTTATTATTAGATTTTTGTATAAGAGTGCTTGTGACCTGGGAACTAGTTTCCCTTCCTGTATCTCATTTCCGGGGGTGGAGCCTATTCAAAGTTGGCGCCATCCCCTTCCCTATATAAGGCAGCTCTTGCCTGGTT
The DNA here is from genome assembly GCF_029499605.1 of Hyla sarda. Classification (NCBI taxonomy): domain Eukaryota; kingdom Metazoa; phylum Chordata; class Amphibia; order Anura; family Hylidae; genus Hyla; species Hyla sarda. The sequence goes on along the minus strand of NC_079197.1, from coordinate 68,311,357 downwards.
AGGGTCTCTGCTGTGCTCAGCTAGACCTGTGACTGCAAGACTGGTGTATTTTATTCAGCTTGTTTTTTCTCAACTAGGCTTCCTTGCATAGGTGCCGCCTATTTTTTCCTATCTTAGGGTGGGATTTAAAAAAATAATAATAATAATAATTTTTTTCCTTAACGGTTTTTCTCTCTCTATCTTTATAGAGGATGTCTACTCCACCCTCCAGTGACCAATACTCCGGACGTAAGGCGTCCTCTAAAAAACGTCACCTTACATGTGCCGACTGCGGCACTCCTCTTCCGGACACCTATGAATATAGTAAGTGTCCTGGATGTCGTCCTCCGGCAGATCCTGCGGAACCTACCATCCAGGACATGTTCATATGGATGAAAGAGTTCATGGGGAACTCAATAAATGAGATTAAAAGCTCCTTCTCTGCCAAGAGACCTAGGACATCTCCTAGTCCCTCCTCCATAGCAGAGTATACGGCTATGTCCGTGGGAGACTATTCAGAACAAACAGTGGAAGAAGTCATCTCTCCCTCCATCTTTCCCGTTGAGAAAACTCAGCGTTTACTAAGATCCATCCGGTCAAGGGACCAGGATGCGGATCAAGGGGAAGCCTCAACATCCACTCCTAAAGAACCGCTGGTTTTTAAAGTGGATGACTCCTTAAAAAAGTTAATGACCACTGAGTGGAAACATCCGGACAAACCCCCTGTCCTTACTCGGAGGTTTAAGCTCATGTACCCCCTGGCCAAGGCAGAGTCAGAAGCCTGGGTCCCATCCCCCAAGGTGGATATGGCTTTTACCAGGATAAACAAGCGCGTCCTTGTTCCCGCGGACGACGGTAGCAACCTCCAAGACCCCCTCGACAGGAAAGTGGACTCCCTGCTCAGGAGGAATTACTCTGCTGCCTTAGCCTCTGCTACGGTGGCCATTGCCTCTAATGAGGTGGCCAATTTCATCAAGGATCGTATCCTAAGGATCCAGTCCGACATCGATGGTAATGTCCCCAGAGAAGACATTCTGGACTTGTTCAGCACCTTGCTACTGGGTGCTGACTTTCTTTGCGAGGCCACTCAGCAGCATCTAAAATTGGCCGCAAAGTCTATGGGACTATCCTCTGCAAGCAGACTCCCTTCTGGTTACGCCCTTGGGTGGCAGATACCACCCCCAAGATAAACCTTTGTGCCATGCCTCTTGAACCCAATAGACTCTTCGGGTCCGAGCTGGACCGAATTATGGAGGGTTTTGCAGATAAAAAAGGCAAGTCCCTTCCTGTGCAGACCTTTCGTGACCACGGAAGAGGCCGAGGGGGCAGATCTCAGGGCTCCTCTGGGACCCAGAGGCGCCAAAGTCAAAGATCTAAGCGTGGTGGCGGACGCGGTCGGGCGGACCGCAAGTCTGAGCTATGACTCTCACCCAGATCCCACCAACGTCTCCCCTCTCCCTTCCCCTCCAGAGGTCCTGACAGAAGCTCTGTCTCCAGTTTTTTCTCCAGTAGGAGGCCGTTTGAGTTTATTTCTCTCCACTTGGATGAAGGAAATCCAAGACCCTTGGGTTCTAGAAGTAGTCCGGTCGGGCTACAAAATAGAATTTGTCCCCCCCCCCCCCCCACCAAGGAAATTTTTGTTAACAAAAAGACTCCCTCAACCAGAACAATCCATTCTGGAGGAGTCGGTACTATTGTACCTAGAGAAACGGGCCCTAGAGGAGGTTCCTCCAAACCAGAAAGGCCTGGGAGTATACTCCCCTATATTTTTGGTACCAAAGCCCTCGGGCACTTGGCGAATGATCATAGATCTTCGCTTTCTGAACTGTTTCATAAAGAAAAGAAAGTTCAGAATGGAGACTATTCAGTCAGTCACCAGCATTCTGAATCCTCTAGATCTGAGGGTCACCATCGACCTCAAGGACGCCTACCTGCACGTCCCCTTACATCCTGCTCACAGGAAATTTTTGAGGATTGCTGTCACCATAAAGGGTATGGTAAAGCATTATCAGTTTGCCGTGCTGCCCTTCGGGATCTCTTCTGCTCCCCACACCTTTACAAAGGTTGTGGCTCCGGTTGTGGCTGCCTTAAGATTAAAAGGCCTGGAAATCATCCCTTACCTAGACGACTGGCTTCTAAAAGCCGCATCTCTAGACGTAGTGCAGTCTCATCTTCAACTGGCTCTGGATTTTCTCCAGCATTTAGGCTGGATCATAAATTGGGACAAATCAGAGATCGTCCCCTCTACCTCCAGAAGGTTTCTGAGGTTCATAATCGACTCCTCTCACATGAAAGTCGTAAGAGCCGCCGAGTTCTTAATGATTCCCCAAAGGGTCTCCATCAGAACTCTGATGAAAATGCTAGGCCACATGTCAGCGTCTGCAGAGGCAGTACTTTGGGCCCTATGGCATCTCCGTCCACTTCAAGATCAGCTCTTGAGTGTCTGGAATCGCAACCCCAAATGGTTGGACAAAAGATGTTCCCTGTCTGTCGAAGTCCGTGCATCCCTCAGATGGTGGACAACTCTGTCAGATGGGAAGTCCTTGATTCAACCTCATTTGATCATTCTGACCACGGACGCCTCCTTTGTAGGCTGGGGAGCCCATCTGGACAAAACTCCGGCACAAGGTACCTGGACTTCTTAAGAGAGACTCCTCTCTTCCAACATGAGAGAGTTGAGAGCAGTACGTCTAGCTCTCTATCACTTCGCTCCCCTAGTTCTAGGGCAAGCGATAAAAGTCCATTCAGACAACACGACTGTAGTGTCTTACCTAAACAAACAGGGAGGCACAAGGTCCAAAGCTCTCCTCGAGGAGACCGGACTAATTCTCTCTTGGGCAGAGACCAATCTATCCCACCTCTCAGCAGTTCACATCAAGGGGGATCTCAATATAGTTGCAGACCGTCTGAGCCGCGGTCTTCCAGTCCAAGGGGAATGGTCCCTGAACGAGGATATCTTCCACAAGATAACCTGGAGGTGGGGTATGCCAGAGATAGATCTCATGGCAACTCGTCTGAATGCCAATGTGGCAGTAGACGCTCTGTCCATTCCATGGAGGGTCAGGCTGGCCTACATTTTCCCTCCACTTTCCATGATACCAAGGGTATTGATGAAAGTCAGGCAAGACCAAACCTCAGTAATCGCCATCATACCATTCTGGCCAAAGAGGTCCTGGTTCACCCAGCTCATGAGGATGAGTCAAGGGTGTTATTGGAGGCTTCCCCACGTGCAGAACCTTGTGTCTCACAACACAGGCTCCGGCCTAGATCTGAGGAGACTCAATCTGACAGCCTGGAGATTGACAGGACCCTACTAGGTAGTGGTCTCTCTTCGGAGGTCTTGAGAACCCTTGCTCACTCAAGAGCAGCATCTGCTAATAGAGCTTACTCCAGGATAAATCAGATTTTCCTACAATGGTGTGCTAAGAAAGAGGTAGTTGCCTCAGATCCTCCTCTTTCTGCTTTGCTTCAGTTCCTGCTGGATGGCCTTGACAAGAGTCTTAGCCCATCCACTCTAAAAGTGCAGGTTGCTGCACTCTCTGCCTCTCTAGGCAGATCTTTATCTCAAGATCTCCTAATCAAGAGGTTCCTCAAAGGAGCCGAAAGACTTAAGCCTACAGTCCTTAGGCCTATTCCTCAATGGGATTTGTCTGTCGTTCTCAAGGGATTGAGTTCTCCCCCCTTTTGAGCCTTTGGACCAAGTGGACTTTAGATACTTGTCCCTTAAAGTCACCTTTTTGTTGGCTATAACCTCAGCCAAGAGAATTGGCGAGCTTCAGGCCCTAGCGGCTTTTGAGCCTTATACTCTCTTTTTACAAGACAGAGTCTTGTTGAGATATCTACCGACCTTTGTTCCCAAGGTACCAACCTTTTCTAATATTAACCAAGTTATCTCCTTACCAGTTCGGTGCTCAGACCCTTCCTCTTCTGAGGAAGCTGCTAACCATTCCTTGGACATTTCAAGAAGTCTCAAGATATACATCTCAAGAACTGGTGAATTCAGAAGATCCGAAAACCTTTTAATTTCTTTGTCCGGACGGAACAAAGGTCTAAAGGCCTCCAAACCCTCTCTCAGTAGATGGGTCAAAGAGGCAATCAGGGAGGCATTTATAGCTCAGGAGCTAACTCCTCCTTCTTTTGTTACTGCCCACTCTACCCGGGCAGTTGCTACCTCCTTTGCTGAAAGAAGGTCTGTTCCACTAGAACAAATTTGTGCTGCTGCCTCCTGGAGCACACACAACACATTTATCAAACATTACCGGGTTAATGCCAAACGTATGGGAGAGCTGGCCTTTGGGCGTTCCATCCTAAGTGCCGCTCCTCCTTAGTCCCTCCCTATTTTTGATTGTTACTTGCTAAGTCCCCACTTGTGCTGCTGGTTAGGATGACAGGGAAGCGTTAATTTCTAATGCAAATTTGTTTTCCCTTAGTCCTAACAGCAGCACACAAATTTCCCGCCCTTGTAGTTTGTATAATTTTGCTTGTTATTAAAGCACTATGGCCTGGGGAGGAGGCCTTTTATGGGGGGTTCAATTATGTTAATTGCTTGGGCGGAATTAAAAATTCCACCGTCCTGCCAGCTTCACAGGGGCAGAAACACCCCACTTGTGCTGCTGTTAGGACTAAGGGAAAACAAATTTGCGTTAGAAATTAACGCTTGTAATGAACCTCTGTGTGTATATATTGTCAATACCTCACAACTTCTGTATCAGCACCTTGTCCTGACGAAGGGCCCACTCCGGGCCAGAAACATGTTGATATGTGCTTTCAATAAACCATATTTTATTAATCTGGTTTCCAAGCCTTGTGAACCAACTACTAGGAGAGGTCTGATGCTTAAAAAACAGTACACAATTTACATATAGAATAAAGGCAATATGCGAACCTGATCATAAGATTCCCAACAAATACTACTTGAAAAATAAGGTGGGGAACTGCCTAAAACTATTATTTATTGATATACATTAAAATTCACCAAAAGAAAATAAATGTGTTTCCCAAATGATAATAGAATCAATTTGCCACGTCTCACATATAATGACGTGATATGAGGTATCCACAGATTCTGGGGAACTCTGAAAGCAAAAATGCTATTGCGCAATATATATCAATTATGTAGAATGTTCTCCATGTGATAATTAGCACGTGGGGAAACCAGACCCGGAGACCTGCCATTGCAGGCTCAGCAGGAACGTGTATCATCATGGCGACATGTACACCTATCCATACAGTATTTAGGGGTGAGCGCTCCGGGCCGATGACTGTGAACTGTATGGTACTAGGGTGTTTTTATTATTAATAATTTTTGTTCATATGCTGGAACGTATTATGTCATGATAATGTGGCATATCATTGTGATTATGGTTATTGGTATACCCTATTCATGACATCTAGTCTGTTTATACATATTTTCTTGGATCCCCTGAGGACGTCCCCTGGGTGCAGGTACCGCACAGGTGGACAGAAACGCGCGTTGGGATATATTGATATTAGTGCAGTGTGAACATCGCCATACTGCTGGGTATACTTTTTGTACCAAATAAGAGGCACCATGTGATACTAATTATCACACGGAGAACATTCTACATAATTGATATATATAGCGCAATAGCATTTTTGCTGTGGGAGTTCCTCATATCACGTCATTATATGTGAGACGTGGCAACTTGATTCTATTACCATTTGGAAAACACATTTATTTTCTTTTGGTGAATTTTAATGTATATCAATAAATAATAGTTTTAGGCACTTCTCCACCTTATTTTTCAAGCTTAAAAAACTGTTCCATTTTCGTTTTTTCTCCTTGTGTCAGCAAAGGAAACAGGTTTTTGACAATAATAGACAACAATGGGGGAGATTTATCAAAACCTGTACAGAGGAAAATTTGCACAGTTACCCATAGCAACCAATCAGATTGTTTCTCTTATTTTGCAGAGGCCTTGTTATAAATGAAAGAAGCGCTCTGATTGGTTGCTATGGGTAACTGGGCAAATTTTCCTCTACATAGGCTTTGATAAATCTCCCCCAATTACCTTTTCCAACTAGTGCAGGCCCCAACAAGAGGGGAGTCACTTCTAGACCTTATCCTAACCAATAACCAATAGGCCAGAAATAAGTAGAGGTAGGGGGTCATCTTGGTAATAGTGATCACAGAATAATATGTTTCTCTCCTACCTACATGCCTAACTCTTAACCACCCTATAGTACTACTCTTCCTCCCATCCACATCCTATCACCCCAGGTCCTCCCTCCTGATCACACATCTTTCTCTGCTGCTAAAGCAGTGATTCCTCTGAAATGGTTACAGCGGTGGTTCTTAACCTTGTTGGAGATACTTAACTCCACCAGTTTCATATGCCCATTCACCGAACCCCTCTTAATTGGACAAATAAAATATAATTTTTTCAAATTCAAAACATAGGAGGTATATATTTAAGTATATATTTATACATAGGTGCACCAAATGAACAACACCATTAAAGGGGTTATCCAGGAAAAAACTTTTTCAACTGGCTAAAGAAAGTTAAACAGATTTGTAAATTACTTCTATTAAAAAATCTTAACCCTTTCAGTACTTATGAGCTTCTGAAGTTAAGGTTGTTCTTTTCTGTCTAAGTGCTCTCTGATGACACGTGTCTCAGGAACCGCCCAGTTTTGTAGAGGTTTGCTATGGGGATTTACTTCTTAACTGGGCGGTTCCCGAGACACATGTCATCAGAGATCACTTAGACAGAAAAGAACAACCTTAACTTCAGAAGCTCATAAGTACTGAAAGGATTAATATTTTTTAATAGAAGTAATTTACAAATCTGTTTAACTTTCTGGAGCCAGTTGATATATAAAAAAAAAGTTTTTTTTCCTGGATAACCCCTTTAAGAACAAAGAACAAACCCATGAAAACATGATTTTCACACAAAAACAAAAACATAATGAATATTTACTGCAAATCAGTGTGACTTCTGCTGTTGTCTTTCAGAGACCAGTTCAGAAATGCGTGGCTTTACCTTGGCAAGTGCCACTCTCATGTCATTTTCGCAACAAAGTCTATTCCTTTTCTCTGTTTTTATGTCCAGCATCCTGGAAAAAGATTGCTCGGTATGAAAATCTCCAGAGCTTTCTTAGCAATAATAGGGTATGTTACCATTTGTTGACACCTAAACGTTAGGCGCAGGCAGTGTTCACCCACACATTAGGCCCTAATGCAGGGGTCCTCAAACTTTTTAAACAGGGGGCCAGTTCACGGTACCTCAGACCGTTGGAGGGCCGGACTATAGTTTAAAAAAAAAAAAAAATATGAACAAATTCCTATGCACACTTATATCTTATTAGTGGACTACCCCTTTAAGAAAGCAGCACAGCTCCCCCACATTAGGTAGGCAGCACAGTTACCCCCACATTAGGTTGGCAGCATAGTTCCCCCCACATTAGGTTGGCAGTATAGATCCCCCACATTAGGTTGTAGTTCCCCCACATTAGGGTTAGCAGTATAGTTCCCCCACATTAAGCTGGCAGTATGTTCCCCCACATGAGGTGCAATATTTCCCCCACATTAGGTGCAATATAATCCCCCACATTAGGCTGGCAGTATGTTCCCCCACATTAGGTGTAATATAGTCCCCCACATTAGGCCGGCAGTATGTTCCCCCACCTTAGGTGCAATATAGTCCTCCCACATTAGGTGCAATATAGTCAGCACATTAAGCTGGCAGTATGTTCCCCCACATTAGGTGCAATATAGTCCCTCACATTAGGTGCAATATAGTCCCCCACATTAAGCTGGCAGTATGTTCCCCCACATTAGGTGCAATATAGTCCCCCACATTAGGCCGGCAGTATGTTCCCCCACATTAGGTGCAATATAGTCCCCCCACATTAGGTGCAATATAGTCCCCCACATTAAGGTGGCAGTATGTTCCCCCACATTAGGTGCAATATAGTCCCCCACATTAGGTGCAATATAGTCCCCCCACATTAGGTGCAATATAGTCAGCACATTAAGCTGGCAGTATGTTCCCCCACATTAGGTGCAATATAGTCCCCCCACATTAGGTGCAATATAGTCCCCCACATTAAGGTGGCAGTATGTTCCCCCACATTAGGTGCAATATAGTCCCCCACATTAGGTGCAATATAGTCCCCCACATTAGGTGCAATATAGTCCCTCACATTAAGCTGGCAGTATGTTCCCCCACATTAGGCCGGCAGTATGTTCCCACACATTAAGTGCCATATAGTCCCCCACATTAGATGCAATATAGTCCCCCACATTAGGCTGGCAGTATGTTCCCCCACATTAGGTTGGCAGTATAGTCCCCCACATTAGGCCGGCAGTATGTTCCCCCACATTAGGTGCAATATTGTCCCCCACATTACGTTGGCAGTATAGTCCCCCACATTTGGTGCAATATAGTCCCCCACATCACGTTGGCAGTATAGTTCCCCCCACATTTGGTGCAGTATATTCCCCCACAGACATACAGCCTCCAGCCATACAGTATGGCTGGAGGCTGTATGCCTGTGTACTGCCCCACTTCAGTGTTCCGATCACCTGCTATGGCCGGACCCGAGGATCGTTGGTCGGAACACCGAAGCTGACACGCCGCTGGTAAACACTTACTTCTTGCTTCTTCTTCGCGCTCCGTTGTCATGGGCACACGCATGGGACGTGATGTCCCTGCGTGCGCTAGTTCCCGGCGATCTCCACGTTTTTAAAGTAAACGCGGGGCCGCAGGGACTTAACAGAGGCATCCCTGTGTTCCAAAAACATCTTTCGGAACACAGGGATGTCCTGAGGCAAAAACACCCGGCGGGTCTTGAGCCCTGTGTTGGCCCCTTATGGTAATAATGTGGGTGTAATGGTGGAGGATAAGAAAAAAAGGCAAATCTACTAAATGCCTTTTTCTCGACTGTATTTACACAGGAAAATCTAATGACAGATAACAGGGGAAGGGACAAAGTAAATCATTAAGCAAATCTCACATTGTTTAACACAACAAGAAGTGCAATGCCACCATAGTATCATTAAAACACACAAATCACCGGCCCAGATGTCATCTATCCAAGGTTTTTGCAGGAGTTAAGTACAGTGCTAGACAGAAGCTTATTCTTTATATGTAAATATTCTATAATGACAAGGATTGTTCCAAAGGACTGGTGCTTAGCAAATAAGGTACCAATATTCAAAAAGGGGTCAAACTGGGATCCTGGAAACTATAGGGCTGTAAGTTTAGCATCTGTTGTGGGTAAGGTTTTTGAGAGTTTTCTAAAGGATGCAATTCTGGAATATGTTAAAGAAAATAAACCACTAACACAGCGTCAATATGAATTTATGCAGGATCAGTCTTTTTACATTTATCTTCTCAGCTTCTGTGAGGAGGTCTAGGGTGAAGCTGTTGATGCTGTATATCTCAACTATAGTAAGCTCAGTGCCAGGCAGCTGCTGCCAAGGCTAATAAAGTCATGGGATGCATCAAGAAAGACAAAGAGGCTTGTGACAAGGACATAGTTTTGCCTCTGCATAAATCACTAGTCAGACAGCACATAAAGTATCATGTTGAATTTTGGACCCCTGTATATAAGGACATCGCTGAACTAAAGAGGGTGCAGAGGAGGGCAACAAAGAATGGTATGGGAGGATTGCAGTACCAAGACAGGTTATCTTGAGGTTATTTGGTTTGGAGAAAAGACATCTTAGGGGCATTTTGATCACAATGTACAAATATATGAAGAGTAAGTACAGAGATCTTTCAAGTGATAATTTTATACCTAGGCCGGTAACCATGACAAGGGGGCATTCTGTAGTTCTAAAAGAAAGAAGGTTCCACCACAGACAGATATTCTTTACTGTAAGAGCAGTGAGACTTTAAAAGTCTTTGCAACATAATGTTGTGATGTCTGGCCCAATAAACAAGTTCAAGGGGGCCTGGATGGTTTTCTAGAAAAATATAGTTGTGCAATTTATGGATATAAAATTTATGTGGATAGAACATTGATTCAGGGATTTATTCTAATTGTCATATTGGAGTCGGGAAGGAATTTTTCCTGTCATGGGGCAATTGGCATCAGCCTTAGGGTGGGGCTTTTTCTGGATCAACACAGTAGATGTTTTAGGTTGATCTTGATGGACTTTTGTCTTTTTTCAACCTTACAAATTATGTAACTATAATTTATCATTAATGGCAAAGCAGTTTTGTTGTTTATATTAGGCGCATATTTTTCATAATGGCATTTTTGTGCAACACCTTTGCACCTTTCCACATGGCATAGTTGTTAGTGGATTTGTAGAAAGTGGCGTTGTAGTACGATTTTCCACTTTAGCTTTGCAATGGTAAAGGATTCATGAAATGTGGTTATTAAAGGGGTACTCCGGCAAAAAAAAGCTTAATGTTTTAAACAGCTTAAATGTTAAAGGGGTACTAAGGCAAAAAAATATCTTATCCCCTATACGAAGTATAGGGATTAAGATGTCTGATCGCGGGAGATCCCGCCGCTGGGGACCCCTGCGATCTCCGGCGTGGCACCCCTGTCATCCGCGCACGGAGCAAACTCCGCTCTGTTCTGGATGACTGGCGACTACAGCCGACATGCCCCCTCCATTCTAGCTGTCATGCCCCCTCCCATAGACATGAATGGAGGGGTGGAGGGGGCGTGGCGGGATGTCACGAACACGGAAGCTCTAAGCTTCCATGTTACGGACACTGCTGGGCCAGAGATTGCAGGGGTCCCCAGAGGCGTGACCCCCTGTGATCAGACATCTTATCCCCTATGCTTTGAATATTAGGTTATAGTTATAGGTCTTCAACATAGGGGGATTTTAAACGTACTAATTTGGTTAAAAAGTTTGCGATTTTTTTTAAGCGCAACAGTAATAGAAAAGTATGTTATCATGGGTATCATTTTAATCGTATTGACCCAAAGAATAGAGAACACATGTCATTTTTACCGTAAATTGTACGGCGTGAAAACAAAACCTTCCAAAATTAGCAAAATTGCAGTTTTCTTTTTAATTTCACCACACAAATAGTATTTTTTTGGTTGCTCCATACATCTAATGGTAAAGTGAGTGATGGCATTACAACGGACAACTGGTCGCGCAAAAAACAAGCCCTCATACTAGTCTGTGGATGAAAATATAATGAGTTATGATTTTTTGAAGGCGAGGAGGAAAAAATGAAAACATAAAAATTAAAGTGTCTGCGTTCTTAAGGCCCAAATGGGCTGCATCCTTAAGGGGTTAACTTTGTCCCAGCCTGTGCTTCAGCTTTGACAAAGATGATTCTGCAATGAGACAGGATTATGTTCTGGGTGGTATGGGGACCTCTAGTGGTCTTTTTTATAAGCCATGATTTTTATAAAAAGGAGATATAATTTTTATGATGTATATACAACATCTGACAGTTTCCAAAACTGACAGTTTTTAGGCTCTCAGATATTAGTGGCATGTCAATAAAATAGAATAGGCTACCAATATCAGATCAGTTTGGGTCCAAATCCCAGTACCACCCACTCATAAACTCCCTTTAGTTTTTTTCCATGTAGAGCCAACTTCTGTTGAAATTGTGCCTGCTACTGCATCTCATTTCCCTTTACAGCTGATCGTGGTGGAGCGAGGAGCTTCAATATAAACTAGACATAAACTGGAACATTAATAAAGAGTCCAAGCACTTCTACACAGAGTAGTATTTACCATGAACTGAAAAGTCATGTGACCTGCACGTTGGCACACAACGTCCCAACATGAACAAACAGAACTGCCTTGTCATATGAGAGCCAGGAACAATCCACAAACACTGGAAGTATGTAGACTGAAAGTATAGCTTTGTAGCAGAAGATTCCCATGCTGGGCTGCAAAGAGTTATGTATATTACAAGCTGAGTCTGCAGCTGGCCTGTGGCTATATTAGGAAATATATGTGAAGTGTCTGGGAAATAAGTCCTCAGAGAGTAAGTAGCAGTCAGTCAGTTAAAGGCAATAGTGAAACATAAACAGGCATATAACACACATATTATATACACATAATATTCACACAAATGAATAAAACCTAATTAATGTACAACCTAGTTCCGGGGCGGTATGACTGAAAATGCATATCATGGTATTTTTGTAAGTTATGGTGGTTCCACGGTATTTAATGGTATTTCCCCCCCCCCCCCCCCCACGCTGGGGAACTAATCATATGTTACCCACAGGCACTACTCCCCCAGTCCTCCTGTTAGCCACCGGCACTTTAAATGAATGAGTTGCGTGCCGTGGGGCTGGAAGTGATTAATAAAGGACATCTGTACCGACGAGTTTTACATATTCCTGTGCCCGGGAAGCAAAAGTAAACAAATTAAACTTTTACTCACCTTCCTACATTTCCCCGTTGCTCCAGTATCAGCCTCACTGCGATCTTCTTGCTGCTTCCTGTAACGTCACAGAGCTGTCAGTGTATGACCAACAGCAGCGATGTCCCGCCTTGGCCAGTGATAGGCTGAGCTCACTGTCATGTAAGGTGCCGGCCGGGGCGGGACATCGCTGCAATAGGTTATACGCTGACGGCTCTGTAACGTTACCGTCCCCAGGAAGCAGCATGAAGATCTTAGCGGAGAACAGTGAGGCCGATACCGGAGCAACGGGGGTACGTAGGAAGGTGGGTCAAAGTTTATTTTTGCAGCCCGGGCACAGGAATATGTAAAATTCATCCGTACAGATGTCCTTTATTAATCATTTCCAGTGCCGCGGCATGCAGGAGGATGGGGGGAGCAGCGCCCATTGGTCACATATGATTAGTTCCCTGATGTAGGGGACAGCGCAGCGCTGTGGATGATAATTAATTGGGGTGGGGGTTAGAGAAGCAAAGCAGCACCCGCGGGTCACTTATGATTAGTTCCCCGATGTGGGGGACAGCTCAGCACTGGGGATGATAATTCATTGGGGGGGGGGGGGGGGTTGGAGAAGCAGAGCAGCACCCGCAGGTCACTTATGATTAGTTCCCCGATGTGGGGACACCCGCAGCGGCTGATAATTCATTCATTTGAAAGGGGGAGGGGCCCAACCGGTATTGTGGTATCGGGAAGAATTCATATCATACAGAAAAAACAAAACGGTATTTGGTAGGAACTGGTATATCGCCCAGCACTAGTATAACCTTTGCACTATAAAAGGGAAGTAGAGTGATATAAAATGGACCCAAAAGGTTGTTACAAACAGTTGCAAAGGCTCAAGGGTAGACACAGGATTTACCTAATAAAATTTAAGTCAAATAGAAAATATTATTACTTCGATGAAGTTTGTTCAATGTGCAAAATAAAAGTATTGTGGTGTAAAGAGCAAAAACATTTGTAGTTTATGGCTTGCTGATATATATATGTTATAAGCTAGATGGTGAATTTTTTACATTACCATGAACACTCACACTGCTCAGAAATGGATGAAAATTAGTCACATCAGAGGTATCACATGAAAAGTGGTCTACCAGCCCTAGCCTAAATTCGCATATTACCAGACTTTTCAGAAGGACTGGTTACTTAAAAGAGATCTTTCAAGTCACTTAATTTCTAGGGTTAGTTCTACAATGTATATTACCCATAATAATACTCTATGGGGGAGATTTATTATTGCATTTACAACTTTTTTTGCTTACTCTGGGTGCACAAGATGTCGCATGTGTGCCTAAGCACTTTTTTTTGTGACTTTTGTGGGTAGGCAAACATAAAAAAAAGTAGCAAAACCTTCCAAAAAGTCAGACCTGGCTTACAAAACTGCCATTAGAGAGTACTTTTAAGTACTTTTTTGTGCAGAAAAGTCACAGAGGAGAAAAAGAATCGGTGTCCTGAAGTCATTCATTTTTTTTTTTGCTTATGTGCGCCTAATTTATCAACCCCCTTTGATAGTATGATAAATATATGTCACACATAAGCAAAGGCAAAGCAAAAAGAAAAAAAATTTCTTCAAAACTCACTTTCCAAAGACAACAGTCATGAATCTTCCCTTATATCCTCACAAAGTTGGAAGCATAACATTGTCCAAAATGTCTTCGTATGCTAAAGTATTAAGATTTTCCTTCACTGGAAGTAAAAATCTTGAAAACAACCCTATAAACATTTAGCATTAAAGGGGTTGTCTTGTGAAAATGATCTTATCCACTATCCACAGGATAGGGTATAAGTGGGTGATCACATGGGGCCTGACCGCGGGGACCCCCTGCGATCTCTGGAATGGGATCCCAGCTCTTAGAGAGAAATGCATACTGTAGATGGCGCTGCTGTACTCGGGTGTGTGGGTCTGTCCTGCTATCATAGTTACATAGTTAGTATGGTTGAAAAAAGACATACGTCCATCAAGTTCAACCAGGGAATTGAAGGGAAGGGTGTAAGGGGATAAGGGGAAGGGATGTTGTTTTATAATTCTGCATAAGCATTAATGTTATTTTGTTCCAGGAATGTATCTAACCCTGTTTTAAAGCTATTAATTGTTCCTGCTGTGACCAGTTTCTGAGGTAGACTGTTCCATAAATTCACAGTTCTTATGGTAAAGAAGGTGTGTCGCCCCTTTAGACTAAACCTTTTCTTCTCCAGACGGAGGGAGTGCCCCCTCGTCCTTTGGGGGGGGGGGGGGTTTAACCTGGAACAGTTTTTCTCCATATTTTTTGTATGGGCCATTTATATACTTATATACGTTTATCATATCCCCCCTTAAATGTCTGTTCTCAAGACTAAACAACTGTAACTCCTTTAATCGTTCCTCGTAGCTAAAATGTTCCATGCCCCATATTAGTTTAGTTGCACGTCTCTGCACCCTTTCCAGCTCCGCAGTATCCCTTTTATGGACAGGCGACCAAAACTGAACAGCATATTCCAGGTGTGGCCGTACCAATGCTTTATAAAGGGGGAGTATTATGTCCCTGTCCCTTGAGTCCATGCCTCTTTTTATACATGACAATATCCTGCTGGCTTTGGAAGCAGCAGCCTGACATTGCATGCTATTCTGAAGTCTTATCTACAAGTACACCCAGATCTTTCTCTACCAGTGACTCTGCCAGTTTTATCCCCCCTAAGACATATGACTCATGCATGTTATTTGTACCCAGATGCATAACTTTACATTTATCCACATTGAACCTCATTTGCCAAGTGGATGCCCAGACACTTAGTCTATCCAAGTCATCTTGTAACTTATGCACATCCTCTATAGACTGTACTGTGCTACAAAGCTTGGTGTCATCTGCAAAGATAGAAACAGAGCTGTTAATACCATCCTCTATATCATTGATAAATGAATTAAACAACAGCGGGCCCAGTACAGAACCTTGGGGTACACCACTAATAACCATGGACCAATCAGAGTACGAATTATTGACCACCACTCTCTGGGTACGATCCATGAGCCAGTGTTCAATCCAGTTAGAAACTAAAGTTTCCAAGCCCTTAACTTACCTGTCAGATGACTATGAGGGACAGTATCAAATGCTTTAGTAAAATCCAGAAACACTATATCCACAGCCATTCCTCTGTCAAGGCTTCTACTCACATCTTCATAAAAGCAAATTAGGTTGGTTTGACAACTTCTATCCTTAGTAAACCCATGCTGGTTATCACTTATAATACTATTATCCCCTATGTATTCCTGTATGTAATCCCTTATAAATCCTTCTAACAATTTACCCACAATGCACGTTAAACTTACTGGTCTATAATTGCCTGGCGAAGACCTAGAGCCCTTCTTGAAGATTGGTACCACTTTCGCCTTGCGCCAGTCCCTTGGCACAATACCAGACACCAGAGAATCTCTAAATATCATGAACAAGGGTACAGATATCACTGAACTTACCTCTCTAAGAACTCTTGGGTGTAGTCAGTCCTGTCCTGGAGATTTGCTTACATTTACTTTACTTAACTTACCTTGTACCATCTCTACATTAAGCCAGTTCAGTACATTACATGATGTGTTACCAGCACTGACCTGTCCAATGTCAGCTCCTCCTTCTTCCATAGTATATACAGAACTAAAGAACCCATTCAGTAGCTCCGCCTTCTTTTGATCGCCCGTGACAACCTCCCCATTATCATTATTAAGGGGTCCTACATGCTCTGTCCTTGGTTTTTTTGTATTTATATATCTAAAAAAATATTTAGGATTAGTTTTGCTTTCTTTGGCCAGTCTTCTCTCATTTTGAATTTTTGCCATTTTTATTACATTTTTACAAATTTTATTAAGTTCTTTGTACTGTTTAAATGTTATAGCTGACCCATCAGATTTGTATTTTTTAAAAGCCATTTTTTTGTTGTTTATTGCTCTTTTAACATCATTTGTCAGCCATGTAGGATTTAGTTTTAATCGTTTATATTTGTTCCCCTTTGGTATATATTTAGCTGTATAGTTATTTAGAGTTGATTTAAAGATGTCCCATTTACCTTCTGTATCAGTATTTGAGAAAACCTCCCCCCAGGCTATGTCGTGTAGTGCAGATCTCAGCCCAGGGAAATTTGCCTTTTTAAAGTTATATGTTTTTGCCTTCCCCGTCTGTCTTTGTTTTCTACATTTTAAATCAAAAGTAACTATATTGTGGTCGCTATTACCAAGGTTTCCCCGCACAGTTACATTACCAACCAGGTCTGCGTTGTTGGAAATGATCAGATCCAACAAGACATCACTTCTTGTTGGGTCCTCCACAAACTGGCCCATAAAATTATCCTGCAATAAATTTAGGAATTTTCTCCCCTTTGTAGTTTTAGCCAGGCCCCGACCCCAATCTATATCTGGATAGTTAAAATCTCCCATTATTACCACTGTACCTGCCGGGCAGCCCTCTCTATTTGTTTGTGCAGCTGACCTTCCATCTCCTCAGTGATGTTAGGGGGTCTATAGATTACACCAAATACTATTTTTTCAGTATTTCCCTCCTTTTGTAATTCTACCCACAATGATTCCACATCCTCAAAATCATCACACACTATGGCATCGTTCACACTGACTTTCATACCACTTCTAACATACAGACAGACTCCACCACCTTATCTGTTCACTCTGTCCTTGCGAAACAATGTAAACCCCTGTAGATTAACAGCCCAGTCATGCGAGGAGTCCAGCCATGTTTCAGTGACCCCAACTATAATCAATATGTTCCTCCAGTATCAAGGCCTCCAGCTCCCGCATTTTATTTGCTAGGCTTCTGGCATTTGTGAACATACACTTTACATTTCCATTAAGTTTTACACATATAGTCTCACTAATGGGATTTTCTGAGTTATTGGGGTTAATGTTATTATTTGAGTTATAAGGGCTAATTGTAATATTTAAGTTATTGGGGCTAATGGGATTTTTTGAGTTATTGGGTTTAACGTTATTATTTAAGTTATTGGGGCTAATGGGATTTTTGCGTTATTGGGTCTAACGTTATTATTTTAAGTTATTGGGGCTAATGGGATTTTTTGAGTTAATGGGGCTTATTGTAGTTATTGAGTTATTGGGGCTAATGGAATTTTTTTTTAACCTCCCCGCACAGGACTCCTCTCCACCCACCATTATGTCCTAACCCCTCTCTAACCTATCCATCCCACTGTCTGCTTTCTTTGCTTTATTATCCTCCCCCCACTCACCTAGTTTAAATACTCTGCCACCCCTTCCAGGATTCTCTCCCCCAGCACAGCGGACCCCCTTCCATTCAGGTGCAAATTATCCGTAGAATAGAGTTTGTACCCCAATGAAAAGTCAGCCCAGTGCTCTAAAAACCCAAACCCTTCCCCCTTACACCACGACTTAAACCATGCATTTAACTCCCTAAGCTCCCACTGTCTTTCCTGTGATGCGCATGGCACAGGAAGTATTCCAGAGAACACAACCTTAGAGGTCCTTCCCTTCAGCTTGGCACCTAGTTCCTTGTAATTATTCTTCAAGGACCTCCACCTACCATGTATTCTGTCGTTGGTTCCCACATGGACCACGACAGCTGGGTCATCCCCAGCCCCCCCTAGTAAATTGTCCATCCTTTCCACCACATGCCGAACCCTGGCACCAGGGAGACAGCAAACCATTCGGTTGAGGTGGTCTTGGTGACAAATTATTCTATCCGTCTTCCTGATTATAGAATCCCCTACCACAACTAACTGTCTTGGCCTACCTGCGTTACCATCCCCCACACTACTAGTTGAGCTGTTCCCCTGACTGTTAGGGAGACCAGTATCCACTAGGGTTGCCATCTCTAATACTGAGGCCCTCGCATCATCGCCCAACTTGGCAATTTTACTTGGGAGATCAGAAGCAGAAGTGGCCTTCCTTTTCCTTGCCCCCTTTCCAGTCCCTCTAACTACATTAACCCAGCTCCCTACTTGGGCCTCCTGGCTAGTTTCTCCAACCTCCATTTCTACCCCATTAACTGCTTTCTCTGTAAGCAGTATGCTCCTTTCAAGATTGTCAATCGGCCTCAATGTTGCATTTAGCTCCTCTAGATCTCTAATACGAGCTTCCAGGTGGGCAACATGCTCACATTTGTCACATTTGTCACATTCACCCTGAAGCTGCTGCTCCAGAGATGTATACATGTGGCACAATGTGCACTGAAGAAAACCTCCAATCCTGCTGTCCATGTCTTGGTGACAATTAGCTGTTATTAACTATTAAGAAAAACTACTTTTATCAAGGGAGTGTAATACTTACAGTTACAGTGGGTCCTGCTTACAACTCCTGCTTTTTAAACTTCTGCGTATAAAACTTCTCAGATGTATCAGATACTTATATCCTATCCTATGGATAGGGAAAAAGATATTTTTAACAAAAAAAAAACCTTTAAACCACTACCACCAAACCTTACAATTGGCACAATGCAGTTAGGCAGGTTAAATTCTGGCATTTGCCAACCACAGACTTTCATCAGACTGCCAGATAGAGAATTGTGATTCATCACTCCACATAAGACATTTCCACTGCTCCAGAGTACAGTGGCTTAACATCCATTCCCGCGCGCTCCGGGACTGAGCCGACGGAGGACAGGACGGGTAAGGAGACTGGGATGCGAACCACGAGCGGGCGCGTCCCGCTACGCGAGTCGCATCCCCGCTGGTGACATTAATGCAGCGCTCCCGCTCAGCGGGTCTGACCGGGGCGCTGCGACAAGGTGAACGCCGCGAGTAACAGTACCCCCCCCCCCCTTTGGGTCTCCCCCTCTTTTTGGAACCCAAAAACTTGTGAATGAGCTCCTTGTCGAGGATGTTACCCTCGGGTTCCCAAGACCTCTCTTCAGGTCCACAATTCTCCCAATCTACGAGAATTTTTTTTTTACCTCTGACTGTTTTGGACGCGAGAATTTCTTTAACAGCGAAGACATTGGAGGAGCCAGAGACAGAAGCTGGAGCGACAACCTTGGGAGAGAAGCGGTTAAGGACAAGAGGTTTGAGAAGAGAAACATGAAAAGAGTTAGGAATGCGGAGAGAAGGGGGAAGAAGAAGTTTGTAGGAGACAGGATTGATTTGACTCTTGATTTTAAAAGGTCCAAGATAACGTGGTCCCAGCTTATAGCTGGGGACATGGAAGCGGAAATACTTGGCAGAGAGCCACACTTTGTTCCCAGGAGCGAAGAAAGGAGGAGTTCTTCTCTTTTTATCGGCATGCTTCTTCATACGAGACGAGGCCCGTAGGAGCGACTCTAGAGTCTCCTTCCAGATGATAGAGAAGTCCCGGGTAACTTCTTCAACGGCAGGCAATCCAGAAGAAGTGGGAATGGGGAGGGGGGGCAGAGGGTGACAGCCGTACACCACAAAGAACGTGGATTTGGTGGAGGATTCAGAGTTTTTGAAATTGTACGAGAATTCGGCCCAGGGTAGAAGGTCGACCCAATCGTCTTGGCGGGAGGAAACAAAATGTCGCACATAGTCACCAAGGATCTGGTTAACTCTCTCTATTTGCCCATTGGATTGGGGATGATAGGAGGACGAGAAATTTAATTTGATTTTTAATTGATTACAGAGAGCTCTCCAAAATTTCGATACAAATTGAACACCTCTATCCGAGACGATATGCGTGGGAAGCCCGTAAAGGAGAAAAAT
Source organism: Hyla sarda (assembly GCF_029499605.1). Lineage (NCBI taxonomy): Eukaryota > Metazoa > Chordata > Amphibia > Anura > Hylidae > Hyla > Hyla sarda. The sequence goes on along the minus strand of NC_079197.1, from coordinate 68,291,357 downwards.
GTGCATAAAAAATTGCTTCGCCAACTGTGGCGCCGAAGGAAGACCTGGAAGCGGAATGAAATGTGCCATCTTGGAGAAACGATCAACGACCACCCAGATGACTGAGTTGCCATGGGATAAAGGCAGATCCGTAATAAAATCCATGGCAATTTGAGACCATTGTAGCTCAGGAACAGGTAAAGGATGGAGGAGTCCAGCAGGCCTCTGGCGAGGAGTCTTGTCCCGGGCACAAACTGTACAGGCCTGAATGAAATCAGCGACATCAGCCTCCATGGTAGGCCACCAATATAAATGAGAAATGAGTTGGATGGACTTCTTGACGCCAGCGTGGCCAGCGAGGTGCGAGGAGTGTCCCCACTTGAGGATCTTGAGGCGCTGGCGTGGAGGGACAAAGGTCTTTCCAGGAGGAGTTTGTCTAATAGAAGTTGGAGCAGAGGAGACCAGACACTCAGGAGGTACAATGTGTTGCAGAGGGGCTTCAGATTCGGTAGCATCAGAGGAACGTGAAAGGGCGTCAGCCCTGACGTTTTTGTCAGCAGGACGAAAATGAATCTCGAAGTTAAAGCGGGCAAAAAACAACGACCACCTAGCCTGGCGAGGGTTCAGACGCTGGGCAGACTGGAGATACGAGAGATTCTTGTGATATGTGTAGATGACAATGGGGTGTTTGGAACCTTCCAGTAGATGCCTCCATTCTTCGAGAGCTAGTTTGATGGCCAGAAGTTCATGATCACCAATGGAGTAATTTTTTTCCGCCGGAGAGAAGGTTTTAGAAAAGAAACCACAAGTAATATGTCCGGTAGAGTTTTTTTGAAGCAGTACGGCTCCGGCTCCGACTGAAGAGGCGTCCACTTCCAGCAAGAAGGGTTTCGATGGATCAGGTCTGGACAGTACTGGAGCAGAAGCGAAGGCAGTTTTGAGGCAATTGAAGGCCTCATCCGCTTGGGGAGGCCAGGACTTAGGGTTGGCATTCTTCCTGGTTAGGGCCCCAAATCGGAGCCACAATGGTGGAAAAATGAGGAATAAACTGTCGGTAGTAATTGGCAAATCCTAAGAAGCGTTGGATAGCTCGGAGTCCAGAAGGGCGTGGCCAATCTAAAACGGCTGACCGTTTGTCTGGGTCCATTTGAAGTCCCTGGCCAGAGACTAGGTAACCTAGGAAGGGAAGAGATTGTCATTCAAAGAGACATTTCTCCATCTTGGCATATAGTTGATTTTCGCGGAGTCTCTGGAGCACTAGGCGGACATGACGACGGTGTTCCTCAAGACTAGAGGAAAAAATCAAGATGTCGTCCATGTAAACCACAACACAGGTATATAACAAGTCCCGAAATATTTCATTAACGAAGTCCTGGAAGACTGCAGGGGCGTTGCAGAGCCCAAAGGGCATAACGAGATATTCAAAATATCTGTCTCTGGTATTAAATGCGGTTTTCCACTCATCCCCTTTCCTGATGCGAATGAGATTATATGCGCCTCTTAAGTCCAATTTAGTGAAGAGGTTGGTGCCACAAAGGCGGTCAAAGAGTTCCGAGATAAGAGGCAGGGGATAGCGGTTTTTGATAGTGATTTTATTTAAACCGCTGTAGTCAATACACGGCCGTAGGGTACCGTCTTTTTTTTAAACAAAGAAGAACCCCGCTCCGGCAGGGGATGAATGAATGAATCCCCTCTTTAAATTTTCCTGGATGTAGTCCGACATGGCTTGAGTCTCAGGAGCGGACAGAGGATAGATCCTGCCCCGGGGTGGAGTAGTACCAGGAAGGAGGTCAATAGGGCAGTCATAAGGCCTATGAGGTGGCAAGGTCTCTGCTTGTTTTTTACAGAAAACATCGGCATGGTCCTGGTAGGCCTTGGGAAGACCTGGTATAGGTGGAGCCACAGGGGTTTGATTGACGGGAGCAGACGTGAGGCATTTTTTGAGACAAGAAGAATCCCAGCTCTTGATCTCCCCGGTGGTTCAGTCAAGGGTAGGAGAATGACGTTGGAGCCATGGCAAGCCGAGGAGAATTTAAGAAGTGCAGTTGGGTAGAACAAGAAATTCAATTTTTTCGTGATGCAGTCCAATGCACATTAACAGGGGTTCTGTGCGGTAACGCGCAGTGCAGTCCAGTTTTTCTCCATTAACTGAAGAGATGTAGAGTGGTCTGGCGAGACTGGTCACTGGGATGTTGAACCTATTAAAGAAAGAGGCCAAAATAAAATTTCCTGCAGAACCGGAATCCAAGAAGGCCACAGCTGAGAAGGAGGAGTTAGCAGGAGAAATCCACACAGGCACAGTAAGACGTGGAGAAGCAGAGTTCACACCTAGAGCTGTCTCACCTTTGTGCGGAATCGGAGTGCGTCTTTCCTGACGAGGAGGACGGATAGGACAATCCTTTAGGAAGTGTTCAGTACTAGCACAGTACAGGCATAGATTCTCGTTACGGCGGCGGGTCAGGCGGGACCGGTCCACTTGCATAGCCTCCATGGCAGAAGGCACAGGAACAGATTGCAGTGGACTTGAAAAGAGAGGAGCCGGGGAGAGAAATCGCCTGGTGCGAACAAAGTCCTTATCTTGACGGAGCTCCTGGCATCTTTCAGAAAAACGCATGTCAATGCGGGTGGCCAAATGGATAAGTTCATGCAGGTTAGCAGTAATTTCTCATGCGGTCAGTACATCCTTGATGTTGCTGGATAGGCCTTTCTTGAAGGTCGCGCAGAGGGCCTCATTGTTCCAGGATAATTCAGAAGCGAGAGTACGAAATTGGATGGCGTATTCGCCCACAGAAGAATTTCCTTGGACAAGGTTCAACAAAGCAGTCTTGGCAGAAGAGGCTCAGACTGGTTCCTCGAAGACACTATGAACCTCAGCGAAGAAGGACTGGACAGTGGCAGTGACAGGATCATTGCGGTCCCAGAGCGGTGTGGCCCATGACAAGGCCTTTCCAGACAGGAGACTAACCACGAAAGCCACCATAGACCGTTCTGTGGGAAATTGGTCCGACATCCTCTCCAAGTGTAGGGAACATTGAGACAGGAAACCACGGCATTGTTTAGAGTCCCCATCAAATTTGTCCAGCAGGGACAAGCCGAGGCTGGAAGTGGCCACTCGCTGCGGAAGAGGTGCAGGAGCTGGCGGAGGAGATGGTTGCTGAAGCTGAGGCAGGAGTTGTTGCAGCATGACAGTCAGTTGGGACAGCTGATGTCCTTGTTGCGCTATCTGTTGAGATTGCTGGGCGACCACCGTGGTAAGGTCAGCGACAACTGGCAGTGGGACCTCAGCGGGATCTACTGTCAGGATCCGGATACTGTGAGGATACTGGTGGTGGATCCTCTGTGTCAGTGGGGTGATGACGTGGGCCGTACCAGGGGAACGGAGTCTAAGGGGTTACTGGTTTTTACCAGAGCCCGCCGCAAAGCGGGATGGACTTGCAGCGGCAGGTAACCCCCAGGTCGTTCCACCCAATAGCGACTCAACCCCAACTGACGGCTGAGATAGGCGCGGTACATGGGATTAGGTAAGAGCAAGGTCGGACTTAGCAGAAGGTCAGGGCAGGCAGCAAGGATCGTAGTCCGGGGCAACGGCAGAGGGTCTGGAACACTGGCTCGGGACATACAAGGAACGCTTTCACTGGCACAAGGGCAACAAGATCCGGCAATGCTGGGAAGGGGAAGTGAGTTTATATAGAGAGGGTACATGTGTAATCACTAATTGGACCAGGCGCCAATCAGAGGCGCACTGGCCCTTTAAATCGCAGAGAGCCGACGCGCGCGCGCCCTAGGGAGTGGGGCCGCGCGCGCCGGGACTGAGCCGAAGGAGGACAGGACGGGTAAGGAGACTGGGATGCGAACCGCGAGCGGGCGCATCCCGCTATGCAGGTCGCATCCCCGTCGGTGACATTAATGCAGCGCTCCCGGTCAGCGGGCGCTGCGACAAGGTGAACGCCGCGAGCGCTCCAGGGAGGAGCGGGGACCCGGAGCGCTCGGCGTAACAGCTGAGTTCCTGTGTTACATAGTAACACATTTCATAAGATTGCAAAAAGACCAGAGTCCATCAAGTTAAATCAATATTCCTATTGTGTTCCTACAGTGTTGATTCTGAGGAAGGCAAAAAAAAACCTTAGGACATGTTACCCTTATACCAAGCTTTGTAGCATGATACAGTCTATAGAGGATGTGCATAAGGTACAAGATGACTTGGATAGACTAAGTGTCCGGGCATCCATTTGGCAAATGAGGTTCAATGTGGATAAATTTAAAGTTATGCATCTGGGTACTAAATACCTGCATGCATTGAATGTCTTGTGGGGGGGGGGGGGTTAAACTGAGAGAGTTACTTGTAGAGAAGGATCTGGGTGTACTTTTTGACCATAGATCACAGAATAGCAAGCAATAACAGGCAGCTTCTTCTAGGGCTAGCAGGATATTGTCATGTATCAAAAGAGGCATGGATTGAAGGGACAGGGACATAATACTAACCCTTTATAAAGCATTGGTACAGTCTTATCTGGAATATGCTGTTCAGTTTTGAGAATCAGTTCAGAACAGGGACGTTGTGAAGCTGGAAAGGGTGCAGAGACACACAAATAAACTACTAATGGGCATGGAAAGCTTAGCTATGAGGAAAGAGTAAACAAATTACATTTGTCTAGTCTTGAGAAGAGACGTTTAAGGGGAGATACGATCAACGTATATAAGTATATAAATGGCCCATACAAAAAATATGGGGAAAAACTGTTCTAGGTTAAACCCCCTCAAAGGACAAGGGGGCACTCCCTCCGTCTGAAGAAAAGGTTTAGTCTCAAGAGGCAACAAGCCTTATATACCGTAAGAACTGTGAATTTATGAAACAGTCTACCTCAGAAAATGGTCACAGCAGGAACAGCTGAAAGCTTCAAAACAGGGTTAGATACATTCCTAGAACAAAATGCTGGAACATTGAGAAATAGTGGGGGCGTGGCTAGCGCCGGACATGAGCGGCCGCACCGACCTGTAGTTCCTGCTCCAGCGCCCGTGCTTCTCAGCATCCTGACTTGATCCTGGCCCAGAACACAGCCCGGACCCGCTCTCAAGCATCAAACTGGATCCGTCCCACAATAAGGGCAGCGCGGCTGCCGAAAAGCTTAAAGAATTTGCCCAGGACGGGCCTCAAGATGGCGCCTGGACAGCGCAGACCTCGGCCAGAAACCAGGTGTGGTCCTCCCCTCGCAGCCCTGCAGCTACTGAGGTAGGGGAGTCGGCTCGGGAGCTCACACTGCGGGAGGTCTCGGCACAGTTGCTGGCAGCTATTACATCTTGCCAGACCTCCCTTACAGGCAAGATTGAGGAGGTGAAAATTGATGTGGGGCTCATGAGGCAGGACATGCAGGCCCTGAGGGAGAGAGTCACTCATACTGAGGGGCGGATATCTGCTGTGGAGGACACTTTGGCCCCTATCCCTGCCTCCATGACTGATCTAACATCCCAGTTGGAGCTGTGCAGGCAGAAGGCAGATGATTTAGAGAATAGACTGCCCAGAAACAATATACATATTATCAGCATGCCTGAGAGGTCTGAGGGCTCCACCCCTGGGGCATTTGTGGAGCAATGGCTGAAGGACTCTTTTGCTGATGCGACATTCTCTATTGCCTTTACTGTTGAGAGGGCACACTGTGTCCCTGCTAAACCGCCACCTCCTGGGGCACCACCATGGCCTCTGCTGGCCCGTATCCTGAACTGTAATGACCGTGACCTGGTTCTACGGATGGCAAGGAGAACCCCTGACCTTGCCTATGATAATGCCAAGATTTCCATATTTCCCGACTTCTCTGCTGACCTGCAGAGACGGAGAGCTACTTTTGTGGAAGTGAAGAGGCGACTGCACCCCGACTGAGTATTTCTGCCCCTGTGTATTTGTTACGCCGAGCGCTCCGGGTCCCCGCTCCTCCCCGGAGCGCTCGCTACACTTCCCTCACTGCAGCGCCCCGGTCGGTTCCACGGACCCGGGGCGCTGCGTTACCACCTCCGGCCGGGATGCGATTCGCGATGCGGGTAGCGCCCGCTCGCGATGCGCACCCCGGCTCCCGTACCTTACTCGCTCCCCGTCAGTTCTGTCCCGGCGCGCGCGGCCCCGCTCCCTAGGGCGCGCGCGCGCCGGGTCTTTGCGATTTAAAGGGCCACTGCACCGCTGATTGGTGCAGTGGTTCCAATTAGTGTTTACACCTGTGCACTTCCCTATATCACCTCACTTCCCCTTCACTCCCTCGCCGGATCTTGTTGCCCTAGTGCCAGTGAAAGCGTTCCTTGTGTGTTCCTTGCCTGTGATTCCAGACCTTCTGCCGTTGCCCCTGACTACGATCCTTGCTGCCTGCCCCGACCTTCTGCTACGTCCGACCTTGCTTCTGTCTACTCCCTTGTACCGCGCCTATCTTCAGCAGCCAGAGAGGTTGAGCCGTTGCTAGGGGATACGACCTGGTCACTACCGCCGCAGCAAGACCATCCCGCTTTGCGGCGGGCTCTGGTGAAAACCAGTAGTGACTTAGAACCGATCCTCTAGCACGGTCCACGCCAATCCCTCTCTGGCACAGAGGATCCACTACCTGCCAGCCGGCATCGTGACAGTAGATCCGGCCATGGATCCCGCTGAAGTTCCTCTGCCAGTTGTCGCTGACCTCACCACGGTGGTCGCCCAGCAGTCACAACAGATTGCGCAACAAGGCCAACAGCTGTCTCAACTGACTGTTATGCTACAACAGTTACTACCACAGCTCCAGCAATCATCTCCTCCGCCAGCTCCTGTACCTCCTCCGCAGCGAGTGGCCGCTTCTGGAATACGACTATCCTTGCCGGATAAATTTGATGGGGACTCTAAGTTTTGCCGTGGCTTTCTTTCCCAATGTTCATTACACTTGGAGATGATGTCGGACCAGTTCCCCACTGAAAGGTCTAAGGTGGCTTTCGTAGTCAGCCTGCTGTCTGGAAAAGCCCTGGCTTGGGCCACACCGCTCTGGGACCGCAATGACCCCGTCACTGCCTCTGTACACTCCTTCTTCTCGGAAATTCGAAGTGTCTTTGAGGAACCTGCCCGAGCCTCTTCTGCTGAGACTGCCCTGTTGAACCTGGTCCAGGGTAATTCTTCCGTTGGCGAGTATGCCGTACAGTTCCGTACCCTTGCTTCAGAATTATCCTGGAATAATGAGGCACTCTGCGCGACCTTTAAAAAAGGCCTATCCAGCAACATTAAAGATGTTCTGGCCGCACGAGAAATCCCTGCTAACCTACATGAACTCATCCATCTTGCCACTCGCATTGACATGCGTTTTTCCGAACGGCGTCAGGAGCTCCGCCAGGATATGGACTCTGTTCGCACGAGGCGTTTCTTCTCCCCGGCTCCTCTCTCCTCTGGTCCCCTGCAATCTGTTCCTGTGCCTCCCGCCGTGGAGGCTATGCAGGTCGACCGGTCTCGCCTGACACCCCAAGAGAGGACACGACGCCGCATGGAGAATCTCTGCCTGTACTGTGCTAGTACCGAACACTTCCTGAAGGATTGTCCTATCCGTCCTCCCCGCCTGGAAAGACGTCCGCTGACTCCGCACAAAGGTGAGACAGTCCTTGATGTCTACTCTGCTTCTCCACGTCTTACTGTGCCTGTGCGGATGTCTGCCTCTGCCTTCTCCTTCTCTGCTGTGGCCTTCTTGGACTCTGGATCTGCAGGAAATTTCATCTTAGCCTCTCTCGTCAACAGGTTCAACATCCCGGTGACCAGTCTCGCCAGACCCCTCTACATCAATTGTGTAAACAATGAAAGATTGGACTGTACTATACGTTTCCGCACGGAGCCCCTTCTAATGTGCATCGGATCTCATCACGAGAGGATTGAACTGTTGGTCCTCCCCAATTGCACTTCTGAAATCCTTCTTGGACTTCCCTGGCTTCAACTCCATTCCCCAATCCTGGATTGGTCCACTGGGGAGATCAAGAGTTGGGGGCCCTCTTGTTCCAAGGACTGCTTAAAACCGGTTCCCAGTAAACCTTGCCGTGTCCCTGTGCTTCCTCATGTAACCGGTCTCCCTAAGGCCTATATGGACTTTGCGGACGTTTTTTGCAAAAAACAAGCTGAGACTCTACCTCCTCACAGGCCTTATGATTGTCCCATTGACCTCCTCCCGGGCACTACTCCACCCCGGGGCAGAATCTATCCTCTGTCCGTCCCAGAGACTCTTGCCATGTCTGAATACGTCCAAGAAAATTTAAAAAAGGGCTTTATCCGTAAATCCTCCTCTCCTGCCGGAGCCGGATTTTTCTTTGTGTCCAAAAAAGATGGCTCTCTACGTCCTTGCATTGACTACCGCGGTCTTAATAAAATCACGGTTAAGAACCGCTACCCCCTACCCCTCATCTCTGAACTCTTTGATCGTCTCCAAGGTGCCCATATTTTTACCAAACTGGACTTAAGAGGTGCTTATAATCTCATCCGCATCAGAGAGGGGGATGAATGGAAAACGGCATTTAACACCAGAGATGGACACTTTGAGTATCTGGTCATGCCCTTTGGTCTATGCAACGCCCCTGCCGTCTTCCAAGACTTTGTTAATGAAATTTTTCGTGATCTACTATACTCCTGTGTTGTTGTATATCTGGACGATATCCTGATTTTTTCTGCCAATCTTGAAGAACACCGCCAGCATGTCCGTATGGTTCTTCAGAGACTTCGTGATAATCAACTCTATGCCAAAATAGAGAAATGTCTGTTTGAATGCCAATCTCTTCCTTTTCTAGGATACTTGGTCTCTGGCCAGGGACTACAAATGGACCCAGATAAACTCTCTGCCGTCTTAGATTGGCCACGCCCCTCCGGACTCCGTGCCATCCAACGTTTTTTGGGGTTCGCCAATTATTACAGGCAATTTATTCCACATTTTTCTACCATTGTGGCTCCTATTGTGGCTTTAACAAAAAAAAATGCCGATCCCAAGTCTTGGCCTCCTCAAGCGGAAGACGCCTTTAAACGACTCAAGTCTGCCTTTTCTTCGGCTCCCGTGCTCTCCAGACCTGACCCATCTAAACCCTTCCTATTGGAGGTTGATGCCTCCTCAGTGGGAGCTGGAGCTGTCCTTCTACAAAAAAACTCTTCCGGGCATGCTGTTACTTGTGGTTTTTTTTCCAGGACCTTCTCTCCGGCGGAGAGGAACTACTCCATCGGGGATCGAGAGCTTCTAGCCATTAAATTAGCACTTGAGGAATGGAGGCATCTGCTGGAGGGATCAAGATTTCCAGTTATTATTTACACCGATCACAAGAACCTCTCCTACCTCCAGTCTGCCCAACGGCTGAATCCTCGTCAGGCCAGGTGGTCTCTGTTCTTTGCCCGATTTAATTTTGAAATTCACTTTCGGCCTGCTGATAAAAACATTAGGGCCGATGCTCTCTCTCGTTCCTCAGATGCCTCTGAAATTGAACTCTCTCCTCAACACATCATTCCTCCTGACTGCCTGATTTCCACTTCTCCAGCCTCCATCAGGCAAACTCCTCCAGGAAAGACCTTTGTTTCTCCACGCCAACGCCTTGGGATCCTCAAATGGGGTCACTCCTCCCATCTCGCAGGTCATGCGGGCATCAAGAAATCTGTGCAACTCATCTCTCGCTTCTATTGGTGGCCGACTCTAGAGACTGATGTGGTGGACTTTGTGCGAGCCTGCACTATCTGTGCCCGGGATAAGACTCCTCGCCAGAAGCCCGCTGGTTTTCTTCATCCTCTACCTGTCCCCGAACAACCTTGGTCTCTGATTGGTATGGATTTTATTACTGACTTACCCCCATCCCATGGCAACACTGTTATTTGGGTGGTCGTTGATCGATTCTCCAAAATGGCACATTTCATCCCTCTTCCTGGTCTTCCTTCAGCGCCTCAGTTGGCTAAACAATTTTTTGTACACATTTTTCGTCTTCACGGGTTGCCTACACAGATCGTCTCGGATAGAGGCGTCCAATTTGTGTCTAAATTCTGGAGGGCTCTCTGTAAACAACTCAAGATTAAATTAAATTTTTCTTCTGCATACCATCCTCAATCCAATGGACAAGTAGAGAGAATTAACCAGATCTTGGGTGACTATTTACGACATTTTGTTTCCTCCCGCCAGGATGACTGGGCAGATCTTCTACCTTGGGCCGAATTCTCGTATAATTTCAGAATCTCTGAATCTTCCTCCAAATCTCCGTTTTTCGTGGTGTACGGCCGTCACCCTCTTCCCCCCCTCCCTACCCCCTTGCCCTCTGGTCTGCCCGCTGTGGATGAAATTTCTCGTGATCTTTCCACCATATGGAAAGAGACCCAAAATTCTCTCTTACAGGCTTCTTCTCGCATGAAGAGATTCGCAGATAAGAAAAGAAGAGCTCCTCCCATTTTTTCCCCTGGAGACAAGGTATGGCTCTCCGCTAAATATGTCCGTTTCCGTGTCCCGAGCTATAAGTTGGGACCACGCTATCTTGGTCCTTTTAAAGTTTTGTGTCAAATTAATCCTGTCTCTTACAAACTTCTTCTTCCTCCTTCTCTTCGTATCCCTAATGCCTTTCACGTCTCTCTTCTTAAACCTCTCATCCTCAACCGTTTTTCTCCTAAATCTGTTCCTCCCACTCCTGTTTCCGGCTCCTCGGACATCTTCTCTGTCAAAGAGATTTTGGCCTCTAAAAAGGTCAGGGGAAGAACTTTTTTTTTAGTGGATTGGGAGGGTTGTGGTCCAGAAGAGAGGTCCTGGGAACCTGAGGACAATATCCTGGACAAAAGTCTGATCCTCAGGTTCTCAGGCCCCAAGAAGAGGGGGAGACCCAAGGGGGGGGGTACTGTTACGCCGAGCGCTCCGGGTCCCCGCTCCTCCCCGGAGCGCTCGCTACACTTCCCTCACTGCAGCGCCCCGGTCGGTTCCACGGACCCGGGGCGCTGCGTTACCACCTCCGGCCGGGATGCGATTCGCGATGCGGGTAGCGCCCGCTCGCGATGCGCACCCCGGCTCCCGTACCTTACTCGCTCCCCGTCAGTTCTGTCCCGGCGCGCGCGGCCCCGCTCCCTAGGGCGCGCGCGCGCCGGGTCTTTGCGATTTAAAGGGCCACTGCACCGCTGATTGGTGCAGTGGTTCCAATTAGTGTTTACACCTGTGCACTTCCCTATATCACCTCACTTCCCCTTCACTCCCTCGCCGGATCTTGTTGCCCTAGTGCCAGTGAAAGCGTTCCTTGTGTGTTCCTTGCCTGTGATTCCAGACCTTCTGCCGTTGCCCCTGACTACGATCCTTGCTGCCTGCCCCGACCTTCTGCTACGTCCGACCTTGCTTCTGTCTACTCCCTTGTACCGCGCCTATCTTCAGCAGCCAGAGAGGTTGAGCCGTTGCTAGGGGATACGACCTGGTCACTACCGCCGCAGCAAGACCATCCCGCTTTGCGGCGGGCTCTGGTGAAAACCAGTAGTGACTTAGAACCGATCCTCTAGCACGGTCCACGCCAATCCCTCTCTGGCACAGAGGATCCACTACCTGCCAGCCGGCATCGTGACAGTATTACTTGTTTTCTCCTAGTCATGGCTGATATTCGGTTTCTGTCCTGGAATATTAGGGGGATGGGTTCAGTTAAAAAGAGGGTGTTGGTCTTTTCTCATATCCATAGACATAATCCACAAATAGTGTGCCTTCAAGAGACCCATTTGATTCCTGATAATTTGAGGATGTTTGGTAAATCGTGGATTCAATGGGCTGCTCATTCCTGCCACTCTACTTATTCTAGGGGTGTATCCTTATTGGTCCACAGGTCGTTGCGGTGGGAGGTGTATCAGTTGCGGGTAGATTCTTTGGGTCGCTATGTGTTTGTTCATGCTTTCATTAATAATGCTCCTTTTGTTTTACTAGGTATCTATAATCCCCCTCCGGCCACATTGAAGGTGCTACATCAGGCGGTCACCTTTGCTGCGGGATTTCCTCATGCTTGGGTGTTATGCTTGGGTGATTATAACTTGACTCCGGACCCCGCGATGGATCACCTTCATGTGTCACCCCCTCTGTCTCCGCCACCCTCCCCTACTCCTTTGACCTCCTTCCTGTCTGAGGTGGGTTGGCTTGATATTTTCAGATGTAAATTTCCCCGTCTCATGCAATTTTCCTGTTTTTCCGTTGGGAGTAATTCCCTTTCGCGCATTGATTTAGCATGTTGTAATCCCCTTTTTTATGCCTTGGTAGCACATGTCTCTCTTGAGACCCGTGCTATCTCCGACCATTCTCCTTTGCTGGTGGAGATATTGCTGTCCCAGGAGACCAATGTTTGGAGATGGAAGGTGCATCCCTTTTGGCTGCAACTTATTAGTCCTCATGATCGGATACCCGACCAGCTCCAAACATTCTTACTGCTTAATCAACCTGCAGGTACTGCTGCCTTATTGTGGGAGACACTTCAGGCCTACCTTCGGGGCTGTTTGAAATCCTCCATTTCCTTTATCAAAAGAGAGGCGACGCTTAGGGAGACGGAGTTGGCCCGCACCTGTTCTGACCTGGAGGCCGCGTATATTGCTGACCCCACAGAGGCTAACAATCATGCCTGGCTCACCACTGGTCGTCAGTATATGCTTCATCTTAATGAAAAAATTAACCACAAATTATTCTTTTCCAAACAATTCTATTTTGAACATGGCAATCAGTCCAGTAAATTATTGGCGCACTTGGTTAAACAGAACCAGGCTGCTCCTCCAATCCTTATAATTGCTTCTGCATCTGGACAGGTGTTGGTGGATAACGCGCTGATTGCTCAGCGTTTTTCCCACTTTTACTCCTCACTCTATGCTTCTCAGGTGCGGTACTCCCCTGAGGAGTTAACCGCCAATCTGGACTCCATCCAGTTCCCGATGCTGTCCTCTGACTCCGTCTCTCTGTTGGACTCTCCTATTACTGTGGAGGAAATATCTGATGCTTTGGGGGATATGCAGTGTGGGAAGGCTCCTGGCCCAGATGGCCTGCCTGTGGAGGTTTACTCTGGATATGCTACCCTGCTTCTAGATCCTTTGAAACGCATGTATAATGCCGCTTTTGAGACAGGTTATCTTCCGGATTCTCTATAGGACGCTAATATAGTTGTCCTTCTGAAACCCGACAAGGACCCTCTTGAATGTGGCTCTTATAGACCCATTTCTTTAGTTAATGAAGACTATAAGATTCTCACTAAAATACTTGCAAATAGGTTGAATAAGGTTATCTTATCTATTATTCACGGGGACCAAACTGGCTTTATAGAATCAACGAAAAACACTAAGACTTAACTTTTAATATATATCAAACTAAAAGGGAAACCAAAGTAGGTCCCAAACCATCAATCACAAAAATAAACAAAATTGTCCAGTAATTCGTCCCTGTATTTGCAATGCCTACCCCCAATCAGGGTCAAAAACAAAAACAAAAAACTTGATTCAAATGTATCTATACGACTGGTCCAAATAATAATGAAGATACAATACCAGATATATCAAATTTAGATACAGTCATCTGACTAAAGGTGGGTGTAAGGTCAAGGTTAGAGGGGGAAAGGAGCTAAGGGGGTATGTTAGGCCAAGATGTAGCAATAGGCCGCTAACCTAGCATCTCCCTATAATACCCTCTCACTAAGACCTAACCCTAGGCGGAGTTTGCGCCCTGATAAGGGCGGCCCCGCTCCCGAACCTAAACCTCTCCTGATCCTATTTACCCTAAATAGCTAAAGGGATGGGGTACCCTAAATAGCTAAAGGGATGGGGAGAGAGAACCCTTCTAATAAATAAACAAACACTAGTGTCAGACAAGCTGCTAGTGACCAAGGTCACTAGCAGCTTGTCACCATCCTGTACTGCTCTCCATCTGGCCATCCAAGGATTGTCTTGTTTTCTGCATCTAGCCCCCAGACTGTCCCCTGACGAGCAGGGGGTTGTGAAACGCGTTGGGACATGTATACATCAGTCCAACATGGGACTTTTTCTGGACATCCTTTGTTGAGACCGATCCTTTAGCTTTGATAAGTATATTTCTTTACAAAGATATTGAGTTCAGTCACCATCTTTTTGGAGCCATTTTTGTTTGACATATAGTCAGTTATTTTGACAACCTAACTGAATGTTACTGTTACGCCGAGCGCTCCGGGTCCCTGCTCCTCCCCGGAGCGCTCGCGGCATTCACCTTCTTGCAGCGCCCCGGTCAGACCCGCTGACCGGGAGCGCTGCATTAATGTTACCGGCGGGATTGCGACCCGCGTAGCGGGATGCACCCGCTCGCGGCTCGCATCCCGGTCTCCTCACCCGTCCTGCTCCCCGACGGCTCAGTCCCGGCGCGCGGCCCCGCTCCCTAGGGCGCTCGCGCCGGATCTCTGCGATTTAAAGGGCCAGTGCGCCACTGATTGGCGCCTGGCCCAATTAGTGCCCACACCTGTGCCCTCTCCATATAACCTCACTTCCCCTTCCCAGCATTGCCGGATCTTGTTGCCTTGTGCCAGTGAAAGCGTTTCCTTACATGTCCCAAGCCAGTGTTCCAGACCCTCTGCCGTTGCCCCTGACTACGATCCTTGCTGCCTGCCCTGACCTTCTGCTACGTCCAACCTTGCTCTTGCCTAATCCCTTGTACCGTGCCTGTCTCAGCCGTCAGTTGGGGTTGAGTCGCTATCGGGTGGAACGACCTGGGGGTTACCTGCCGCTGCAAGTCCATCCCGCTTTGCAGCGGGCTCTGGTGAAAACCAGTAACCCCTTAGACTCCGTTCCCCTGGTACAGCCCACGTCATCACCCCACTGACACAGAGGATCCGCCACCAGTATCCGGATCCTGACAGTTACAGTGTGTCTATATGTGTCAATATAGCCATCTGACACTAGTGTCAATATTATTATTCATCTTTTCTGCTACTTTATAATATATACAGTATTGCATAATGGCATTGTCATCTTGTTCTATTGAGTCATGTGCATACATTTGGGTGGTTCATATACAGCAATGTTCCAAGTCATAGGTGTTGATATCATCATTTGACACTATCTCTATTTTACATTAAGCTGTTATCAGTATAATTGGTACTACTGGATAATTATCTATATATACCGACTGGTGTACTTTTTGTTATATTTATAAACCAACAAGTGGCTCCATTTATGCAATAGGGTTATCTTTTGATATACCCACTCATTCTAACCTCTCTTACTTATACTTGGTGATAATAGTGGCCCTATAAAAAAAATTTTCTACAGGGTCACTCACCAAACTAATCCATTCCTTTATTTATTAGGAGGTTTCTCTCTCCCATCCCTTTAGCTATTTAGGGTACCCCAGTGAGGTAGAGAGCCCCCTTCCTTTATACCTCCTATTATAGGGTAAATAGGATCAGAAGAGGTTTAGGTTCTGGAGCAGGGCCGCCCTTATCAGGGCGCAAACTCCGCCTAGGGTTAGGTCTTAGTGAGAGGGTATTATCTTGGCCTAACATACCCCCTTAGCTCCTTTCTCCCTCTAACCTTGACCTTACACCCACCTTTAGTCAGGTGACTGTATCTAAATTTGATATATCTGGTATTGCATCTTCATTATCAACTGGACCAGTCGTATAGATACATTTGAATCAAGTTTTTTTTGTCTGTTTTTGACCCTGGTTGGAGGTAGGAATTGCAAATACAGGGACGAATTACTGGACAATTTTGTTTATTTTTGTGATTGATGGTTTGGGACCTACTTTGGTTTCCCTTTTAGTTTAATATATTAAAAGTTAAGTCTTAGTGTTTTTCGGTGATTCTATTTTGTTAGACATACTAAAATAAATTTTCAGTACGGTGATTTCAAACTGGCTTTATGCCTGGATAATCTACCTGGGAGAATAATCGGAGGGTACAGGTCGCAGTTCAAATTGGGGGGGCGCTGGGGATGAGGACTGGGCCTTGGCTTCGCTCGATGCGGCTAAGGCCTTTGATTATGTAGAATTGGCCTACCTTAGGGAAGTCCTAGTTCATTATGGTTTTGGCCCTCAATTAATTAAATGGATGTCTATTTTATATTCATCTCCCCGAGCTTGGGTGCTTGTTAATGGCCTCTCCTTTGACCAGTTCCTCTTGGGTAGGGGAACCCGTCAGGGGTGTTCTCTGTCGCCGCTTCTTTTTGCGGTGGCGGTGGAGCCCCTGGCCCTTCTCCTTCGCCAGGACCCTTTGTATTTTGGTATTACTATAGATGTATTTTGGTATTACTATAGATGGGAGAGAGGATCGCCTTGTTCTGTGTCACGATCACACCCTATCGGTCCAGCCAAGACGCTAGAGAGAGTGTGATGGTGCAAGGGTTAAAGCCGCCAGACCTCTGGGTATCCACTACTAGTCCCAGCAAGTCACCAAATTAACTCTTAAATAAACGTGTTTCACCTGAGCTGCCTTCAGAAAGGTGAGCTCATATATTTAGAGATCAAAGACCAGAGCTGATTAATTAAACATTTAATCTGATAAAAGGTATGACAGTGCTATGCATAAAAATAAACAAATGACATACTGTTATAAGAATATATATATAAGAGTTTAGCAAGACAAGTTCAGAAAGCAAAAATGAAGTTCTTACAGCATGATGATATTAGCAGACCATGAGAGAGAGAGTGAGGTTCCAGCTGTTCTTAGGATGGTCTTGTCAGCTTGTTCCACAGCATTGAACTCACAGAGTCTAGCTTTTTTAAATATTATATATCTGCCTTTTTTTGGAGGGAGACTCCATTCCCCCCTCCCCTCTGATCCCACCAGGGGGTCTTCTCTCTTCCTGGCCCTCTTATCTGGTTGATTATATGATGGGACCAAGGTGCATGACTTCAAAGGAGATGTAAACACACAGCCAGACCCCCCCCCCCAATAAAACGCAATACACAAAAGGACACACCGTCTGAATGACCTCTCACCCATGTCCTGGACAATCCATCACACACAGTTATAATTATAATACACATATAGGATTTTAATAATCAGGCCTTGGGCCTCACAGTCTGTATGCCGATTATATGGTCTTATTTATGTACCGTTTTGGGGACTTTTCAGGCCCTCGTATTAACTGGACGAAGTCCACCTATATGCCCCTCCGGCAACGACCTGGCCCCTCCACTCTCTGTGGCCTAGCTGTAGTTTCCCACTTTAAATAATTGATATATCAACGAGAAAAAACAATAGGAGGTGCGCCCCTAGTGAGGACAGTTTAAATAAAATGAAGGAGATAACGCAAAGATGGGTTCTTACACCTAGGGCACAACACCTACAGTAGCGTCTATGTGCAGGAAATCGAGTGAAACCGCTGCCACGAGGAACTTACCGGTGTGACGTCCGTCCGCTGTTATCCACTTTAAATAATTGGGTATAGTCATCAATAGGGACCCTCTCTTGGATCTTTCGGTTAACGTATTACCCCTTTTGTCTTATGTTAAAACTAAGTTCCATGTCTGGGGGGCTCTGCCCTTAGCGGTCCCTGGTAGGATTAACCTGGTAAAGATGATTGTCCTTCCCAAACTCCTTTATATACTTGAACACTCTTCCAATCCAGTCCCCGTGAGCTTCTTTAAATCCCTTGACTCTCTCCTCCCGACCTTTATCTGGCGGCCTGGCCGATCCAAATTGAAACTCTCTACCCTGCAGTGCCCTAAGGACTTGGGGTGGGGGCTGCCCTGCCTGACTTTAAGGGGTATTATCTAGCTGGTCAATTGCATTAACCTCCGACATTGGGTCCTCCCTGACACCCCACCTAATGCAGAACTCCACCTTGCCTCCTTTTTAGGGCTTACCTCTATGCGTGGCTTAGAAGGCGCTCCCCCCCATACAAGGAAACTTCTCCCTCTCCACAAACTAGCATTGCAGGTGTGGCATCAGTCACACCTGTATACCTCTTTACTGGCATTAAAGATGACCTTTCCCTCTGGCGCAATCCCCATTTCCCTCACCCGACGGATGCCTTAGACCCCCCCCCCCCCTTCTGGACGGCACATGGGGTTACCTGTATCAGTAGGATATTTTGAAATCGTTTGCGCAGCTCCAAGCTGACTATGGTGTCCCCCAGAAAGCATTTTATCGGTATTTACAGCTCCAACACGCTCTTTTGGCCCAATTCCCCTCCCCGAGATTGCCCATCTCCACATATCCTTTAATTGGGGTCCTCCAGTCCCAGGAACTGCGGGGTTTAATTTCCTTACTCTACAGTCACCTCAATAGAGCTAAAATTGCACATACCACTGACTTGGCGGAGGCTTATTGGAAGGCATGCAACCCTGCGCTTACCGCGGAGGATTGGTCGAAGATGCTGTCCTCTCACTTGACGGTCTCTCCGTGGCTAACAATAAACTAATTCAGTTATACATTACTCATCATTGCTACCTCACTCTGGTACGTCTTTATAGAATGGGGCGGGTGCCTTCCGTCACAGGTGTCATTCTCCTAGGGCTGATTTTTGGCATATGATATGGCAATGTCCTTCCCTTCAAACAT
The DNA here is from genome assembly GCF_029499605.1 of Hyla sarda. Taxonomy (NCBI): domain Eukaryota; kingdom Metazoa; phylum Chordata; class Amphibia; order Anura; family Hylidae; genus Hyla; species Hyla sarda. The sequence continues at coordinate 68,272,927 of NC_079197.1, read as the reverse complement.
ATTGGCAAAGTATTGTAGATTTCTTGGCCTCTCTTATCTCCATCCCGATCCCACTAGATCCTCTGATTTGCCTATTTGGTCTGCTCTCTGAAGAATCCTGGCAGCATCACATGAGAATATTTCTACATGAGTCGTTATTTTTGGCTAGGAAAACGGTAGCCCTGCGCTGGATGGACCCCCGTCCGCCCTCTCTCTCACAGTGGCGGAAGTTAGTTAATGCCATTTTCCCCTATGAACAGTTAGTTTTTAAACATAGAAAATGCCCTGATAAATGTCAATGTGTGGGGTACTTGGTGTGGCTCTCCCCTCACCAGATACACGCCTTCAGCCTTTACTTCCTTAATGTCCTCTGGGCTCTCCCTTCTAATCCCTGCTGATCTTTCTTCTTTGCTGTGGTGTTCTTGTCTCCCTCTCTTTCTTCTCCTTTATCCCCATCGGCTTTGTATTTTTTCCTTTGTTTTTCTTTTCATTGCTTCCCTTTCCACTCTATTGTGGGGTAGCAGCTGATTTGTCCTCCGTTCCCACCCTGTGTTTTCCCGAATCGGATTTATAGTGTGGGGCTTCGCCCATGCAGTACTATGGTATGAGGATGTGCATTCCATTCTTTTCCTTTTAAGGTTGGGTTCTCCCTGATTGAACTGCTATACATGACTGGTATTGTGAGACACTTGTTTTTATATGTATCTGTATTCTCGATACTGTTATCCTGTCGTGCAAATGTCCACTCTGTGAGGCTGTTGTGTATGCTTTCATTCAATCTTCAATAAAACAAGTTTAAAAAACAAAATACTGTAACATTAATGCTTATGCAGAATCCCTTCCCCTTCATTAACCCATACCCCTTCCCTTCACCTCCTTGGTTGCACTTGATGGACGTATGTCTTTTTTTCTACCGTACTAACTACTACTAACGTACTATGGAACTATATTCACATGGTAAAATGTCTGCAAGGAAAATTTCCAATGTGGACATTCTATAGACTGCGGAGTGCTGGCAGAACATGATGGCACTAGGATCACTCAGAAACGTTTTATATGATGCTACTGTTGAAAATGTAAGACCTTTTGTAATATTGCGGTTTACAAAATAGATGATAGAAGCATAAAAATTTGATGAACGTCGTCAGGATTAGGTTACATAGTTACATAGTTAGTACGGTCGAAAAAAGACATATGTCCATCAAGTTCAACCAGGGAATTAAGGGGTAGGGGTGTGGCGCGATATTGGGGAAGGGATGAGATTTTATATTTCTTCATAAGCATTAATCTTATTTTGTTCCAGGAATGTATCTAATCCTGTTTTAAAGCTGTTAATTGTTCCTGCTGTGACCAGTTCCTGAGGTAGACCGTTCCATAAATTCACAGTCCTCACGGTAAAGAAGGTGTGTTGCCCCTTGAGACTAAACTTTTTCTTCTCCAGACGGAGGGAGTGCCCCCTCGTCCTTTGGGGGGGTTTAACCTGGAACAGTTTTTCTCCATATTTTTTGTATGGGCCATTAATATACTTATATACGTTTATCATATCCCCCCCTTAAACGTCTCTTCTCAAGACTAAACAATTGTAACTCCTTTAATCGCTCCTCATAGCTAAGATGTTCCATGCCCCATATTAGTTTAGTCGCGCGTCTCTGCACCCTTTCCAACTCCGCAGTGTCCCTTTTATGGACAGGTGCCCAAAACTGAACAGCATATTCCAGGTAAGGCCGTACCAATGCTTTATAAAGGGGGAGTATTATGTCCCTGTCCCTTGAGTCCATGCCTCTTTTGATACATGACAATATCCTGCCGGCTTTGGAAGCAGCAGCCTGACATTGCATGCTATTCTGTAGTCTGTGATCTACAAGTACACCCAGATCCTTCTCTACCAGCGACTCTGACAGTTTAATCCCCCCTAAGACATACGATGCATGCAGGTTATTAGTACCCAGATGCATAACTTTACATTTATCCACATTAAACCTCATTTGCCAAGTGAATGCCCAGACACTTAGTCTATCCAAGTCATCTTGTAACTTATGCACATCCTCTATAGACTGTACCGTGCTACAAAGCTTGGTGTCATCTGCAAAGATAGAAACAGAGCTGTTAATACCATCCTCTATATCATTGATAAATAAATTAAACAACAGCGGTCCCAGTACTGAACCTTGGGGTACACCACTAATAACCGGGGACCAATCAGAGTACGAATCATTGACCACCACTCTCTGGGTACGATCCATGAGCCAGTGTTCAATCCAGTTACAAACTAAAATTTCCAAACCCAAAGACCTTAACTTACCTGTCAGACGTCTATGAGGGACAGTATCAAACGCTTTAGCAAAATCCAGAAACACTATATCCACAGCCATTCCTCTGTCAAGGCTTCTACTCACCTCTTCATAAAAGCAAATTAGATAGGTTTGACAACTTCTATCCTTAGTAAACCCATGCTGGCTATCACTTATAATACAATTATCCCCTATGTATTCCTGTATGTAATCCCTTATAAGTCCTTCAAACAATTTACCCACAATGCACGTTAAACTTACCGGTCTATAGTTTCCTGGTGAAGACCTAGAGCCCTTTTTGAAGATTGGCACCACATTCGCCTTGCGCCAGTCCCTTGGCACAATACCAGACACCAGAGAATCTCTAAATATAATGAACAGGGGTACAGATATTACTGAACTTACCTCTCTAAGAACTCTTGGGTGTAGTCCATCCGGTCCTAGGGATTTGCTTACATTTATATCACTTAACTTACCTTGTACCATCTCTACATTAAGCCAGTTCAATACATTATATGATGTGTTACCAGCACTGACCTGGCCAATGTCAGCTCCTTCTTCCATAGTGTATACAGAACTAAAGAACCCATTCAGTAGCTCCGCCTTCTCTTGATCGCCTGTGACAACCTCCCCATTATCATTATTAAGGGGTCCTACATGCTCTGTCCTTGTTTTTTTTGCATTTATATATCTAAAAAAATATTTAGGATTAGTTTTGCTTTCTTTGGCCACCTGTCTCATTTTTAATTTTTGCTGTTTTTATTACATTTTTACAGATTTTATTAAGCTCCTTGTACTGTTTAAATGTTATAGCTGACTCATCAGATTTGTATTTTTTGAAGGCTATTTTTTTGTTGTTTATTGCTCTTTTAACATCATGTGTCAGCCATGTAGGATTTAGTTTTAATCGTTTATATTTGTTCCCCTTTGGTATATATTTAGCTGTATAGCTATTTAGAGTTGATTTAAAGATGTCCCATTTACCTTCTGTATCAGTATTTGACAACACCTCCCCCCAGTCTATGTCCTGTAGTGCAGCCCTCAGCCCAGTACTGAGTAACATACATTTTTAAGAAATTAGGTACGCTTTAAGGTACACAACACGTCCAGGCCCCTTTTAAACTGAGTTCACAATGATCACTTCTTCTGACAGAGAGTTCCATAGTCTCACTACTCTTACAGTAAAGAATCCCTGTCCATGATGGTGTAGAAACCTTTTTTTGTCTAGCTGTAGAGGATGCATAATAGCACCATATATTAAGAATCTATGTAATATCATATATATATATATATATATATATATATATATATATATATATATATATGATAAGTACCATAGATAGTAATCTTAAAGGAATATTTTATCAGACAATGTGCCAGTGTGTGAGGGGTAAGATAAGGAGATATCTTATATAGTATGGGTCCCAGGTAAAGATGGGAATTGAGTGAAAATTAACAGTTTGGACATAGCGTAAGGGTCACATATAAAATATGATCCAAATTTAAATCATATGGGGAGGATGTCAGCCAATGGAATCTCTAACAGGGTAGTGACTCAGATAAGTTGGTGCCTCGGGTACTATTACACCATAAATACCCTATTATGAAGCCCTAAACCCTACACGGCAGGGACACCCTAATAAGGGCGGTACCGTCTTGCAGGAACCTCCAATTGGGATCCTAGAAATCCCTATCTATGAGGGTATTCTAAATCATGGGCTGACTAAAGCCCTCCCCTGACTAGGTGGTATATACCCTCAGGCTGACTTCCCCCAATTTGATTAAAAAGCCCTAATAGTTGTAAGGTTTAACTAAATGGCAAAAAGGTGAGTTTTTCATTGAGACCAATGGGGGCCACGGTCTGCAATTCAGAAATCTATCTACTTTCTTTTTGTAATAAAATACGATTGTAATCCCTCCCTCCCCCCCCCCCCCCCCCACCCGTGGAGATCTTGATATCTTCTCAAAACCCATATGAAGGAAATCTGTGAGTCCCGGGCATGTGGACTGTGTATACGATTGGCCAGTGGTCTATCCCGATGATTTCTTATGTCCCCTAGGTGTTCTAGGACCCGAGTACGGAATTGACGGGTAGTCTTCCCTATGTAGCTCAAGCCCCATGTGCGCATGGCCAAATAAATGATCCCCATCATGCTACAGTTGATAAATTCCCTGATTGTATAATTTTTACCTGAGACATAATTCTGAAAAGTACTTCCCCTTCTCACATTGGCACAGGCCTTACAATGGCCACATGGATGAGAACCTGTAACTGAGCTACGAAGCCCAGTGTGTTGTGGAGTTGTTAGGTAACTGTGTACTAATGCATCACCCAAATTGCATCACCCTGTGTGTATGACGAATCGTAGGTACCAATAATCCTAATGGAGTTAGATGTAATCTCCCACTGTCTAGGTAACAACAGTTGTTCCCTCCTCTGTGACTTGGCGTGTTGATATGCCTTTCTGAGTGTATACTAAGGGTACCCTCTATTTAGGAATCAAGCTCTCAGATCCCTGGACTGTGTATCAAAATCTCTGATGTTTGAACAGAGATATTGCCCCTTGGGTATCCCCCTTTTTAAGGGGGTCCGGGTGGCAACTTTCCCATCTCAGGTGGCTGTTCGTCGCGGTCTTTTTTCGATAAACATAATTACTAAGGCCGCCCTTACCGTCCTTGGAGATATAGACGTCCAGGAACGCTATACCCTCTTGATAAATTTCAGAGGTTAAAAAAAAAAAGAGCAGATAGTATGGTCATTGAGGAGTTTGAGATAGTCATTAAAATCAGCTTCTGTTCATGTCCAAAGGATGAAAATGTCATCTATATACCTTGACCACATAACTGCCTGTTCTGAGAGAAATTCCCTCTCATCTGTAAAAGTGGTGGTCGCCTCCCATCAGGCCAGAAACAAGTTGGCATAGGTGGGGGCACAGGGGCTGCCCATAGCGGTGCCCCTGAGCTGGTGGAAGAACCGCCCATTGAACAGGAAGTAGTTATGGGTCAAGGCATATTGAAGAAGCTATAGAACAAACTGTGTGTGGGATTGTAGGTGTAAGCCTCTAGATGACAAATAATAGGCAACAGCATTTATCCCCGCAGTATGTGGAATAGAGGAATAAAGTGCCTCCACATCTATTGAGGCAAGCAGGGTGTCTGGTTCGATAGTAACCCCCTCTAATTTCTGTAGCAAATCTACAGTGTCACGGGTAAAAGATGGTAAAGCAGAGACAAACGTTCTGAGAATTTTATCAATATATATGTCGATATTTTGGCCCAAGCCTTCGATGCCATCCACTATAGGGCGGCCTTTAAGTGATCTATCGCTTTATGCACTTTCAGGGGGGCATAGAAGGTAGGGATAACAGGGTTCTTAGGAAAGAGGAAATCAAACTCATTTTGTGCAATAAGCGAGCTAGATTTCGCCCCAACCAAAATATCGATTAACTCAGATTTGAATCTTACTGTAGGGTCAGCAGACAGTACTTCGTAGGTGTCATGGTCGTCCAAAAGGCGATTACACAGAGACATAGTCCCTTCTATTCAGAAGGACTATGTTCTCGCCCTTATCTGAGGGCTTGATCACTAGGTCCTCATTGCTTTCCAAGTTCTTAATGGCTCATTTCTCCAATCTAGTAAGGTTGAGTGAAATTCCCTTCTCAGGGTGGGAACATGCTTGAGGTCCCTAGCGACCAGGTCCTCAAAGACCTCTATGCCAGAGACTTCTCCTGTAGGTGGAAGAGATGTGCTATGCAATTTGTAGTCTGTAAAGGGACAAATTCCCCACGGTTGCTCATTCTCCCCCAAAAGATCTGCCAGGTCTTGTATTGCTTGTAATTCGGTTACCGTCACCCCTTGGTTTAGTGCTTCTCTCCTCTCTCTCTGCTCGAAGAATTTGTGCCAACAAAGTTTTCTTGTAAAAAGACAAAAGATCTTTTGTCCAAATAAAGGGGTCAAATTGTACAGTAGGCACAAATGACAAACCTTTTGCAAGTACCTGATTTTGAACTTCATCAAGCTGGTGAGAGGCGAGATTAATAATATGTATATTGTCACCTGTGTTTATTTCGGGTATCTCACTGGTTCTTGTTGGCGGAATTGGTAACCATCCCATTGTCCCTCTCCTAAAAAAAAAGGTTGAAAGGAGGAGGGTACATATGAAGTACCTCTGCCACATGATTGCTGGTATGGATCTGGTCTATTATTAGGAAGAGAAGGTTGCTGATATGAATTAGGTCTACTGTTTGAGGGGGATCTATTTTGTCTACCCCATGGTCTATAGGGGCCTCTTGATCTGTACCCTATTGAATTCTCTGGGCCCCTCTCAGTCCAGGGATTAGTTCTCTCTGTATCTGACATATCTGTGTCAGAAGTGGAGGCCTCCGTGTCCTGTTCCCTAGATTGTCGGTTTCTAGACAAAACAGAATAGGCCTGATTCTTCCTAAACTCCAGGAGATCTCTCACGAATTGACTAGGTTTCTGTTCCTTTAGCAAAAATTGTAAACGTTCTGTGTTCTGTAAAGAGATCTCTTTAGGGACGAATTCGGGATCTGTTTTGAATCGAAGGACCAACTCCTTCTGTTCCTTTAATTTTGTCTCTGCTACTACCAAATTTTGTTTCTCTTCATCCAATAGAATTTTAAGAACAGGGAACAGTCACTGGCTGTCTCCTCCAAACGCTTGAGAACCGCAGATGTCTGCAAGCGTTTGGCAGGTAAAACAGGCACTCGTAACAATCTGGTGCTTCAGATAATTTTCAAAGCATTGCACTTCCCAGAAGGAGCTTATGAATTGCTTGTGACAGTTTGTCAATTCTCTAAAGGCCGATCTTAGTGAAGGAGTGGGTCTAGGTTGTGAAAATGCCTTTTCTGAAAGAATCTCTTGAGCCTCGCTCAGCCAATCATTAACGTTAAGGGCCCCAGTAGCAAACCCTGCCATACAAAATAAATTGTCAAATACAAGATTACATATAAAATATAGGTTATATGCCAACCAAATTAGGGGAATTGCTCCCAGCTATTCGAATCAGACTTAGAAAGGGAAGTGGCTAAAACTGGATTTTTATTGATATGCATTAAAATTACACCCAAATAGGCTTGGTAGACTTGGTCTGGACTTGGTAATATAGTTTTGGGTGAACGTCACCCTATATTTGTAGGGAATATACAGAGTATATAATTTGTACTATATGAATAGGCAGTGGCATGTGATTTAGTGATATTATTTTGCATGACTAATAAATACGATATAGCATCTGGCCATTGTTAGTATGATGCAACAGGAATCCAATATTGATTAGTATTTTTTGGCGTGCACCTTCTATCCCCTTTTTCTTGGGAATACACATTTCCATTGGGTTATTTTAATGCATATCAATAAAAATCCAGTTTTAGGCACTTTCCTTTCTAAGTCTGATTCGAATAGCTGGGAACAATTCTAATTCGGTTGGCATATAACCTATATTTTATATGTAATCTTGTGTTTTATATTTTAATATCTTTTATATTTTTTTGGAATAAAATGTTATAAAAAGCAGCTATTATGGACTTTTTCTTTTCCATTCACGCCGTTCACCGTACGGTATTATTAGCATTTTATTTTTATAGTTCGGATAGTTATGCACGCGGTAATACCAAATATGTATGAAATATATATATATATATATATAATATATTTATATATATATTTTACACTTTTTGGGGGTGAAATAGGGAAAATGGGCCAATTTACGTTTTTATTGGGGGAGGGGGCTTTTCAAATTTTTTTAACTTAAACTTTTTTTACTTTTATTTTTACACTTTAATAGTCCCCATAGGGGACTATTTATAGCAATCATTCGATTGCTAATACTGATCAGTATTATCGGTAATATTCTGCTCTGGTCTGCTCGATCGCAGACCAGAGCAGAAGACCCATGGAAGGCAGCGGAGGCAGGTGAGGGGACCTCTGTCTGCCATTCTGGATGATCGGATCGCCGTGGCGATCATCCATTTTAGTGACCGCAATGCTGCAGATCTGTATTGTTCACGGCATCTGAGGGATTAATGGCGGCCATCTGCGCGATTGCGGATGTCGGCCATTAACGGCGGGTCCCTGGCTGCTTTCAGCAGCCAGGTCCTGCCGTGCATGACTCGAGCATCACTTCGATGCTCGCGGTTATGTATAGGACGTAAATGTACGTCCTGGTGCATTAAGTACCAGCTCACCAGGACGTACATTTATGTCCGGCGTCGTTAAAGGAGATATCCAGTGGTGAAAAACGTATCCTCTATCCTAAGGATAGGGGATGTTTCAGATCGCGGGGGTCCGACCGCTTGGGCCCCCCGCAATCTCCTGTACGGGGCCCTCGACAGCCCGCGGGAAGGGGGCGTGTTGACCGCCGCACGAATCGGTGGCTGACACACCCCTCAATACAACTCTATGGCAGAGCCGGAGCGCTGCCTTCGGCAATCTCTGGCTCTGCCGTAGAGTTGTATTGAGGGGGCGTGTCGGCCACTGCTTTGTCTGTCCAGCGTGCCGGGGCCCCATACAGGAGATCGCGGGGGGCCCCAGCGGTCGGACCCCCCGCGATCTGAAACTTATCCCCTATCCTTGGGATAGGGGATACGTTTTTCACCACGGGACTACCCCTTTAAGGCTGCAAAAATTGAATAAGCTAATTTTTTAATCAGTTGTTATCAAAACCTGTGTAGAGGAAAAGTTGCTGAGTTGCCCATAGCAACCAATCAGATTGCTTCTTAAATTTTTCAGAGGCCTTTTAAAAAAAAATAAAATGAAAGAAGCAATCTGGTTGCTATGGGCAACTCAGCAACTTTTCCTCTGGACAGTTCTGGATAAATCTCCCCCATGGACATTTTTACACAATGGGGGAGATCAAAAACTTGTGCAGATGAAAAGTTGACAAGGTGCCCATAACAAATTAGATCGCTTATTTTATTTTTCTGAGGCCATGTTAAAAATGAAAGAAGCGCTGTGATCGGTTGCTATAGGCATATGGTCAACTTTTCCTCTGCAAGTAAATAGCTCGGTCTCTACCACCCACTGTATTGTAAACTTTCAGCAATTGAATATAATAACAATAAGGGACGTGCTTTTCCTGTTGGGAATGGAGGGCGTATGGATACATACTCGCGTCCCGTCACTTAAGGACTCGCCGGGCGGGGATAGGACTTGGATGACTGCTGAAATCATTCAGCAGGCATCCTGTGCCAATGCCCAGCCCCCCCCCCCCCCCCATGTCAGTGATCGACGCAAATCACCGGTGAATTCACACCGGCAATTTGCTGCTATTCTGGGTCATACGGCTCTACGGTGACCCGGTAAATAAGGGAGATCGGGGTTGTCCAAGACACCCACAATCCCCCTGAAGGGATAGGAGTGAGGTGGCAGGCGTGCCACCCCTCCTATCCCTGCTATTGGTCATCTAGAAGTGACAACCAATAGCAGATCGGGGGGGGGTTAACTTCGGACCGAGGCCGAAGATCCACTTACCCATCGGCGGCGCCGGAGGTGACGTTCGGTGGCAGAAGAAGAGGATGGCGATGCGGCTCCCTAGATCCTACGGAAGCCGGTGAGTTGCCTAGCAACATCTGGAGGGCTACAGTTTGAGACAACTATAAAGTGGTCTCTAAACTGTGGCCCTCTAGATCTTGCAAAACTACAACTCCCAGCATGCCCACACAGCTGTCTCAGCATGCTGGGAGTTGTAGTTGCATACCTCCAGCTGTTGCATAACTACATCTCCCAGCATGCCCTTTGGCGATCAGTACATGCTGGGAGTTGTAGTTTTGTAACAGCAGGAGGCACACTGGTTGGAAAATACTGAGTTAGGTAACAGAACCTAACTGAAGGTTTTCCAACCAGTGTGCCTCCAGCTGTTGCAAAAGTACAAATCCCAGCATGCACGATCTGTCAGTACATGCTGGGAGTTGTAGTTTTGAAACAGCTGGAGGTCCCCCCCATGTAAATGTACAGGGTACATTCACACGGGCGGGTTTACAGAGGGTTTCCCCTTCAAGATTGAGCTGCGGCAAGTCCTAGCGGGAAACTCACCGTAAACCGCTGCCAGTGCGAATGTACCATAAAAACACTACACTGACGCATAATAAAGGGTGAAACACTATATATAAACCCCCTTACACTGTCTCCCCCCCCAATTAAAATGAAAATGTATCGGTACGGCAGGGTTTCCAAAATGGAGCCTCCAGCTGTGGCAAAGCAACAACTCCCAGCATTTCCGGACAGCCACTGACTGTCCAAGCATGTTGGGAGTTTAGCAACAACTGAAGGCAACCTGTTTGGGAATCACTGGCGTAGAATACCCCTATGTCCACCCCTATGCAATCCCTAATTTAGTTCTCAAATGCACATGGCGCTCTCTCACTTCGGAGCCCTGTCATATTTCAAGGAAACCGTTTAGGGCCACATATGGGGTATTTCCGTGAGAAATTGCACTACAAATTTGGGAGGGCTTTTTCTCGTTTTACCCCTTATGAAAAATTGGGGTCTACAACATGCTGGTGTTGCCCCAAACACCAAATTAAGGCAAATTAAAAAAAGACCCCCAAAATTTGTAACACAATTTTTCCAGAGTACGGAAATGCCCCATATGTGGGCATAAAATGCTCTGCAGGCGCACAACAAGCTCAGGAGTGAGAGCGCACTATGTACAGTTGAGGTCTAAATTGGTGATATGCACAGGGGGGGCTGATTTTACAGCGATTCTGACAAAAACGCAAAAAAATTAATACCTCCGTGAGACCCCATTTTGGAAACTACACGGAACTTAAAAAGGGGTATAGTGCACCTTAACACAGGTGCACATTGTGTTCTGAAGGAGCGCCATTGGGATTTTGGAGAGAAAATTTGTCTGGAATTGAAGGCCACGTGTGTTTACAAAGCCCCCATAGTGCCAAAAAAATGGACCCCCCCCCACATGTGACCCCATTTTGGAAACTACACCCCTCATGTAATGTAATAAGGCATACAGTGAGAATTTACGCCCCACAGGTGTGACAGATTATTGGAACAGTGGTCCGTGAAAATGAAAAATTTAATTTTTCATTTGCACAGCCCACTGTTCCAAAGATCTGTCAAACACCACTTATTACATTCTGTGAGGGGTGTAGTTTCCAAAATGGGGTCATACTCAGAAGAAATGTGGTTACAAATTTTTGGGGGGCATTTTCTCCTATTACCCCTTGTAAAAATGTAAAATTTGGGGGAAAAAATGCATTTTAGTGAGAATTTTTTTTTCATTTACACATCCGACTTTAACAAAAAGTCATCAAACACCTGTGAGGTGTTATGGCTTGCTGTACCCCTTGTTACGTGCCTTGAGAGGTGTAGTTTCCAGAATAGTATGCCATGTGGGATTTTTTTTTTTTTTTTTTTTTTTTGCTGTTCTGGCACCATAGGGGATTCCTAAATGTGACATGGCTCTCAAAAACCATTTCAGAAAAACTCACTCTCCAAAATCCCATTGTTGCTCCTTCCCTTCTGAGCCCTCTACTGCGCTCGCCAAGCACTTCACATTACACATGAGGTATTTCCTTACTCAAGAGAAATTGTGTTAAAAATTTGTGGGGGGGGGGGGGGGGGGGCTTTTTCTCCTATTACACCTTGTAAAAATTCAAAAACAGTCTACAAGAACATACGAGTGTAAAAAATGAAGATTTTGAATTTTCTCCTTCACTTTGCTGCTATTCCTGTGAAACACCTAAAGGGTTAACAAACTTTCTGAATGTCATTTTGAATACTTTGAGGGGTGCAGTTTCTATAATGGGGTAATTTATGGGGTATTTCTAATATGGAGGCCCTACAAATCCACTTCAAAACTGAACTGGTCTCTGAAAAATTCCGATTTTGAAAAGTTTGTGAAAAATTAGAAAATTGCTGCTGAACTTTGAAGCTCTCTGATGGCTTTCAAAATTAAAAACATGTCAACTTTATGATGCAAACATAAAGTAGATATATTGTATAAGTGAATCAATATAACATTAATTTGGAATGTCTATTTTCCTTACAAGCAGAGAGCTTCAAAGTCAGAAAAATGCAAAATTTTAAATTTTCTCATAACATTTTGGAAGTTTTCACCAAGATATGATGCAAGTATTGACAAAAATTTACCACCAAGATAAAGTAGAATGTGTCACGAAAAAACAATCTCGGAATCAGAATAAAAAGTAAAAGCATGCCAGAGTTATTAATGCTTAAAGTGACAATGGTCGGGGGCGTGGTCTGGCTGCCTAGCTGAATGCACGTCTGCGCACTGAGCTCCGGCTCCTGCACCGCCAAAAAGCGACTTACACAGCACCCAGCATTTCGATTTCAGCACCCTCGGGTGTCCGAAGCTTCCCACAATGCCCACAAGGAAGAAGAGGGCCACAAGTCAGGCCAAATTAGCAAAATTTCACTTCACAAGAAGACCGGAGGATTCCCAAGATGGCCGCCGGAGATGCGGGGTGCGCGCACTGCCTGACAATGCACGTGACTCACCTGCTCCGAACCTCCGCAGATCTTCATCGATGCCTGCGCTGCTGTCGAACACAGAGGAGCCTCGTTTCCCCACCGACAACCGGAGCTCCAGTCGCTCCCCGGCACGTCGCGGCGGTGAGTGAAACTCTGCAACCCCTTGCTGCTGATGCGCGCTCTGCGGCCTCCTCTCCCTCACACAGCCCTCTTAAGCAGCGGCAGCGACTGGAAGCGCATGAATCCTCTCCCCTGTCCCTCACATCCCTGGCCTGCACTGTGACAGAATTTCCAGGGGAAGCCATCCTTAAAGCTCTGCCCGTCTCCAATGTCCCTCTTACTGATGCAGCTATGAAGGACATGTTGCTCCTCCAGAACCGCTCTATGCTCCAATCTATGCAGGCGCTGATTAACCCCTTACATACTGAGGTGGCAGAGTTAGGGGACAGAGTTCACCATATGGAGGAAAAGTTTGGGGACTTTGCTGAATCACACAACACCTTGATTGATGCCCATAATACCATGGAAGATGAGGTCACCTATTTGAAAGCCAAAATGGCCGACCTAGAGGACAGAGGCAGGCGCAACAATATAAAGCTCCGGGGGGTGCCAGAGTCTGTCCTGCCTCAAGATATTACCACATATGTACAAGCGCTAATTAAAGCGGCCTTACCTGATTGCACTACTTGGAAGTAGATCGGGCACATAGGGTGCCTCGCCCCAGACACCTCGCAGAGACCATCCCGAGGGACATATTGGCCAGAGTGCATTTTTTTTTTAGAGTGAAGGTGGCACTTATGTCTTTCGCTAGGAAAAATGGAGGACTTCCAGCACCTTACCATGGAGTACAATTGTACGCGGACCTCTCCGCAGTGACTTTGCAACTTCGGCGAGACTTAACCCCTATTACCACAGCCTTACGCCAAGCAAAGATCCCCTATAAGTGAGGCTTCCCCGTGCGCCTTGTGATCCATTTTAAAAATGAACTGCATATCATCCGGTCTGTTGAGGAGGGACGGAAGATACTGCAACAATGGAAAGTGTCTATCCCCACTCAAGCTACGCGATCTCCACCGAAGGTACACGAGGATTGGACCACTGTGCGTTGATGCTGGACTGCCACCTCATGTGCGGAGCCACCAGTGGCTCGGCTGTCTTATGGTGTGACCAGTTATAGACTGCAGTAGGGACTTTTACCCCAGAACCACGGATAGACCTAGGTCTATGTTGACCCAGTTTCATATCTCTTTTGTGCATTCCATTTGCATTTGTTTTTGTTGTGTATGTCTGTTCATCTGTTTGTTTGTCGGTGTTTGTCCTGACTATGCTAAAGTGTGCATTGCTGTTTACCCTGGGAGACTGTAGCCCTCGCTGGGAGGCGCTCGGTCTCAGAGTCATGATGATCTCTTTATCTTGATATTCATACTGTATTTACTATTATATAATGGTGTTATTATTTGCTAGTTTGAACGCTAATGGCCTTAACAGTCCGATGCGGAGGGCACACCTTTGGAAAGAAGCAAAAACTTTGCAATGTGATATTTTATGTGTCCAGGAGATGCATCTATTAGAGAGTGATGCTTTTAGATTGTCTCACAAATTGTTTCCTCATATTTACCAGTCACACTACACGTCTAAATCGCGTGGAGTTGCCGTAGCAATCAAGAACACAGTAGCCTTTACTTTGACTGACGCTCATTTAGATCCCATGGGAAGGTACGTCATCTTGATATGTTCTATCAACAACACTGTATACACTGTGGTGTCCCTATATGCCCCGAACACTGCACAGCTGCCATTTCTTAGGAAACTCCTACGCAAAATACAAGAAGTACGCAAGGGACAGCTGATCATTAGTGGGGATTACAATCTCACAGTGGATCCTTTGATAGATACCACCTCCCTCCCTATGAGACAGGTACACACATTGGCTGACACTTTGTGGAGGGAGGAGTTATACGATACATGGCGCGTACATCACGAAGGAGAGCGAGACTACACCTTTTACTCAGGGGTTCATAATGTTTATTCCCGACTGGACCTGTTCTTAGTGGACAGATCTCTACTCGCACAAATATTTAACACCACCATAGAGACCATTAAGTGGTCTGACCACGCCGCAATTACCCTATCCATACATGAACAATCTAACCCAAAACCGACATATATTTGGCGCAGCAACCCCTTTTTGTTGTCACACCCTCAACACAAATCGGCCATAGAGACTGATCTCATAGAATTCTCTAATTTCAACGCCACGCAACATATTGATCCTAGCTTGCTTTGGAACGCCCACAAAGCGAGCATCAGGGGCTCTTTTATAAAACAAGGGGCGATCTGTAAAAAACTTAGAGAAAAGAATATAACGGATGTCCTCCACCAGATACATATAGTGGAATCACAAAATAAAACAACTCCCTCAGAGACGCTAGCCCGCTCCCTCAGGGAACTTAGATCACAACTTAGAGGCCTACTTTTGACCTCCTATGAAAAAGCTCTACGGAAAACTAGAGCCACGTATTATTCTCAAAATAATAAGGCTGGCAAATTGCTGGCAGCCCGTCTAAAGTCACAACATATTAAAAGCAGAATCCCCCATCTGATCCACCCTGTCACCGACTCTAAAGTATACTCCCCCACAGCTATAGCTAATGGATTCAAAGACCATTACCCACATCTCTACAATCTTAGGGACACCATACCCACACCTCCAATGCTACAAGATAGCATTTCCTCTTTTCTAACTAAATTGACTTTACCTAAGCTACTACCGTCTCATTTGGAGACTTTAAACACACCTATCACTTTAGAAGAAGTAGAAAACACGATCGAATCACTCCCGAAAGACAAAGCACCTGGCCCTGATGGCTTTGCTAACCACTATTACAAACAGTTCAGACAGATCCTGGCCCTCCACTTAAAGAACTTCTTTCAATCTGTGCTGGAGTCTGGCTCCTTCCCGGACGAAAACTCACAGGCACTAATTATCACCCTCCCGAAACCTTGAAAGTCTCCAGATAAACCCCAGAACTTTAGGCCCATTTCGCTATTGAACCAAGATCTAAAAAATTTTGCAAAAATAATAGCCTCTAGAATAGCACAACTACTCCCTTACCTTATTGATGTGGACCAGGCAGGATTTGTTCCTAATAGACAAACTTTCTTTAATACTAGCAGGATGCTGGGGATGTTTCACCACGTTGCCCAAAAAAAGATGCCGGTGTTGGCTCTGGCGCTGGATGCAGAGAAGGCGTTTGACCGGTTTCGCTGGTCATTCGCCTTCTCTGTACTGGATCGCATGGGATTTGGGGGCCCCATAGTAACTGCTATTAAAGCCCTGTATAAAAACCCTACAGCCCGGACTTATGTAAATGGTGCCATGTCAGAGGATTTTGCTCTCACAAATGGCACACGGCAAGGATGCCCGCTGTCCCCTCTGATTTTTATACTGGCTATGGAACCTTTAGCACAGGCAATCAGAGAAGACAGCCGCATCACGGGGGTGGTAATCGGAGATACATCTCATCTCATATCCCTTTATGCAGACAATGTTTTTTTTAGCCCTGACGAACCCTGACACATCATTACCTGCCTTAATGGACCTTATAGACTTATATGGGACTCTATCATACTACCACCTAAACTCTGCAAAAACACAAGCTTTGCCACTGAATATGACTCCACAACAAACTCACCGCTTAAAATCTCTTTTCTCTTTTGACTGGCAGGAGGAGGGCATAAAATACTTGGGCACCACATTGGCAGGCACTCACACATCTTTATATAAGTTAAACTATGAAACACTACTCATGACCATCCAGGAGGACTGTCAGCGACTGTCAAAACATGAAATCTCATGGACTGGCAGAGTAGCGACATTTAAAATGTTTGTTCTGTCTATAATCTTATATTTTTTACACGAGCACATTCACTCCTTTCCAGCTTTGTTTGGGGGGGCAGAAACCCAAGGATTGCTCGCCATATTCTAGTCAGAGATAGGGGCACAGGAGGTCTGGCACTGCCGGATCTTAAACTATACTATATAGCCACCCTGGTATCCATGTTAAGATACTGGCAACAGACTGATCTTACACTGCCATGGGTCCATTTGGAACAAACATTAGCATGCCCATTTACGCTCAGGAACTTGCTATATCTACCCTTTTTGAACACTCCACCTAGCAGTGGCATGGGCCCTACGATTACGGCAGCCCTTAAGGCTTGGCAGTGCTTCCACACTATATCTGACTCAGATTCCCTATTCGACGTTCTAGACTTGCCCTTCACAGTAGTGCAAGCATTACTACCTCACACTGATCTAGCTGGATGGTTGAGCAATGGCATCACTACAGTAGGAGATATTTTTACCTCTGGCACCCTATCAACATACCATGACATAAGCAAGACTTACGCCCTGCCAGCCAGGGAATTTTACAAATACTTGCAAATTCGCCACTTATTGCAAACTCTCATGCCCTCGGGAATTAAAAGGAATAAATTGGCTATGGTGTACTTATCCGGCAAACAGAAGGGATTGAAAATCTTGTATAATTTGTTAAACCATGCTGCCCGATTTACTAAATCACACCCGCTTAGAAGCTGGGAAAAAGAACTCAAATTGACATTTACGCAGGAGGAGTGGCAGGGTTCTTTTAAGATGATCAGATTACACCTACACTGTTCACAACACTTAGAATCTGCAACCAAATCGATACTTAGGTGGTATTACACCCCTGACAGTCTGGCTAACATATATCCTTCGGCATCTCCGGAATGTTGGAGGAAATGCAGATGCAAGGGTACGTTACTACATGTTTTATGGACCTGCCCTAAAATACAGACTTATTGGCACACTTGCAAACAAATATGGACCAGGATCTTACCCTGGTCTATTGACTGGACGCCGCAGTTAGTATTGTTGCTGATTGGAATAGCTGACTGGCCGATGAAGGGTAGGGCACGGACATGCAAGATATGTGTGATAGCAAAGACAATTTTGCTTCGCAGATGGAAGTTAGAGGAAATACCTAACTCAGAAGAACTACCTACAGCTATTAATCTCACATGTGAGTTAGAAAAAATTATTTCCCTAGGTAACGGCACATACCAAGAGTTTAGATCTAAATGGTACTACTTGATGAACTCCGCCTATACGATAGGCCTTGACACCTTTAACCCCTTAAGGACGCAGGACGTAAATGTACGTCCTGGTGAGGTGGTACTTAACGCACCAGGACGTACATTTACGTCCTATGCATAACCGCGGGCATCGGAGCGATGCCCGTGTCATGCGCGGCTGATCCCGGCTGCTGATCGCAGCCAGGGACCCGCCGGCAATGGCCGACGCCCGCGATCTCGCGGGCGTCCGCCATTAACCCCTCAGGTGCCGGGATCAATACAGATCCCGGCATCTGCGGCAGTTCGCGATTTGAATGAATGATCGGATCGCCCGCAGCGCTGCTGCGGGGATCCGATCATTCATAGCGCCGCACGGAGGTCCCCTCACCTTCCTCCGTGCAGCTCCTGGCGTCTCCTGCTCTGGTCTGAGATCGAGCAGACCAGAGCAGGAGATGACCGATAATACTGATCTGTTCTATGTCCTATACATAGAACAGATCAGTATTAGCAATCATGGTATTGCTATGAATAGTCCCCTATGGGGACTATTCAAGTGTAAAAAAAAAATGTAAAAAAATGTAAAAGTAAAAAAAAAGTGAAAAATCCCCTCCCCCAATAAAAAAGTAAAACGTCCGTTTTTTCCTATTTTACCCCCAAAAAGCGTAAATTTTTTTTTTATAGACATATTTGGTATCGCCTCGTGCGTAAATGTCCGAACTATTAAAATAAAATGTTAATGATCCCGTACGGTGAACGGCGTGAACGAAAAAAAAAAAAAAGTCCAAAATTCCTACTTTTGTAATGCATTTTATTTAAAAAAAATTATAAAAAATTAATTAAAAGTTTTTCATATGCAAATGTCGTATCAAAAAAAAGTACAGATCATGGCGCAAAAAATGAGCCCCCATACCGCCGCTTTTACGGAAAAATAAAAAAGTTAGAGGTCATCAAAATAAAGGGATTATAAACGTACTAATTTGGTTAAAAAGTTTGTGATTTTTTTTTAAGCGCAACAATAATAGAAAAGTATGTAATAATGGGTATCATTTTAATCGTATTGACCCTCAGAATAAAGAACACATGTCATTTTTACCATAAATTGTACGGCGTGAAAACGAAACCTTCCAAAATTAGCAAAATTGCGTTTTTCTTTTTAATTTCCTCACAAAAATAGTGTTTTTTGGTTGCGCCATACATTTTATGATATAATGAGTGATGTCATTACAAAGGACAACTGGTCGCACAAAAAACAAGCCCTCATACTAGTCTGTGGATGAAAATATAAAAGAGTTATGATTTTTAGAAGGAGAGGAGGAAAAATCAACTGGTGGCAGAAAGTTAAACATATTTGTAAATTACTTCTATTAAACAATCTTAATCCTTCCAGTACTTTTTAGCTGCTGAATGCTACAGAGGAAATTCCTTTCTTTTTGGAACACTGATTACATCACGAGCACAGTGCTCTCTGCTGACATCTCTGTCCATTTTAGCAACCATGCATAGCAGATGTATGCTAAGGGCAGTATGGTGGCTCAGTGGTTAGCACTGCTGCCTTGCAGCGCTGGGGACTTTTAAAAGAAAAAAGGTTTTCACCGGAGTACCCCTTTAAACAGCTTTACACATGTATGTTACAGCAATGTACTGAAACATGATTTTGTGTTCACTACTATAGTCAGTTGAGATGTTAATCCACAGACCGACTTCTGTTTTTGTTTTTTTTATGTTATTGTTATTTCCTATGCTCTAACTCTACATGCCGGGTATGCCTGGCTTACTTGTAAACTGAAAACCTTTAATAAAAACGATTTGTTAAAAAAAAAAAAAAAAAAAAGTGACAAAGGTCAGAATTGCAAAAAATGCTGCCGTCCTTAGGGTTATAATGGGCTCCGTCCCCAAGGGGTTAAAATATAATTTTTAATAAACCATACTAAAATCCACAAAAACAGTTGTGAATGTAGTATATCACAGCAGGGCCCATGTTGGGACTACCTGCCTCAGGGATCAAACCAGAAATATTGCAACACATGGGGAAGATTTATCAAAACCTGTGCAGAGGAAAAGTTGCCCAGTTGCCCATAGCAACCAATCAGATAGCTTTTTTTCATTTTTAACAAGGCCTCTGCAAAAAGAAAGAAGGGATCTGATTGGTTGCAATGGGCAACTCAGCAACTTTTCGTCTGGACAGGTTTTGATAAATCTCCCCCCATACTGTTAAAGGGGTACTCCGCCCCATGACATCTTATCCTTTGGATAGGGGATAAGATGTCAGATCGCCGGGGTCCTGCTGCTGGGGACCCCCGGGATTTCCGCTGTGGCACCCCGCTATCATTACTGCACAGAGCACGCTCGCTCTGGGCGTAATGACCAGCGATACAGGGGCCGGAGCATCGCAACGTCACGGCCCCGCGATATCACGGTCCGCCCCCTTAATGCAAGTCTATGGGAGGGGGCTTGATGGCCGCCACGCCCCCTCCCATAGACTTGTATTGAGGGGGCGGCCGTGACGTCACAAGGGAGCGGAGCGGTGACGTCACGATGCTCCGGCCCCTGTATTGCCCGTAATTACGCACGGAGCGAGTTAGCTCTGTGCAGTAATGATAGCGGGGTGCTACAGCGGAGCTCCCGGGGGTCGACAGCAGCGGGACCCCGGCGATCTGACATTTGGATAGGGGATAATATGCTAGGGGCGAAGTACCCCTTTAAGTTGATACAGTATCAACTTGCAACTGATCTCTACACTTATTCCAGTAATGATAGCCTCCTCAGGGGAAACAAAGGAATATGCGGCGATAATAATAATAATTTCAAATGTAGGCCAGAGCAGTATAAGTTATTGTACACCTCCCATACATTTAGTTCATAGGATTACCAGGCAGGTACATATTACCCGATCCTAATCAACCAGGACCCATTGTTAATGCCGGGCACCGCCGATCGGACCCTTTAGACGCTGTGATCGGTAACATTGCAGATCAGCTGAGTGGATGACCGTGTAATAAAAAGTTGATAACAGTGAATTAACCCCTTCCCCAAAAAAAGTTTAAATCACTCCCCTTTTCCCATTTTTTAACAAAAAAAAGTAATAAAAAAAAAAATCATATGTGGTACCGCCGCATGTGTAAATGTCCGCACTATTAAAATATAAGGTTAGTTAAACCACGCGGTCGATGTCGTTAACATAAAAAAATACCAATGCCCAAAATTGTGCATTTTTGATCACTTATATATTAAAAAATAAATAATGGATCAAAAAGTCCCATCAAAACAAAAATTTTCCGATAAAAACTACAGACTACGGGGGAAAAATAATTTGCCCTCCTAGCATTGATCAGTGTCTGCAATCAGAAGATTGCATCTTATAGTCCCCTATGGGGGCTATAAATGTGTGTGTGTGTTAAAAAACAAACAAACAAAAAAAAAAAGTTAATAAATGTGATTTAACCCTTTCCCTAATAAGTTTGAATCACCCCACTTTTCCCATAAAAAATATGTAAACAAAAATATAAACATGTGGTATCGCCACGTACATAAATGTCTGAACTATTAAAATAGAATGCTAATTAAACCACACGGTCAATGGCGTATTCGTAAAAAAATTCCAAAGTACAAAATTGCTTATTTTTGGTCACTTTGTATACCCTAAAGAATGAATAAAAAAAAAGAGATCAAAAAGTCCCATCAAAAATGGTACCGATAAAAACTTCAGATCACGGCGCAAAAATGAGATCTCATACCGCCCCGTATATGGAAAAATAATAAAGTTATAGGGGTCAGAAGATGACAATTTTGGTGCATGTAGTTATAATTTTAAGATAAAAACTATATAAATTAGGTATCCTTGTAACTGTATGGACCTACAGAAAAAATATATGGTGTCAGTTTTACCGAAAAGTGCACTGCGTGGAAATGGAAGACCCCAAGTTACAAAATGGTGTTTGTTTTTTTCAATTTTGTCCCACATATAATTTTTTTTTTCTTGCTTTTGCTGTAGATTTTTTGGTAAAATGACTGATGTCATTACAAAGTAAAATTGGTAGCGCATAAAACAAGCCCTCATATGGGTCTGTAGGTAAAAAACTGAAAGCATTAGGATTTTTAAAATGTGGAGGAAGAAGAAAAAAAAAAAAAAAAAAAAAAACCTGACCCCTCGTTGGACTCCTGTTCACCCACACTATAACCAGTCTACAGTGATCCCTCAACTTACAATGGCCTCAACATAAAATAGTTTCAACATACATTGTTTTTTTCTGGACCATTGTACCTTGAAACCAGACTCAACATACAACGATGGGGACAGTCCAGATCTGTGAGACATGTCACAACTGGAGGAACTGACCAATCAGAATGGGCATTTTACTGGTAAATCACCTGTATTACTGAAGTGTATGCAGTGACTGGTGTCTGGTAGCGCCCCCTACAGTACAGGGAGGAACTACAAGTTCTGTACTACTCCTTACCTGTGCCAGGGTTAGCTGCTCCTTTGGACACCAAGTAAGGGTGGTCCGGGCATGCTGGGAGTTGTAGTTTTGCAACAGCTGGAGGCACCCTGGTTGGGAAACACTGCCCAGCAGATCTTTCTTACTTTTTTTATGTAAGGATTTTGTTTATCTGTATTAGTTATCTCTTATTTTTCTTTAATCTTCACCTTTTTCTATTTTTGGATGACATTTTGGGGCTTCAGAACCAATTACCAGGTTTCCATAGAGTTATGGTCTCAACATACAATGGTCTCAACATACAATGGTCATCCTGGAACCAATTAATAATTTGTAGCAAGAAAAAAAACTTTAGTATATACACATGTCGCTAGGCTACAGTTTGGTCAGAGCACATGACAGAAAGCAGCGCCTTGACATGTAAACATCAGTCCAGGCAGAGAACAGGGAGGGACCTAGGACCCAGTGGAGGGGGAGACACACCTGCTGCTACAGATCAGGCTAAACAAGGAAAGTAGACAACTGGTAACCGAAAGCGAGCCGAGTCCGTGTCGTACCGCAGGCGGCTTCAGGAGAGACCGATCACCGGGGAAACAGCGCGGCAGGTACGTGCAGGAACCGGGGAGGTCGGGCGGCGCGGGCTCATGTCTCACAGCATTCCATTGTCTTCTCCAGGCTCGGGTGTGGAGCGTTCTGTGCCCCGTGGGTGTCATGTGCCCGGCGGAGTCGCGGAGGTTGCTTAAGATTTTCTCGTTGAGGCACCGGGGACTCCCTGTGTTCACCGACTGAATTAGTGAAGAGTGCGGCTGGGGAGGAGGGGGCGAGGAGGTCCGGCCAGCATGGAGACTCTCGCCGAGGCTCCGCACTCTCCCAAACCTGCACAAGAAAATGGAGGCTACGTGTCGGTGCGGTCCCGCACTCACCCGCCATTCAGCATCCTGACATCCACCTTTCTTTTCTGTGCCGAGACGGTGGCCGCCTGTGTGATGATCGCGGAGTATAAACGCACAGAAGACGCGGTGTGGATGTCGCTGACCATCGTCTTCATGCTGATCCCGTCCATCATGGTCCAGCTCACCCTGACCTTCGTCCACAGGGACCTGGGCAGAGACCGACCTCTGGTACTTCTCATGCACCTGCTGCAACTGGGGCCCATTATAAGGTACGTGTCTCCCTGGTGCTGTACACGGTGGGCACTGTGGGAGGAGTGGCTGGGGGCACGAGCTGAGCTGCCAGGACCTGCCCTGCCCTGCCCAGCGCACACTGCCAACTCACCGCAACTAGCTGAGCTGTACTTCAGTAATGAGGCACAAACCACACGTGCACGTCAATTGATACAAACGCAGACTTGGGCTCATTCTACCTCCACTTTCTGGAACCACTCTTGTCTTCAGCTTACTGCATGTGTGTATCTGGCCTGATAGAAGTCCAGTGCTCACAGAATGTATATGGTCACTAGAGATGAGCAAACTTACAGTAAATTCGATTCGTCATAAACTTCTCTGCTCGGCAGTTGATGATTTTTCCTGCATAAATTAGTTCAGCTTTCAGGTGCTCCCGTGGGCTGGAAAAGGTGGATACAGTCCTAGGAGACTCTTTCCCATCTCTTCCAGCCCACCGGAACTCCTGAAAGCTGAACTAATTCATGCAGGATAAGTCATCAACAGCCGAGAAGTTTGTGACGAATCGAATTTACTGTAAGTTCGCTCATCTCTAATGGTTACACTGGGCTTGTAATACACTCCCATGATCTTTAGTTGCTGTATGTGCCATTCTTCACACTGGGAACTGCAGGGTAGGTGGTTTCAGGATGGACTTCAGATGCTTGTTCTGTTTAGGATAAATAACACTACTATTAAAACTAAACATCTTGTCCCCTATCCAAATGAGAGAGGATAAGGGTGCATGCACACCACATTTTCACTGTACGGGTTCCGGTTCCGGCTGGGGGAGGGGAAAACGGTGCACTCCCGTACCCCAGCCGGATCGGCGCTGAAATCCATTGACTTTAATGAGCCAACCGGAGTCCCCATTTATAGTAGTATACTACGTTTTGAGGTCCGGTCAAAAATGGGCCGACCGGAGTAAAAAAGGGACTCCGGTCGGCTCATTAAAATCAATGAATTTCAGCACCGATTCTGGGGTACGGGAGCACACTGTTTTCCCCTCCCCCAGCCGGATCCGGCACCCGTACAGTGAAAACGTGGTGTGCATGCACCCTAAGATGACTGATTGCAGGGGGTCTGGCCACTGGGCCACTTGGCACCCCAGTCATCCAGTGCAAAGAGAGATCTCCTTTTTGGGTCAGTGAAAAAGTTGTTTGCATTTGTGAAAAAAATTTGTAGGACATACATTTGGTACATTGTTTATGAAAAAGAGGAAATGCGCCCCATATTTTACCTCTCTGTTTGTCCAGTGTTTGGCAGTACCCACACTTAGGCCATATTTGGATGCCAGGCCATCTGGTAGGACCTAGGAGAGAAGCGACCTTTTCCTTTGAGGACATCATTATATACATTTTAGACCCTCACTTTATGCTTGCAAAGGATTTTGAGCTGGTAGAACAATACTGCACCCCCACTCTGACCCCATTTTGGAATCTACACCCCCAAAAGTATTAACCTAGGGTGGTAGTAAGTACAATGGGGGAGATTTATCAATACCTGTCCAGAGGGAAAGTTGCTGAGTTCCCCATAGCAACCAATCCGATCGCTTCTTTCATTTTGTTGCTATGAGTAACTTTTCCTCTAGACAGGTTTTGATAAATCTCCCCCAATGAGTCTTTATTGTGCGGCTCATACAAAGTCAGTGTATAAAATTATTTCCCCCCCACAAATGCATCATTTGTTGCACATAATGTTTGTACATTGCTCTTGCTTCAAAGCCGCTTAACCTCTTAAGGACCAAGCCAATTTTGGCCTTAACCCCCTAAGGAAATGCACCGTGAATGTACGGTGCTGCTAAGAAGTACTTTTACGGCGCAGTTCTTTTACTTTTACGGCGCAGTTCTCCCGGTGATTGGAACGGGATGACTGCTATCATCTATCAGCAGCCATCCCGGCATATCGTCCAGGGGGTCCTGAGAATACCCCCCCCCCCCCCACCATGACGGCGATCACGGCAAATTGCCGGTCAATTCAGACCGACTATTTGTTGCTATTCTGGGTCAATCAGGTGACCCGTTGACCGGGGAAAAAAAAAGGGGGAAAAAAAGCCCCACTCACCCTTACACAGCAGAAGTGATGTGGCACGGGTGCCGCCTCACGATCACATGATTAATCGGTCGGAACAACCTACCAATCACGAACCTGCTGGGGACGGCTTTCAGAGCGGACATCGGCGCCGGCGGGGGTCTCCTACCTTGCCCTGGTCCGGCGGGAGTCCCCTCGAGTGCGGTGGCTGCGACAGGAGCGGCATGATACAGCCGCGACAGTGGTCCCCGCGGCAGGATACAGCAGGAGGTGAGGCCTGTTCACCTCCTACTGTTGCTTAGCAACAACTCGCAGCATGCAAAGCAAAAGGGCATGCTGTGAGCTGTAGTTTTGCAACAGCTGGAGTTCCAACTACAACTCCCAGCATGCCCTTTGGTAGTCTGTGTATGCTGGGGGTTGTAGTTATGCAACAGCTGGAGGCACATTTTGTCTAGGAAAAAGTGTGCATTCAGCTGTTGCATAACAACTCCCAGCATCCACAGACTGCCCAAGGGCATGCTGGGAGTTGTAGCAGTGTGCCTCCATCTGTTGCAAAACTACAACTCTCAGCATGCATTGACAGTCGAAGGGCATGCTGATTGTTGTAGTTTTGCAACAGAACAGCTGGAGACACATTGGTTGTGAAACACTGAGCGTTTTGTTACTTTGTGCTTCGCAACCAGTGTGCCTCCATCTGTTGCAAAACTACAACTCCCAGCATGTACAGTCTCTCAGTGCAAGCGGGGAGTTGTATTTTTGCAACAGCTGGAGACACACTGGTTGCGAAACACCGAGTTAAGTAAGAAACGCTCAGTGTTTTGCAACCAATGTGCCTCCAGCTGTGCATAACTAACTACAACTCCCAGCATGTATGGTCTGTCAGTGCATGCTGGGAGTTGTAGTTTTGCAACAGCTGGATGTTTGCCTCCCCAATGTACAGGGTACATTCACACGGGTGGGTTTACAGCAAGTTTTCTGCTGCAAGTTTGAGATGTGGCAAATTTTCAGCCGCAGCTCAAACTCGCTGTAAACCCAACCGTGTGAATGTACCCTAAAAAACACTACACTACACCTACACAAAATAAAATGTAAAACACTACATATACACATACTCCTACACAGTCCCCCCCCCCCCAAATAAAAAAAATAAATAATAAAAAGTATTGTACGGCAGTGTTTCCGAAACAGAGCCTCCAGCTGTTGAAAAACAACAACTCCCAGTATTGCCGGACAGCCACTGACCGTCCAGGCATGCTGGCAGTTTTGCAACAGCTGGAGACACCCTGTTTGGGAAACACTGCCGTGGGGTATTTTTATGGCGGATTCAAATCCCCAATTTAGGCCTCAAATGCGCATGGCGCTCTCTCGCTTTGGAGCCCTGTCGTATTTCAAGGAAACAGTTTAGGGCCACATATGGGGTATCTCCGTACACCGGAGAAATTGCGTTACACATTTTGGGGGGGGGGGGGGTGCTTTTTCTCCTGTTACCCCTTATGAAAAGGGAAAAGTTTTTTATTTTATTATTATTATTTTTTTTTTTACTAACCTGCTGGTAACATACATAGTTCATAAGGGTATGTTCACACTGAGGAATTGGAGAGGAATTTCCACGAGTAATTCTGCTCGCTTTTTCCTCTCCAATTAATTCAGCAGTGAAAATCCCCATAGAGCTGTGCAGAATTTCTGCCCCTCAGTTCACACTGAGGAATTTCCTCAAGCAGAATTCTGACGAGGAAGTTTGTTCCGCTTGAAGAAAGAACATTTTCTTTCAGGCG
The DNA here is from genome assembly GCF_029499605.1 of Hyla sarda. Lineage (NCBI taxonomy): Eukaryota > Metazoa > Chordata > Amphibia > Anura > Hylidae > Hyla > Hyla sarda. Next base: position 68,245,667 of record NC_079197.1, on the reverse strand, counting down.
GAATCAGTCGTTCTCCCATAGAGATCAATGTTTAATTTTTTTTTTTTTTTCAGTCAGAATCATTTCTGCTTGGAATTGGCACGGAATTTCCGCATGAAAAAAAGAGGAGTGTGTGTGTGTGTGTGTATATATATATATATATATATAGATATATAGATATAGATATATATATATAGATATATATACATACACACACTCCTCCTCCGCATGAAATTTTCATTCCGCGCGAAATCTCTGAGTTCTTGTGGAAAAGTAACAATATTTTCTGCTTGATTTCCTCCCCAATTTCTCAGTGTGAACATACCCTAAGGTTGAAAAAAGACCAGAGTCTTTTTGTCCCATAATTTTACCTCTTGTGAAAATAAAAAGGGGGGAAAAAAGACCCCCCCCCCCCCTCCCAAAAAATTTGTAACCCAATTTCTCCTGAGTACGGAAATAACCCATATGTGGGCGTAAAATGCTCTGCGGGCGCACAACAAGGCTCAGGAGTGAGAGCGCACCATGTACATTTGAGGCCTAAATTGGTGATTTGCACAGGGGTGGCTGATTTTACAGCGGTTCTGACATAAATGCAAGAATATAAATACCCACATGTGACTCCATTTTGGAAACTACACCCCTCACAGAATGTAACAACCCCCACAGGTGTTAGACGAATTTTCGTTAAAGTTGGATGGGAAAATGAAGAATTTTTTTTTTTTTTTTTTTACTGAAATGCTGGTGTTACCCTAAATTTTTCATTTTCACAAGGGAAAATAGGAAAAAAAAGCCCCCCAAAATGTGTTACCCCATTTCTTCTTAGTAAAAACATACCCCATATGTGGATGTAAAGTGCTCTGCGGGCAAAATACAATGCTTAGAAGAGAAGGAGCGCCATTGGGCTTTTTGGAGACAGAATTTGTTTGGAATGGAAGTATGTTGGAAACTACACCCCTCATGTAATGTAATTAGGGGTGCAGTGAGCATTTACGCCCCACAGGTGTCTGACAGATTTTTGGAGCAGTGTCCATGAAAATGAAAAATGTACAGCCCACTCTTCCAAAGATCTGTCAAACGCCAGTGGGGTGTAAATGCTCACTGCACCCCTTATTAAATTCTGTGAGATGTGAAGTTTCCAAAATGGGGTCACATGTGGGGGGGGGGGGGTTAACTGTTCTGGCACCAGGGGGGGCTTTGTAAATGCACATGGCCCCCGACTTCCATTCCAAACAAATTCTTTCTCCAAAAGCCCAATGGTGCTCCTTCTCTTCTGAGCATTGTAGTGCACCAGCAGAGCACCTGACGTCCACACATGGGGTATTTCCATACTCAGGAGAAAATGTCCCCCAAAATTTGTAACCCCATTTCTTCTATTAACCCTTGTAAAAATGTAAAATTTGGGGGGAAAAAACTGCATTTTAGTGAATAAATGTATAAAAAAATTTTTTTTTTCATTTACACCCGAATTTAACAAAAAGGTGTCAAACACCTGTGGGGTGTTAAGGCTCACTGTACACCTTGTTATGTTCCTTGAGTGGTGTAGTTTCCAAAATAGTAGGCCAGGTTTTTTTTTTTTTTTAATATAGCTGTTCTGGCATCATAGAGGCTTCCTAAATGCGACATGCCCCCCAAAAACCATTTCAGCAAAATCTGCTTTCCAAAAGCCAAATGTGACTCTTTCTCTTCCAAAATTTGAAAACCCCATTACCCTTTTGTAAAAACGGTACACTTGGGGGGAAAAAAACTGCACTTTAGTGAAAACATTTTTCATTTACACATCTGACTTTAACAAAAAGTCATCAAACACCTGTGGGGTGTTAAGGCTCATGGACCCCTTCTTACGTGGCTTGAGGGGTGTAGTTTCCAAAATGTGACATGCCCCTCAAAAACCATTTCAGAAAAACTCACTCTCCAAAATCCCATTGTTGCTCCTTCCCTTCTGAGCCCTCTACTGCGCCCGCCGAGCACTTGACATCCACATATGAGGTATTTCCTATCTCAAGAGAAATTGGGTTACAAATTTTGGGGGGGCTTTTTCTCCTATTACCCCTTGCAAAAATTCTAAAACTGGGTCTACAAGAACATGCCAGTGTAAAAAAAAATGAAGATTTTGAATTTTCTCCTTCACTTTGCTGCTATTCCTGTGAAACACCTAAAGGGTTAACACACTTACTGAATGTAATTTTGAATACTTTGAGGGGTGCAGGTTTTATAATGGGGTCATTTATGGGGTATTTCTAATATGAAGGCTCTTCAAATCAACTTCAAACCTGAACTGGTCCCTGAAAGATTCCGATTTAGAAAAATTGTAAAATTGCTCTGATGTCTTCCAAAAGTAAAAACATGTCAACCTTATGATGCAAACATAAAGTAGACATATTGTATATGTGAATCAATAAATCATTTATTTGGAATGTCTGTTTTCCTTACCAGCAGAGAGCTTCAAAGTTAGAAAAATGCAAAACTTTAAAAAATTTTTCATCAAATTTTGAAAGTTTTCACCAAGAAATGGTGCAAGTATGGTCAAAATTTACCACTAACATAAAGTACAATATGTCACGAAATCAGAATGAAAATAAAACATCCCAGAGTTATTAAAGGACAACTGCAGCGGTATGACACTTATCCCCTATCCACAGGATAGGGGATAAATGTTTGATTGCGGGGGGTCCGACCGCTGGGACCCTCCGCGATCTCCCTGACGGGGCGCCGCCATTAGTGCTCAGGGGTGTGGAAATAAAAAAAAAAAACTACTTGTCCAAGGGATTAAAGCGGAACACAATCTACTTGTACCTCAAGAAAATCCACTTGTCCTGGTAGATAAAATAATTTCAACCAAAATAGTACGATTTCCCCCCCTCCCCCCCCCCCCACTAGACCACCAGGGATGGTTATAAGATTCCTTTAGACACTACTGTCAACTTTGACAGGGGTGATCTAAGGCTAGGTTCAGACTACGGAACTTCCGCCTGCAATTTTGCTTTGAAATTGCAGGCGGAAATTCTGCTTTCTAAAATGTATAGTGTAGTGAATGATTTTCCTTTCACAAATTCACACTTCGGAATTTGTGAACGGACAATCTGCTTGGAAATTTCCGCCTGAAGAAAGGCGGTGCTCTTTCTTCAGGCGGAAATCCGCGCGGAACACATTGCAGTCTATTAGAGACTGCAGTGTCCGCGCGGTCCTAGTGCCGACTGATTCAGCCGGCGCTGGCCACACTCGGAATCTCGGGGCGGAAACTTTCTGCCTGGAGATTCCGTAGTCTGAACCTAGCCTAAGGGTTTAATAGCCGGCCATGGTGATCGCAGCATGCCAGGCTATTAGCAACGGGAGAGCGGTAGCTCCTTTTACGCCCGAGGCAAGCCCAGAAAAGTCTAGATGTAACTTTTTGAGCACCTTATAAAAAAATTCTCATATGAAGTGACCAAAAATGAGCAATTCTGGACTATTTTTTACATTTACACCGTTCACCGTACGGTTTAATTAACATTATATTTTAATAGCCTGGACATTTCCACATGCAGCAATACCACATGTTTATTTTTGTACATTTTGTGTCAGAAAATGCTGGAAGTTGCATTTAATTACTAGATTAACTACAACTCCCAGCATTCCCTGATACAGTCTATGGTTCTGTGGGTGTTGCACTGTATAGTAGTACAGTTAAGGTTATTGTGTAACATGCTGGGAGTTGTAGTTTTGGTTTGTGTCAGCTGCAGAGCCATAGGCTGTGTCAGGGTATACTGGGAATTGCAGTTAGTAACTACAACTCCCAGCATGCCCTGATGCAGCCTATGGCTCTGCAGCTGACCCGAACCAAAACTACAACTCCCAGCATGTTTCACTTTATAGTTCTACAGTTCAGGTTATGGTGCAGCAAGCTGGAAGTTGTAGTTTTGGTTCGGGCGTGTTTGTGTGCAACCGTGGGGCTCTTAGTCAGCGGGCGAGTATGAAGGGGGCGGGATTCTGGTGGTGCAATTTAGTGTGGGTGGCCAGAAGCCACTAAAAATGTAATTAGATGGCACAACTGGTGGTGACCCCCCCCTTGGGCACTGCCCTAATGCCGCCCCTATACACAACATACATACACATGTCATATATATACACCAGCCACTGTCCCCATATCACACATACACACACACACCCCCACCACTCCCCCCCCCCCCCCCCCCACATCATACATTACATACACACATCACAGATACATCATACACACATACTCGCACCATACATATAGACACATCATACATACACCCGCCGCTGCCCCCCAATCATACATTACATACACATCACACATAGACATCATACACACATCATATATTGCATTCACATCACACATACACTCACACCATACATATACAACCACCCTTCCTGCCGCCGCCGCCCGTATTCTCGGTCTCCACACCTGAGCTTGCCATGAGTGGAAATCAGAGCTGTAGTCACATTGGCTGGTGTGAGGTGAGATTTCTGTCCTCCCCCTCTCTCCCCCCCCCCCCCCCCCCTGCTCTGTGTTTTCCCCGTGCAAACTAGCAACCTCCCTGTGGTGGATTAGGTCCTGTGGAGACAGAACAGGGGGAGGGATAGAGCTGTGTGCGGGGGGGATGGAGCTGTGTATAGAGCCCCCCATACACTCTGAGCGCCGGTGTGAGGTGCAGACTTTCATCCGCTCCTGCGACTCACACCGGCATTAAAGAAAAATAAAGGGGAAGTCGGTCTGTCCCTGCTTGCCCGATACAGGGCTAAATCTATGACAAATTCATCTGCCCGGCGCCCAAAACTACTTGTCCCGGGCGTCGGGCGATAGGATTTCCACAACCCTGGCGCTCATGGTGAGCGCTAAGGCGCGTAGTGTCGACCTAGAGGTCGACGGTGATGCCCCGTCTCCTCCCCGTCCCCATACAGTTCTATAGGGGAGACAGGGAGGCACGAACGCTGCCTCCCCGCCTCTCCCATAGAGATGTATGGAGGAGGCGTGCCGGCTGCAATGTCATGCTGCAGCCGGCATGCCACCTGCACGGGACAGCCGCGGCCCCCTACAGGAGATCGCAGGGGGTCCCAGCGGTCGGACCCCCCACGATCAAACACTTATCCCCTATCCTGAGGATAGGGGATATGTGTTAATCACGCTGCAGATGTCCTTTTAATGCTTACAGTGACAGTGGTCTGAATTGCAAAAAATGATCCCGTCCTTAGGGTTATAATGGGCTCAGTCCCCAAGGGGTTAAGGACCAAGCCAATTTCATTTTTGCATTTTCGTTTTTTTTTTTTTTTTTCTCCTCAACTTCTAAGAGCTATACCTCTTTATTCTTTCATCCACATGCGTATATGAAGGCTTGTTTTCTGTGTGACCAATTGTACGGTACTTTGTAATGACTCCTTTTAAACTTTTCCCTAAAATGTATAAGGCAACCAAAAAAATATATATTTTGTGTAGAACTTGAAAAGAAAAACATAGGGGCAGATATATCAAAACCTGTACAGGGGGAAAGTTGCCCATAGCAACCAATCAAATCGCTTCTTTAATTTTGCACAGGCCCTTTTAGAAATGAAAGAAGTGATCTGATTGGTTGCTATGGGCAACTTGGCAAATTTACCTCTGCACAGGTTTTTATAAATCTCCCCCTCAATATTTTGCTAACTTTGGAGCGTTTTCTTTTCACGCCATGCACTTTATGGTAAAACTGACATGTTTCTTTAATCTGTGGGTTAATATGATTAAAATGATACCCATGTTTATACGCTCTTGTAGTATTTTACTATTTTGAAAAAAACTAAAACTTTATTTTAACAAAATTTGTATGTTTAAAATTGCCCTACGGAATCATTAAAGGGTACCTCTCATCAAAAAAACTTTTGATATATTATAGATTAATGTATGCAGAATAACTTTACATTTGCATGGTATTAAAAAATATGCTTCTTTCTATTTAATTTTCCACTTTGAAGAAATGACCACTAGGGGTCTCCCTACCAGTCCTGGCAGCAAGCATTTCAGACTCATGCTGGATTCCGAAACGCTATGAGCTGCCAGTCTGCTTTGTTCACAAAGGAGAACACTCAGAGCTGCCAGACTGCTTTGTTCACAGCCTGTTTGGCTGTGAACAAAGCAGGCTGGCAGCTCTGAGTGTTTAGGACTCCAGCATCAGTCAGAAATGCTTGCTGACAGGACTGATCGGGAAAAATACAATAGAAAGAAGCATATTTTTCATTTACATGCTATTGGAAAGTTATTCAACATTCATTAATCTAAAATATATCAAAAGTTAATTTGATGAGAGGTACCCTTTAACCACATAAAGACCCAGGGCGTACAGGTACACCTTTGGTCCCTGGTAATTAAAGACCCAGGGCGTACCTGCACGCACGCGGCGGGGACCGGACCGGGGTGTCTTCTGATATCGATCAGCAGGCACCCCGCGCAAATGTCGGCAATCGGCGCAAATCGCAACTGAATTCACAGCTGTGATTTGCGCCGATTCCGGGTCATATGGGTCTATGGTGACCCGGAATATAAGGGGGATCGCGGTTGTCCATGACACCCACGATCCCCCTGAAGGGATAGGAGTGAGGGGACAGGGGTGCCACCCCTCCTATCCCTGTTATTGGTCGTCAGAAGTGATGACCAATAGCAGATCGGGGGCGGGGGGGGGGTTAACTTTCGTTTTCCCCGTTCTGCCCACCCACAATAGGCGGAGCAGAACGGGGAAACCGGAGGGGACCGGGCGTTGAAGATCCACTTACCCATAGGTGACGGCTGCGGGCTGTGATCGGGACGGGGATCGGCGGAAGAAAAGCATAGCGATGCGACTCCATGAATCCTACGGAAGCCGGTGAGTTGCCTAGCAACATCCGGAGGGCTACAGTCTGAGACCACTATACAGTGCTCTCTATACTGTAGCCCTCCAGATGTTGCAACACTATAACTCCCAGCATGCCCTGGGCATGCTGGGATTAGCAGTTTTGCAACAGCTGGAGGGCTACAGTTTGAAGATCACTGTGCGGTGATACAACTGTGGCCCTTGAGATCTTGCAAAACTACAACTCCTAGCATGCCCACACAGCAAATAGCTGTCTGGGCATGCTGGGAGTTGTAGTTTTGCAACATCTGGAGGGCTACAGTATAGAGACCACTGTATAGTGGTCTCAGACTGTAGCCCTTCAGATGTTGCAAAACTGCAAATCCCAGCATGCCCAAACAGCAAACAGCTGTCTCGGCATGCTGGGAGTTGTAGTTGAGTACCTCCAGCTGTTGCATAACTACATCTCCCAGCATGCCCTTAGGCGATCAGTACATGCTGGGAGTTGTAGTTCTGCAACAGCTGGAGGCACACTGGTTGGAAAATACTGAGTTAGATAACAGTGTGCCTCCAGCTGTTGCAAAAGTACAACTCCCAGCATGCACGGTCTTTCAGTAATGCTGGAAGTCGTAGTTTTGAAACCGCTGGAGGTTTGCCCCCCCCCCCCCCCCCTCACACGGGCGGGTTTACAGTAAGTTTTCTGCTTAAACTTTGGGCTGCGGCAAATTTTTCGCCGCAGCGCAAACTACTAGCGGGAAACTTGCCGCAAACGCCCACCACTGTGAATGTACCCTAAAAATACTACAATAACACATAATAAAGGGTAAAACACTACATATACACCCCCTTACGCTGTTCCCCCCCCCCCCCCCAATAAAAATGAAAAACGTATCGTACTGCAGTGTTTCCAAAACAGAGCCTCCAGCTGTTGCAAAACAACTCCCCCCCCCCCCCCCCCCCAGCATTTCTGGACAACTACTGACTGTCCATGCATGCTGGGAGTTTAGCAACAGCTGGAGGCACCCTGTTAGGGGTATTCTACGCCAGTGATTCCCAATGGCCACCCCTATGCAATCCGTAATTCAGTCCTCAAATGCGCATGGCGCTCTCACTTCAGAGCCCTGTCGTATTTCAAGGAAACAGTTTAGGGCCACATATGGGGTATTTCCGTACTCGGGAGAAATTGCACTACAAATTTTGGGGATGCTTTTTCTCCTTTTACCCCTTATGAAAAGGAAAAGTTGGGGGCTACACCAGCCTGTTAGTGTAAAAGATAAATAAATAAATAAAAAATGTTTACACTAACATGCTGGTGTTGCCCCATACTTTTTATTTTCACAAGCAGTAAAAGGAAAAGTAGACCCCCAAAATTTGTAACGCAATTTCTCCTGAGTACGGAAATACCCCATATGTGGGCGTAAAATGCTCTGCGGGCGCACAACAAGGTTCAGGAGTGAGAGCGCACTATGTACATTTGAGGCCTAAATTTCAAAAAGCTCAATGGCGCGCCTCCTCTTCTGAGCATTGCAGTGCGCCAGCAGAGCACTTGACGTCCACACATGGGGTATTTTCATACTCAGAAGAAATGGGGTTACAAATTTTGGGGGTCATTTTCTCCGATTACCCCTTGTAAAAATATAAAATTTGGGGGAAAAAAACATTTTAGTGGAAATTATTATTTTTTTTTCATTTACACATCCAATTTTTACAAAAAGTCGTCAAACACCTGTGGGGTGTTAAGGCTCACTGTACCCCTTGTTACGTTCCTTGAGGGGTGTAGTTTCCAAAATAGTATGCCATGTGTTTTTTTTTTTTTTTTTTTTTGCTGTTATGGCACCACAGGGGCTTCCTAAATGCGACATGCCCCCAAAAAACTTTTCAGCTAAATTTGCTTTCCAAAAGCTAAATGTGACTCCTTCTTTTCTGAGCTTTGTAGTTCGCCCGCAGAGCACTTTACGTCCTAACATGGGGTATTTATATATTCAGAAGAGATGGGGTTACAAATTTTGGGAGGCATTTTCTCCCATTACCCTTTGTAAAAATGATAAATTTGGGGAAAAAACTGCACTTTAGTGAAAACATTTTTGTTTTTTCATTTACACATCCTACTTTAACGAAAAGTCGTCAAACACCTGTTAAGGCTCACTGGACTCCTTGTTACGTGCCGTGAGGGGTGTAGTTTCCAAAATGGTATGCCATGTGTGGGTTTTCTGCTTAAGCATTTTGCGCTGCCGGATAGCCCTTAACCCCTTAAGGACGCAGGACGTAAATGTACGTCCTGGTGCGGTGGTACTTAACGCACCAGGACGTACATTTACGTCCTGTGCCTAACCGCGGGCATCGGAGCGATGCCCGTGTCATGCGCGGCTGATCCCGGCTGCTGATCGCAGCCAGGGACCCGCCGGCAATGGGCGGGCGTCCGCCATTAACCCCTCAGGTGCCGGGATCAATACAGATCCCGGCATCTGCGGCAGTGCGCGATTTGAATGAATGATCGGATCGCCCAAAGCGCTGCTGCGGGGATCCGATCATTCAGAACGCCGCACGGAGGTCCCCTCACCTTCCTCCTTCCGGCTCCTGGCGTCTCCTGCTCTGGTCTGAGATTGAGCAGACCAGAGCAGAAGATCGCCGATAACACTGATCTGTTCTATGTCCTATACATAGAACAGATCAGTATTAGCAATCATGGTATTGCTATGAATAGTCCCCTATGGGGACTATTCAAGTCTAAAAAAAAAAAAAAAAAAAAAAGGGAAAAATCCCCTCCCCCAATAAAAAAGTAAAACGTCCGATTTTTCCTATTTTACCCCCAAAAAGCGTACATTTTTTTTATAGACATATTTGGTATCGCCGCGTGCGTAAATGTCCGAACTATTAAAATAAAATGTTAATGATCCCGTACGGTGAACGGCCTGAACGAAAAAAAAAAAAAAGTCCAAAATTCCTACTTTTTAAATACATTTTATTAAAAAAAAAATTATAAAAAATTTATTAAAAGTTTTTAATATGCAAATGTGGTATAAAAAAAAAAAAAGTACAGATCATGGAGCAAAAAATTAGCCCCCATACCGCCGCTTATACGGAAAAATAAAAAAGTTAGAGGTCATCAAAATAAAGGGATTATAAACGTACTAATTTGGTTAAAAAGTTTGTGATTTTTTTTTTAAGCGCAACAATAATAGAAAAGTATGTAATAATGGGTATAATTTTAATCGTATTGACCCCCAGAATAAAGAACACACATAATTTTTACCATAAATTGTACGGCGTGAAAACGAAACCTTCCAAAATTAGCAAAATTGCGTTTTTCGTTTTAATTTCCCCACAAAAATAGTGTTTTTTGGTTGCGCCATACATTTTATGATATAATGAGTGATGTCATTACAAAGGACAACTGGTCGCGCAAAAAACAAGCCCTCATACTAGTCTGTGGATGAAAATATAAAAGAGCTATGATTTTTAGAAGGCGAGGAGGGAAAAATGAAAACGTAAAAATTTAATTGTCTGAGTCCTTAATGCCAAAATGGGCTGAGTCCTTAAGGGGTTAATGCGATGTCCCCGACATAAAAAAGCATTGTATGTTGATGCTGACATCGACATGCGATGGCCTCTGAGAGGCCATCGTATGTCGATTTGATCATATGTCGGGGCCATCGTAGGTCGAAAACTGCTAAATTTAGAAAAATGCTAAATTTTCAGTTTTTTTTTTTTTTTTTAACAAATTTTTGAATTTTTCACCAAGAAATTATTCAAGTATCTTCGAAAATTTACCACTAACATACAGTAGAATATAAGTAGAGGTAGAAAAAAATGGGTGGGCACTGCTAGAGAACCACTATGCAGGTGCAGCAATCAGTGTTCGGTTGTATGGCTGGTATATGGTGCTGGACAATCACAGAGACAGTCTTTCATATATAGTAGAACGAAGATAGAAAAATGTCCGCACTCACCATATCAAATGATTCGCTTTATTGGATTATTCAGATTTCCATAAAAAAAGCATGAGACAGAAACACCTGAGTGCACGGAGGGGGAGCAGCTCCGGGCAAGGAGACTAGGAGCGGCTGTCTTGAACAACAGCACCGTTTCGCGTTATTCACGCATTTTCCGGTTCCTGGTTCTCTGGGATACCTCACAGGTATATATTGGAGAGGGGGAGGGGAATAGTGCACCCGTCACCAATATACTAAAATCTTCTAAAAGTAAAGATAATCTACTTAAGGTAAAATCAGAGATGATAGCATTATATCTTGTGTACAAAAAATACCTATAGTTTAAAGATATTAATTAATCTTATAAAAATGAACTCAAGTAATTTCGGTCGTTTAAACCCATTGGCCCTAGAGCTTTTAATTTGATTATCCACCTAGCTTCACTTTGAATGAGTTTTAGGTGTCTGTCTACACCCTGCGGTTGTATAGGAATGTGTTCTATGCCCGCAAATTTCATGCATTCTGATTTGCCTTCGTGTGCCTCTTCTATATGTGTAATTAGACGTGTTGCTCCTATTTTAGATTTAAGTGAACAGATATGTTCCCTGAATCTTGTATTTAAATTTCTTTTAGTCTGACCTATGTAATAGTGTCCACAGGGACACACTATACAGTAGACTATAAATTGTGATTTACAAGAAATGAACTGATTCACATTAATAATGTGCCCTCCTAGCTGAAAAGACTTCTTTTTTAACATAAATGTACAGAATTTGCAATGTCCACATGGAAAATTTCCATTAGATGCTTGTTTATTTAGCCAGTTTGACTTGTTTGTAGTAGTTTCCTTAATGTTTTTTTGATTGCATCTAATATTGTTTTATTTTTGCGAAAGGTAACAATCCGACTCAGGCAAGTCAAAAGATTTTATTGAATTCATAGCAGAATCCTTGAAATTTATATTGAGTAACAATACATATACGTTCAATGGAGAATGGTACAGACAGATACATGGAACCCCTATGGGGTCACCTGTATCATGTACACTAGCAAACATATATTTAGCAAACTTTGAGCAGACGTACGTCCACACTCTCAGAAACCCCTTCACTAAGTTTGTGAGGGGTTTTCTGAGATATGTGGACGATATTTTGATCATATGGGATGGCGATAGACAACAGTTCGAAGAATTTGTACAATATCTAAATCAGAATGATATGAATATGCTGTTTACCCACGAGTATGGGGGAAAAACTCTATTTTTAGATGTTACCCTTAATATTGAAAACAACACACTAAAAACAGAAGGATATAGGAAAATCACAGCTAGAAATTCTTTGCTAGACTATCAGAGTTCACATCCTCATTATGTTAAAAATAATATTCCATATTCCCAAATTATTAGACTAAAAAGAATAAATAATAGTTCTACAACATATTACCAACAAGCAGAAGAATTAAAAGAAAGACTAATAGAAAGAAATTATCCTGAAACTATAATTAATAAAGCATTTTTGAAAGCAGAAACAGGAAATAGAAAGGAATTATTGATTCCAAATAAATTAAAAAAGAAAAAATATGGTGATCCTAATTCAAAAATTTTTTATTTTTTCTTTTGAAAATAGTCCCATGAATATTGCAATTAAAAAATCAATATGGTCAAACTGGTATATGCTAGAACAAGATCCACTTGTAGCAGAAATAGCAAAAAATAAACCAATTGTTACCTTTTGCAAAAATAAAACAATATTAGATGCAATAAAAAAAAACATAAAGGAAACTACAAACAAGTCAAACTAGCTAAATAAACCAGCACCTAATGGAAATTTTCCATGTGGACATTGCAAATTCTGTACATTTATGTTAAAAAAGAAGTCTTTTCAGCTAGGAGGGCACATTATTAATGTGAATCAGTTCATTTCTTGTAAATCACAATTTATAGTCTACTGTATAGTGTGTCCCTGTGGACACTACTACATAGGTCAGACTAAAATAAATTTAAATACAAGATTCAGGGAACATATCTATTCACTTAAATCTAAAATAGGAGCAACACGTCTAATTACACATAAAGAAGAGGCACACGAAGGCAAATCAGAATGCATGAAATTTGCGGGCATAGAACACATTCCTATACAACCGCAGGGTGTAGACAGACACCTAAAACTCATTCAAAGTGAAGCTAGGTGGATAATCAAATTAAAAGCTCTAGGGCCAATGGGTTTAAATTACCAAAATGACTTAAGTTCATTTTTATAAAATTAATTCATATCTTTAAACTATAGGTATTTTTTGTACACAAGATATAATGCTGTCATCTCTGTTTTTACCTTAACCCCTTAAGGACAATGGACGTACTCCTACGCCCCCGTTTCCGAGTCCTTAAGGACCGAGGACGTAGGAGTACGTCCTGTCCATTCCCGGCCCCCCGCCGCTAGCCGGAGGGGAGCCGGTGCCCGATGCCTGCTGAAATCGTTCAGCAGGCATCGCGGCATATCGCCCAGGGGGGTCATTATGCCCCCCCATGTCTGCGATGGCCGCAGATCGCTGGACAATTCAGTCAAACGATCTGCGGCGATTCCGGGTCAATCGGGTCTCCAGTGACCCGGAATTACTGGCTGATCGGGGCCGTCAGAAACGGCCCCGAACAGCCAGAGCCTGCAGGGGTGAGGTGGCACTGGTGCCACCTCACGATCGCCCTGATTCGTCGGCCGGATTACCGGCCGACCAATCAGGGCGCCTGCTGCGGGTGTCACTCCCGCTCCGCCCCTCTTCCAGAGGACGTGAGCGGGTGTGGGAAGTGCACCCCTGGTGCTGGGGACCCCGATCCCCGGCGTTAATGTTGGGATCGGTGCCCCAGGAGTGACGGCGGCCGCGGCGGCGGGACTGACCTGTGTGGCGATCAAGCAGCAGCAGGAGGTGAGTGACAGCCTCCTGCTGTTGCTTAGCAACAGCTCCCAGCATACAAAAAGGGCATGCTGGGAGCTGTAGTTATGCAACAGGAGGAGGCAGACCACCACAACTCCCAGCATGCACTTATGGGCATGCTGGGACTTATGGTTTTGCAACAGCTGGAGGCACATTCTTTCTATGGAAAAGTGTACCTTCACCTGTTGTGTAACTACAACTCCCAGCTTGCACAAACAGCTAAAGTGCATGCTGGGAGTTGTAGTGGTGCATCTGCTGGTTGCATAACTACAACTCCCAGCATGCCCGTTGGCTGTCGGTGACTGCTGAGAGTTGTAGTTTTGCAACAGCTGAAGGCACACTGAGTTAAGTAGAAAACCAGTATGCCTCCCGCTGTTGCATAACTACAACACCCAGCATGCCCTTCCGCTGTCCGTACATGCTGGGAGTTTGTTACCAAACTCGGTGTTTCACAACCAGTGTGCCTCCAGCTGTTGCAAAACTGCAACTCCCAGCATGCACTGATAGACCGTACATGCTGGGAGTTGTAGTTTTGCAACAGCTGGATGTTCCCCCCCCCCCCCCCCAATGTGAATGTACAGGGTACACTCACATGGGCGGAGGATTACAGTAAGTATCCGGCTGCAAGTTTGAGCTGCAGCAAATTTTCTGCTGCAGCTCAAGCTGCCAGCGAGGAACTACTGTGAACCCCCCGCCCGTGTGACTGTACCCTAAAAACACTACACTAACACACAATAAAATAAAAAGTAAAAAAACACTACATATACACATACCCCTACACAGCCCCCCTCCCCAATAAAAATGAAAAACGTCTGGTATGCCACCGTTTCCAAAACGGAGCCTCCAGCTGTTGCAAAACAACTACTCCCAGTATTACCAGACAGCCACTGACTGTCCAGGCATGCTGGGAATTTTACAACAGCTGGAGGCACCCTATTTGTGAATCACTGGCGTAGAATACCCCTATGTCCACCCCTATGCAAGTCCCTAATTCAGGCCTCAAATGCGCATGGCGCTCTCACTTTGGAGCCCTGTCGTATTTCAAGGCAACAGTTTAGGGCCACATATGGGGTATCGCCGTACTCAGCAGAAAATACCCCCATAATTTGTAACACAATTTCTCCCATTACCCTTTTTAAAAATCAAACATTTTTGGGAAACCAACATTTTAGGTAAAAAATTATTTTTTATTTTACATATGCAAAAGTTGTGAATCACCTGTGGGGTATTAAGGTTCACATTACCCCTTGTTACGTTCCCCGAGGGGTCTAGTTTCCAAAATGGTATGCCATGTGTTTTTTTTTTTTTTTTTTTTTTTTTGCTGTTCTGGCACCATAGGGGCTTCCTAAATGCGGCATGCCCCCAGAGCAAAATTTGCTTTCAAAAAGCCAAATGTGACTCCTTCTCTTCTGAGACATGTAGTGCGCCAGCAGAGCACTTTTCACCCCCATATGGGGTGTTTTCTGAATCGGGAGAAATTGGGCTTCAAATTTTGGGGGGTATTTTCTGCTATTACCCTTTTTAAAAATGTAAAATTTTTGGGAAACCAAGCATTTTAGGTAAAACATTTTTTTTTTTTTCTTTACATATGCAAAAGTCGTGAATCACCTGTGGGGTATTAAGGTTCACTTTACCCCTTGTTACGTTCCCCGAGGGGTCTAGTTTCCAAAATGGTATGCCATGTCGTTTTTTTTTTTTTTTGCTGTCCTGGCACCATAGGGGCTTCCTAAAGGTGACATGCCCCCCAAAAACCATTTGTCGCTCCTTCCCTTCTGAGCCCTCTACTGCGCCCGCCGAACAATTAACATAGACATATGAGGTATGTGCTTACTCGAGAGAAATTGGGT
Source organism: Hyla sarda (assembly GCF_029499605.1). NCBI lineage: Eukaryota > Metazoa > Chordata > Amphibia > Anura > Hylidae > Hyla > Hyla sarda. Next base: position 68,230,184 of record NC_079197.1, on the reverse strand, counting down.
TTCAAATAAAAGTAAAAATTTTCTCTTTTTACCCCTTGCAAAAATTCAAAAATTGGGTCTACAAGAACATGCGAGTGTAAAAAATGAAGATTGTGAATTTTCTCCTTCACTTTTCTGCTATTCCTGTGAAACACCTAAAGGGTTAATACACTTATTGAATGTCATTTTGAATACTTTGGGGGGTGTAGTTTTTATAATTGGGTCATTTATGGGGTATTTCTAATATGAAGACCCTTCAAATCCACTTCAAACCTGAACTGGTCCATGAAAAATAGCGAGTTTGAAAATTTAGTGAAAAATTTCCAAATTGCTGCTGAACTTTGAAGCCCTCTGGTGTCTTCCAAAAGTAAAAACTCATACATTTTATGATGCAAACATAAAGTAGACATATTGTATATGTGAACCCAAAAATGTTTTATTTTGAATATCCATTTTCCTTACAAGCAGAGAGCTTCAAAGTTAGAAAAATGCAAAATTTTCATTTTTTTCATCAAATTTTGGGATTTTTCACCAAGAAAGGATGCAAGTTACCATAAAATTTACCACCATGTTAAAGTAGAATATGTCACGAAAAAACAATCTCGGAATCAGAATGATAACTAAAAGCATTCCAGTGTTATTAATGTTTAAAGTGACAGTGGTCAGAATTGCCAACAACGCTCTGGTCCTTAAGGTGTAAAATGGCCTGGTCCTTAAGGGGTTAAGTAGATTATCTTCACTTTTATAAGATTTTAGTATATTGGTGACGGGTGCACTATTCCCCTCCCCCTCTCCAATATATACCTGTGAGGTATCCCAGAGAACCAGGAACCGGAAGATGCGTGAATAACGCGAAACGGTGCTGTTGTTCCCGACAGCCGCTCCTAGTGTCCTTGCCCGGAGCTGCTCCCCCTCCGTGCACTCAGGTGTTTCTGTCTCATGCTTTTTTATGGAAATCTGAAGAATCCAATGAAGCGAATCATTTGATATGGCATGGTGAGTGCGGACATTTTTCTATCTTCGTTCTACTATAAAGTAGAATACCGTATATACTCGAGTATAAGCCGACCCGAGTATAAGCCGAGACCCCTAATTTCAACCCAAAATCCCAGGAAAAGTTATTGACTCGAGTATAAGCCTAGGGTGGGAAATACCTCATCCCCCACTGTCATCATCCAGACCCGTCATTAACATCCTCATCATCATCCCCTTGTCATCATCCCACACATCCCCCCTTCATCATCCTCTTATCATCCCACACATCCCCCCTTCATCATCCCCTTATCATCCCACACATCCCCCCTTCATCATCCCCTTATCATCCCACACATCCCCCCCTTCATCATCCCCTTGTCATCATCCCACACATCCCCCCTTCATCATCCCCTTATCATCCCGCACATCCCCCCTTCATCATCCCCTTATCATCCCACACATCCCCCCCTTCATCATCCCCTTGTCATCATCCCACACATCCCCCCTTCATCATCCCCTTATCATCCCACACCCCCCCCTTCATCATCCCCACACCCCCCCTTCATCATCCTCTTCTCATCATTCGCCCTCAGTGGTCTTCAACCTGCGGACCTCCAGAGGTTTCAAAACTACAACTCCCAGCAAGCCCGGGCAGCCATCGGCTGTCCGGGCTTGCTGGAAGTTGTAGTTTTGAAACCTCCGGAGGTCCGCAGGTTGAAGACCACTGCGGCCTTCAACATCATCCAGCCCCCTCTCACCCCCTTTAGTTCTGAGTACTCACCTCCGCTCGGCGCTGGTCCGGTCCTGCAGGGCTGTCCGGTGAGGAGGTGGTCCGGTGAGGAGGTGGTCCGGGCTGCTATCTTCACCGGGGGCGCCTCTTCTCCGCGCTTCCGGCCCGGAATAGAGGCGTTGCCTTGACAATGACGCAGAATTACGTTGGCAATGAACGCACCTCTGTGTCGTTGTCACGGCAACGTGACTATTCTGAGGCCGGGCCCGAAGCGCATAGAAGAGGCCTCCCCGGTGAAGATAGCAGCCCGGAACACTATCCCACCGGACCACCTCCTCACCGGACAGTCCTGCAGGACCGGACCAGAGCCGAGCGGAGGTGAGTACTCAGAACTAAAGGGGGTGAGAGGGGGCTGGATGATGTTGAAGGCCGCAGTGGTCTTCAACCTGCGGACCTCCGGAGGTTTCAAAACTACAACTCCCAGCAAGCCCGGACAGCCGATGGCTGCCCGGGCTTGCTGGGAGTTGTAGTTTTGAAACCTCTGGAGGTCCGCAGGTTGAAGACCACTGCGGGTGGGGGAGTTCACTCGAGTATAAGCCGAGGGGGGTGTTTTCAGCACGAAAAATCGTGCTGAAAAACTCGGCCTATACTCGAGTATATACGGTATGTCAAGAAAAAACAATCTCTGAATCAGAATGAAAGATAAAAGCATCCCAGAGTTATTAAAGGGGTACTTCGATGAAAAACTTTAATTTTTTTTTTAAATCAACTGGTGCCAGAAAGTTACAGATTTGTAAATTACTTCTATTAAAAAATCTTAATCCTTCCTGTACTTATTAGCTGCTGAATACTACAGTGGAAATTATTTTCCATTTGAAACACAGAGCTGTCTGCTGACATCATGAGCACAGTGCTCTCTGCTGACATCTCTGTCCATTTTAGGAACTGTCCAGAGTAAAAGGAAATCCCCATAGCAAACATATGCTGTTCTGGACAGTTCCTAAAATGGACAGAGATGTCAGCAGAGAGCACTGTGTTTCAAAAAGAAAAGAATTTCCGCTCTAGTATTCAGCAGCTAATAAGTACAGGAAGGATTAAGATTTTTTTAATAGAAGTAATTTACAAATCTGTTTAACTTTCTGGCACCAGTTGATTTAAAAAAAAAAAAAGTTTTTCACCGGAGTACCCCTTTAACCCTTTTATGGACCAGGCCATTTTACACCTTAGGACCAGAGTGTTTTTTGAACATCTGACCACTGTCACTTTAAACATTAATAACTCTGGAATGGTTTTAGTTATCATTCTGATTCCGAGATTGTTTTTTTCGTGGCATATTCTACTTTAACATAGTGGTAAAATTTTGTGGTAACTTGCATCCTTTCTTGGTGAAAAATCCCCAAATTTGATGAAAAAATTGAAAATGTTGCATTTTTCTTACTTTGAAGCTCTCTGCTTGTAAGGAAAATGCATATTCCAAATAAATTTTTTTTTTATTCATATATACAATATGTCTACTTTATGTTTGCATCATAAAAGTGACGAGTTTTTACTTTTGGAAGACACCAGAGGGCTTCAAAGTTCAGCAGCAATTTTCCAATTTTTCACAAAATTTGCACTCACAATTTTTTAGGGACCAGTTCAGGTTTGAAGTGGATTTGAATGGTCTTCATATTAGAAATACCCCATTATAAAAACTGCACCCCCCCCCCCCAAAGTATTAAAAATGACATTGTCAGCGTTTTAACCCTTTAGGTGTTTCACAGGAATAGCAGCAAAGTGAAGGAGAAAATTCACAATCTTCATTTTTTACACGTGCATGTTCTTGTAGACACAATTTTTGAATTTTTGCAAGGGGTAAAAGGAGAAAATTTATACTTGTATTTGTTGCCCAATTTCTCTCGAGTAAGCACATACCTCATATGTCTATGTAAAGTGTTCGGTGGGTGCAGTAGAGGGCTCAGAAGGGAAGGAGCGACAAGGGGATTTTGGAGAGTACGTTTTTCTGAAATGGTTTTTGGGTGGCATGTTGCATTTAGGAAGCCCCTATGGTGCCAGAACAGCAAAGAACCCCCACATGGCATACCATTTTGGAAACTAGACCCCTTGAGGAACGTAACAAGGAATTATGTGAGCCTTAATACGTGGTGTTTCACGACTTTTGCATATGTAAAAAATAAATAAATAAATAAAAATGTTTCACTAAAATGTGTGTTTCCCCCCCCCCCCCCAAATTTCACATTTTTGCAAGGGTTAATAGCAGAAAATACCCCCCAAAATTTGTAACCCCATCTCTTCTGAGTATGGAGTTACCCCATAAGTTGACCTTGAAGTGCCCTACGGGCGAACTACAATGCTCAGAAGAGAAGGAGTCATATTTGGCTTTTTGAGAGCAAATTTTGCTCGGGGGGCATGTCGCATTTAGGAAGCCCCTATGGTGCCAGGAAAGCAAAAAAAAAAAAAAAACACATGGCATACTATTTTGGAAACTAGACCCCCTTAAGGAATTTAACAAGGGGTACAGTTTGCATTTACCCCCCACTGGTGTCTGTCAGATCTTTGGAACAGTGGGCTGTACCAAATTTTTGATTTGCGCAGCCCACTGTTCCAAAGATCTGTCAGACACCAGTGGGGTGTAAATTCTCACTGCACCTCTCATTACATTCCGTGAGGGGTGTAGTTTCCAAAATGGCGTCACATGGGTTTTTTTTTTTTGCGTTTGTCAAAACCGCTGTAACAATCAGCCACCCCTGTGCAAATCACCTCAAATGTACATGGTGCACTCTCCCTTCTTGGCCTTGTTGTGCGCCCCCAGAGCACTTTGCGCCCACATATGGGGTATCTCCGTAGTCGGGAGAAATTGCATTACAAATTTGAGGGGGCTTTTTTTCCCCTTTTACCTCTTGTCAAAATGAAAAATATAGGGCAAATGTAGCGTTTTACCCTTTATTATGTGTTAGTGTTGTGTAGTTTAGTGTTTTTAGGGTACATTCGCACTGGCGGAGGTTTACAGTGAGTTTCCCGCTGGGAGTTTGTGCTGCGGCGAAAAATTTGCCGCAGCTCAAACTTCAAGCAGGAAACTTACTGTAAATCCACCAGTGTGAATGTACCCTGTACTTCCAGCTGTTACAAAACTACAACTCCCTGCAGGTACTGACAGACCGTGCAGTGATCTCTAAACTGTGGCCATCTAGAGCTTGCAAAACTACAACTCCTAGCATGCTCACACAACAGTTTGCTGTCTGGGCATGCTGGTATGTAGTTTTGCAACATCTGGAGGGCCACAGTTTGGAGATCACTGTGCAGTAGTCTCTAAACTGTAGCCCTCCAGATGTTGCAAAACTGCAAATCCCAGCATGCCAAAACAGCAAACAGCTGTCTCGGCATGCTGGGATTTGTAGTTGCCTACCTCCAGCTGTTGCATAACTACATCTCCCAGCATGCACTTCGGCGATCAGTACATGCTGGGAGTTATAGTTTTAATTTAGCCAAACAACAAAAACGGCAAAGCAATACGTGCCGTATGTAGGTCCCAGGGGTTCCAAATATAGCCAAAAACAAAGAGACCCACAATACTAATATTATTTCAAAAAGTATAACAATCTTTATTAGACAATAAAAAACAATTTTAAAAAATAGTAAAAGGCAGAGGATGACCTTACGCAGGAGACAACAAGTGCCAGTGCAACTGGTATGGGTAATGTAGGCATTCAGTCAAGAGCATACATAGTGTAAGGCTGGCAAAGCTGCATGCTTATAATATCGTAACAATAGACATAATATCTAACATACATTGATGTAACATAGGAAGCAGCAATGCAGTATAGCAAACATAAATAGGGACTCAAGATGGGTAATACCTTAAAGGGGTACTCCGGTGGAAACTATTTATTTTAAATCAACTGGAGCCAGAAAGTTAAACAGATTTGTAAATTACTTCTATTAAAAAAATCTTAATCCTTGCAGGATTTTTCAACTGCTGTATGCTACAGAGGTAGTTCTTTGCTTTTTGAATTTCTTTTGTCTGACCACAGTGCTTTCTGCTGAGTCTTCTGGACAGTTCCTGACACAGAAAGAAGTGTCAGCAGAGAGCACTCTGGTAAGAAGGAATAGAAATTCAAAAAGAAAAGAACTTTCTCTGTAGTATATAGCAGCTGATAAGTACTGGAAGGATTAAGATTTTTAAATAGAAGTAATTTACAAATTTGTTAAACTTTTTGGCACCACTGTAGAAAAAAATAAATAATAGTTTTCCTCCGGAGTACCCACTTAACGACCACAGGTGTACGGGTACGCCCTGGTACTTAACCATGGGTGTACCTGTACCGGACCAGGAGGCCTGCTGAAATCATTCAGCAGGCACCCTGTGCAAACCCCTAGGGGGGTCCTGAGACCACCACATGTTGGTGATCGTCGTAAATCGACGATCAATTCAGATTGGAAATGTGCGGCGATTCCGGCTCAATCGTGGCCCTGGTGACCGGAAAAAGGGTGATAGAAGCAGTCCCTAACAGCACTGGAGTGGGGGCCCCGATCCCCGACATCAGGGCCCCTGAAGCGGAGACAGCAGCGGCAGGGGGATCCTGCAGAGCAGCAGCAGGAGGTAAGCCTGCTCTGCTGTTGCTTAGCAACAACTCCAAGCATGCACAAAATTGTATTTTAATTTTTTTGCATATTTGTATATATGTATATTTAATTTTTGCTATAAAAAAGTGTGCCTCCAGCAATTGCATAACTACAACCCCCAGCATGCACAAACTACCAAAGGGCATGCTGTGAGTTGCAGTAGTGTGCCTCCAGCTGTGGCATAACTAAAAGTCCCAGCATGCCCTTTAGCTGTAAGTGCATGCTGAGAGTTATAGTTTTGCAACAGCTGGAGGAACACTGGTTGGAAAATACTGAGTTAGGTAACCGAACCTAACTGAAGGTTTTCCAACTAGTGTGCCTCCAGCTGTTGCAAAACTATAACTCTATATAGCCAAAAACAAAGAGACCCACAACACTAATATTTCAAAAAGTATAACAATCTTTATTAGACAATAAAAAACAATTTTAAAAAATAGTAAAAGGCAGAGGATGACCTTACGCAGGAGACAACAAGTGCCAGTGCAACTGGTATGGGTAATGTAGGCATTCAGTCAAGAGCATACATAGTGTAAGGCTGGCAAAGCTGCATGCTTATAATATCGTAACAATAGACATAATATCTAACATACATTGATGTAACATAGGAAGCAGCAATGCAGTATAGCAAACATAAATAGGGACCCAAGATGGGTAATACCTAAAAGGACTACCTGTCATATACCCAAAGGCCAGGAGCACCAAGCACCAACACCCCAACGCACGTTTCGCATATGGGCTTCGTCAGGGGGCGTGTCCTGATTCCCAAAAGAGGCAAGTATATAAGGGCTAGCATGCCCAATCAGCATCCGCAGGTAATGGTGATGAACACTCGTCAAGGCCAATGAGATCCAGCCAATCGATAAGGGTCAGACCGGATAGGGTAAGTACAAACCACCCAATTGCCTGTAAGCCGGAAAGAAGGGACATCCCTCCTCATAAGCCGGAAGTCCGGCGTTAGAGAATGACGGCGCCTGTATTTCCGGCATCCCGTGGTGCCGTACGGAGCGTTATCCCTAATAAGCAAGCCACATAAGTATGGCGCCCGTCACTGCGGGCATGGCTACACAAAGATGGCCGTGCGATTAGTCACGCGCATGCGCCCAGAGGGGCGCACGCGCATAACGTGGGGGAGCCCATGCCATCGCGTACGCGTCGGGTATCGGCGCACGCGCGATAGGGATGGGCTCCACAAAGATGGCGCCGGTACGGTGAGCGGAGACAATAGTGCAATGAATGGCGACACTGGGAGGGGACGCTCAAAAGACCAGACAACCCATACAGAATAGCAGCATACGTCATGATATAGGGGGGAAGGTTTGAAAGGTTTAACATATAAATGAATACAAACAAATGAGTAAGAAATAGGGGAGATGAAGAGAAACCACCGCACGTGAGAAAGTGTGTGAAAATAGGAGAATAAGCAAAATACAATAAAGATACCTACCACCAGAGAATAAAATGAAGACCTATAAAAAATAAAAATAAATAAATAAACAAAACACAATTAGTCATATAAAAAAGGGAGTGAATATTAATAATTAAAAAAAAAATAAAAAAAAAAAATTAAAAAATAGAAAAATAAATAATATGGGTGAAGGTGAATTTAATGGACTACATGAAAGGGTGTGATAAAACGCACATGTACAGGTATATTAAAATGTGAATAAGACGCATCTTTCACACTTATATCACCTTCTAGTAGTGTGCTATCATGGTTGTCACACAGGGTTTTCATCCCCATTAGTTTGGATCACATTTACCATTTCATCCCTTGTTTGCTCCACATGTCACTTTTTTACATGCTTATTCACATTTTAATATACCTGTACATGTGCGTTTTATCACACCCTTTCATGTAGTCCATTAAATTCACCTTCACCCATATTATTTATTTTTCTATTTTTTAATTTTTATTTTTTTAAATTTTTTTGAATTATTAATATTCACTCCCTTTTTTATATGACTAATTGTGTTTTGTTTATTTATTTATTTTTATTTTTTATAGGTCTTCATTTTATTCTCTGGTGGTAGGTATCTTTATTTTATTTTGCTTATTCTCCTATTTTCACACACTTTCTCACGTGCGGTGGTTTCTCTTCATCTCCCCTATTTCTTACTCATTTGTTTGTATTCATTTATATGTTAAACCTTTCAAACCTTCCCCCCTATATCATGACGTATGCTGCTATTCTGTATGGGTTGTCTGGTCTTTTGAGCGTCCCCTCCCAGTGTCGCCATTCATTGCACTATTGTCTCCGCTCACCGTACCGGCGCCATCTTTGTGGAGCCCATCCCTATCGCGCGTGCGCCGATACCCGACGCGTGCGCGATGGCATGGGCTCCCCCACGTTGTGCGCGTGCGCCCCTCTGGGCGCATGCGCGTGACTAATCGCACGGCCATCTTTGTGTAGCCATGCCCGCAGTGACGGGCGCCATACTTATGTGGCTTGCTTATTAGGGATAACGCTCCGTACGTCACCACGGGATGCCGGAAATATAGGCGCCGTCATTCTCTAACGCCGGACTTCCGGCTTATGAGGAGGGATGTCCCTTCTTTCCGGCTTACAGGCAATTGGGTGGTTTGTACTTACCCTATCCGGTCTGACCCTTATCGATTGGCTGGATCTCATTGGCCTTGACGAGTGTCCATCACCATTACCTGCGGATGCTGATTGGGCATGCTAGCCCTTATATACTTGCCTCTTTTGGGAATCAGGACACGCCCCCTGACGAAGCCCATACGCGAAACGTGCGTTGGGGTGTTGGTGCTTGGTGCTCCTGGCCTTTGGGTATATGACAGGTAGTCCTTTTAGGGGTTATTCTCTATTAACTACTGTTATATTTCCACTTGTATTAGTTTTAATACATTTAGCTCTTTGTGTCTTTGTATAAAATTGTAGTCACATGGAGGGGCTATATGGACTTTTCACACTGTAAAGTGGTGAAAAATGTATATCAAAACAACATATATGGATGGCAAAACCAAAACACTATGGGGGACATTTATCATTGCTATTGGTATTATTTTTTTTATTTATTATTTTGCTTTAATTTTACTTAGGTGCTACATATTTATCATACTAACACAGGGGGTTAATACATTTGGAGCACATAAGCGCAATAAAAAAAAAAAATAAGTCGAACATGAGACTTTTTTTTTTGCGACTTTTTAACCCCTTAACGACGCAGGACATAAATGTACGTCCTGGTAAGCTGGGACTTAAAGGGGTACTCCGCCCCTAGACATCTTATAAGATGTCAGATCGTCACGCCCCTGCCATAGACTTGCATTAGAAGGGTGGGCCGTGATGTCACGAGGGGCGGAGCCATGATGTCACGCTGCTCTGTCCCCCGTATCGCCCGTCATTACGCACAGAGCGAACTCTCTCTGTGCAATAATGATAGTGAAGTGCTGCAGCGGCGATCCCGGGGGTCTCCCACAGTGGGACCGCGGCGATCTGACATCTTATCCCCTAACCTTTAACGCACCAGGACGTACATTTACGTCCTATACATAACCGCGGGCATCAGGACGATGCTCTGGTCATGCGTGTCAGGTCGCGGCTGCTGATAGCAGCCAGGGACCCGCCGGTAATGACCGACATCCCCAATCACTCGGATGTCCACCATTAACCCATCAGATGCCGTTATCAATACAGATCACGGCATCTGCAGCGCTGCGGTCACTAAAATGCTGCAGTGGCGATCCGATCATCCAGAATGGCAGGCGGAGGTTCCCTCCCGGCCTCCGCTGCCTTCCACGGGTCTTCTCCTCTGGTCTATTAGTAATCGAATGATTGCTATAAATAGTCCCCTATGGGGACTTTTAAACTGTAAAAATAAAAGTAATAAAGAAAAATTTTGAACCCCCCCCCAAATAACGTAAATTATCCCATTTTCCCTATTTCACCCCCAAAAAGTGTAAAAAAAAAAAAATAAAAAAATAATATATATATATATATGTGTGTGTGTGTGTAAATATACACATATTTGGTATAGCTGCGTGCGTAAATATCCAAACTATTAAAATATAATGTAAATGATACCGTATGGTGAATGGCGTGAACGTAATAAGTCCAAAATTGCTGATTTTTTTTATAACCTTTTATTCCCAAAAAAATTCATAAAAAAATGTATTAAAAGCTTTATATAAGCAAATATGGTATCAATAAAAAGACAGATGACAGCGCAAAAAATGAGCCCTCATACCGCCGCTTATACGGAAAAATAAAAAGTTATAGGTCCTCAAAATTGCTAAATTGCATTTTTCTTTAATTCCCCCACACAAATAGTATTTTTGGTTGCACCATGCATTTTATGGTAAAGTGAGTGATGGCATTACAACGGACAACTGGTCCCGCAAAAAACAAGCACTCATACTAATTTGTGGATGAAAATATAAAATAGTTATGATTTTTTGAAGGCGAGGAGGAAAAAACGAAAACTTAAAAATTAAATTGTCTGAGTCCTTAAGGCCCAAATGGGCTGAGTCCTTAAGGGGTTAAAGAGTAGCTCCCACCATCTGTATTTTTTTATATTTTTTTCTGTCCCTACCTATTGCTAATCTGTCCCCAACCCCCTGCCTGCCTTTTAAAAATTCTACCTTACAAATGGCTCATCCTCTGCTCGTATGTTTACCTCTGCCAGAAGCAGACTTCCCCAGCAGGTGCGACGTCACTGATGCCTGCTGGGCGCCGACTTCCGCCCTCACCTCATCTATGCTGCACTTCTGTGCGGCCAATAGCACGGCAGGCTGCCCTGGGGTCTCCTCCTCCCTGTTTAGCAGCGTAGTGTTATGCAGGGAGGAGGAGTATAGGAGCATCGCCCACCTGCCGTACTCACCACTGGGACACTGGGCCGAAACAAAGTACGGGTAAATGAAATAAAATCTCACTTACCCGTACAGGACATGTACAGTTCTGGAGCATCAGTGCAGCACTGAGATTCAGCGCAGCACAGCGCTGCGAAGCCAGCCAGCCAATGAGCGCAGCCCCGGCGTTCACAGCGCTCGCTCCCGCCTGTTTGATTGACAGGCAGGAAGCGAGCACAGGCTGACTGAATTAGGACCGATTAGAAGACCCCTAGTGGCTGGTTTTCAAATGTAAAATACGCTATTTTAATAAAAAGAAAAAAATAATAATAATAATATATGTTGTAGTAGATAAGTACTGCAACATATTAAACAAGGAAAAAAAAGAAAAGCTGGTGACTGCACTCATTTAAATTTGCTCACATACGGGAGTTTTGTACTCCAGGTCAGACATGGGGCAGACTTGTGACTTTTTGTAAGGGGGTTGCTTAGGTAAGGCTGTTTGTAACTTTTTTGATTTCCCACAAAAGTTGCTCAAAAAAGTGCTCCAGCGCACCTGACTTTAAACACCCGGAGTAAGCAAAAAAGGCCCTAAATACCTTGATAAATGTTCCCCAATGACTTGGCTGTAATTGCTGTTTTCTTAGCATGACCAATTGGGTGTGTCCTTATCTACTTTTTGTCACTGAATAAGTTGCAAAGAAAAAAGAAAGCTCATGAAGTTTGAACAGTTTCAGAAGAATAAAATATGCTAAAAGTTCAAATTTACCATAGAAAACTATTTCTGATCACAACAGTATGTAGCTGCAGTAAAAAAACACACTGACAACTGATATTTTATACCGTACTTGTTAACATAACATATTACTTGCTGTTTGCTCAGCTGTAATATGTTTACCAATGATGTTTGTTTTTATGGTTTTGCTATAGTAACCATTAGTGGTTTCAGGGCTTTGGGTATGTACTGCATGGTGCTTTCTTAAGATAGGCTTAACCCTTTGAAGGGGTAGTCCAGTGGTGAAAAACTTATCCCCTATCCTAAGGATAGGGGATAAGTTTGAGATCGCGGGGGGGGTCCGACCGCTGGGGCCCCCTACGATCTCTCTGTACAGGGCCCCGGCCCTCCGGCCAGATAGCGGGTGTCGACCCCCGCACTAAGTGGCGGCCGACACGCCCCCTCAATACATCTCAATGGCAGAGCCCGAGATTGCCGAAGGCAGCGCTTCGGCTCTGCCATAGAGTTGTATTGAGGGGGCGTGTCCGCTTCGTGCGGAGGTCGACACTCCCCCTTCCCGCTGGATGTAGGGGCTCCGTACAGGAGATTGCAGAGGGCCCCAGCAGTCGGACCCCCCCACGATCTGCAACTTATCCCCTATCCTTAAGATAGGGGATAAGTTGTCACCACCACTGGACTACTCCTTTAACCCCTTAAGGACTCAGGGTTTTTCCGTTTTTGCACTTTCGTTTTTTCCTCCTTACCTTTTAAAAATCATAACCCTTTCAATTTTCCACCTAAAAATCCATATTATGGCTTATTTTTTGCGTCGCCAATTCTACTTTGCAGTGACATTAGTCATTTTACCCAAAAATGCACGGCGAAACGGAAAAAAAAATCATTGTGCGACAAAATTGAAAAAAAAAACGCCATTTTGTAACTTTTGGGGGCTTTCGTTTCTACGCAGTGCATATTTCGGTAAAAATTACACCTTATCATTATTCTGTAGGTCCATACGGTTAAAATGATACCCTACTTATATAGGTTTGATTTTGTCGCACTTCTGGAAAAAATCATAACTACATGCAGGAAAATTTATACGTTTAAAAATGTCATCTTCTGACCCCTATAACTTTTTTATTTTTCCATGTATGGGGCGGTATGAGGACTCATTTTTTGCGCCGTGATCTGAAGTTTTTATCGGTATGATTTTTGTTTTGATCGGACTTTTTGATCACTTTTTATTCATTTTTTAATGATATAAAAAGTGACCAAAATACGCTTTTTTGGACTTTGGAATTTTTTTGCGCGTACGCCATTGACCGTACGGCTTAATTAATGATATATTTTTATAGTTCGGACATTTACGCACACGGCGATACCACATATGTTTATTTTTTTTTTTTTTACACTGTTTTATTTTTTTTATGGGAAAAGGGGGGTGATTCAAACTTTTATTAGGGAAGGGGTTAAATGACCTTTATTAACACTTTTTTTTTACATTTTTTTTGCAGTGTTATAGGTCCCATAGGGACCTATAACACTGCACACACTGATCTCTAATGCTGATCACTGGCGTGCATTAACACGCCTGTGATCAGCATTATCGGCGCTTGACTGCTCCTGCCTGGATCTCAGGCACGGAGCAGTCATTCGTCGATCGGACACCGGGGAGGCAGGTAAGAGCCCTCCCGGTGTCCGATCAGCTGTTCGGGACGCCGCGATTTCACCGCGGCGGTCCCGAACAGTCCGACTGAGCAGCCGGGTCACTTTCACTTTCACTTTAGAAGCGGCGGTCAGCTTTGACCGCCGCTTCTAAAGGGTTAATACCGCACATCGCCGCGATCAGCGATGTGTGGTATTAGCCGCGGGTCCCGGCCGTTGATTAGCGCCGGGACCGACGCGATATGATGCGGGATCGCGGCGCGATCCCGCTTCATATCGCGGGAGCCGGCGCAGGACGTAAATATACGTCCTGCGTCGTTAAGGGGTTAAGGACCAAGCCCATTTTCACTTTAAGGACCAGAGCATTTTTTTTGCATATCTGACCACTGTCACGTTAAGCTTTAATAACTCTGAGATGCTTTTACTTATGAATTTGATTTCGAGATTGTGTTTTTTTTTCTTTTCTTTTGTGACATATTCTACTTTAACATAGTGGTAAATTTTAATGAATACTTGCATCATTTCTTGGTGAAAAATTCTAAAATTTCATGAAAAATTAGAAAATTTAGCATTTTTCTAACTTTGAAGCTCTCTGCTTATAAGGAAAATGGACATCCCAAGTAAATTACATATTGATTCCAGGGGTGTGGAAATTTTATAAAAAAACTACTTGTCCACGGGACTAAAATGGAGCAAAATCTACTTGTCCCCCATGACGATCCACTTGTCCGGGCCAATTTTCGCTTTTACGCTCTCGTTTTTTCCTCCTCACCCGATAATAGCCGTAACTACCTACTATAATGATACCTTTTAATTTTTCAATAACATATTCTCTGAACCAAAAAAAAAAAAAAAAAAAAAAAAAAATATATATATATATATATATATGGAAGTGAAATTGAAATGGTAAAAGATAATTTTGCAGATTTGGTGGTTTTTCTTTTCTACACCATTTACCTTGTGGTTGAGGTAACATGTTAGTTTTATACTTTAGGCCGCCTGATTACAGCAATACCAGATTTGTATAGTTTACGTCATGTTTTACTAATTCTGAACTTTTTCAAATTTTTTTAATTGCCATTTTTTAACCCCTGTAGCTTTATTTTTTTCCGCATACCAGGCTGTATGAGGGCTCATTTTTTGCGCCATAATCTGTTTTTTGTATCTTTACCATTTTGGTATTGATCTGACTTTTTTTAATCGCTTTTTAACTTTTTTTTCTGGGATATTATAAAATTGCAAATCTGTGGTTTGGTATTTTTTAACATTTACCGTACGGGATACATAATGTTATATTTTAATAGGTTGTACAATTACGCACGAAGCGATACCAAATATGTTTATTTTTATTATGTTTGCATGTTTTTATATAGGAAAAGGGGGTGATTTGACCTTTTAACATGGAAGGGGTTAACGCAGCGGTCTTCAAACTGTGGCCCTCCAGATGTTGCAAAACTACAACTCCCAGCATGCCCGGACAGCCAACGGCTTTCCTGGCATGCTGGGGATTGTAGTTTTGTAACATCTGGAGGGGCACAGTTTGAAGACCACTGGGTTAATGTGTGTCTTTCAAACTTTTATTAAAACTTTATTTTATTTAATTTTTATTTTTTTTACTCTTTATTACACTTATATGAGGAATCATTAGATTCCTCAGACAGATGAATAGATTCTATTGAACTCTATTAATCTGAGTGCTCTGTGTGCTCTGTGATCGACATACGATGCTTTTATATGTTGGGGCCATCGCATTAACTGCTATCAGACAGCGCAAAATGCTTAAGCTGCTGTCAGATACCAGTTTAAGCATCCCGGGAAGGTTCACTTACCTATCCCCGCTGTTCTGGGTCCACTTCGCGATCCTCCGGCATCTTCTGCATCTTCTCCAGGGTCCGGGCCTCGCTTTCCGGCATCGTTATTACGTCGCTGCGCATGGCGTGCTGGCGTAGCAACGTAATAACATCACCAGAAAGCGAGGCCCAGACACCGGAAAAGATGCGGAAGCAGCTGGAGGATCCCGAAGAAGGCAGCGGGACCGCATCAGGAGCCCCTGGGACAGCATCAGGAGCGGGGAGGACGCGGTCCGGAGCGGCAGGGACAGGTGAGTATTAAATGCACTTTTTACATTGCACGAATCCCTCAACGTACGATGGATTCGACAAACGATGGGTCGTTTGGACAAATTACCATCGTATGTTGAGGGACCACTGTACAATATGTCTACTTTGTTTGCATCATAAAGTTGAAATGTTTTTACTTTTGGAAGACATCAGAGGGCTTCCAATTTTTATTTATTTTTTTTATTTTTTTTGTTTTTTTTGGTTTTTTTTTACTAAAGTGCAGTTTTTTCCCCAAATTTTCAATTTTTACGAAGGGTAATGGGAGAAAATGCCCCCAAAATTTGGAACCCCATGTATGGAAATACCCCATGTTAGGACGGCTCCTTACATGACAATGCGCTCAGCCTATCACCAGCCGAGGTGAGACATCGCTGCGGCCGGTGATACGCTGACGGCTCTGTGACATTCACATCCCCAGCGTAAGGACGGTACCGCAACAGCGGGGGAACGTGAGATAAAGTTTATTTTTTTTGTCTTTTGCAGCCCGGGCACAAGGATAGTACAGTACAGTACAGCGCAGTGGCTGATAATTATTTGGGGGGGGGGGAGAGAAGCAGCGCTCGCGGGTCACATATGATTAGTTCCCTGATGTGGGGACAGCACGCTGCGGCTGTTAAATTATTCATTCAAGGGGAGGGGCGAACCGGCATTGGTATGGGAAAAATTCATATCGTGCAGGAAAAAAAATTTGGTATTCGGTATGAACCGGTATATCGCCCAGCATTGTATAGTATTTTAGAAACTACACCACTCAAGGAACGTTATAAGGGGTACAGTGAGCCTTAACACCCCACAGGTGTTTGTGAAAGTCGGATGTGTAAATGAGAAAAACTAATAATTTCACTAAAATGAAAAGAAAATGCCCCCAAAATTTGTAACCCCATTTCTTTTAGTAAGGAAATATCCCATGTGTGGACGTCAAGTGCTCTGCTGGCGGACTACAATGCTCAGAAGAGGAGGAGCGCCATTGAGCTTTTGAAGAGAGAATTTGTTTCGAATGGAAGTCGGGGGCCATGTGCGTTTACAAAGCTCCCGTGGTGCCAGAACAGTGGACCACCCCACATGTGACCCCCATCACGGAATGTAATAAGGGGTGCAGTGAGCATTTACACCCCACTGGCATTTGACAGATCTTTGGAATAGTGGGCTGTGCAAATGAAAAATTACAACCTCCAGCTTTTGCAAAATTGCAACTCCCAGCATGTACTGATCGCCGAAGGGAGATGTAGCTATACCACAGCTGGAGATATGCAACTACAGCTCCCAGCATGGCAAGACAGCTGTTTGCTGTTCGTGCATGCTGGGAGTTGTAGTTTTGCAAGATTTAGAGGGCCACGGTTTAGAAACCACCGCACAGTGATCTCCAAACTGTGGCCCTCCAGATGTTGTAAAACTACAAATCCCAGCATGCCCAGACAGCAAACTGCGCTGTGGGCATGCTGGGAGTTGTAGTTTTGCAAGATCTAGAGGGCCACAGTTTAGAGACCACTGTATAGTGGTCTCCAAACTGTAGCCCTTCAGATGTTCCTAGGCAACAAATCACTGGAAAGAGACTGCTGCCGGTCACACCACAGTTACCCCGCTCTTCCCTGACTACCGTGGGTGGGCAGAATGGGGGAACCAAACTTTAACCCCCCCCCCCCCCCGCGCCCCGATCTGCTATTGGTCGGTTTCTTCTGACTGACCAATAGGTGGGGTGGCACCCCTGCCACCTCACTCCTATCCCTTCAGGGGTATCGGGGGTGTCTTTGACAGCCCCAATCCCCTTATTTTCCGTGTCACCGGAGACCCGTATGACCCGAAATCTCTGCAGATCGCCGGTCTGAATTGACATTGGGGGGGGGGGGGGGGAGGGGTCCCAGGGGTATGCCCATGGGTACCGGAATTCCCACGGGCATACAGGTATGCCCTGGGTCCTCAAGTACCTGGGATGCAGGGCGTACCTGTACGCCCTTGGTCCTTTAAAGTGTACCCGTCATATCCAAAAATAAATAATTTTTTAAAACATATCACTCAGTACCTAATCCTGACCATCTAATTTTTAGGTGTTTAGCACCTTTGTTTATTTTTTTATTACACTTTTAATATTGCTCACTAGTCTGAATTCCTCTCAAAGGGAGGGGGCGTGGCCTCACTGTGCAGGTCTCCGCCCCCTCCCTCAGTATGCTTTCTGCTCACATCTCCCTTAGCATTTGCAAAACTACAACTCCCAGCTTGTCCTCACTGACAGTAGCGGGACACAAGCTGACAGTGGGAGGATTTTTTCTCCAGCTGTGAGCCCTGCACTCACAGCTATCAATCAAGGAAGTGTGTCCATGACGTAGGTGATGACGCATGGACACAGCAGGACTAGTATGTGTCCAAGCACTTGCAAAACCATCGGTATTGCATGCTTTACGATATATCAAAAGTTTTTCTATCTGACTGTGCCCATTTAAGTGGTTAAAGGTGTGTAAAAATCTGTTTTCCCCAAGAAGTAACTCTATTTTAGAATCTACACCCCTCAAGGAATTTATTAACAGGTAGGGTGAGCATTTTAAACCCACAGGTGTTTTCCAGAATGTAACCACTTAAGGACCCACTGCATACCTGTACGTCCTGAGTCTGCTCCCATTCTAGAACGTGGGACCACGGTCAGGACCCGTAGCTAATAGCGCGCGGCACTGATCGTGGTGCCGCACGCTATTAACCCTTTAGACGCGGCGTTCAAAGTTTATCGCCGCGTCTAAAGTGAAACTAAACGAATACCGTTTAGATCAGGGGGCTATTCGGGACCGCCGTGGTGAAATCGCAGTGTCCCGAACAGCTCTAGGACACGTAGAGGGTCCCCTTACCTGCCTCCTGGTGTCCGATCGCCGAATGACTGCTTAGTGCCCGAGATGCGGGCATGAGCAGTCAAGTGGCTGAATCATTGATCAATGGTTTCCTGTGAGAAATCATTGATCAATGTGAAAGATCAGTGTGTGCAGCTGTAACATTGCAAAAAAAAAAAGTTAATAAAGATCATTTAACCCCTTCCCTAATAAAAGTTTGAATCATCCCCCTTTTCCCATTTTAAATAAAAAAAAAAAAACTGTGTAAAAAAAAAATAGACATATGTGGTATCTCCGGGTGTGGAAATGTCCAAAATATAAAAATATATTGTTAATTAAACCGCACAAATTTTTTTTTTACCGTTTTTGCTATAGATTTCTGCGTAAAATGACTGATGTCATTACAAAGATGAATTGGTGGCTCAAAAAATAAGCCTAAGGATTTTTAGGCTGCAAAATTCAAAGAATTATGATTTTTTTAAATCTCAAATACGCAGGAGCTCTCTCACTTTGGAGCCCTGTCGTATTTCAAGGCAACAGTATTTCTGTACTCGGGAGAAATTGCCTAAAAAAATTTTGGGGGGCTTTTTCTCCTTTTACCCTTAAAGTAAAGTTGGGGTCTACTCCAGCATGTTATTGTAAAAAAAGAAATAAAAAAATTTACACTAACTCGCTGGTGTTGCCCCATACTTTGACCCAAAATTTGTAACGCAATTTCTCCTGAGTACGGAAATACCCCATATGTGGATGTAAAGGGCTCAGAAGAGAGGGAAGCGCCATTGTGCTTTTGGAGAGAGAATTTGGCTGTAATTAAAGGCCATGTGCGTTGCCCTAATGTACAATGCCCTAATGGTGCCAGAACGGTGGAACCCCCCCCCCACTTGTGACCCCATTTTGGAAACTACACTCCTCACAGAATGTAATAAGGGGTGAAATGAGCATTTACACCCCAATAGGTGTCTGACAGATTTTTGGAATAGTGGTCCACGAAAATGAAAAAATTTAGGTTTGATTTGCACAGCCCACTGTTCCAAAAGTCTGTCAAATGCCAGTGGGGTGTAAATGCTCACTGCACCCTTTATTATATTCCATGAGGGATGTAGTTTCCGAAATGGGGTCACGTGTGTGTTGGGGGGGTCCTTTGTTCTGGTAGCATGGGGGCTTTAACGCACATGGCCCCCAACTTCCATTGAAAAAAAATTCTCTATCCAATGGCTCAATGGCGCTCCTTCTCTTCTGAGCATTGTAGTTCACCCGCAGAGCACTTTACAGCCACACATGGGGGAATTTCCATACTCAGAAGAAATGGAGTTACAAAATTTGGGGGGCATTTACTCCTATAACCTCTTGCAAAAATGGTAAAGTTGGGGGGGAAATGCATTTTAATGAGAGAAATTATTTTTACACATTCGACTTTAATGAAAAGTCAAACACGTGGGGTGTTAAGGCTCACCGCACCCCTTGTTACGTGCCTTGAGGGGTGTAGTTTCCAAAATAGTATACCATGATTTATTTATTCATTTATTTTTTAATGCTGTTATGGAACCATAGGGGCTTCCTAAATGCTACATGCCCCCTAAAAACCATTACAGCAAAAATTGCCTCTCCAAAATCCCATTGTCGCTCCTTCTCTTCTGAGCCCTCTAGTGCACCCACAGAGCACTTTACATTCACATATGAGGTATGTCTTCGAGAGAAATTGGGTTACACATTTTGGGGGGCTTTTTCTCCTTTTTACCCCTTGATAATTGAGATTTTGAATTTTCTCCTTCACTTTGCTGCTATTCCTGTGAAACACCTAAAGGGTTAACAAACATTCTGAATATCATTTTGCTTGCTTTGAGGAGTGCAGTTTTTATAATGGGGGTATTTTGTAATATGAAGGCCCTTCAAATCCACTTCAAAACTGAACTGGTCCCTGAAAAATTCCGATTTTTTAAAAATTGGAAAATTGCTGCTGAACTTTGAAACCCTCTGATGTCTTCCAAAAGTAAAAACATGTCTACTTTATGATGTCAACATAAAGTAGACATATTTTGTATATGTGAATCTATATATAATTTATTTGGAATGTCTATTTTCCTTATAAGCAGAAAGTTTGAAAGTTAGAAAAATGCAAAATTTTCTAATTTTCACCAAGAAATGATGCAAGTATCGACGAAAAAATTACCACAATGATAAAGTAGAATATGTCATGAAAAAACTATCTCTGAATCAAATTCATAAGTAAAAGCATCCTAGAGTTATTAATGCTTAAAGTGACAGTGGTCAGATGTGCAAAAAATTCTCTGGTCCTTAAGGTTAAAATGGGCTTAGTCCTTAACGACGCAGGACGTAAATGTACATCCTGGTGAGGTGGTACTTAACACACCAGGACGTACATTTATGTCCTATACATAACCGCGAGCATCGGAACGATGTCCGGATCATGCGCCGCAGGTCCTGGCAGCTGATAGCAGCCAGGACCCGCCGTAATGGCCTACATCCGCGATTGCGCGGATGTCCTCCATTAACCCCTCAGATGCCGTGATCAATACAGATAATGGCATCTGCAGCATTGCGGACACTAAAGTGGATGATCGGATCGCCCGCAGCGCTGCCGCGGCGATCTGATCATCCGGAACGGCTGAAGGAGATCCCCTCACCTGCCTCTGCTACCTTCCACGGGTCTTCTGGTCTGCGATCAAGCAGACCAGAGCCGAAGATTGCCGATAACACTGATCAGTGCTATGCCCTATGCATAAGCACTGAACAATCGAATGATTGCAATAAATAGTCCCCTATGGAGACTATTAAAGTGTAAAAATAAAGTAAAAGTAAATGTGAAAATCCCGTCCCCCAATAAAAACGTAAATTGTCTCATTTTCCCTATTTCACCCCCAAAAAGTGTAAAAAATAAATAAATGATTAAAAAATACAATTATAAAAAAAAAAAAAAAAATTATATATATATATATACACATATACATATTTGGTATCGCCGTGTGCGTAAATATCAGAACTATTAAAATATAATGTTAATGATACCGTACGGGGAACTTAAAAAAAAAGTCCAAAATAACTGCTTTTTTTTATAACATTTTATTCCCCAAAAAATTTATAAAAATTGTATTAAGTTTTATATACGCAAATATGGTATCAATAAAAAGCACAGATCATGGCACAAAAAACGAGCCCTCATACCACCAACTATACGGAAAGATGAAAAAGTTATAGGTCTTCAAAATAGGGGGATTTTAAACATACGCAATCTTTTTAACCAAATAAGTACCGTATTTATCGGCGTATAACACGCACTTTTTAGGCTAAAATTTTTAGCCTAAAGTCTGTGTGCGTGTTATATGCCGATACACCCCCAGGAAAGGCAGGGGGAGAGAGGCCGTCGCTGCCCGCTTCTCTCCCCCTGCCTTTCCTGGGGTCTAGAGCGCTGCTGTCGGCCCTTCTCACCCCCTGGCACCGCCGACAGCCAGGGGGAGAGAAGGGGCAGCGGCACCCATTGCCGGCGCCGCTGCCCCGTTGCCTCCCCCCATCCCCGGTGGCATAATTACCTGAGTCGGGTCCGCGCTGCTGCAGGCCTCCGGCGTGCGTCCCCGGCATCGTTGCTATGCACGGCGCGGCGCACTGACGTCAGTGCTCCGCGCCGTGCATAGCAACGACGCAGGGGACGCACGCCGGAGGCCTGCAGCAGCGCGGACCCGACTCAGGTAATTATGCCACCGGGGATGGGGGAGGCAACGGGGCAGCGGCGCCGGCAATGGGTGCCGCTGCCCCTTCTCTCCCCCTGGCTGTCGGCGCCGCTTCTCTCCCCCTGGCTATCGGCACCGGCAATGGGGCGCCGGCACCGATAGTCTGGGGACAGAACGGGCAGCGGCGCCGATAGCCAGGGGGTGAGAAGGGCCGACAGCAGCGCTCTAGACCCCAGGAAAGGCAGGGGGAGAGAAGAGGGCAGCGACGGCCTCTCTCCCCCTGCCTTTCCTGGGGGTATATCGGGGTATACACGCGCACACACGCACCCTCATTTTACCATGGATATTTGGGTAAAAAACTTTTTTTACCCAAATATCCTTGGTAAAATGAGGGTGCGTGTTATAGGCCGGTGCGTTGGTATACCCCGATAAATACGGTATTTTTTATTTTTTTTCCTTATTTGTTTAGTGCAACAGTAATAGAAAAGTATGTTATCATGGTTTATGGGTATCATTTTAATTGTATTGACCCAAAGAATAAAGAACACATTTCATTATTACCGTAAATTGTACGGCGTGAAAATGAAACCTTCCGGAATTAGCTAAATTGCGGTTTTCTTTTTAATTTCCCCACACAAATAGTATTTTTTTGGGTTGTGCCATACATTTTATGGTAAAGTGAGCGATGGCATTACAACTGACAACTGGTCGCGCAAAAAACAAGCCCTCATACTAGTCTGTGGATGAAAATATAAAATAGTTATGCTTTTTTGAAGGCAAGGAGGAAAAAATGAAAACGTAAAAATAAAATTGTCCGAGTCCTTAAGGCCCAAATAGGCTGAGTCCTAAAGGGGTTAAAAGAAAATGCATCCAGTGAAGGGCAGTTACATAGTTAGTACGGTCGAAAAAAGACATATGTCCATCAAGTTCAACCAGGGAATTAAGGGGTAGGGGTGTGGCGCGATATTGGGGAAGGGATGGGATTTTATATTTCTTCATAAGCATTAATGTTATTTTGTTCCATGAATGTATCTAATCCTGTTTTAAAGCTGTTAATTGTTCCTGTGACCAGTTCCTGAGGTAGACCGTTCCATAAATTCACAGTCCTCATGGTAAAGAAGGCGTGTCGCCCCTTGAGACTAAACTTTTTCTTCTCCAGACGGAGGGAGTGCCCCCTCATCCTTTGGGGGGGGTTTAACTTGGAACAGTTTTTCTCCATATTTTTTTTATGGGCCATTAATATACTTATATACGTTTATCATATCCCCCCTTAAACGTCTCTTCTCAAGACTAAACAATTGTAACTCCTTTAATCGCTCCTCATAGCTAAGATGTTCCATGCCCCATATTAGTTTAGTCGCGCGTCTCTGCACCCTTTCAAACTCTGCAGTGTCCCTTTTATGGACAGGTGCCCAAAACTGAACAGCATATTCCAGGTGAGGCCATACCAATTTGAAAAATGTAGGGGGGGGGGGGGGGAAGGGACTTTTATGCAGGTTCACAGATTGTCAGAACAGCTACAGGGCCATGTAATTGAACTTTTGTAGAGACTGGTTGTACAATGGCTCTGGCTTTTTGACCTAATCAATCCCTATATGAGGGACGAATGTGCCAAATAACATACCTTCTCGACAAGGTAGGAACCAAAGTGTTTTGAAAACAACCTGCAGAATATGTTAAGGGGCAGTAATACCGTATTTATCGGCGTATAACACGCACTTTTTAGGCAAAAATTTTTAGCCTAAAGTCTGTGTGCGTGTTATACGCCGATACACCCCCAGGAAAGGCAGGGGGAGAGAGGCCGTCGCTGCCCGCTTCTCTCCCCCTGCCTTTCCTGGGGTCTAGAGCGCTGCTGTCGGCCCTTTTCACCCCCTGGTTATCGGCGCCGCTGCCCGTTCTGTCCCCCTGACTATCGGTGCTCCAGGCCTCCGTCGTGCGTCCCCGGCGTCATTGCTATGCGCTGAACGGCGCGGCGCATGACGTCAGAGCGCCGCGCCGTGCAAAGCAACGACGCTGGGGACGCACGACGGAGGCCTGGAGCAGCGCAGACCCGACTCAGGTAATTATGCCACCGGGGATGGGGGGAGGCAACGGGGCAGCGGCGCCGGCAATGGGTGCCGCTGCCCCTTCTCTACCCCTGGCTGTCGGCGCAGCTTCTCTCCCCCTGGCTATCGGCGCCGGCACCGATAGTCAGGGGGACAGAACGGGCAGCGGCGCCGATAACCAGGGGGTGAAAAGGGCCGACAGCAGCGCTCTAGACCCCAGGAAAGGCAGGGGGAGAGAAGCGGGCAGCGACGGCCTCTCTCCCCCTGCCTTTCCTGGGGGTATATCGGGGTATACACGCGCACACACGCACCCTCATTTTATCATGGATATTTGGGTAAAAAACTGTTTTTTACCCAAATATCCTTGGTAAAATGAGGGTGCGTGTTATAGGCCGGTGCGTGGTATACCCCGATAAATACGGTAATTCCCATCTATTGAGATCATTAACACCCTTTAGGACATAGCCTATTTTGGCCCTAAAGAGTTTCACCAAGTGTGTATATGTGTTTTTTTTTTTTTTTTTTTTGAGGTGAAGTAATTTTTTCACATTTATTAAATATTTTAAAAAAAATGATTTTCTTGTCACAAAATATAAAAAAAAATTTGATAACTTGTCATATCTCCCACTGTTGACCAGCAGAAAGAGCTAACATGAGGAATCTGGTGAAAGCAAGCAAATTGTCTGACTGCTGCAAAATTTGTCCTCGCCCGCCTACCTTCCTCTTCTGTATGTGTGCAAAAGGAGGGGGGAGGTGATTTTGAATTTTTTTCAATTCCACTGTCACCGGTTTGTTGGTGTCTGAAGAGTGGTAAAGAGCAGACTACTAGATGTCTCTTGGCCACTGCCTGCCGCTGCCAGGTGTCTGGTACTATTAAATGTCTCTTGCCTACTGTGTCACACTGCCAGATGTATCATGTATGTCTATAGATACAGTTTAGAGAGGTTTATGTATGTCTCTATATACACACGGTATATAGGCCGACATTTATCATTGTCTTTAGACAGTTTTTTTGTGTCTAGAAAAGGTGCAAAAAAAGCGCAAGCAGGGTTTATTTGCACCTTTTGGTTTACACATTTCTGCAGATTTTGAGTTGCAATCCACTGATTTTTGGCAATACACACAATATGGAAGGATTTTATGAACTGCGCCTTTTTGTGAAAAGGCGCAAAAAAGCGCAAAGGCACTGAAAAGTCTCTAAAACTACACCAGCCCAGGTTTAGCTTAACTTTTTGGTGTATGTGAAGAGTGAAATTTCAGAAAGTGTGACCTGCACAATATTTATCAAATACTCTGTGACCATTTTTTATAAATTTTGTGCTCCTACACATTACCTGTACACAAAAAGTGTTGAAAAATGCTTCACTTACACCTACAATGATAAATGCCGGCCATAGTGTTCTGTATGTATATGTAGATGCAGTAACATAGAAGGTTGAAAAAAGACCAAAGTCCATCAAGTTCAACCTATATCCCTAATGAGTCCCTACTGAGTTGATCCAGAGGAAGGCAAAAAAAACCTCATACTAGAGGTAAAAATTCCTTCCCGACGCCAATATGGCAGTCAGAATAAATCCCTGGATCAACGTTCTATCCCTATAAATCTAAATCCATAACCTGTAATGTTATTACTCTCCAATAATGCATCCAGACCCCTTTTGAACTCTTTCACAGAGTTCCCCATGACCACCTCCTCAGGCAGAGAAGTCCAGTCTCACTGCTCTTACAGTAAAGAACCCCCATCTGCGCTGGTGTAGAAACCTTCTCACCTCTAAACGTAGAGGATGCCCCCTTGTTATAGATACAGTCCTGGGTATAAATAGATCATAGGAGAGATCTCTGTACTGCCCCCTGATATATTTATACATAGTTATTAGGTCTCCCCTAAGCCTTCTTTTTTCAAAACTAAATAACCCTAATTCTGATAATCTTACTATTAACTAAGACTCCTAAATCTTTTTCCATGTAAGTTGTCCCAAGCGTTCTCCCATTTAATACATAATCCCAGCCCGGATTTTTCTTCCCGATGTGCATTACCTTACATTTATTAGGGTTGAACCTCATCTGCCACTTCCCAGGCCAAACCTCCAACCTATCCAGATCAATTTGTAACAGTACATTGTCCTCTATAGTATTTACCGCTTTACAGAGTTTAGTATCATCTGCAAAGATTGCTACTTTACTATTCAACCCGTCTACAAAGGGTATGTAGAGGAATTTAGTATCATGTATGTTATATAACAGCAAAATAGTGAGTGCAGATTTGAAGATAAGGAAGTGATAAACGACAAGAGGAAAGCATTTAGACTACTAAAACAGGAAGTTAGTGGGCAAACATTTAAAGAATGAAAAGGAGAGAAATAAAATCTCTAAAAAAAAAAAATTAAAAAAAAATACATAAAACTAGCAAAAATTGCAGCAGAGAGAATTGCCGTATAAAGAACCTCAAAATATTCAACTTCATAAATAATAAAAAAAAATTAAAACTGAAAATGTTGTCCCCTTAAGGAATAATATGGGGGTAATGGTGGAGGAGGATGGGGAAAAGGCCAATCTACTAAATGACTTCTTCTCTACTGTATTTAAAAAGGAAAATCCAATGTCAGATAAAAGGAGAGGGAGCAAAGTAAATTCTACGGCAAATCTCCCCTTTTTAAATCAAGAAAACGTGCGGTGCTGCCTTAGTAACACAAAGGCGGAGGTCTCTTCACCTGTGTCCCGCTGTCATCCTGGTGTCTTCTGCTTCGGTCTGCAATCGAGCAGACCAGAACAGTAGATAGCCGATAATACTGATCAGTGCTTTGCCTATGCATAGCACTGAACAGTATTAGAAATCAAGCGATTGCTATTATTTATGTCCCCTATGGGGACTATATAAGTGTAATAAAAGTAGAAGAAAAAGTTAATAAAATGTGAATAAGCCCCTCCCCCAATAAAAATGTATTTTATTTATTTATTTATTTTTACGAAAGTGTAAAAAAAAAACAAGCAAACAAAAAAAAAAACTAAATAAGTATGTCTGGTATCGCCGCGTGCGTAAATGTCCGGTTTATTAAAACATTATGTCAATGATCCCGTATGGTGAAAGGCATAAACATTAACTGTCAGAAATTGCTTCATTTTGGTTACATCACATCCCAGAAAATGTTTATAGTGATCAAAAAAGTCACATGTGTATGACTGACTAAGGGCGGTGCACGCCTGATACGTGTCATCATGGTTGTCCTGTCCTGTGTTTCGGATTTTACACAAAGGGATTTTCTGCATTTTCCATGATGGCAATTTCTTCTCCAAAAAAGTCACATATACGCAAAAGGGGTACCAAGAAAAACTACAGATCATGGCGCAAAACATGAGCCCTCATACAGCCCCGTATATGAAAAAAATGAGAAAGCTATGGGGATCATAATAGGGCGACCTAAAACATGTAAAAAAAAATTAAGTTTACTATTAATGTACCAATTTTAAAAAATCTCAAAGCGTATTAACATGTGTATCATTTTAATCATATTGACCCACAGACTATATAGAACATGTCAATTTAACTGTAAAGTGCACTGCGTAAAAACTAAACCTTCAAAAATTAGCAAAATTGCGGATTTTTTTCTTTTTAATTTCCCCACAAAATAAGTTATTTTTGGTTGCACTGTACATTTTATGGTAAAATAAAAGATGTAATTACAAAGTATATAATTGGTCATGCAAAAAATAAGCCCTCATATTGGTCTGTGGATGGCAAAATAAAAAAATTATGAATTTTAGAAGTTGAGGAGCAATAAACAAAAACGCAAAAATGAACCTAGAGTCCTTAACCCCTTAAGGACCGACACTTTTTTTTACCTCTATGACCAGGCTCTTTATTTTTTTATTTGACATGTATCTCTTTAAATGGTAATAACTTTAGAACGCTTTTTCTGAGCAGAGCGATTCTGAGATTTTTTTCGTGACATATTGTACTTTTATTTAACTGGTGCATTTTTGTTGACACATGAAGCATTTTTTGTGAAAAACTTCAAAATATTGTGAAAAACTGGAAAATTTCTCTTTTTTTTTTATGGTGTACACTGTGAGGTAAAAGTGATGTTATATTTATTCTGTGGGTCAGTACGATTATGGCAATACCCATTTTATATAGCTTTCTATGTTTTTTCCTTTTCTGAGCAAAATTCTTTTTCTGCCATTCATTTTCCAACAGCCGTAATTTTTTTTTTTTTTAACGTCCGTCGCCATTTGAGTAAGGGCTTATTTTTTGCGGGATGAGCTGTACTTTTTATTGGTATCATTTTTGTGCTACGTGCTTCCTTTTTGATTTTTTATTCCGCTATTTGTACAAAAATTGGCGAATTTTGCGCTTTTTAAAAATGGTTTTTAAATGTTTTTTTAACTGTATTCACCGTGCGGGATAATTTACATAATGGGTATTGCCACGTTCGTAAAGACGTGTACTATAAAACTATAATGTATATATGTGTTTTTGATATCTTTTTGGTGATAATACTGGGCTTTTATTGGGAAAGGGGCATTTTTTTTTTTAACACTTTAGACTTTTATTGAAGAACTTTTTTTATTTTATTTTTTACACTTTTCACAGGTTATACTGGCTGGATCTCACAGGCTTCCGTAGCAGGCAGAGAGGAGGTCATTATCTGACCTCCTTCTGCCATAGCAACAAACAGTGAACCGCGATTGTATTGCGGCGCCGCCATTGGTGAACAGGGGGAGAGCGCTCCCCCTGTCAACACCATAGATGCCATGATCAGGATTGATCACGGCATCTATGGGGTTAATGCTGCCGGGATCGGCGCCCATCTCCTGCGCCGCCCGCGGCAGTGCCGGAGATTGCTATGACGTATGCATACGTCCAATTGCGTGAACGTGTCGGATGATTGGACGTATGCATACGTCCTATAGCGGGAAGGGGTTAAGGCCCAAATGGGCTAAGTCCTTAAAGGGGTTAAGCAATCAGTGCCAGGCAGCGGCTGCCAAGGCTAACAAAGTCATGGGATGTATCAAGAGAGGCATAGAGGCACGTGACAAGGACATAGTTTTGCTGCTGTATAAATTACTAATCAGACCCCATATGGAGTATTGTGTCCAGTGCACCTGTATATAAAAAGGACATGGCTGGACTGGAGAGGGTGCAGAGGAGGTTGACAAGGATAATTAATGGGATGGGATGGAAGGATTATAGTACCTAGACAGGTTATCAAGCTTGGAGGTATTTAGTTTAGAGAAAATATGTTTTAGTGGCGATCTGATTACAATGTACAAATATATGAATGGACATTTTAGAGATCTTTCTAGTGATCTATTTTTTTTTTGTTTTAACCTAGGCTGGTAACCATGACAAGGGAGCATCCTACATGTAGAGGAAAGAAGGTTTCACCATCATCAGACAGAGATTCTTTACTGTAAGAGCAGTGAAACTATGGAACTCTCTGCCACATGATGTTGTGATGTCTGACTCAATAAAAAAGTTCAAGGGGGCCTGGCTCTTTATCTAGAGAGTAATAACATAAGAGGTTATGGATAGTAGATTTATGGGGATAGAACATTGATCCAGGGATTTATTCTGATCGCCATATTGGGGTCAGGAAGGAATTTTTCTTCTGTCATGGAGAAATTGGCATCTGCCTCATGGACTGTTTTTGCCTTCCTCTGGATCAACACAGTAGGGTTTAAGGTTGAACTCTTCCCTGAGGAAGAGTCTAAACAGCGGCTGTAGGGTAGCGGTGGCGTTCGGAAGTACCTTATCATCGGTGAGGCACTTATTAAACGCCTTAACGACCACGGATGTATATTTACATCTGTGGCCGGCTCCCGATCTGTGAAGGGTGCTCAGAAGCGGAGTGCGCTTTGTATCTGCGGAGTACCAGTTGCTATCGGCAAACAGGACCCGCAGCTAATACCAAACATCGTTGATCGGGCTGATGTCCAGTATTAGCCCTTTACTCAAAGTTGTTTGCGGCGTCTAAAACAGGAGAATACACTGCCGGTTAGCTCAGTGAAGCTGTTCGGGACCACCGCCGTGAAGTCGAGGTGTCCCAAACAGCCGATCGACGTTTGATTGCTCCGAGCCTGAAATCCAGGCTTGAACAATCAAGCACAGAAAACACTGATCAATGCATTCCTTTGGCAATGCATTGAACAGTGCCTGCAATCTGTGTATACTGCATAAAAAAAGTAAAAAAAAAAAAGTTAATAAATGTGACTTAACCCCTTCCCTAATACAAATCAGAATCACCCCTCTTTTGCCATTTAAAAAGTGTGTAAATAAAAAAAAGGCCGATCAAAACAAAAAATGGTACCGATAAAAACTTCAGATCATGGCGCAAAAAATGAGCCCTCATACCGCCCCATTCGTGGAAAAATAAAAAACTTATATGGGTCAGAAGAGGACAATTTTAAACGTATTAATTTTCGTGCATGCAGTTAGATTTTTTTTTCCAGAAGTACGACAAAATCAAACCTATATAAGTAGGATATCATTTTAATTGTATGGACCTACAGAATAAAGAGAAGGTGTCATTTTTACTGAGAAATCTGTGTAGAAACGGAAGCCACCAAAAGTTAAAAAATTTCATTTTTTTTCAATTTTGTCGCACAATGATTTTTTTTCTGTTTCGCGGTAGATTTTTGGGTAAAATGACTGATGTCATTACAAAGTAGAATTGGAGGCGCAAAAAAAGCCATCATATGGATTTTTGGGTGCAAAATTGAAAGGGTTTTGATTTTCAAAATGTAAGGAGGAAAAAACAAAAGTGCAAAAACTGAAAAACGCTTGGCCCTAAAGGGGTTAATAGGTTGACTTTATTGTGTTTTGCTGCATGGAGACTGCTTGCCTCATTGTATGTTGAGAAGGGTTGTGGTGAGCCTTATTTTGCATTCTGCTCTGTATTGTGTTTACTAGAACAGCAAATAGTCCAGCAGTGACTGGTAGTCAGTTGACAATTGCCTGATATATATAGCTGTGCTGCAGAACAAACTGCAGAGGCTGCATTCACTTATCTCCTGGTTTATTTTATTATATGATATGACTTAAGTACATTCAGTGACTCATTCTTTTGGGACGCCCCGCGTTATCTAGATATCCTGTATTGAATCATCTCAACTAAATTTTTATATAATTATTATTAATAAATAGTGTTTCTGTAGAATTATGGGCATTATAATATAAAAATTATTATTTTCTGTGGTATGAATATATGTCTAAGGGGACTTTTGTTTATAGTCATGTAAAAGCAGAATAGTGAGTGCAGCTTTGGAAGTGACTGGAGGATAAGATGTTAAATTACAGCTGACTGGTGAGTGCAGCTTTGAAGGTGACTGGAGGATAGGAAGCCGGTTGGAAGCCACAATGTTCCCAGAGAAGAAGCAAAGCCTGCAAGAAAGCAGGTGTAATAAAGCCTCCAGCAGCACGGAAGGGCTCCTCCAAGGGCCAGATTGTGGAGCAGTGGGGCCACAGAAGACTCAAGGAGTCGATGGCAACATATGGCTCCAGGCTCGCTGCTAAGTTCGGTGAGTATGAATCTCCTGGGAAAAAGCTGAGAGAGTTAAGAGAGGAGTTGAAGTTTGCTAAATACCAGGCAAGCATGACATCCAAGTGGAGGAGACTGTGTACGCTGCAAGGGTTAAGTCCTTGAAGCTTAGAGATGGAGAAGGCTGAGATGAGGAGAATGGCCATTTCGGAGGGGAGCAATTTATTCAGAGAGAAACTTTTCAATTAGGATCGCTTCTTCAGGATGAAATCCCCAGTAAAAGAAGAGGATTGCTCAGCAGATGGTGAGAGTAGTGAGGATGAGGCACAAGATATGGAGGCTGAAGAAGCTGAGGTTTCTGTGCTGGCAAGTGAGGAGGAAGCTGTGGAAGACAAGTTGCAGCCAGTGCAAGGTGTGAACATGTCCCAATCAAGTTTAACTGCGGGATAAGTGGCATTACCACCTTTATTGGGCGAGAGTGCTGGTGAAGAGGAGGAAGGTGGTGGTGGCGCTCTGCTGGTGCAGATTGAGAAGTTGGAGTCCCTGATGCATTTTGATCATTTAAGTTTTGGTGAATCTGCGACAGGAACAATTGATAAAGAAGAAAAGATGCCAGAAGAAACCATCCGAGCGAGTAAGCCTGGTTTATGTTCCTTTTAAGCACCCTGAGCAAAGTCAGTTCAGTGTGCAGACCCCGGTAATCTGCCTGTCCCTCCTGCAAGTGTGGAGCGGAGCCAGAACACCGGGAAGAATACAGTAAAGATGTCAGAGAGCGCTGACCTTGCTTGTCAAAGTAGTGGGGCCAGTCCAGTAAAGACACGGCCAAGGGGCCGGACAATGTTGTGGGCGAGTTGGTATGTCCCCAGTCAGGGGGGATATGGCGCTGCGGGGCACTCCTCTGGGAGGGGGAGTATACGGGCCCCAGGGGCTGGTATGGAGCTTGGGTGGCCGGGCAGAAGTGTCTGGGTATCTGGAACCGGAGCGCCATTCTTGGTGCCTAGTCAGCGGTGTCCAGGCTCTTTTTGTGTTTTTGAGCTCATGGGGGCGGAGTTGTCGGTGGAGGACTGGTACCGCAGGTACATGGACACACACACACACATATATATATATATATATATATATATATATATATATATATATATATGCAAATTACATTAACCTCCCTAGCGGTACGATTCCGTCTGGAAATTTGTACCAAAAGCGGTACAATTTTTTGCATTGAAATTCCACATCTCCCCCCGTCACATTCCCCCTCCCTTGTCACATTTCCCCCCCCCCATATCACATTCCCCCCCCTGTCACATTCCCCCCCCTTGTTGCATTCTCCCCCCCCCCCTGTCACATTCATCCCCCCTGTCACATTCTCCCCCCTTGTTACACTCTCCCCCCGTCACATTCATCCCCCCTGTCACATTCCCCCCTTGTTACATTCTCCCCCCCCCCCCTTGTTACCTTCTCCCCTCTCCATGTTACATTCCACTCCCCCCCTGTCACATCCCCCCTTTGTCACATTCCTCCCCCCTGTCACATCCCCCCCCCTTGTCACATTCTCCCCTCTGTCACATTCCCCCCTATGTCACATTCCCCCCTATGTCACATTCCCCCCCCCTTGTCACATTCCCCCCCCCCCCTTGTTACATTCCCCCCTATGTCACATTCCCCCCCCCTCCTTGTCACATTCCCCCCCCCCTTGTTACATTCTCCCCTGTGTCACATTCCCCCCTTGTCACCTTGTCATCTTCTTGTCCTGCAGCAAATACACTAGGTTTGCCGGCAGATTTCAAACCTAGTGTATTTGCTGCAGAACAAGTCCTTTCCCCTTCAGCCAATCACAGGCTTTACACCACTGCGGCCTGTGATTGGCTGAAAAGGGAAAGGTCCTGTAAGATGAATAGAGCAGTGAACAGAGCGCACGGAGGGGAACGACATCTTCAGGGACCGGGACTAGGTGAGCAAAAGGTTTTTTTATTTTCTTCCTTCTTACTTTTACACTTAGTTCAGGGTTTTCTACCAGGGGGCCTCCAGCTGTTGTGAAACTACTGCTCCCAGCATGCCCGGACAGCCTTTGGCTGTCCGGGCATGCTGAGAGTTGTAGTTTTGCAACATCTGGAGGCCCCCTGGTAGGGAAACACTGACTTTTAGTATATGTCTTTACCTGCTCTGGCCGGCCCCCGCCACGGGAGCCGACCCGAGCAGATAATCACATATTTTCCCGGGGGCTGCATCACTACATCGCAAAAAGCAAAAATCGCGATTTGATTGCTTTTGCGATATACTGTGCAGCCCGCACAGCAACTCTGCAATTCTACCCCGAGCGTGACTCGGGGTTACCGATTCTAGCAGCGAAAATTAACCCCGAGTCACGCTCGGGAATACCGCTAGGCTGGTTAACCGAGAAATGTTACTGGCTGTTAAAGAAATTGAAGCTGGGGTATTGGCTGAGGGCAAAGTAAGCGGCAAAGCAGCCTCTACCCAAATTACTAAAGGGAAGACTGCTACAAGGTCAAGTGTGCCCAATGAAGCCAAGGACATCATAACTGGGAGTGACCTCATAAAGCCAGCCAGATTACAGCCCGGCCAGTCCAATACAGTTGGGCAGAAGGAAACTGGTGCTAAGGTTTGGCCAATGTTAATGCCTCTACTATTGTTTCTGGGGGAATGGGGTTGTCTGGCTGTCCCCCCCCCCCCCCCTCCCCCTTGGCAGCTGCTCTGATAGGGAATTATGCCGCTGCTGGGGCTCCTCGGGGGCCTTCTCTCTTATTCCAGGTTAATTTGCAACGGCTCCTCCTGGAGGTGTTAGAGAGGGGATAGAACATTCCAGGTAGAGGGCTGGGAGGTCTACTTGTCTTTTTGGATAGAAAGACTTGAGGACTTGAGCCATTCCGAGAGCATAGTGGGGAGGTGGTCTGGTCCCTTCCAACAGGTGGGCAGGAGAGTGGCTGGAGGAATGTGGCCCATCTGATGGCAATGGCAATGATGCCTTCCCTTCTATGGCAAAAGTTGTGGAACTTCTTTTCCAGATGGGTTTCAGGGCCAATGACCTCTTTGCTCTAATCCACCCCTTCGGTACCTCTGAGTTCGACATCTGTTTCATGAAGCCAGAAGGGCTCAAGCTCTGCTGGTCTAATCACGCACTGATGAAGGACGAGCCTGTCTGGTGGGATTTCGCTGTGGAGGTGGTATCCCGCCAGAGTTTTGTTAAGAAAGTGACTGTTCTGACTTGTAATGAGTCTTTCCTGCCAAGACATCATGACCTGGCTGAGCATGTATGTGGAGGTGTCAGACATCCCCAAGAAAAAACATGGATGAACATGGCATTTGGTCTGGGGCCTGGACGTTCTCCTTCCGTCTCAATCGTTCAGGCAACACTGTCACGCATATTCCATCAGCCGCCTTCCTCGGCCATGATAGGATCCAAGTCTTTTACCAGGTGGTGATCCCACTCACTTTAGCACAGACTGCACTAAGCGGATGTGCGCATTATGCAGTGCAGAGGGCCAGTTTCTGTGTAACCTGTGTGGTGACCTAAGTCACTAGTTTAGCCGGTGTCCCCTCTCATTCTCCAATGCTGTGACCGACCGCCCGGTATGTGGAGAGCCATGATGTTGCCTCATCTGGGGAGGGGACCAGCAGATAAGGGGATAAGTGATAAGATGTCTTATGGCCGGAGTACCCCTTTTAAGTTATGATAGTATGTGTTTATGTAATTATGTTGTGTGGTGAGCTTTTTGGTGGCATGGCTAAATAACCCTTGCCATTGATTTCTTGTAAATATGTATAAAGGGGGCTACAAAATATGGTTGGGTGGGAGAATGGGGGGGGGGGGGGTGTAAGGGCTTTATTGGGGACCAGAGGCAAGCTGGGTGGAGCCATTTATGAACAATGTTTGACTCCATGATGCCTGGCTCCTGGCATGGGTTATTTGAGTTTGGACTGGACTGGACACTTATACACTCTCATGACCAGAGGGTGGTTGAGGGGCTTTGGGACTAGATAG
Source organism: Hyla sarda (assembly GCF_029499605.1). NCBI lineage: Eukaryota > Metazoa > Chordata > Amphibia > Anura > Hylidae > Hyla > Hyla sarda. The sequence goes on along the minus strand of NC_079197.1, from coordinate 68,194,548 downwards.
TGAAAGTTATGTTATTCACTTAACCCCTTAAGGACCGGAGGTTTTTCCGTTTTTGCATTTTCCTTTTTTTTGCTCCTTGCCTTTAAAAAATCATAACTTTCAATTTTGCACCTAAAAAGCCATATGATGGCTTATTTTTTGCGCCACCAATTACTTATTAATGATGTCAGTCATTTTGCCCAAAAATCTACGGTGAAACGGAAAAAAAATCATTGTGCGACAAAATTGAAAGAAAAAAACGCTGTTTTGTAATTTTTGGGGGCTTCCGTTTCTACGTAGTAAATTTTTTGGTAAAAATTACACCTTATCTTTATTCTGTAGGTCCATACGATTAAAATGATACCCTACTTATATAGGTTTGATTTTGTCGGACTTCTGGAAAAAATCATAACTACATGCAGGAAAATTAATACGTTTAAAATTGTCATCTTCTGACCCCTATAACTTTTTTTTATTTTTCCGTGTATGGGGCGGTATGAGGGCTAATTTTTTGCGCCGTGATCTGAAGTTTTTAACGGTACAATTTTTGCATTGATAGGACTTATTGATCTTATTTGGACTTTGGAATTTTTTTGCGCGCACGCCATTGACCGAGCGGTTTAATTAATGATATATTTTTATAATTCGGACATTTTTTTTATTGGAAAAGGGGGGTGATTCAAACTTTTAATAGGGGAGGAGTTAAATGATCTTTATTCAGTTTTTTTTTTCACTTTTTTTTTGCAGTGTTATAGGTCCCATAGGGACCTATAACACTGCACACACTGATCTTCATCATCGATCACTGGTTTCTCATAAGAAACCAGTGATCGACGATTCTGCCGCATGACTGCTCATGCCTGGATCTCAGGCACTGAGCAGTCATTCGGCGATCGGACAGCGAGGAGGCGGGTAGGGGCCCTCCCGCTGTCCTGTAAGCTGTTCGGGATGCTGCGATTAGCCGCGGCTATCCCGAACAGCCCGACTGAGCTAGCCGGCAACTTTCGCTTTTAGCCGCGCGGCTTAGCTCTGAGCGCGCGGCTAAAGGGTTAATAGCGCGCGGCACCGCGATCGGCGCTGCGCGCTATTAGAGGCGGGTCCCGGCTTCACTATGACGCCGGTCCCGCCGTGATATGATGCTGGGTTACTGTGTAACCCCGCGTTATATCAGGAGAGCAGGACCAAGGACGTATCGGTACGTCCTTGGTCCTTAAGGGGTTAAGGACCCATGAGGTATGCATACGTCATCACACCCTGGGTCTTAAGGACCCATGACGTATGCATAAGTCATGGTGTTTTCCTGGTCTCCGCCGCTCACCCCGGCGGAGATCGGAAGCGAATCCCTGCTGAAATCCTTCAGCAGGGATCCAGGGCAAACGCAGAGGGGGGCCATGTGCCGCAAATCGCTAGGGAAATCTGCGATCTGCGGTGATACCGAGCTGATCAGGTCTCTGGGACCCGACCGCCCAGTAATTTTGCATGATTCCGGCAAGCCTGCCACCTCCTCCTATCCCCTGCGATCCGTCGGTTAGCTGACCGACCAATCGCAGGGGGGGGTTACTTCCTCCCGCCCTGCCCGACCCTGGAAGTCCAGAGAGGATGGGAGGAAGACCGGAGGACATGACGGGGGAGTGCTGGGGCCCGGCCCCGGTACTTACCTCGTCCCTGAATACCCGAATCCCCGCGATGAAGGCGGCGGCGACAGGTGAGTGGATCTTCAGCCGCGGTCGGGCCATTTACAGCAATGCACGTCGCCGTAAAGCGACATGCATTGCTGTATTGGGACCCTGTATACTACAACTCCCAGCATGCCCAGACAGCCCTTGGCGTCTGGGCATGCTGGGAGTTGCAGTTTTGCAACATCTGGAGGTCCACAGTTTGGAGACCACTGTGCCCTTCCAGATGTTGCAAAACTACACATCCTCAGCATGCCCTTACTGTCCAGGCATGCTGAGAGTTGTAGTTCTGTAACATCTGGCCCTTCAGATGTTGCAGAACTACAACTCCCAGCATGCCTGGACAGTTTGGGTATACTGGGAGTTGTAGTTTTGCCACATCAGGAAAGGCACAGATTGGGAACCACTGTATTAGTGGTCTGCAAACTGTAGTCCTCCAGATGTTGCAAAACTACAACTCCAAGCATGCTGGCAGTTGTAGTTCGGCAACATCTGGCTCTAAAGATGTTGCCGAACTACTACTTCCAGTATGCCTGAGAATGTTTGGGAGTAGTGGTTTTGCAACAACTGAAGGCACACTGGTTGGGAAACATTGTCTGTTTCCTAACTCAGCGTTTCCCAACCCGTGTGCCTCCAGCTGTTGCAAAACTATAGCTACCAGCATGCACTGATAGACTGTGCATGCTGGGAGTTGTAGTTTTGCAACAGCTGGAGATTCCCCCCCCCCCCTTTGAATGTACAGGGTACATTCACATGGGCAGGGGGCTTACAGGGAGTATCAGGCTGCAAGTTTGCGATGCAGCAAATTTTGCGCGGCAGCTCAAACTCGCAGCGGGAAACTCGCTGTAATCCCCCGCCCGTGTGACTGTACCCTAAAAACACTACACTACACTAACACACAATAAAATAAAAAGTAAAAAACAATACATATACACATACCCCTACACAACGCCCCTACCCTCCCCTCCCCAATAAAAATGAAAAACATCTGGTACGCCACTGTTTTCAAAATGGAGCCTCCAGCTGTTGCAAAACAACAACTCCCAGTATTGCCGGACAGCCGTTGACTGTCCAAACATGCTGGGAGTTTTGCAACAGCTGGAGGCACCCTGTTTGGGAATCACTGGCGTAGAATACCCCTATGTCCACCCCAATGCAAATCCCTAATTCAGGCCTCAAATGCGCATGGCGCTCTCACTTTGGAGCCCTGTCGAATTTCAAGGCAACAGTTTAGAGCCACATATGGGGTATCGCCGTACTTGGGAGAAATTGCCTAACAAATTTTGGGGGGCTTTTTCTCCTTTCACCCCTTATGAAAAGGTGAAGTTGGGGTCTACACCAGCATGTTAGTGTAAAAAAATAAATTTTTTACACTAACATGCTGGTGTTGTCCTATACTTTTCATTTTGACAAGAGGTAAAAGGGGAAAAAAGCCCCCCAACATTTGCAATGCAATTTCTCCCGACTACGGAGATACCCCATATGTGGGCGCAAAGTGTTCTGGGGGCGCATAACAAGGCCCAGAAGGGAGAGTGCACCATGTACATTTGAGGTGATTTGCACAGGGGTGGCTGATTGTTACAGCTGTTTTGACAAACGCAAAAAAAAAAAAAAAAAAAAAAAAAGACGTGTGACCCCATTTTGGAAACTACACCCCTCACGGAATGTAATGAGGGGTGCAGTGAGAATTTACACCCCACTGGTGTCTGACAGATATTTGGAACAGTGGGCTGTGCAAATTAAAAATTTTGTGCAGCCCACTGTTCCAAAGATCTGACAGACACCAGTGGGGGGTAAATGATCACTGTACCCCTTGTTACATTCCTCAAGGGGTCTAGTTTCCAAAATGGTATGCCATGTGGGTATTTTTTGCTGTCCTTGCACCATAGGGGCTTCCTAAATGCGACATGCCCCCCGAGCAAAATTTGCTCTCAAAAAGCCAAATATGACTCCTTCTCTTCTGAGCATTGTAGTTTGCCCATAGTGCACTTCAGGTCAACTTATGGGGTAAATCCATACTCAGAAGAGATGGGGTTACAAATTTTGGGGGGTATTTTCTGCTATTAACCCTTGCAAAAATTTGAAATTTGGGGGGAAACACATTTTTGTGAAATTTAAAAAAAAAATTCTTACATATGCAAAAGTCGTGAAACACCTGTGGGGTATTAAGGCTCACTTTATTCCTTGTTACGTTCCTCAAGGGGTCTAGTTTCCAAAATGGTATGCCATGTGTTTTTTTTTTCCTGTTCTGGCACCATAGGGGCTTCCTAAATGCAACATGCCCCCCAAAAAACCATTTCAGAAAAAAGTACTCTCCAAAATCCCCTTGTCGCTTCTGAGCCCTCTACTGCGCCTGCCAAACAATTTACATAGACATATGAGGTATGTGCTTACTCGAGAGAAATTGGGCTACAAATATAAGTATACATTTTCTCCTTTTACCCCTTGTAAAAATTCAAAAATTGGGTCTACAAGAACATGCGAGTGTAAAAAATGAAGATTGTGAATTTTCTCCTTCACTTTGCTGCTATTCCTGTGAAACACCTAAAGGGTTAAAATGCTGACTGAATGTCATTTTGAATACTTTGGGGGATGCAGTTTTTATAATGGGGTCACTTGTGGGGTATTTCTAAGATGAAGACCCTTCAAATCCACTTCAAACCTGAACTGGTCCCTGAAAAATTGTGATTTTGGAGATTTTGTGAAAAATTGGAAAATTGCTGCTGAACTTTGAAGCCCTCTGATGTCTTCCAAAAGTAAAAACACGTAAATTTTATGATGCAAACATAAAGTAGACATATTGTATATGTGAATAAAAAAAAATTATTTGGAATATCCATTTTCCTTACAAGCAGAGAGCTTCAAAGTTAGAAAAATGCTACATTTTCAAATTTTTCATCAAATTTGGGGATTTTTCACCAAGAAAGGATGCAAGTTACCAAAAATTTTTACCACTATGTTAAAGTAGAATATGTCATGAAAAAACTTTCTGAATCAGAATGATAACTAAAAGCATTCCAGAGTTATTAACCCCTTCAGGACCAAGCCCATTTTGGCCTTAAGGACCAGAGCGTTTTTTGCACATCTGACCACTGTCACTTTAAACATTAATAACTCTGGAATGCTTTTACTTATCAATCTGATTCCGAGATAGTTTTTCCGTGACATATTCTACTTTAACCCCTTAAGGACGCAGGACGTAAATGTACGTCCTGGTGAGGTGGTACTTAACGCACCAGGACGTACATTTACGTCCTAAGCATAACCGCGGGCATCGGAGCGATGCCCGTGTCATGCGCGGCTGATCCCGGCTGCTGATCGCAGCCAGGGACCCGCCGGCAATGGCCGACGCCCGCGATCTCGCGGGCGTCCGCCATTAACCCCTCAGGTGCCGGGATCAATACAGATCCCGGCATCTGCGGGAGTTCGCGATTAAAATGAACGATCGGATCGCCCGCAGCGCTGCTGCGGGGATCCGATCATTCATAACGCCGCACGGAGGTCCCCTCACCTTCCTCCGTGCGGCTCCCGGCGTCTTCTGCTCTGGTCTGTGATCGAGCAGACCAGAGCAGGAGATGACCGATAATACTGATCTGTTCTATGTCCTATACATAGAACAGATCAGTATTAGCAATCATGGTATTGCTATGAATAGTCCCCTATGGGGACTATTCAAGTGTAAAAAAAAAATGTAAAAAAATGTAAAAGTAAAAGTAAAAAAAAAGTGAAAAATCCCCTCCCCCAATAAAAAAGTAAAACGTCCGTTTTTTCCTATTTTACCCCCAAAAAGCGTAAAAAACATTTTTTATAGACATATTTGGTATCGCCGCGTGAGTAAATGTCCGAACTATTAAAATAAAATGTTAATGATCCCGTACGGTGAACGGCGTGAACGAAAAAAAATTAAAAAAGTCCAAAATTCCTACTTTTTTAATACATTTTATTAAAAAAAAAATTATAAAAAATGTATTAAAAGTTTTTTATATACAAATGTGGTATCAAAAAAAAGTACAGATCATGGCGCAAAAAATGAGCCCCCATACCGCCGCTTATACGGAAAAATAAAAAAGTTATAGGTCATCAAAATAAAGGGATTATAAACGTACTAATTTGGTTAAAAAGTTTGTGATTTTTTTTAAGCGCAACAATAATATAAAAGTATATAATAATGGGTATCATTTTAATCGTATTGACCCTCAGAATAAAGAACACACGTCATTTTTACCATAAATTGTGCGGCGTGAAAACAAAACCTTCCAAAATTAGCAAAATTGCGTTTTTCGTTTTAATTTCCCCACAAAAATAGTGTTTTTTGGTTGCGCCATACATTTTATGGTATAATGAGTGATGTCATTACAAAGGACAACTGGTCGCGCAAAAAACAAGCCCTCATACTAGTCTGTGGATGAAAATATAAAAGAGTTATGATTTTTAGAAGGCGAGGAGGAAAAAATGAAAACGTAAAAATGAAATTGTCTGAGTCCTTAAGGCCAAAATGGGCTGAGTCCTTAAGGGGTTAACATGGTGGTAAATTTTTGTGGTAACTTGCATCCTTTCCTTGTGAAAAATCCTAAAATTTGATGAAAAATTTAAAAATTTTGCATTTCACATATACAATATGTCTACTTTATGTTTGCATCATAAAAGTGACGAGTTTTTACTTTTGGAAGACACCAGAGGGCTTCAAAGTTCAGCAGCAATCTTCCAATTTTTCACAAAATTTTCAAACTCACTATTTTTCAGGGACCAGTTCAGATTTGAAGTGGATTTGAAGGGTCTTCATATTAGAAATACCCCACAAAAGACCCCATTATAAAAACTGCACCCCCCAATGTATTCAAAATGACATTCAGTCATCATTTTAACCCTTTAGGTGTTTCACAGGAATAGAAGCAAAGTGAAGGAGAAAATTCACAATCTTCATTTTTTACACTCGCATGTTCTTGTAGACCCAATTTTTGAATTTTTACAAGGGGTAAAAGGAGAAAATGTATACTTATATTTGTAGCTCAATTTCTCTAGAGTAAGCACATACCTCATATGTCTATGTAAAGTGTTCAGCGGGCGCAGTAGAGGGCTCAGAAGGGAAAGAGCGACAAGGGGATTTTGGAGAGTACGTTTTTCTGAAATGGTTTTTGGGGGGTATGTTGCATTTAGGAAGCCCCTATGGTGCCAGAACAGCAAAAAACCCTCACATGGCATACCATTTTGGAAACTAGACCCCTTGAGGAACGTAACAAGGAATAAAGTGAGCCTTAATACCCCACAGGTGTTTCACGACTTTTGCATATGTAAAAAAAAAAAATGTTCCACTAAAATGTGTGTTTCCCCCCAAATTTCAAATTTTTGCAAGGGTTAATAGCAGAAAATACCCCCCAAAATTTGTAACCCCATCTCTTCTGAGTATGGAGGTTAGGGATCGACCGATTATCGGTATGGCCGATATCATCGGCCGATAATCACGATTTTGGGCATTATCGGTATCGGCAATTACCTTGCCGATAATGCCCCGCACCGCCCCCACCGCACCGCGACCGCCCCCCCCCCCCCCGACCCGCCGCACCGCACCCCCGACCCACCGCACCGCGTCGCATCCCCCACCGTGATGCTCGGCGGTATACCGGTATGGATTTTTGCCCATACCGCAATACCGGTCGGGCCCCTCCCCCACCCTCCGAGTCAATAAAAAAATTAAACTTACCCGTAATGGGAGTGGTCCGGGCCATCCATCCTTCCCTCCTGTAGTGTCCGGGGGCGTTCCGGGTGAAGAGTGAACCGGTCCGGGCTGTCCTTCTTCTCCGGCGGTCATCTTCTCCACTCCGGGCAGGCTCCGGCCTAGTACTCTAAATAGACACCGCTATGCCGTGACGTCGGGTGCGTCGCTGTGCACGGGCATCACTGCGCAGCGGCGTCTATGCAGCGTACTAGGCCGGAGCCTTCCCGGAGTGGAGAAGAGCACCCCCGGAGAAGGACAGCCCGGACTGGTTCACTCTTCACCCGGAATGCCCCCGGAAACTACAGGAGGGAAGGATGGATGGCCCGGACCACCCTGACAGGTAAGGAGAGAGAAGCGGGTGGCCTATGGCCCCACAAAAGCCACTACAGATCATTGATTTAAAGCACCCGCTTTAAATCAATGATCTGCAGCGGTGTCGCAGGGGGTTAAATAGCCCATAACTTATACCGGAATATCGGTATAAGTTATCGGCTATCGGCCCTAACCTGCACCGATTATCGGTATCGGCCCTAAAAAAACGATATCGGTCGATCCCTAATGGAGGTACCCCATAAGTTGACCTGAAGTGCACTATGGGCGAACTACAATGCTCAGAAGAGAAGGAGTCATATTTGGCTTTTTGAGAGCAAATTTTGCTCGGGGAGCATGTCGCATTTAGGAAGCCCCTAAGGTGCCAGAACAGCAAAAAAAAAACACATGGCATACCATTTTGGAAATTAGACCCCTTGAGGAACGTAACAAGGGGTACAGTGAGCATTTGCCCCCCACTGGTGTCTGACAGATCTTTGGAACAGTGGGCTGTACAAGTTTTAATTTTCACGGACCACTGTTCCAAAGATCCGTCAGACACCTGTAGGGTGTAAATTCTCACTGCACCCCTCGTTGCATTCAGTGAGGGGTGTCGTTTCCGAAATGGGGTCACATGTGGGGTTTTTTTTTTTTTGCGTTTGTCAAAACCGCTGTAACAATCAGCCACCCCTGTGCAAATCGCCTCAAATGTACATGGTGCACTCTCCCTTCTGGGCCTTGTTGTGCGCCCCCAGAGCACTTTGTGCCCACATATGGGGTATCTCCGTAGTCGGGAGAAATTGCGTTACAAATTTTGGGGGGCTTTTTTCCCTTTTACCTCTTGTGAAAATGTAAAGTATAGGGCAACATCAGCTTGTTAGTGTAAAAAATTAAATTTTTTTACATTAACATGCTGGTGTAGACCCCAACATTTCCTTTTTTTTCATGAAGGGTTAAAGAAGAAAAAGCCCCCCAAACCTTGTAACGCAATTTCTCCCGAGTACGGCGATACCCCATATGTGTCCCTAAACTGTTGCCTTGAAATACGACAGGGCTCCAAAGTGAGAGTGCCATGTGCATTTGAGGCCTAAATTAGGGATTTGCATAGGGGTGGACATAGGGGTATTCTACGCCAGTGATTCCCAAACAGGGTGCCTCCAGCTGTTGCAAAACTCCCAGCATGCGTGGACAGTCGACGGCTGTCCGGCAATACTGGGAGTTGTTGTTTTTCAACAGCTGGAGGCTCTGCTTTGGAAACAGTGGTGTACCGGACATTCTTATTGGGGGAGGGGGGCTGTGTAGGGGTATGTGTATATGTAGTGTTTTTAACTTTTTATTTTGTTTTGTGTTAGTGTAGTGTAGTGTTTTTAGGGTACAGTCACATGGGCGGGGGATTACAGCGATTTTCCCAGCGCAAAATTTACTGCATCTCAAACTTGCAGCGAGAAACCCACTGTAAAAGCCTCGCCCATGTGAATGTACCCTGTACATTCACAGGGGGGGGGGGGTGCACCAGCTGTTGCAAAACCACAACTCCCAGCATGCATGGTCTGTTAGTGCATGCTGGGAGTTATAGTTTTGCAACAGCTGGAGGCACACAGGTTAGGAAACACTGAGTTAGAAACAGACAATGTTTCCCAACCAGTGTGTCTCCAGTTGTTGCAAAACTAAAACTCCCAGCATGCCTGGACAGTCAGTGCATGCTGGGAGTTGTAGTTTTGCAACAGCTGGAAGAGCATTATACAATGGTCTCCAAACTGGGGCCCTCCAGATGTTGCAAAACTACAACTCCCAGCATGCCCAGACAGCCAAAGGCTGTCTAGGCATGCTGGGAGTTGTCGTTTTCAGACTCCTAGAGGCAGCTGTGAAGATCTTCACTGCTGCCTCTTAGGACCATATACTTACCTGCCGGTCCCGTCGCTGCTCGTCCACCTGGCCGGTCCCGCGCTGCTCCTCGGTCCCGCTGCTGGTTCGGGTAAGGCCGCCGGTCCCCGCGTGTTCCCCCACCTATGCCGCGAGCCAGCCATCGTCCCCCGTTCTGCCCGACTTCCAAGGCGGGCAGTGCGGGGGATCTGAACTTTCACCCCAGGTCACTGTGATTGGTCCACAGGGACCAATCACAGTGATCGCTGACCAGGACCATCAATGTATGGTCCTGGGGGGTGAAGCAGAAGTTGTCCCCTGCTGGAAACAGCGGGACTTCTGCTGGTTAACCCGTGCGATGCTGCGCATCGCCGAGTTAACTGAATGTCATTTATAAACGTCGGGATGCGCGAACGCACTGCACAACCCGGCGTTTATATATGACATTCTGCGGGAAGGGGTTAATGTTTCAAGTGACAGTGGTCAGATGTGCAAAAAATGGCTGGGTCCTAAGGTGTAAAATGGCTGGGTCCTTATGGGGTTAACTGTATTCTTGCAAGTTTATGCTTATTTATAATTTGTTTTAGTTAACACCTTAAGGACCCATGACGTACCCGTACGTCATGGAGAATTCTGGCGCGCGCCGGGCGGGGATCGGACAGGGATGACTGCTGAAATCATTCAGCAGGCATCCCGTGCATACGCCCAGGGGGGTCATCAGACCCCCCCCCCCCCATGTCGGCGATCGTGGCAAATCGCAAGTGAATTCACCCTTGCGATTTGCGCGATTCCAGGGTCATTATGTGTCTATGGTGATCCGAAATATAAGGGGGATCGCGGTTGCCTAAGACACCCACGTTCCCCCTGAGGGGATAGGAGTGAGGTGGCAGGAGTGAGAAGCGACGACCAATAGCAGATCGGGGGGCGGGGTTAACTTTCGTTTTCCCCCGTTCTGTCCACCCACAATAGGCGGGGCAGAAGGGGAAACAATAGAGGACCGGGCGCCGAAGATCCACCTGTCCGGAGGCAGAAGGCGACGGTGATCGGCGGGTGACTGTCATGCGGCTGGATGCCTAGCAACATCTGGAGGGTACAGTTTGAGAGCACTACACAGTGGTCTCTAAACTGTAGCCCTCCAGATGTTGCAAGACTACAACTCCCACATGCCCAGACAGCTGTTTGGGCATGCTGGAATATGTAGTTTTGCAACAGCTGGAGGGCTACAGTTTGAGACCACTATACAGGGGTCTCTAAACTGTATCCCTCCAGATCTTGCAAAACTACAACTCCTAGCATGCCCAAACAGCTGTTTGCTGTCTGGGCATGCTGGGATTTGTAGTTTTGCAACACCAGGAGGGCCACAGTTTGGAGATCACTGCGGCCCTCCAGATGTTGCATAACTACATCTCCCAGCATGCCCTTCGGTGATCAGTATATGCTGGGAGTTGTAGTACTTGTAGTTTTGCAACAGCTGGAGGCACACTGGTTGGAAAATACTGAGTTAGGTAACAGAACCTAACTGAAGGTTTTCCAACCAGTGTGCCTCTAGCTGTTGCAAAAGTACAACTCCCAGCATGCACGGTCTTTCAGTACATGCTGGGAGTTGTAGTTTTGAAACAGCTGGAGGTTTGCCCCGACCCCCCCCCCCCCCATGTGAACGTACAGGGTACATTCACACAGGCAGGTTTACAGTAAGTTTCCTGCTTCAAGTTTGGGGTGCAGCAAATTTTTAGCCGCATCGCAAACTCCCAGCGGGAAACTCGCCGTAACACGTGCGAATGTACCCCAAAAACACTACACTAACACGTAATAAAGGGTAAAACACTACATATCCACCTCCTTACACTGTCCCCCCCCCCCCCCCCCCCCCCAATAAAAATGAAAAACGTATTGTATGGCAGTGTTTCCAAAACGGAGCCTCCAGCTGTTGCAAAACAACAACTCCCAGCATTTCCGTACAGCCACTGACTGTCCAGGCATGCTGGGAATTTAGCAACAGCTGGAGGCACCCTGTTTGGGAATCACTGGCATAGAATACTCCTCTACAATCCCTAATTTAGTCCTCAAATGTGCATGGCGCTCTCCCACTTCGTAGCCATGTCGTATTTCAAGGAAACAGTTTAGGGCCACATATGGGGTATTTCCGTACTCGGGAGAAATTGCACTACAAATTTAGTTTTTTTTTTTCTACTTTTTACCCCTTATGAAGAGGAAAAGTTGGGGGCTACACCAGCTTGTTAGTGTAAAAAAAAATAAAAAATGTTACACTAACATGCTGGTGTTGCCCCCATACTTTTTATTTTCACAAGCAGTGAAAGGAAAAAAAGACCCCCAAAATTTGTAACGTAATTTCGCCTAAGTACGGAAATACCCCATATGTGGGTGTAAAATGGTCTGCGGTCACACAACAAGGCTCAGGAATGAGAGCGCTCTATGTACATTTGAGGCCTAAATTGCTGATTTGCACAGGGGTGGCTGATTTTACAGCAGTTCTGACATAAACGCAAAAAAAAATACCCCATTTTGGAAACTACACCCCTCAAGGAACGTAACAAGGGGTATAGTGCGCTTTAACACCCCAGAGGCGTTTAATGAAAATTCTTCAAAGTTGGATGGAAAAATGAAGAGAAAATTTTTTTTTCACTAAAATACTGGTGTTGCCCTAAATTTTTCATTTTCCCAAGTCAAAATAGGAAAAATGCCCCCCAAAATTTGTAACCCCATTTCTTCTGAGTAAAAACATATCCCATATGTGTATGTAAAGTGCTCTGCGAGCGAACTACAATGCTCAGAAGAGAAGGAGCGCCATTGGGCTTTTGAAGGGAAAAATTTGTCCAGAATTGAAGGCTACGTGTGTGTACAAAGCCCCCATAGTGCCAGAACAATAGACCCCCCCCACATGTGACCCCATTTTGGAAACTACACCCCTCACGTAATGTAATAAGGGGTGCAGTGAGCATTTATGCCCCACGGGTGTCTGACAGATTTTTTGAACAGTGCCTTGTGAAAATGAAAAATGTTTTTAATTTGCACACCCCACTGTTCCAAACATCTGTCAAATGCCAGTGGGTGTATATACTCGCTGCACCCCTTATTCAATTCTGTGAGGGGTGTAGTTTCTAAAATAGGGTAACATGTGGGGGGTCCCACTGTTCTGGTAGCACGGGGGACTTTGTAAACGCACATGGCCCCTGACTTCCATTCCAAACAATTTTTTTTTCTCAAAAGCTCAATGGCGCTCCTTCTCTTCTGAGCATTGTAGTGCAACAGCAGAGCACTTGACGTCCACACATGGGGTATTTCCATACTCAGAAGAGATGGGGTTACAAATTTTAGGGGGCATTTTGTCCTATTATCCCTTGTAAAAATGTAAAATTTGAGGGAAAACTAGCATTTTAGTGAAAAAAAAATAAAAAATTTACACATCCAACTTTAACGAAAAGTTGTCAAACACCTGTGAGGTGTTAAGGCTCACTGTACCCCTCGTTACGTTCCTTGAGGGGTGTAGTTTCCAAAATAGCATGCCTTTTTTTTTTTTTTTTTTTTTTTTTTTTTTTTTTGCTGTCCTGGCACCATAGGGGCTTCCTAAATGGGACATGCCCCCTAAAAACCATTTCAGCAAAATTTGATTTGCAAAAGCCAAATGTGACTCCTTCTCTTCTGTGCATTGTAGTGCGCCAGCAGTGCACTTGATGTCCACATATGTGGTGTTTCCATGCTCAGAAGAGATGGGGTTAAAAATTTTGGGGAGCATTTTCTCCTATTATCCCTTGTAAAAATTTAAAATTTGGGGGAAAACTACCATTTTAGTGAAAAAAATTAAATCATTTACACATCCAACTTTAAGAAAAAGTCATGAAACACCTGCGGGGTGTTAAGACCCCTTGTTACGTGCCTTGAGGGGTGTTTGACATGCCCCCCAAAAACTATTTCAGAAAAACTCACTCTCCAAAATCCACTCGCTCCTGCCCTTCTGCGCCCGCCGAACACTTGACATACACATATGAGGTATTTCCTTACTCGAGAGAAATTGGGTTACACATTTTGAGAGGATTTGTCTCCTTTCACCTCTACAAGAACATGCGAGTGTATAAAATTAAGATTTTGAATTTTCTCCTATATTTGCTGTTATTCCTGTGAAACACCTAAAGGGTTAACACACTTACTGAATGTCATTTTGAATACTTTGAGGGGTGCAGTTTTTATAATGTGGTCATTTGTGGGGTATTTCTTATAGGAAGACCCTTCAAATCCACTTCAAACCTGAACTGGTCTATGAAAAATTCCGATTTTGAAAACTTTGTGAAAAATTGGAAAATTGCTGCTATACTTTAAAGCCCTCTGATGTCTTCCAAAAGTAAAACATGTCAACTTTATGGTCCAAACATAAAATAGACATATTGGGGGACATTTACTAATCTAGTCTATTCTGGGTATGCTTATAGACCAGCGTATGTGGTAGTCTCCTGTCTATTGTGCTCCTAATTTATCAAAGGTCTCACAGCCCTTGATAAATTCTGTGCTCAGACTTCAGGGTCTACAGCTTAAACTGCATTTAGACCTGCTCCAACATGGTCTGACATTTCAGTGTATTTTGGGCAGATGCGACTTGTCGCACAAAAGTCGCACTTGATAAATTCAGCACCTATGCATTTTCCAATGCATTTCCGTCTAAAATAGACTTGCATGCATCATGTTCTAAAAATCCTCTACAGCAAAAGTTGCAGAAGAGTCGCACATATTTAGACTGAGACTTTCTGTGAGACAAATTTAGACAGGAAAAACCAGTCTAAATCCTTTGATAAATCTCCCCCATTGTATTTGTGAATCAAAATATAATTTATTTGGAATGTCTATTTTCCTTACAAGCAGAGAGCTTCAAAGTTAGAAAAATGCTAAATTTTCAATTTTTTTTCATCAAATTTTGGAATTTTTCACCAAGAAATTATGCAAGTATCGACAAAATTTTACCACTAACATAAAGTGGAATATGTCACGAAAAAACAATCTCTGAATTAGAATGAAAGGTAAAAGCATCCCAGAGTTATTAATGCTTAAATGGGCACTGTCACCAACTTTATTTTTTGATATGTTGTAGTACTTATGTACTACAACATATCTCTAATATACTTTTATTATTATTTTTTTATTTAAAAGGTTTAATTTACATTTAAAAACTGGCTACTGAAAAAGGACTGATTTTGGAGTGGCAATCAGTCCTTTTTCAGTTAGACTGCACTCGCTCCCTGCCTGTCAGTCAGACAGGCGGGAGCGAGCGCATTGGCTCCCCGGCCACTGGCTGGGAGGCCACTCCTCCCGCACATCACCGCCGTCGCCTCGTTGCCGCCGCTGTCCCGGCACGCCCGCTGCCGGACTCTGCAGTAACTGCAAGTGTAATGAGGGAACGGGGTATGTGGGGCAGGGGGGGGGGGGGAGGAGGGAACGGGCTAGTGCCGTAGTGGGGGGTGGGGAAACGGGCCTGGTCCTTAAAGGGTTAAAGGGCTTCAAAGTTCAGCAGCAAATTTCCAGTTTTTCATGAAAATTTCAAAATCTGAATTTTTCCGTTACCAGTTCAGTTTGAAGTGGATTTCAGAGACCTTTCTGTGAGAAATACCCCATAAATTACCCCATTATCCGTTTTAATGGTCTAACACCTCCATCAAATACTTAGGAGTACAGGTCCCTGCAGACCTCACAAACACATATTCACTAAACTTCCTGCCCATACTGACGGCTATAGAGAGGAATCTCACTAAATGGTCCAGGGGTACCTTTTCATGGTTGGGTAGGGCGAACATTCTCAAGATGAATGTGTTGCCCCGTTTATTGTATCTTTTCCTGGCTATTCCCCTGGCCTTACCCTTAGTCTTTTAAAAAAAATTGGACTCCCTGATCCCATCATTCGTTTGGGCGGGGCGACCATCGAGAATGGCCAAGAAGATTCTGACTAGACGGAAGCAAGCAGGGGGACTCGCAGTTCCTGACTGCAGAGCCTACTACACGGCTGCATCCTTGACACGATTTATGGACCTTTTTCCATGGTCGCTCCTCCAAGCGGTGGGTGGAGGTGGAATTGTCAGGGACAGACTTGGAGATAATATCCTTCCCGTGGTTGCCCCCGAACACGCTATCTGTCCGAGACATTGATGGGCTTCCCTGGGTGTCTCGGGAACTGTTAACAGTCTTCAACAGGTTCCTCCGCAACACATCTCTTTTTACCACAGATGGACCTCTAGTCCCATTGTTGAATAATCCCAGATTCCCCCCTGGAATGTCCTGTTCATCTTTCTTGGGCCTTTCACATCCGCCCTTGCAGAGACTACTAGAGGGTACCTTGCTTCGTCCTTACGAAGAGTTAGTTCCGCCATGTCTCCGCACCGCGACCAGGTACCTCCAGTATTTGCAGGTCAAACATTTTGTAGAGACTGAGGGTAGACAGTTGAGGTTGAACAGACCCCTACTCCCCTTTGAGAGGTTATGCACTCCCCCCTCGCCGCTTGGTATCCCAATTATACGGCCTCCTTTTGGAAGAGTCAGCTAGTGTTCTACCAGTCATACACCGGGGCCTGGGAGAGGGAACTGCATGCCTCTATTGCCCCTACAGACTGGTCCACTGCGTTCACACTATGCCACAAATTGTCCATCTCATGTAGATCACAGGTCACCAATTTTAAGATCCTCTCTCAATTGTATAGAGTACCGGTAGCCCTGCATAAGATGTTTCCCACAGCTTTGGACTTGTGCTGGCGTTGTGGGACGGACAGAGGTACCATGACCCATATTTGGTGGTCTTGCCCACGCCTAGCTTCCTTCTGGGAAGTGGTGGTGTCACGTATTGAGACGATCACAGGAGTTGTCTTCTCGAATGACCCAAAGGTGCTCCTTTTATCTATTATTCCAGTGACCCGTAAAAACCCCTCTAGACTTTTAGCTAACCTTCTACTGACGGCGGCACGCGCGATCATTCCCAGGAAATGGAAAACCACACACCCCCCTACACTCACGGACTGGTACACTGAGATACTTTTCATATGCCGTATGGAGGAGCTCATGGCGTACTCCTCGGGGCGTTATGATACATTTATCACCATATGGCAACCTTGGATGACCTTTGTAGAGTCTCCCCTACATAGGTCGGACCTACTCCCTTGCCCTCTCCCTCACACCCTCCACTTTCCTCGACGCCTGACTGACCCTTTCCTCACCCCTGACGAGTGACTATCGACTATCCGGTCACAGACGGTACGGACCCCGGAGGCGGATTGTGGACCGGCCGGGGACGGCAATCAGGGACCCTCAGGTTGGTGCAATTCTCCCTCTCTGTATCTCTTTCCCTCTGGACTCCTACTACCCCTAGATCCTACCCCTTCCTTCCCTCCCTATTACTTACTTTCTAGAGCTTTCCCCTCTACTTTTTACCCTTATTGGTTTCTCCTTTTTTGGAAAGACTATGTTTGATAGGATTAATCTTCGGATTTGTACTACTTTGTCACTGACTGATCAATGTGATCTATTACCTAAGTGACCTGAAGTATTAGACTGTTTCCCATGTTGCCTGTTCTGGTCAGATTACTGCACTTGACACATTTTATCTACTCATTCTGATTGTACTCTCAAAGTTTTTCTAATAAAAACCTGTTGAATGTTAAAAAAAAAAAAAAAAAAAATTACCCCATTATTTAAACTACACCCCTCAAGGTATTCAAAATGATATTCAGAAAGTTTAACCCTTTTTAGGTGTTTCACAGGAATAGCAGCAAAGTAAAGGAGAAAATTCAAATTTTAAATTTTTTTGAATTTTTACAAGGGGTAAAAGGAGAAAAAGACCCCCAAAATTTGTAACCCAATTTCTCTCGACAAAGGAACTACCTTATATGTGGATGTGAAGTGCTCTGTGGGTGTACTAGAGGGCTTGGAAAGGAAGGAGCGACAATGTGATTGTGGAGAGCAAATTTTGCTGAAGTGGTTTTGGGGACGTGTGTATGTTGCATTTAGGAAGCCCCTATGGTGCCAGGACAAGCAAAAAAAAAAAACACATGGCATACTATTTTGGAAACTACACCCCTCAAGGAATGTAACAAGGGGTATAGTGATGGTGGGAAAACAATGAATTAGGTAACAGACTTATTCAGTGTTTACCCACCAGTGTGCCTCCAGCTGTTGAAAAACTACAACTCTCAGCATGTACTGACATCCGCTTGTTGCAGGGCATGCTGGTAGTTTTGCAAGATCTGGAGGGCCACAGT
The DNA here is from genome assembly GCF_029499605.1 of Hyla sarda. NCBI lineage: Eukaryota > Metazoa > Chordata > Amphibia > Anura > Hylidae > Hyla > Hyla sarda. Next base: position 68,176,759 of record NC_079197.1, on the reverse strand, counting down.
TTAGAGACCGCTGCACAGTGATTTCCAAACTGTGGTCCTTTAGATCTTGCAAAACTTCAAATCCCAGTATGTCCAGACAGCAAATGGCTGTCTGGACATGCTGGGAGTTGTAGTTTTGCAACAGCTGGAGGCACACAACTACAACTCCCAGCATGGCCAGACAGCCGTTTGCAGCTGCGCATGCTGGAAGTTATGGTTTTGCAACATCTGGAGGACCACAGTTTAGGGACCACTACACAGTGGTCTCCAAACTGTAGTCCTCCAGATGTTGCAGGTTTGGAGACCACTGTGTAGTGTAGTTCCTAAACTGTGGACCTCCAGATGTTGCAAAACTACAACTCCCAGCATGCCCAGACTGTCTGACCATGCTGGGAGTTGTAGTTTTGGAACTTGTATGGTGGAGGGCACTTACCCCCGTCATCGGGGATGCCACCTCCGGATCTCCGCACACTCGACGATCCCGTCGCGCCCCTGCACACCCGATCGCTGTTTGGGTTAATTAATTGGGGTCCCGCCGGACACCCCAGGACTTTAGCTAACTAACCCGGTCAGCGCCGCGGGAGCGCTCATTTAATGAGCGAAGATATCGCGTCATCTGCCATATAAAGGCGGTGTTCTGCGCAAAGGGGTTAAGGACCACAGGTTTTTCAGTTTTTGCACTTTCATTTTTTCCACATGACCTTCTAGAAAATCCTAACTCTTTCAATTGTGCACCTACAGACTCATATGAAGGCTTATTTTTTGCGCCACCAATAATTTCACCACAAAATTTACAGCGAACCCAGAAAAAAATATTTTTGGAACAAAACTGGAAAAAAAAAAGCCATTTTGTAACTATTGAGGGCTTCCAATTCTACGCAGTGCACTTCTCGGTAAAAATGACACCATATATTTATTCTGTAGATGATATAAATGATACCAAATTTATATAGGTTTTCTTTATTTTACTACTTACAAATTTTGCTGCCTGTAGTTATTTTTTTTTTTTTTTATGTTTAAAATTGTCATCTTCTGACCCTTATAACTTTTTATTTTTAATTCAAGGAGTATTTTATTGAAAATACAGAACAGCAAGCATAATCAGTGCAAACAAGGGCCCACAATAAAATAAAGCCTAAAGATGAAAATGTACAGCTTATCTCATCGAGCTCCGTATAGTAAAAAAAAGAAACCAGCAAACTAAGAGAATAAGACCAAAAAGGATATAGGGAACCATGTGAGGGGACAGGGTGGGAGAGACCAAGGATAGCAAAAATATATGGAGAAAGTATTAGGGAGAAAGGGTGGAGTAACAGGAAGTGTGTGAGGTCTTGAAGACGAAAAGCCAAGAAGTAGGAAGGAGATCAGTGAGGGAGGTGATGAGGAGGAAAGGCCAAACTGCAAGAAACGAAGGGAGGCAGCAAAGACCATCCAGAGGTATCAGCGCCTAGTATATTGCTCCGAGGAGCCATGGAGGTCGGCTAAGCATTCTTCTAATCCCTGGAGATATAGAACTTCGCGGAGCCAGTCAGTAATGGTAGGAGGGGTCTGAGATTTCCAATGTCTAGGTATGACTCTTCTAGCTGCTGCAAGAAGCATGCCAGTGAGGCCTTTCCTCAAGGATTCAGGGGAGCCAGGCAACATAGAGGAGTAGTGCCTGTGGGGTGCTCGCCAGCTGGGCTCCAGTGATATCAGTTATGAGAGCTCTAACAGAGGACCAAAAGTCAGCTAGCAAGGGATAGGTCAACCACACATGAGTTAGAGTTCCCGTGCCTCTGTTACACCTCCAGCATACGTCCGGGACAGACTGGTAGAAACGATGGAGCAGGGCTGGAACCCTGTACCACCTAGAAAGCAATTTATTTATTTATTAGCAGTTTCCTGCAGAGCTACTGTCCTGGAGGCCTTGTGACAGAGCATAAATGAGGTCGCCCATTCCTCCTTGCTGGGGGTGTAGTAGAGTTCCCCAACCAAAGCTCATTGATAAGGTAGTAATGTCTGGGAGTCCCGATTACGAAGCAAAGCATAGAGCAAGGAAATCATGAGTCGGTCTATCAGAACTCAAACAGAGCCATTCAAATGGGAGGGTTTCCCTATGTAATTCACCCAGAACCCGCCACTTATCATAGAAATGGCGAAGTTGAAGGTACTGAAACATACATGGGGCAGAGGGAGTAGTGGAGCAAACAATGTCCGAGAGGGGTTTCAAGGAGGAGGAGTGGAAGACCCTGGTAATGGGGAGGGCAGACACTGGAGGGTGGCAAGAAAACCTCCCGGGAAAGAACGCAGAGTAAAGTCCGGGTTCCCCATCAGGGGGGGGGGTCAGGGGCCCTACTTTGGAAAGATGATGGAGGCAGGAGGACCTGGGAAACAAAGGGGAGTAGTTGTTTAGAGCCTACTGTCCAGTATGATGGGTGGATCCAGGATAATGAGGTGAGAGGGAAGGGTGAGAGCTCAGATTCCAACCGGACCCATAATTTAACAGAGGCTGAGTGGAAGCTGTCAAGTATACGGGCTGCTATGGCAAGCCAGGTAATAGGTGTATGGGTCAGGGAATGCTAGACCACCATCTGCTTTAGGCCAGGGTATCTTTAGAGATCCGACCATACAGACTTTGTGAAAAGTGCGGTTAAGGGTCGGAAGAAGGCCCAAGAGAGCATCACTGGCAAAGTCTGAAACAGATAACGCAGTCGGGGAAGCAAGTTCATCTTCAGTATATTAATACGCCCTATCCACAAAAAATCTTTACAATCCTACTTAGCAAGATCCCGTTTAAATTGGGCTAGCAACGGGGTGAGATTTAAATCCACTATACGGGTAAGGTCTATGGGTATAAGGACCCCAAACTAACTGAAAGTAGTAGTATGCCAGGAAAAAGGGAAGCTCCCGCAGAGCCTGAGGGCCCGGGCAGAGTCCAAGGAAACATTCATTGCAACACTTTTAGATAGATTGATCTTATAGTTGCTTACCGCAGTAAACTCTCTATAGCCGAGAGGAGCGCTGGGAAGCGAGGTCTCGGGGGAGGAGATATAGAGGAGGTCATCTTCAAAAGCAGAGCACTTAAAGTCGAGATCTCGTACCTCTATGCCTCGAATGTCCTCATTAAGGTGAATTGCCTGTAGCAAATGTTCCAATACCAGGACATAGAGCAGGGGGGACAGGGGGCAACCCTGTCTGGTGCCATTACGGATAGAGGGATGGAGAGGGACCCATTAATGCGTATCCTAGCAGTAGGGTGACAATACAGGGCAAGAATGCGGTGGAGAGCTAAAGGACCCAGACCTAGATGCTCCAGCACACCCCAACTCACACGGTCAAAAGCCTTTTCAGCGTCAAGGGATAAGACCATACAAGGAAACTTAATCACCTGAGCATGATGAATAAGTGAGAATGTTTTAAGGGTATTATCACGGGCCTCCCTACCAGGGACAAAGCCCACTTGGTCTAGGTGGATCAGGGACTTCAAGAGGGGATAGACACATCACTATAAGCTTCACATAAAGCTTGGCGTCTACATTCAGGAGTGAAATAGGTCGGTAACTTTGGCAGAGATTGGGATCTTTGCCATCTTTAGGGATCACCGCAAGAAACGCAGTTAGGAAGGATTCAGGGAAGTGGGAGATACAACATTAAAGGCTTTCAGGAGGCTAGGGGACAAGTCTGCTTGGTGCGTTTTATAGAAGCAACTGGAATAGCCATCAGGGCCTGGGGATTTACCGGAAGGAGATAAGAAAGTAGGTTGCTCCTCTCTGCTCTCAGCTCTGGATTTGTATGGATGCACAAACCGTCAAGACTGGCCCGCACCATATTGATATGAAGGAAAAGAGAGGGGGGTTTGGCGATGCCTGACCCCCTCTCATATTACCTGGCTGCAGTCATCTCCTGCGTACTAGATTGCTTTCACCATTATACAGACAAACAATGGGTACAATTTGAGGGTACTATATTGAATCAAAACCCCAAATTCTTACTTTGGCTCCCGCAATACATCTCTTCCACTAAAGATGTGGCCAGTCTCCCAGGCTGTCCTTAACTCAATCGTTCACACTCACAATACATATCTTAGTCATCTTTCGCTCTTCTCCCCAGACGGCCCCCTTACCCCATTATTTGACAACCTGGCTTTTCCCCCGGCCTTATCTACGAGCCCCTTCCTCACCTTCCAAAGGGGAGATGGCACTTGTTTTTCCAAATTAATATCTCAGACATCGTTGAAGAGCCTACCTGATCTCTTACAGGAGACCGAGGTGACTATCCACTTACTCTTTCAATACGCACAACTCAGTCACTTTTTACCTGTCTAACAAAAGGAAGCTATCCCTTCATCGTCCACTCACCAACTTTGAAAACCTCTGTGTTTCCTCGCATAAAATCAACCATAAAATCCGTGTCCTTTACTCTCTCCTCCTACATGCATTTACAAGCGATCCGCTCCCATTCCGGTTAGGCTGGGAAAAAGAAATAGGACATCAATTCACGGAGGAAGATTGGACCAGGGCTCTGAATCAATGCCACCGCACCTCCATCTCTTGTAAAGCACAATAAATCAACTATAAAGTTCTAACGAGATGGTACAGAGTGCCATCCCTACTCGCCAAATTCTATCCAGATGTTCCAGATACGAGCTGAAGATGTGGAGGTGTAGGTGGCACTATGCTTCATGTTTGGCTGACCTGCCCCCACTTATCTACATACTGGGCTCAAGTTATAGATATAATACATCGTATCACATTGACCTAGCTCCCCCCCACGCCAGAAGTCATCCTACTCACCATCCTTCCTGCTCACATACCCAAGCATACGTCCAAACTAATATCGTTTCTGTTGCTTGCGGCCCCCATCCATTACCTCTTCCCCCATCCAAGAATCCTCCCATCTACACAGGATGGAAGAATTGCTAGCTGACTCCAAAAATCAGATAGACAAATACAACACCGTCTGGCACCCTTGGACACATTTTACATCCTCTAGGGACTATAAGTCCATGTATCTTTCACTCGGAAACATACGTCCCCCAAGCCCTACAGCACGCCCGATTTCCGGTGCTCCCTCTACCTAAACAGCCCATTTTTCACAAATAGCCACCATGCCTCATTGCTTTGGCATGTTGTTCTGAAGCCCTCCTGACCCGCTGGGTAAGTCTTACAACCTCTTTCTTACGAACCTAGTAGTCTTCCTCGTTCCTATTCCCTTCTGTCCCTTTGGAACCCTTTCCTGTCTCTTCTTCCTCCTTCTTTCTGTCCTCATCTCCTCTTCTTCCCATATGTTGCTTACACCAACCACATTGTTGATTGTACCTACCCTGATCACATAGAAGCTCGGACCATGTACCTTGAGTTGACTAATTGATGTTTGAATTGTCATGTCTTTAACTATTCACTTTAATGTATTCAACATCCTGTCTTGTTACTGAATACCTGACTTTATTTAGTGATGGTACGCATCATATGTGTGTACCCTATCGACAACCACGTTTCTTACGATGCCTGTTTATTGATGGTGTTTTTGTACTTTACTTGAACTTTGTACTTTGAATAAAATTAATAAAACGTTAATATTAAAAAAAATTAAAAAAAAGTAGGTAGCTCCAACTCTTCCACCGTGAACGGACGTTCTAGGTCCGCAAGGGTGAATGGTGACAATGAGGGCTGGGCAGTACGATTTAGGTAAGAAAGAACCTCTTGTGAGGAGGTGGGAGGCACCCCCCCCCCCCCTTACCCATCAGGTCATAGAGGCCCGAGTAGTAGGAGTGGAAAGCATAGAGAATGTTGCCCGTGAGATGCTCTAGATGACCTGAAGTTTTTTTTTAATTGACGGGACAAATAAGAGCAGCTCTTTTATCTCTTAAAGCCCGTAACCAGCCTTGTTACCCCACTCGTAGTGAGAGGCTGAGCACATGAGGCGGAAGCACATGAGGGGTGCACGGCTACAGAGGGTGCCATTCCCCCTAAGTTGCACAAAAAAAACCACAAATAGCCAGCACAACTACCTGATACACGGGTGCACGCTGTTGTGGCACATACAGAGTATACAAAAAAGGAAGGTTGCAGCAGCATACTTGGTAAAAAAAAAAATGGAGGCTCTTAGCGCACTAATTGATCAAAACGTGTCCCCCCCCATCCACCATGCGGAGGTGGCCTCATTTTGGATGGGTCCCTAACATACATTATGGGGGACATTTATCATTCAATATAGACGTTTTTTTCCGTCTATCCTTGGTGCTGGAATGTCGCAGTCATGTAAATTTAGCGACTTATATGCGACTTTTTGAATAGAAGTTTCCTAGCGTTTTGCGTAGCAGTACACAGTTTTCTGATTTAGACAGCTCTGCACCCTTATTTATCACATGCGACCTTTGTAATAGACAGGCACGTCTGGAACACCATCAGTTCCAGGCACATAGCAGTGTAGGGACGGTATCACAGAGAGCGTTGAGAACCCCTCCTGGAACAGGAAAAACTTCTGGGGCATCTTCGGGACCTCTGCGGGCATGGAGTGGCCGGATTCAGGGAAGAGACTATCCCCGGCCGCGGGTCAGATTGGAACGGCAGATGTGGGTTTCGCAAAAATTCGTCCAAGTGCGGCAAGTCCATTGTGGGCAAACCTAGCATTTGTAGGAACATGGGCAAGTCCGCAGGACGCCGAAGCGTCACCAATTTATCATCCAGTTGGACAGAGAGGGCAAAGGGGAAGCCCCGGCAATAGGGAATGTTCCGGTTTAGTTGAAGAGTCAGGAGAGGTTTCAGAGCAGCCCGTTGTCTCAAGGTGTAACGGGAAAGATCAGAAAAGATTTGAAGTAGGGTCCCCTCAAAGACCAAATCCGGGAGCTGTCGGGCTTTTTGCATGATAGTCTCTTTGGGAGTATAGTAGTGTAGGCGACAGATCACATCTCGTGGTTTAAGGGGTTCAGCACTTTGCGGGCGCAAGGCTCTGTGCGCTTTGTCCATTTCAATAGCAAAGTAGGAGGAGTAAAAATGGGGGGGTATTTTGAGAGCGCTACTGTCAGATGGCGATAGTTGAAGTCAAGAAACGGTATGAGCCAGCACTTATGCAGGACTAACTTTTATTGAAAAAAGAAGTCAAGAAGTAAAAACAGAACGCGTTTCGGCGCTCGCTGGCGCCTTCCTCAGGTCCACAATCATATCTACAGAAGAAAAATATACATAGAATATCAAAATACATCAATGGAAAATCAAACCATCTGGATGAAAGAGTACAAAGCAAATGGACAATAAATAAGAATAGTGGTGATCAGGATGATTGTGGTCTAAAAACAGTAAGATGATAAGTAAGACAGCAGGTAGAACCACTTGTAATATGTAATAAAATCTATTATAATACAAAATAAAAAGAACACACATAAATAAAAAGGGGAGCCTATGAGAGAGGAATTTCGATCTGTCCCCTAGCATGTAAATATGGACATAGAACATTGGCCGTCATTCATAGCAGTAAATGTAGACCGCCGATGGCAGTCTAGAGGGTGGGTGGCAGAGTGTTAGAGGTTTGGAGTGGGAGCCACATTATGGTGGTATAATCAGAAGGGCAGGTGGCCCCACTGTGTGTAAAGTAGCCAGCTTGAGAGTTTTTTTTTTTTTTAGGGACTTCAGTGGCTATCCAATGAACAGGCAGGGCCAGAGCTGCTGAGGCCGGGTGTATAGTATGATATGCCTGTGACTGCTTGCGGGCATATGGCCGGGGAACAAAGTTCCCCAGATCGCCGCAGGTTGGTGGGTGGGAGAGAGATAGATGTGTCCTGGTCAGGCAAAGTCCGGTGTCTCCAGGGAGTCGCAGGGTGGCCCTGAGAGCCGGGGCCCAGAGCTGGGGGGGCCACTGCATCCTCCATGGAGAGAAAGAGAAGGGGAACCCTTTTGGGAGGCCCCTGAGCAGGAGGGAGGCTGTCTGAGAGGGGGACTTGGTGCCACTGCAGCCATTTCAGTGGCTTCCTCCATGTCCCCAGTGTCCCAGGTCATCAGGGAGTAGGCTGGGGTCACACTGTAGGGCTGGGCAGCAGGGTTCAGGGGCACTGGAGACTGTGGCAGCCCGCTCTCTGCATGCTTTGGTGCAGGGGGCTGTGGTTATGGCAGCCAGTCATGAGAACAGCCAGGGGGTGGGGCCAAGAAGTCGTCAGCCGGCACAGTAGGTGGCAGTCTGCTGGAGGGAGTCGGCGCCGGGCCAGGGGTGCTGCGGTCCGGAGCCAATAACTCCTCTTGTATTGAAAAGTAGCTTGTGATGGGAACCCCCGAGGCAGCAGGAGTTCCTCCAGATTTAGGTATCTTCTTATTGCGTTTGGCCCCCATAAGAACACTGAAATCCCCGGGTACAAGGCGGTCAGGGACGGAGCTCAAGTACAGGAAGTCTTCATAGATGCATGGCTAGACATGCCCCCCCCCCCTATAACTTTTTTATTTTTCCGTATACGGGGTGGTATAAGGGCTCTTTTCTGGGCTGTGATCTGAAGTTTTTATCGGTACCATAATTGTTTTGATCAGACTTTTAGGGTAAACAAAATAACCAAAAATACGCAATTTTGGGCTTTGGAATTTTATTACTTGTACGCCATTAACCGTGCGGTTTAATTAACCTTTTATTTTTATTTTATTTATTTTTTTAGTTCTGACATTTACGCATGCTACGTTACTACGTTTATTATGTTAAATATATATATTTTTTAATATGGGATTTGGTAAAAGGGGGTGATTTCAACTTTTAATAAGGAAGGGGTTAATGTGTGTTTTTTTTTTTTTCTCAGACATGGATCGTCCCCCTGCGATCGTGCTGTGGGGGGTGGGGTGGGGGCCTTCGCGATCAACAGTGTGCCTCCAGTTGTTGCAAAACTACAACTCCCAGCATACTCAGACAGACAAGGGCTGTAGGGCATGCTGGGAGTTGTAGTTTTGTAACAGCTGGAGACACACAGATGTAATTTTTTAATTCTAGATACTGATCAATGCTATGCTATAGGAGCCTATAGCACAGCACTGATCAGTGTTATCGGTGCTCCATTACCACAGGATGCTAAGACCTGCATTATTGGAGCACCAGTCAGACAGGATAGACGATCAGCTCCACTGAGCTTCGGCAGATTGCCATTTTAGACGCTGCTATCAATTTTGATTGCCGCATCAAAAGGGTTAATGCCAGACATTACATGGATCAGCAATGTCTGGCATTAGCCAGTGAAGCTAGATAGATATAGACACACAGATACACACACATATATATATATATATATATATATATATATATATATATATATATATATAATAGACACACAGATACATACACACACACACACACACACACACACACACATATATATATATACACACACACACACTGGATTTTCTGCTGCAGATTTTCTAATGGTAAGGATATAATGATCTAATGATAAGCCACAGCAGAAAATCAGCAGCAGTAAATTTGCTAATAGATGTGTGAGAATGTACCTTTAGGGATGTTCTAGTAGTAAAATACATTTTTGTTTTATTGTTGATCTTCCTGTAGCAGGGATTGACTTGTCACCCAAGTTACAAGAGTAAAAGCCCATTTACACAGGTGAATTATTGGGCAAATGAAAGATCCTAGAAATGAAAATTTTGGTCCGAAAATGACTTGCCCTCCCAACTTTTTTTTATTTATTTTATTTTTTTAGTTTCTGTATAAATGCATTAGCTGACCCTAAACTACAAATCCTAGCATCCCCTAACACAGCCTACGACTCTGCAGCTGACCCAAAACAAAACTACAACTCCCAGCATGTTGCGCTATATAGAGCAGTGCTTTGCATTTCTAGCTGGCGCAGAACTACTACAACTCTCAGCAGTCAATGACAACTACCAAACAGCACATGCATAAGGGAATAAGACCATAAATTAAAGTGCTCTACAGCAGTACATAAAGCTTATTCATTTGTTACCCCTTATGCATTGCTAGTATTTGTCATTGCCTGCACTGGATGCCATTGGTACACAGGGGAGGGGGACACTCTGGCTGTCACTGGTTCAAATTGGGGGACACTGGCAGTCACTAGTACAGATGGGGGGTACTGTGGCGTTCTACAGCTCTTATCATGACCAGACAGCTGAAGGCTGTAAGAGATGGGAGTTGTAGTTCTGCATCAGACCTAGCAGACACAAAGTATTGGACAGTGTGTATTGGTGTTCCCTAACCTGTGGATCTCCAACCGTTGCAAAACTACAACTCCCATCATGCCTTAACAACTGAAGGCTGTAAGGGTACAATGGGAATTGTAGTTTTACAACCTTTGGTCTATATAACCCACAGTTTGACATTCCCATAGTGACCCATAGCACAAGCTTTAGAAAGCCATTGAGGAGGCACATAACATGATGGTATAGGTATGTGATATAGCACAGTAATAAGGATTACACATCATCACATTAGATATAGTAATCACATGGAGAAGCTACAGATCCCATATAACAGCCAGAGACCAGTGACCCATTGTAAGGACATCTGTACACTAAACACCTGTAGGAACATAATTCGAGTGCTCCCCCCTTCTGGGTTGCTATGATTTTTGTTGTATCACACACACCTTGGTGTCATGCGCAGGGTGTACACAGGTAATGGCTCACATACAGCAGTGACTGCAATACACCCTCAGACACAGAATGTTTGATGTCACAATCAAGCGATCAGTCGTGTATGGAAGCGGTTGGCGGCCGAACATCGCTCTGAGTAATCGGGATATGCGACTGGCTGTGATAAATTTAATGGTCTACACAATTGATTGATTAAGCCTTGTAAAGGCTCTGTAAATGAGCACAGATCTTGCTTACCAGCACTCATTTGTTGCCCCCCAGCCCCCCCCCCGTCGATCTGTGTAAATGGGCCATTATAGAGATTTCCAACATTCTCAGCAGACCCAGATCATCTCTGCAAAGACCCAGCAGCTGATTGCAGCTACCGGACACCCAGCCATTATATGATTGCAAAAAGAGTAAGTAGGAAGCCTTATGGTGTGCACTCAGCACTCATTCATTGCTATGAATACAGTGATTGGGCAGGCAGGGACAGATTCTCACTGAAGAGCCTGGTTGTCACGGATAGCCATATCTTCTCTCCTGCAGTTGCACAACTGTTATCCACTTTGCAAACTCTGCAAGAACATTTAGAAACAACCTTGCAGAGTAAAAATTTTATTTTCTGATTGTAGATTTTGTATCTATTTTTTGTACATGCTTATGGGGACAGCCATCTTAACTGAGTTGCTTTTAACAGCATTCAGAAATATACTTTACAGTAGCCATATGGACAATAGGAACATCTAACCTGGAAAAAAGGTTTGTGGGAAAGCCTTCTAAGCTATGGGACCCATGCAGAAGTTCACTGCAGGGATGGGAAGGAGGAAAGCTGTAACTATGACATGTTGTGAATGGCATATCCTCTGTTATCCATATATAGAGGATGCCTGTCATTGTAGTTCTGTGAAGGGATTTCTACAGAACAGGAAGTGAACTTATTATTATAAGGTTTGATAGCCTGAATGAAAGCTGCAGGATTTCACAGTTTTTTTTAGAGAGTACCTGACATTGTCTTTTTTTAATTTTTTATTCTTTTCTCCTCAGCGATTTCCCCCTTAATGCTAACCCCCCTGCTTTTTATCTTTTTTATTTATTTTCTTCACCATTATTTTCCCCTGTATCTTCGGCTCACTGATAGTGAGCTCCAGCACTCCTAAGGGGGCGATCCCCTGGAAGCGCAATGTCATCTGAAGACCTGCCGGGAGAACATCCACCCTCACTCTTCTATGCTGCGTCCCTAGTGCGAGCACAGCATAGAAGAATCACCCAATCATGGCACTGCTTTTCCATCCCCTCCTCTCTGTATGTGTAACACAGAGAGGAGGGGGATAGGAGTGGGGCAGCGATGACCCAGTCTGTTCGTACCGGCACTTGGGTCCTCATATGCGGTAATGTACACAGTGCTCACTCTCTGCCTGTTTGATTGACAGGGCAAAAAGCGAGTGCGGTGCTGAGACCAGGTTCCACTTGCACTTTCTGAGTTTAAACAGGCCAGCAGGAGACCGAACTGCGGCAGTGAGACCAGCAGTGAGGCGGGACCTGAGATGGAGCCCCCTGGCGGCCAGAACTTTTTAAACAAAAAAACGTAACTTTTTTTTTATATTGAAAAGTTCATTTGTAAAAAGCTACAACGTATAAAAAAAAAACTTTATTTAAACTACAGGTGATTTTCTAAAGACACATCATCTTAAAGGGGTTACGTGTGTGTGTGTATAATATATTTAACCCCTAAGGATAATGGACGGAAATGTACATCCTTGTTCCCTGACACTTACTACACCAGTACGTACATTTCAAGTCCTAAGCCATGACTGCTTCATACTCTGCGGGTCCCAGCTATGAGCATCCCGCCAGTAATGGCGGACATCAGGGATCATGCTGATGCCTGCCATTAAACCTTCAGATTCTGTGATTTATACTAATCACGGCATCTGAAATATTATCGGTGCTTAGTCAGACTCATCAGACCACCTGCTGCATAACCGTGGGGGTCCAATGAGTCAAAATGGCAATCCTCTTCTATGGTGTAAAAAACAAAACCCTCCAAAAGTTGCCAAAATGCAAATTTTTCTTTTCTTTTTATTTTTTTTTTATTTATTTTTTTTAGTTTTCCACAAAATATTTTTGGGTTTGCCATGAGGTGTCATTAAAAAGCACAAAAAACAAGCTCTGGCAAAACAAGTTATGGCTCTTATGACAAGTAGGAAAAAAATGAAAATACAAAAATGAAACTGGCTGTGTCTTCACAAGTCTGTTCACATGTACAGTATCCTGCGCATATTTGTTACGCAGGATTGGAAGGGGCAGATATAATGTAAACTAATTAAACACCCCACTAAATCTGCAGCTTCAAAACCTGCACATTAAATATGCACAGGATACGGTTTGTGTGAATAGGCCCTAAGGTGTTAAATTTGGCGAGTAATTGTTTTTTAGGTCCCTAGGTAGTTACATAAGCCTGGAAAGATGTGCATAGACTATGGAAATTGCAAGTTGTAACAAACTTGTGTTTCCATAAGTAGTAATTGTTGTGCTTGCATGTTTGACCTGTCCTTGTCAAAATAACATTTTGTGTGTTAGGTGCTACTCAAAGTATACCTTTTTGTGCTAGCGACCAAGACAATCGCATAGACTTACTTTGTAAGCTTGTCTTGGTCATGTAGCACAACTGGGAGAGAAGATGCTTAGCGTACTCTTCTCAGAGCTCCTTCTAGCAATCTGTAGGGGTCTGAACACTAAGACATGTCCCAACATGTCAAAACAGTACCAATTTAAGCAAAACAGGTTTTTATTTATTTATGTATGTATTTTCTTTTTAGATGTCCATACATACAAACATGAAATACTATGCCTATCTGAGAATTGATCACAGTAAGACAACACAGTGCCGTTGGGTGAGCAAAGAGGGACTCCCAAGGCCGGGATCTCACTGGATCCTGTATATATGGAGATTCACAGAAGAGTTTAGCGCCTTTTAGGACTATAAAACTGAATTTTATTAATTAACGTAATACCTCAAAAGACTATCACACAAAAAAATATTAATAAAGGTAAATGTGCAAAAAAGTTTAATAACCACAACTGCGCTGTGTATGCTATAGGAGATAGTATAATGAGCAAAAATGGATGTAATGTATGCTGATACAGAAATGGAAGCAATAAACGTGTATCTGTGGGGGGAAATAAAGATCTGGATTGATGGATGTGATGCTACTGAGGAGGGAATGTGCCCACCCTAGTAAGCTGAACCTCCCTTAACTGGCCCTGCCTTTTGAGGGACCCATTTCCTTAACAGGATGGCCTCAACCACGGTGACGTTCCCTTCCTGTGGCTAAGTGCTCAGGAGAAAAAAATAAACATAGTTATTTAAAGGGTACCTCTCATCAAAAAAACTTTTGATATATTATAGATTAATGTATGCAGAATAACTTTACAATTGCATGTTATTAAAAAATATGCTTCTTTCTATTACATTTTCCACTTTGAAGAAATTACCACTAGGGGTCTCCCTACCAGTCCTGGCAGCAAGCATTTCAGACTCATGCTGGAGTCCTAAACATTACAAGCTGCCAGTCTGCTTTGTTCACAAAGGAGAACACTCAGAACTGCCAGCCTTCTTTGTTCACAGCCTGTTTGGCTGTGAACAAAGCAGGCTGGCAGCTCTGAGTGTTTAGGACTCCAGCATGAGTCAGAAAGGCTTGCTGACGGGACTGATCAGGAAAATACAATAGAAAGAAGCATATTTTTCATTAACATGCTATTGGAAAGTTATTCAACATTCATTTAATCTAAAATATATCAAAAGTTTATTTGATGAGAGTTACCCTTTAACCCCTTAAGGACCAGGCCATTTTACACCTTAAGGACCGGAGCGTTTTTTGCAATTCTGACCACTGTCACTTTAAACATTAATAACTCTGGAATGCTTTTAGTTATCATTCTGATTCCGAGATTGTTTTTTCGTGACATATTCTACTTTAACTTAGTGGTAAAATTTTATGGTAACTTGCATCCTTTCTTGGTGAAAAATCCCAAAATTTGATGAAAAAAATGAAAATTTTGCATTTTTCTAACTTTGAAGCTCTCTGCTTGTAAGGAAAATTGATATTCAAAATATATTTTTTTTGGGTTCACATATACAATATGTCTACTTTATGTTTGCATCATAAAATTTATGAGTTTTTACTTTTGGAAGACACCAGAGGGCTTCAAAGTTCAGCAGCAATTTTGAAATTTTTCACAACATTTTCAAACTCACTATTTTTCAGGGACCAGTTCAGTTTTGAAGTGGATTTGAAGGGTCTTCATATTAGAAATACCCCATAAAAGACCCCATTATAAAAACTACACCCCCCAAAGTATTCAAAATGACATTCAGTAAGTGTATTAACCCTTTAGGTGTTTCACAGGAATAGCAGCAAAGTGAAGGAGAAAATTCAAAATCTTCATTTTTTACACTCGCATGTTCTTGTAGACCCAATTTTTGAATTTTTGCAAGGGGTAAAAAGGAGAAAATTTGTACTTGTATTTGTAGCCCAATTTCTCTCGAGTAAGCATATACCTCATATGTCTATGTTAATTGTTCGGCGGGCGCAGTAGAGGGCTCAGAAGGGAAGGAGCGACAAATGGTTTTTGGGGGGCATGCCGCATTTAGGAAGCCCCTATGGTGCCAGGACAGCAAAAAAAAAAAAAAACACATGGCATACCATTTTGGAAACTAGACCCCTCGGGGAACATAACAAGGGGTGAAGTGAACCTTAATACCCTACAGGTGATTCACGACTTTTGCATATGTAAAAAAAATATATATATTTTTTACCTAAAATGCTTGGTTTCCCAAAAATTTTACATTTTTAAAAAGGGTAATAGCAGAAAATACCCCCCAAAATTTGAAGCCCAATTTCTCCCGATACAGAAAACACCTCGCATGGGGGTGAAAAGTGCTCTGCTGGCGCACTACAGGTCTCAGAAGAGAAGGAGTAACATTTGGCTTTTTGAAAGCAAATTTTGCTCTGGGGGCATGCCGCATTTAGAAAGCCCCTATGGTGCCAGAACAGCAAAAAAAAACAAACACATGGCATACCATTTTGGAAACTAGACCCCTCGGGGAACGTAACAAGGGGTAATGTGAACCTTAATACGTAGGGTATTAAGGTTCACATTACCCCTTGTTACGTTCCCCGAGGGGTCTAGTTTCCAAAATGGTATGCCATGTGTTTGTTTTTTTTTGCAGTTTTTTTTTGTTGTTTTTTTTTTGCTGTTTTTTGCTGTTTCCCAGGTGTTTCACGACTTTTGCATATGTAAAAAAATATATATTTTTTTTACCTAAAATGCTTGGTTTCCCAAAATTTTTACAATTTTAAAAAGGGTAATAGCAGAAAATACCCCCCAAAATTTGAAGCCCAATTTCTCCCGATTCAGAAAACACCCCATATGGGGGTGAAAAGTGCTCTGCTGGCGCACTACAGGTCTCAGAAGAGGAGGAGTCACATTTGGCTTTTTGAAAGCGAATTTTGCTCTGGGGGCATGCCGCATTTAGGAAGCCCCTATGGTGCCAGGACAGCAAAAAAAAAACACATGGCATACCATTTTGGAAACTAGACCCCTCGGGGAACGTAACAAGGGGTAATTTGAACCTTAATACCCTACAGGTGTTTCACGACTTTTGCATATGTAAAAAAATATATATTTTTTTTACCTAAAATGCTTGTTTTCCCAAAAATTTTACATTTTTTAAAAGGGTAATAGCAGAAAATACCCCCCAAAATTTGTTAGGCAATTTCTCCCGAGTACGGCGATACCCCAAATGTGGCCCTAAACTGTTGCCTTGAAAGACGACAGGGCTCCAAAGTGAGAGCGCCATGCGCATTTGAGGCCTAAATTAGGGACTTGCATAGGGGTGGACATAGGGGTATTCTACGCCAGTGATTCCCAAACAGGGTGCCTCCAGCTGTTGTAAAACTTCCAGCATGCCTAGACAGTCAACGGCTATCTGGCAATACTGGGAGTAGTTGTTTTGCAACAGCTGGAGGCTCCGTTTTGGAAACAGTGGCGTACCAGACGTTTTTCATTTTTATTGGGGAGCGGGGCTGTGTAGGGGTATGTGTATATGTAGTGTTTTTTACTTTTTATTTTATTTTGTGTTAGTGTAGTGTAGTGTTTTTAGGGTACAGTCGCACGGGCGGGGGTTCACAGTAGTTTCTCGCTGGCAGTTTGAGCTGCGGCAGAAAATTTGATGCAGCTCAAACTTGCAGCCGGATACTTACTGTAATCCTCCGCCCATGTGAGTGTACCCTGTACATTCACATTGGGGGGGGGGGGGGGGGGGGGTGACATCCAGCTGTTGCAAAACTACAACTCCCAGCATGTATGGTCTATCAGTGCATGCTGGGAGTTGTAGTTTTGCAACCGCTGGAGGCTCCGTTTTGGAAACAGTGGCGTACCAGACGTTTTTCATTTTTATTGGGGAGCGGGGCTGTGTAGGGGTATGTGTATATGTAGTGTTTTTTACTTTTTATTTTATTGTGTGTTAGTGTAGTGTAGTGTTTTTAGGGTACAGTCGCACGGGCGGGGGTTCACAGTAGTTTCTCGCTGACAGTTTGAGCTGCGGCAGAAATTATGCCGCACCTCAAACTTGCAGCCGGATACTTACTGTAATCCTCCGCCCATGTGAGTGTACCCTGTACATTCACATTGGGGGGGGGGGGAACATCCAGCTGTTGCAAAACTACAACTCTCAGCACGTACGGTCTATCAGTGCATGCTGGGAGTTGTAGTTTTGCAACAGCTGGAGGCACACTGGTTGTGAAACACCGAGTTTGGAAACAAACTCAGTGTTTTGCAACCAGTGTGCCTTCAGCTGTTGCAAAAGCTACAACCCCCAGCATGTACGGACAGCGGAAGGGCATGCTGGGTGTTGTAGTTATGCAACAGCTGGAGGCATACTACTTTGGCTGGGGATGCTGGGGATTGTAGTTATGCAACAGCTGGAGACACACTGGTTTGCTACTTAACTCAGTGTGCCTTCAGCTGTTGCAAAACTACAACTCTCAGCAGTCACCGACAGCCAACGGGCATGCTGGGAGTTGTAGTTATGCAACCACCAGATGCACCACTACAACTCCCAGCATGCACTTTAGCTGATTGTGCAAGCTGGGAGTTGTAGTTATACAACAGCTGAAGGTACACTTTTCCATAGAAAGAATGTGCCTCCAGCTGTTGCAAAACTACAAGTCCCAGCATGCCCATAAGGGAATGCTGGGAGTTGTGGTGGTCTGCCTCCTGCTGTTGCATAACTACAGCTCCCAGCATGCCCTTTTTGCATGCTGGGAGCTGTTGCTAAGCAACAGCAGGAGGCTGTCACTCACCTCCAACGATCCTCGCCGCACATGTCAATCCCTCGTCTTCGCCGCCGCCGCTGCTCCTGGGGCCCCGATCCCAACAGGGACGCCGGGGATCGGGGTCCCCAGCACCCGGGGTGCACGTCCCGCACCCGCTCACGTCCTCCGGAAGAGGGGCGGAGCGGATTGCGGGAGTGACACCCGCAGCAGGCGCCCTGATTGGTCGGCCGGTAATCCGGCCGACGAATCAGGGCGATCGTGAGGTGGCACCAGTGCCACCTCACCCCTGCTGGCTCTGGCTGTTCGGGGCCGTCTCTGACGATATGGATAGCGGATGCGTGATATACCCTGAGCTTAACCCAAGGGTTGTGTTTTTTTTCACCTTTAATTTCTGCCCCTGTGTATTGCTGTAGGAGATTACGATAATTAATACATCTACCTTCATCACTACCTAGTATTTAAATAACTATGTTTATTTTTTTCTCCTGAGCACTTAGCCACAGGAAGGGAACGTCACCGTGGTTGAGGCCATCCTGTTAAAGTGTACCTCTCATCAAATAAACTTTTGATATATTTTTGATTAATGAATGTTGAATAACTTTCCAATAGCATGTTAATGAAAAATATGCTTCTTTCTATTGTATTTTTCCCGATCAGTCCTGTCAGCAAGCATTTCTTACTCATGCTGGAGTCCTAAACACTCAGAGCTGCCAGCCTGCTTTGTTCACAGCCAAACAGGCTGTGAACAAAGCAGTCTGGCAGCTCTGAGTGTTCTCCTTTGTGAACAAAGCAGACTGGCAGCTCATAGTGTTTAGGACTCCAGCATGAGTCTGAAATGCTTGCTGCCAGGACTGGTAGGGAGACCCCTAGTGGTAATTTCTTCAAAGTGGAAAATTAAATAGAAAAAAGCATATTTTTTAATAACATGCAATTGTAAAGTTATTCTGCATACATTAATCTATAATATATCAAAAGTTTTTTTTAATGAGAGGTACCCATTAAGTAGATGGGTCCCTCAAAAGGCAGGGCCAGTTAAGGGGGGTTCATCTTACTAGGGTGGGCACATTCCCTCCTCAGTAGCATCATATCCATCAATCCAGATCTTCTTTTTTTTCCCCCGCCGATACACGTTTATTGCTTCCATTTCCGTATCAGCATACATTACATCCATTTTTGCTCATTATCCTATCTCCTATAGCATACACAGCGCAGTTGTGGTTCTTATACTTTTTTGCACATTTACCTTTATTTATATTTTTTTGTGTGATAGTCTTTTGAGGTATTAAGTTAATTAATAAAATTCCGTTTTATGGTCCTAAAAGGCTCTAAACTCTACTGTGAATCTCTATCTGAGAATTGACTCCAGATGTGTGGACAATAGTTTGGGTTTGTCAGATTGTTAACCACCTAGTTATGCAAACAAAATGCTACCCAGTGCAACAGTTCATCTAGATTCCTCTTGTGTAAATGGAAGGCCTTTAAAGGGGTACTCCGGTGAAAAACTATTTTTTTTCTAATCGAATGTTGCCAGAAAGTTAAACAGATATGTTAATTACTTATGTTTAAAAATACAGAGGAAGTTGTATACAGTGGTCACTCAACATACGATGGTAATTCGTTCCAAACGACCCATCGTTTGTCGAATCTATCGTATGTTGAGGGATTCGTGCAATGTAAAAAGTGCATTTAATACTCACCTGTCCCCGCCGCTCCAGACCGCGTCCTCACCACTCCCGATGCTGTCCCAGGGGCTCCCGATGCTGTCCCGCTGCTCCGGCGTCGTCTTCAGGATCCTCCGGTGTCTTCCGCATCTTCTCCGGTGTCCAGGCCTCGCTTTCTGGTGACGTTATTACGCACGGCGTGCGCAGCGACGTAATAACAACGCCGGAAAGCGAGGCCCGGACCCCGGAGAAGATGCAGAAGAAATCGGAGGATCGCGAAGTGGACCCGGAGCAGCGGGAATAGGTAAGTGAACCTGTCCGGGATGCTTAAACTGCTATCTGACAGCAGCTTAAGCATTTTGCGCTGTCGGATAGCAGTTAATGCGATGGCCCCGACATATAAAAGCATTGTATGTCGATGCTGACATCGACATGCGATGGCCTCTGAGAGGCCATGGTATGTCAATTTGATCATATGTCGGGGCCATCGCATGTCGGGGGGTTACTGCAGTTCTTTTCTGTCTGACCACAGTGTTCTCTGCTGACTCCTCTGTCCATGTCAAGAACTGCCCATAGCAGGAGAGATTTGCTATGGGGAAATGCGCCTTCTCTGGACATTTCCACACACGGACAGAGGTGTCAGCAGAGAGCACTGTAAGAACTATAAAACTTCCTCTGTAGTATAAAACAACTGATGAGTACTGGAAGGATTAAGGTTTTTAAATAGAAGTAATTTACAAATCTGTTTAAACTTTCTGGCAGCAGTTGATAAGAAAAAAAAAAATTTCCACCAGCATACCCCTTTAAACTCTTAAGGACTCAGGGTGTACGTGTACGCCCTGAGCCCGGTCCCAGTGTGAAAAACGGGTTCACGCCGTGACCCCACATCACACCGGGACATTAGCCGGGACCCTGGGCTAACAGCGTGCGGCACCGATCGTTGTGCCGCGCGCTGTTAACCCTTCAGACGCGGCGATCAAAGTTGACCGCCGCGTCTGAAAACGAAATTAAACGCTTCCCGGCAACTCAGTCGGGCTGATCGGGACATCACGATAAAATCGCGATGTTCCAATCAGCTGGGACGCAGGCGGAAGTCCCCTTACCTCTCTCCGTGACGTCCGATCGTCGATTGATTGCTCTAAGCCTGAGCTACAGGCTTGAGCAATCAAGCCCCTATCACGCTGATCCCTGCAAACCTATGGCTTTGCAGGGATCAGCATAGGAGATCAGTGTGTGCAGTGCTTTAGCTCCCTATGGGAGCTATAGCACTGCAAAAAAAAGTGAAAAAAAAAAGTTAACAAAGGTCATTTAACCCCTTCCCTAATAAAAGTTTGAATCACCCCCCTTTTCCCATAAAAAAAACCTGCGTAAATAAAAATTAACATATGTGGTATTGCCGCGTGCGTAAATGTCCGAACTATAAAATGATATCATTAATTAAACTGCACGGTCAATGTCGTACGCGCAAAAAAATTCCAAAGTCCGTATTTTTGGTCACTTTTTATATAATAAAAAAATGAATAAAAAGCGATCAAAAAGTCCGATCAACACAAAAATGGTACCAATAAAACCTTCAGAACACGGCGCAAAAAATGAGCCCTCATACCGGCCCATACGCGAAAAAATAAAAGTTACAGGGGTCAGAAGATGACAATTTTTAACATATACATTTTCCTGCATGTAGCTATGATTTTTTTCAGAAGTGCGACAAAATTAAACCTATATAAGTAGGGTACCATTTTAACCGTACGGACCTACAGAATAAAGATAAGGTGTAATTTTGACCAAAAAATGCACTGCGTAGAAACGGAAGCCCCCAAAAGTTCCAAAATGAAATTTTTTCTTCAATTTTGTCGCACAATGAATTTTTTTTTTCCCGTTTCGCCGTGGATTTTTAGGTAAAATGACTAATGTCACTGCAAAGTAGAATTGGTGGCGCAAAAAAAATAAGCCATCATATGGATTTTTAGGTGCAAAATTGAAAGCGTTATGATTTTTAGAAGGTGATGAGGAAAAAATGAAAATGCAAAAACGGAAAAGTCCTTAAGGGGTTAACTAATTCTGCCCACCAGGTTCAATGCATGCAGCTTCCAGTTCTCATAGAAAAAGGTAAATTATCCAGGGACGATTTGTGGTGGTCGAGGGCTCCTTGGGTGGTAAACCCCTCCTTCTGTGTAATGTGTATGCTCCGAACACGACCCAGATCCTCTTTTTGCGTCGGGTTCTCGCGCGGTTACACAAATACTCGCCCTCCGTCTGACTTTTTGGTGGCGATTTCAATCAGTTTTTTTCCCCCTCCATGGACCGTCACTCTGCCCTGGGTAGCCCTGTACCTTCCTGTCAATTGCGGCTTGCTTCATTGTTCCTTTGTCTGATTCGGTCCGCTTCACTCTATGACCTGTGGCGGATCATTCACCCTACTGATAAGTCGTACTCATTTTACTCTCATCCACATAAACTGCTCACACGCATAGACTATTTTTTCGGTAACTTACCCATGGTGCGCATACTCTCTACTGCTTCCCTAGATCCTATTTCTTGGTCGGACCATAGTCCGGTGATTCTTTCATTTTCCCCTTTCTCCTCTTTCCCCCGGCGCTGCCATTGGCGCCTCAATGACTCATTGCTCTAGTCTCTTCCCTCCCAGGACTCGATCCAGGCCTCTATAGTTGAATACTTTTCCCTTAACCAGGGTTCTGTCTCCTCTCAGGCGGTCCTTTGGGAAGCTCATAAATCCTGTCATTAGGGGGCATTGCATTGCCCTAGGCTCCCGTTAGAAACGCTCTGGCTTGGCCCGAGCCCGGGAGTTGCAGACTCAAATCCACGCACTGGAAGCGGATTTGCTGACTACTCACTCTCTCTCGGTTCTGAGGCGTCTGGTCGCGGCGTGTGCCCAGCTGGGAGAACTCGCTCTTCATAAAGTGGAGCGTCAGCTTCTTTATGCCAAGCAACGCTTCTATGAAAAGGGCAATAAGGCCCACTCATTACTTGCCAGACGATTGAGAGACCGTGCCGCTGCCCAGACTCCCTCGGCTCTGAGAGATCCCTCGGGAACTCTTCACTACCACCCTGACACTATCTCTAGACTGTTTACTGACTATTACTCTAAACTTTACTCTCTTCCTTCTCAACTTCCCTCTGACCCCGGGGAGCGAGATACCCTACTGAACTCCTTTCTTGCAAATTGCCACCTCCCCTCTCTCACTCCCACTGACCTGGCGGCTCTTAATGCTCCGATCACGTTGGAGGAGTTGGCGGAGGTCCTTAAATCACTGCCTTCAGGATGCTCCCCGGGACCTGACGGCTTTACTTATCTGTATTATAAGACTTTTTCTGCTCTGCTTCTACCTCATCTGGTTTCTCTCTTCAATTCCTTCCTGGGGGGAGAGAGGATAACGCAGTCTTTATTACACTCGTTGCTCACCCTTATTCCTAAACCAGGGAAGGACCCTCACGATTGTTCTAGCTATAGGCCTATTGCCTTGCTGAACACTGATCTCAAATTGTTCTCTAAGGTCCTAGCTGCCCATCTCGGTTGCCTCCTCCCATCTCTCATTCACAAGGACCAGGTGGGTTTTATACCCTGCAGACAGTGGGGGACAACACGAGGCGGGTGATTGATTTGATAGATCTGATTAATAAACTGTCTGAGCAGGCCGTTGTCCTTAGTTTGGATGTGGAAAAGGCCTTTGATAGACTGGGCTGGCCTTTTCTTTTTGCCACTCTGCCAAGTTTGGGTTTTCGGGTGCCTTTCTTACAGCGCTGCGGGGTCTTTACTCCTCACCCACGGCTTCCCTGAAGCTTCCTCATGCTTCTTCCACCCCCCTTCCCCTGTATAACGGCACCAGACAGGGGTGTCCGCTCTCCCCTTTGATTTTTGCTTTATGTATTGAGCCCCTTGCTGCTATGATTAGGGGGAGTGCGGACATCACGGGTGTCACTCTACGTGATGGGGAATTCAAAATCTCTTTTTGCTGACGATATCCTTCTCACTCTTACCAAACCTGTTCTTTCTCTACCTAACCTTCATAAAGTTTTACACATTTTTGGCACTGTCTCTGGCTATAAGGTTAACCTTTCTAAATCTGAAGTTCTCCCCTTTAACCTTCCGTCCCCCCTTTCTGCTCGACTCAGGGATGCTTATTCATTCCGATGGTCTCCCTCTGCTATCACTTATCTTGGTATCCGACTTACTTCCAGCTACTCTACCCTTTATTCCACTAACTACACCCCCCTGTTCCAACAGCTGCGCGTACTCATGGATAACTGGCATTCTAAATATATCTTTTTATTTACTTTTTATTTTTTTATAGCGGTGGTTAAGATGACTATACTTCCCAAGCTGCTCTACTTTCTTGAGACTCTCCCGGTCAGGGTGCCTTTGGTGGCGCTGAAGGCCTTCCAGTCCTCTGTCTTCCGGTTTATCTGGGGTGGTAAATGGCATCTGCTTCCTATGTCGGTAATGTTTGGCTGCGTGGACATCCTACCCCGCGTATAGCCGCTGGATGGAGCTGGAGAAGCTGTGGCTGGCTCCGATTCATCCCAATACCTTCCTTTTGAGTCGCGCCCTTCCTTGCCCCCACCTAGCCCCTTGTTGGGCCCCATGTCCTTTTCCCGTTATGTTTGGGGGTACTGCTCTAGGAAGTTTCAACTGTTCTCTCGTGCATCTCCCTTGCTTTCATTTCTCTATCAGCCTGCTTTCCCACTGGGTCTAACTTCCCCTATGGTGAGGGAATGGGGGGGGGGGGGAGAGAGAGTAGAGGACTTTTCTGTTGGGCCGAACTGGTTCGAGAGATGCGATCCCTGGAATCCCTCACTGCCTCTCTTAACAATACTGTGCCTGTATTTCTCTCTGTCTGGGAACCCTGGGATAGATTTGTGGACCGGCAGCCTCCTTAGCTTTCCCCCTCCCTGTTTCCCGCCCCTCCTCCCCCCCCTTTGTTTCTTCCCCCCCCCCCCTCTTTTCTCTGTTGTACCCCGTCTTTGTTGTCCTCTGTTTCTTTGTGTCTTCTGGTGTTTAGTTATCCCGAGGTCTGGTTTTGAATGACTCTACTAATGAATCCTACTGGACTGTCCTAGAGATTTATACCATTTATATTCATGTTCTCCTTATTGCTTACCGATGTCTGGGATTGGTTTTGGATTCTTGCTGTTATTTGCATGTACTCTGTGTCCCCTTATTTCTGTATTCTAAAACTTTAATAAAAATTTACAGTTTAAAAAAATAAAAAGGTAGATTAAACATTGACAATTTTCACCGAAAATGATTTGCACTACTTTTTGTGTGTTTTTTAGATACTTTTTAGATCCTTTCTAGATACCTTTACATGAGGGATGAGACTTGTCAGGAAAAGGGAGTAGGGCTTAAATGCATCTGTGCACCATAAATAATTCTAGAATTTTGACATAAAGTAAGCCAACAAATAGGGGACCTAAACTTAGACTATACCTTTTTAAAAGTGCTGAATTGATTGAACCACTTGAGCCACTTTAATAAATCTGGCACACTGTTAAAGAAGATATCCTGCACGGGGCCCCGATTCTGCTCAAGGAAGTGCTGTTTCGCAGCCAGCAAGTCAGCTGGTGGAAACAAGCCCCCTCCATTTATCTTTATGGGAGAGGTGGAGACATAGCGTTCACATGTCTCCGTCTCTCCCATAGAGATGCATGGAGGGGGCGTGCTTCAACCAGCTGTAGCATTTGGTACGAAACATGCTCTAGCAGAGCCAGGGCCCCATACAGGAGATAGCGATCAGACATTTACTGATGGACATCTTTAAAGCTTTCTTGTGTTAAGACAGCATTACTAAATCTGCCAGAGTGAGCTTTTTTGATCTTTTTTATTGATAATTTCACTTTTCACTCTCACACATAAATCCTATAGCATGTGTATTTTGTATTATGCAAAACTATAAAAGATCTTAACAAAAATGTTAAAATATCCTATCCCCCAGATGCGTTGAAGCCCTAATAGTATACTGTCAGATGGGTCGTGAGGAAGAGCCATACGTGAGCATTTCCCGCAAAAAGCATTTACGTGGTTGGGGAGTGTCTGAAGAAGAAGAACGAGAAGTTGGACATTCATTGAGAAGACTAGCTACTCACCGTAATGCCTTTAAGCGCACGGCTGTTATTCAGGCCTTCCTTGGTTCAACGCCTCAACTTACCCTTCAACTGTACATCTGTGTGTTGCAACGATATGTCCCAGCAGCTCGAGGTGAGGTCATGTATAAGCCTTAAAGGGGTAGTCCCATCTCAACTAATGTAGTTAACGTTTTGGAGCATGTCAGGTTAAATATTTATGCAAATACATTTATTAAATGAAATCTGTCGCTTGCACTAACCTGTCTGTACCGACAGCTAGTACAGGTGACACTGATAACAGTATTTACCTTGTGCCGTTCCATGGCGGGGATCTCCTGTAATCTTCTTCTCTGTTAAGCTGCAGCTCCTTCCCTGCTTGGGGCACTGGCAGAGCTTACTGACATCGCCACTGCTGTTCTCTTGCAGCGGGACCCAGCAGGGAGCAGCAGCGGGGACGTCACTAAGCTCTGCTCATGCCTCAAGCCGGGCCGGAGCTGCAGCTTAAAGGAGATGATTACTGGAGATCCCAGCCACGGAACGGGAAAAGGTAAGTACCATTGTCATCCAGTACCGACAGGTTAGTGCAGGTGACAATTTCCTTTAAGCTATCTTTCCCCCTCTTAATATTCCTGCTCCTTTCCTCCCCTTGTTGCCCCACAGGTTTTACTATGTTAATTGAGATGGGAATACCGTTTTAATTTATGATTGCTTTATAGCAGAAATCTCCAACCCAAGACTCATTTACAATCTCCAGCATGCCTGGGAAATGAAAACAAGAGGTTCTTCTGAATAGTGTTTATTTCCCTGTGTTCCTTTTTAGGTCACTTTTGTTTAATTTTCTATATATTTTATTATTTGTACCTGGCCTGTTCCTAGATCCTGTCTCTGCCTGTTCACATTGCTTCTGTAACTGGTCATTTGTTATTCTTAAACCTTGTTTGACCTAGTTTTTGACACTTATTACAGGAGTCCTTTGCGACTGTTTAAGGCTACAAAAACAACTTGCATGATTACCAAACATTAGATTCTAAAGAAAAAAGACTATAGGGTAGATTTCTTAATCCTTGTGCAGAGGAGTAGTTACCCATAGGAGCAATAGAACAGAAGCAGCTGGAAAAATTTTAAGAGCCTACGAGAATAAACTTGTTCGAGATAGGAAAAAACTATTTAGCTAACTAAAACAGTTAATGGCGAGGTAAAAAGGGGAAAGTGTTCATACTACTTAACCCCTTAAGGACCAGGCCTATTTTCACTGTTGGACCAGAGCGTTTTTTTGCACATCTGACCACTGTCACTTTAAGCATTAATAACTCTGGGATGCTTTTACCTTTCATTCTAATTCCAAGACTGTCTTTTCGTGACATATTCTACTTTATGTTAGTGGTAAAATGTTGTCGATACTTGCATCATTTCTTGGTGAAAAATTCCATGAAAAATTTGATGAAAAAATTTAAAATTTTGCATTTTTCTAACTTTGAAGCTCTCTGCTTGTAAGGAAAATAGACATTCCAAATAAATTATATTTTGATTCACAAATACAATATGTCTACTTTATGTTTGCATCATAAAGTTGACATGTTTTTACTTTTGGAAGACACCAGAGGGCTTCAAAGTTCAGCAGCAATTTTCCAATTTTTCACTAAATTTTCAAAATCAGAATTTTTCACGGACCAGTTCAGGTTTGAAGTGGATTTGAAGGGCCTTCCTATTAGAAATACCCCACAAATGACCCAATTATAAAAACTGCACCCCTCAAAGTATTCAGTAAGTGTATTAACCCTTTAGGTGTTTCACAGGAATAACAGCAAAATAAAGGAGAACATTCAAATTCTTCATTTTATACACTCGCATGTTCTTGTAGACCCAGTTTTTGAATTTTTACAAGAGGTAAAAGGAGACAAATCCTCTCAAAATTTGTAACCCAATTTCTCTCGAGTAAGGAAATTCCTCATATGCGTATGTCAAGTGTTCGGCGGGTGCAGTAGAGGGCTCAGAGTGGGAAGGAGCAACAATGGGATTTTGGAGAGTGAGTTTTTCTGAAATGGTTTTTGGGGGGCATGTCACATTTAGGAAGCCCCTCATGGTGCCAGAACAGCAGAAAAAAAAACACATGGCATACCATTTTGGAAACTACACCCCTCAAGGCACATAACAAGGAGTCCAGTGAGCCTTAACACCCCACAGGTGTTTGATGTGTTTGATGACTTTTTGTTAAAGTCGGATGTGTAAATGAAAAAGAAAATGTTTTCACTAAAGTGCAGTTTTTTCCCCCAAATGTACCATTTTTATAAAGGGTAATGGGAGAAAATGCCCTCCAAAATTTGTAACCTCATCTCTTCTGAGTATGGAAACATCCCATGTTAGGAAGTAAAATGCTCTGCGGGCGAACTACAATGCTCAGAAGAGAAGGAGTCACATTTGGCTTTTTGAAAGCAAATTTTGCTGAAATGGTTTTTGGGAGGCATGTCGCATTTAGGAAGCCCCTATGGTGCCAGAACAGCAAAAAAAAACAACACATGGCATACTATTTTGGAAACTACACCCCTCAAGGAGCGTAACAAGGGGTACAGTGAGCCTTAACGCTTCACAGGTATTTCACGACTTTTTGTTAAAGTTGAATGTATAAATGAAGAAAAAAACTTGTTTTCACTAAAATGCAGTTTTTTCCCCAAATTTTACATTTTTACAAGGGGTAATGGGAGAAAATTACCCCCAAAATGTGTAACCCCATTTCTTCTGAGTATGGAAATACCCCATGTGTGGACGTCAAGTGCTCTGCTGTCGCACTACAATGCTCAGAAGAGGAGGAGCACCATTGAGCTTTTGGAAAGGGAATTTGTTTGTAATGGAATTCGAGGGCCAAGTGAGCCCCCGTGGTGCCAGAACAGTGCCCCCCCCCAACATGTGACCCCATTTTGGAAACTACACCCCTCACAGAATTTAATAAGGGGTGCAGTGAGTATTTACACTCCACTGGTGTTTGACAGATCTTTGGAACAGTGGACTGAGCAAATGCAAAATTACATTTTTCATTTTCACGGACCACTGTTCCAGAAAACTGTCAGACACCTGTGGGCCGTAAATTCTCACTGTACCCCTTATAACATTACGTGAGGGGTGTAGTTTCCAAAAGAGGGGTCACATGTGGGAGGGGTCCATTGTTCTGGCACTATGGGGGCTTTGTAAACACACATGGCCTTTAATTCCGGACAAATTTTCTCTTCAAAATCCCAATGGCGCTCTTTCTCTTCTGAGCATTGTAGTTCGCCCGCAGAGCACTTTACATCCACATATGGGGTATGTTCTTACTCAGAAGAAATGGGGTTACAAATTTGTGGGGCTTTTTATTCCTATTTTCCCTTGTGAAAATGAAAAATTTAGGGTAACACCAGCATTTTAGTGACGTTTTTTTATTTATTTTTTTATTTTCCCATCCAACTTTAATGAAAATTCGTCAAACACCTGTTGAGTGTTAAGGCTCACTATACACCTTGTTACATTCTGTGAGGGGTGTAGTTTCCAAAATGGGGTCACATGTGGGTATTTATTTTTTTGCGTTTATGTCAGAACCGCTGTAAAATCAGCCACCCCTGTGCAAATCACCAATTTAGGCCTCAAATGTACATAGTGCACTCTCACTCCTAAGCCTTATTATGCGCCCGCAGAGCATTTTACGCCCACATATGGGGTATTTCAGTTCTGACCATTGGCAGGGGATAGGAGGAGATCGCAGCACTGCGACCTAGCTCCTATCCCTCAGGATGATCAGGGCTGTCCCTGACCTCTCCGATCAGCCCGGAATAGCAGAATATCGCGTGCCTGAATTGACATGTGATTTTCTGCGATCGCCAACATGGGGGTGGTTACAGGAACTGTCCAGAGCAGGATAGGTTTGCTATGGGGATTTGCTCCTGCTCTGGACAGTTCCTGACATGGACAGAGGTGTCAGCAGAGAGCACTGTGGTCAGAAAGAAAAGAGATTCAAAACGAAAAGAACTTACTGTTGGGCATACAGCAGCTGATAAATGCTGGAAGGATAAAGATTTTTAAATAATACCCTTTTAACTAGTAAAATTGCAACAGAGAGAACAGTTGCCATAGAAAGTAAAAAGAGACCAAAAATTTTCTTCACCTACATTAATAATAAGAAACTTAAAACTGAAAATGTTGGCCCCTTAAGAAATAATTTAGATGTAATGGTTGAGGAGGAGGCGGAAAAAGCCAATCCACTGAATGCCTTTTTCTCTACTGTATTACACAGGAAAATTTAATGTCAGATAAAAGGGGAGGGAGAACGTAAATTCTCCTGCAAGTCTCGCCTGCTTAACTCAACACGAAGTGCGGTGCTGCCTTAGTAACATAAAAACACACATATCACTGTGCCCGGATGGCATCCATCCCAGGGTTTTGCAGGAATTAAGGAAATAATATATAACAGGTTATGGATACCAGATATTACAGGTTATGGATACATTGATCCAGGGATTTATTCTGATTGCCATATTGGAGTCAGAAAGAAATTCTTTCTCTGTCATAGGGCAATCAGCCTCGTGGTGTTTTTTTGCCTTTCTCTTGATCAAACAGTAGTTTTTTTTTTTTTTACTGCAAAATCTAATGGATATGGACAGCTCAACAACAAAAATTGTATGAGGTTAACTGGGCACACCTGTACCTGCAGGTGTGAAAAAGACTAAAAGAAAACAATAGGATCCCAGTCCTCAAATACACAATGGATACTTGGCAGGATATAATAAGAGGTATTTAAAGGGTATCTCCCTCCATCCATTTTTTTTCTGTCCCTGCCTATTGCCCATCTATCCCTAACCCCCTCTCTGCCTTTACATTTTTTTTTTTTTTACTATATTAAAATGGCTTTTTGTCTGCCTAGCAGTGTGCTCACTACTAGGCAGACTTCCCCAGCAGGCGTGACATCACTGATGCCTGCTGGGGCCGACACTTCCGCCCTTAGTTCACTATACAGGGTGCCTCCAGCTGTTTCATCACTACAACTCCCAGCTTGCCCTGACATCTACTGGCTGTCAGGGCATTCTGGGAGTTGTAGTGGTGAAACAGCTGGAGGCACCCTGTGGTGAAAACAATAACTTTGTTAGCACAGCAGTGCTACTCCACTCCCGGAGCAGCGGCGGCGCTCTCCCGAACCCTGCTCCCTCCCCCTCCCACCATGCCTCTAGTGCTGAGCGCTCCTGCTGAGCAGCGGCGGCGCTCTCCCGAACCCCGCTCCCCCCCACCATGCCTCTAGTGCTGAGCCCTCCTGCTGAGCAGCGGCGCTCCCCCGAACCCCGCTTCCCCCACCCCATTCCTCTAGTGCAGATTTACCCATCCGGAAGCTCAGCGCAGCAATGAGTGCAGGCCCTGCCTCCGGACAGGGTAAGGGGGCGGGGCCACGTGCGAGGCCAGTGGAGATCTTTAAAAATCTATTAGATTTTTTAATAGAAGTTATTTACAAATCTGTTTAACTTTCTGGAATCAGTTCATTTAAAAAAAAGTTTTCCACTGGAGTAACTCTTAAACATCTTAAGGACCAAGGACGTACCGGTACGTCCTGAGTCCACTCTTGTTCTATAACGCAGGGCCACGGTGCTATTAACCCTTTAGACGCGGCATTCAAAGTTGATGATCGCAGTGTCTAAAGTGAAACTAAACTACCCCCGGCTAGCTCGGCGGGCTGTTCGGGACCATCGCGGCATCCTAAACAGCCCCTTACCTCGCCGCATGCGGAAATGTCCGAATTATAAAAATATATTGTTAAACAGCATGGTCAATGGCGTACGCGCAAAAAAATTCCAATGTCCGAAATTGTGTATTTTTGGTCACTTTTTATATCATGAAAAAGTTCATAAAAAGCGATCAAAAAGTCCAATCAATACAAAAATGGTACCGCTAAAAAATTTAGATCACGGCGCAAAAAATGAGCGCTCACATTGCCCCATACGCAGAAAAATGTAAGTTATAGGGGTCAGAATATGACAATGTTAAACTTATAAATTTTCCTACACAATACAGGAATATGGGTGCACTACTGTGGTAGATGTATACAATGACATTGGCTATCCCTCAACACTGATGTTAAAATTGAGACATTCGCCAGTGTATCCTTATATGAAGGACACACCAGAGCCCGCACACCAACGCCAAGGTTTCTCAAGATGGTGCACCAAAATTAATGCGCCTTGAATACCTTCAAGGCAGCATTAAGGTAGCACCTGTGAGGCCAGGCACCCATATTAGCCAACTCAGATGGGGCTTGCAGCTTGCCTCCCTCCTCCCATTGCATGTGTGCTCAGTCACGCTGGAGGGTATCTGGGAGGAAGTTGTGAGTCGACCGAATGCTGCCGTAATTGCCCACTGGCCCCTGTTTTGCTTATCAAGCACAGGTAGGATTAGCGTTAGGTCTCGCACCATCTTGAGAAACCTTGGCGTTGGTGTGCGGGCTCTGGTGTGTCCTTCATATAAGGATACACTGGCGAATGTCTCAATTTTAACATCAGTGTTGAGGGATAGCCAATGTCATTGTATACATCTACCACAGTAGTGCACCCATATTCCTGTACTGTATTCTAATTGTTACACATCCACACCGTTTATCTGGTGTAGGATTCTATTGTGGCACTTGTAGTCCGCTGCAGGCATCCTCCATTGTATGCACATTTATGCTGGGGATCGCCCTTAGCAACGGACTACAAGGGCAGGATCTGCTCCCCCAGTATAAATGCACAACCGCATTTGGGGTTGAGCACCTCCAGCCATTTGAGACCACGTTTTTTGTTGTTTGTTATAAATTTTCCTGCATGTAGTTTATGATTATATTCAGAAGTACGACAAAATCAAACCTATATAAGTAGGGTATAATTTTAATCGTATGGACTTACAGAATAAAGAGAAGGTGTATGTTTTTAACGAAAAATGTACTGCGTAGAAACTGATGCCCCCAAAATTTACAAAATGGTGTTTTTTCTTCAATTTTGTAGCGCAATGATTTTTTCTTTCCGTTTTGTCGTAGATTTTTGGGTAAAATGACTGTCATTGCAAAGCAGAATTTGTGGTGCAAAAAATAAACCATCATATGGATTTTTAGGTGCAAATTTTTAAGTTATGATTTTTTTAAGGTAGGAAGGAAAAATGAAAGTGCAAAAACAGAAAAACCCCTGGTCCTTAAGGGGTTAACGTAATATTTGGTTGCACACCCTTTGAAAAAAATTACTGAAATCAGTCTCTTCCTATAACCATCAATAAGCTTCTTGCACCACTCAGCCGAAGGTAGGACCACTCTAACTTTGCAAACTGCTCCAGGTCTTGGAAGGGCGCCTTTTCCCAACAGCAATTATAAGATCTCTCCACAGGTGTTCAATGAGATTTAGATCTGGACTCATTGCTGGCCACTTCAGAACTTTCCAGCGCTTTATTGCCATCCATTCCTGGGTGCTTTTTGACGTATGTTTGGGGTCATTGTCCTGCTGGAAGACCCAAGATCTCAGACTCAAATCCAGGCTTCTGACACTGGGCTGTACAGTGCGACCCAAAATCCGTTGGTAATCACCCAGTGCCAGAGGCAGCAAAACTACCCCAAAACATCATTGAACCTCCACCATATTTCACTGTAGGTTCTGTGTTCTTTTTTATTTTTTTATTTTTTTGTAGGCCTCATTCCATTTTCAGTAAACAGTAGAATTATGTGCTTTACCAAAAAGCTTTATCTTGGTCTCATCTGTCCACAAGACATTTTCCCAGAAGGATTTTGCCAAAATGCAGTCTTGCTTTTATATGTCAGTGTCAGCATTGGGGTCCTCCTTGGACTCTTGCCATAGCGTTTTGTTTCATTTAAATGTCGACAGATGAAACTGATACTCCCTGAGCCTGCATGACAGCTTGAATATCTTTTGGAACTTGTTTGGGGCTGCTTAGTCACCATCTGGACTATCCTAAGTTTACACCTTTAATCAATTTTTCTCTTCCATCTACGCCCTGAGAGATTAGCTACAGTGTCATGGGTTGCAAACTTCTTGATAATGTTGCACACTGTGGACAAAGGCAAATCTAGATCTCTGGAGATAGACTTGTACCCTTGAGATTGTTGTTATTTTCCCACAATTTTGGTTCTCAAGTCTTCAGACAGTTCTCTTCTCCTCTTTCTGTTGCCCATGCTTAGTGTGGCACACACAGACACACAATGCAAAGACTAAGTGAACTGCTCTCCTTTTTATCTGCTTTCAGGTGTTCCTTTTATATTGCCCACACCTGTTACTTACCCCGAGTGAGTTTAGAGGAGCATCACATGCTTGAAACAATCTTATTTTTCTACAATTTTGAAAGGGTGCCAATAGTTTTGTCCTATTCTCAATTGCTCCAAGGTACAAAGACCGGAGCACTAAGGTCCCATAAGGGACTGACTACCTAAAACTAAAATGTTATTGTTAGTAAAATTAAGACCTGGTGATTAGTGCTATTTTAACAGCACTAATCACCAGGTCTTAATTTTACTAACAATAACAATAACATTTTAGTTTTAGGTAGTCAGTCCCTTATGGGACCTTAGTGCTCCGGTCTTTTTACCTTGGAGCAATTGTGAATTGGATATAATTTGGTCCCATACTTACCAGGGTATTCTTGTGTTTAGTTCATTACAGGATTCAATTCTCGGAATAGCTACGCACAGGATATGTGCACCACAGTATGGCGGGCTTCCTTAACAAAAAGTGAATCTCGAGGGTTTAGCGCCAGAAGCCATACATGTTTTCTCGACTGAAAACCTACCTCTAAATCAAGTGGACATCCAGTTAGCCTTCAAAAATCAGATTAAATCATACAAGCAATACATTAGATCTTGGTGGGAGGTCACGAGGCTAGGGACATATTTTGCAACAAAGAATAGTGTATAGGGGACTTAGGATCCTCATTATTCCAAACTCACATAGAGAAGACAGTAATTTCATCCAAGAGTGGGAACAAGTACTAACGGAGAATTCCTTACAGATCATTGAGTATCTAGTGGGATACGAGAGGCAATACCTGGTGTCAATCAATATCCAACTAGAGAGACAACTCCAAGATATATAGTAATTTGCGGGTCATCCAGAATATACGATCGTGGAAAGTAAACAACTGAAACATATTCATCAGTTCAAAAATGAGATCAGGGAGAAAAAACACTGCAAATATATACAAGACGTGACCGATTTTTCAACCGGCCAAGTGTATACATACAGTGGGGATCAAAAGTTTGGGCACCCCAGGTAAAAATTAGTATTAATGTGCATAAAGAAGGAAAGATGGAAAAATCTCCAAAAGGCATCAAATTACAGATTAGACATTCTTATAATATATGTCAACAAAAGTTAGATTTTATTTCCATCATTTACACTTTCAATATAACAGAAAACAAAAAAATTGTGTCTGCAAAAGTTTGGGCACCCTGCAGAGTTAATATCTTGTACTTCCCCTTTTGGAAAGTATCACAGCTTGTAAACGCTTTTTGTAGCCAGCCAAGAGTCTTTCAATTCTTGTTTGAGGTATCTTGGCCCATTCTTCCTTACAAAAGTCTTCCAGTTCTTTGAGATTTCTGGGGTGTCTGTCATGCACTGCTCTTTTAAGGTCTATCCATAGATTTTGAATTATGTTGAGGTCAGGAGATTGTGAAGTCCATGGCAAAACCTTCAGTTTATGCCTTTTGATGTAATCCCCCGTGGATTTCGAGGTGTGTTTAGTATCATTATCCATTTTTAGATGCCATCCTCTCTTTAACTTCAGCTTTTTCACAGATGGCATCAAGTTAGCATCCAAAATTTGCTGACATTTTATTGAATCCATTTTTCCTTCTACTCGTGAGATGTTCCCTGTGCCACTGGCTGCAATACAACCCCAAAGCATGATTGATCCACCCCCATGCTTAACAGCTGGATAGAGGTTCTTTTCATTAAATTCTGTTCCCCTTCTTCTCCAAACGTACCTTTGCTCATTCCGGCCAAAAAGTTCAATTTTAACCTAATCTGTCCACAGAACTTGTTTCCAAAATGCATCAGGCTTGTCTATATGTTCATTTGCAAAGTTCAAACGCTGATTTTTGTGGTGAGGACGTAGAAGAGGTTTTCTTCTGATGACCCTTCCATGAAGACCATATTTGTACAAGTATCTCTTTAAAGTGCAATAGTGTACCGCAGCTCCAGTGTCTGCCCGATCTTTCTGGAGGGATTGTGCAGTCAAACGTGTATTTTTAATTTTTTTTTCTCACAATCCTGCAAGCTGTTCTGTCTCTATTTTTCTTGGTCTTCCAGTTCTTGCTTTAACTTTCACTGTTCCTGATGACTGCCATTTCTTAATTACATTCCAAACAGAGGATATTGACAGCTGAAAACATTTTGCGATCTTCTTATAGCCTTCTCCAGCTTTGTGAGCGTCAACTATTTTCAGTTTCAGATTTCTAGACAACTGCTTAGAAGAACCCATGGTGCTGATTGTTGGGGCAAGGTCAGATGAGTTTAGGCATTTAAAACCTTTGAGATTGACATCACCTGGTCTTCCCAGATGATGATTGAGAACAATCCACGACACTGGCAGGTCTCAGCTTTGCAAAGGGGGCAGTGCATGCTATAAATCCTGCAGGATGCCCAAACTTTTGCAGACACCATTTTTTTTCCTGTTATTTTGAAAGTGTGAGTAATGGAAATAAAATCTAACTTTTGTTGACATATTATAAGAATGTCTAATCTGTAATTTGATGCCTTTTGGAGATTTTTAAAATTTTTCCTTGGCTTTTTTATGCACATTAATACAAATTTTTACCTGGGGTTCCCAAACTTTTGATCGCTACTGTACAGGGGCCAACCAAGCGAGAACACACAGGCAAGTTTCAAACCACTTGAAATAGAAATATCAGAGTCTGATACATCATGTACAGAAGGAGGAGCATCTGATACTAACAATCAATGTCCCTCATACAAGAGAAAAAATAAAATGTATAGACCCCACCAACAACAAGCCAAGCGAGCTCCCCTTTTACCCGAGAGGAGCCATGCAGGTCTATGGACAACAATCATGTCAAAACATCAGGAGTCCAACTCCACAATGATACTCTGGTGGTATGTCATCTGCCTCTCAATTTACTCCATCTCAACCCAATGTCATGACAAATATCCCACAAAACAATGAGACAAAATATGGGTCAGACTACCTTACAAGTCCCACCAGGCAATACACTATCTCATGCCTCAAGCTACAATATGACAACAGGGTCAGCCCCCATACCACCTCAGGGACTCAATGCCAACACCCAGTTTTTTAGGACCAAGACTTCCTCCCCTTCCTGGTCTGACTTGAATGAAAGAAATATGTTCCCCACGAATATATACACAGATGGAAAATGTGGAAGTGTCATCACATTCTTTGGGTAATTATGTGGAAGATACATCTGGTGTCTCCCAAGAAACTAATAATGAAGACCAAATGCAGATTTTCAATTTATCCGCAATTATCTTAAATGAAGGTGAACGATCATTATTTAGTAAGGGTTTATCCTTTTACTCCGGTCCCAAAATTTGATGGCTTTAACTGGATTAAGGATAATAATTTATTCCCGAGAAAACTGGTGCTATACAAATGACACCAACAGCTACAGCAGTGCAGTGCTACAATGCAGCTACAGCATGAAGAAAGGGCCAGACATGCGCTTCACGAGTTAATGTTAGCGTGTGAAGGAGGAGAAATAGCATTTGAAGCACCATTCACAGGCTTTAAACCCAAGTCTCAGATGACACCCCCATTCTCCCAATACAACAATATAGAGACATTTGTCCAACATGTCATTTCAGAAATTGAAAAAACTAAATCGGATAGTCATCTGATTAATTCAAACTTGTCTGTAGAGGAGCAAGGAGCCTTGGAGACATTGAGGTCTGACTGGTCAATCATCATTAAGCCATCAGACAAAGGTGGCAATGTATAAACAATCAATGTGTGCAGCTCACAGTCAGGGATCCGAAGTAACCAAGTATGTGGTTAAAGGGCCGATCCCCACTGACCAAAAATATGGGGTATATAGTAAAAAATATTATTAACCACACCTCTAGGATCTCACCATACCAGATGGTACACTGATATTAAAGGGGTACTTCAGTGGAAAACTTTTTTTTTTAAATTAACTGGTGCCAGAAAGTTTAACAGACTTGTCAATTACTTCTATTAAAAAATCTTAATCCTTTCAGTACTTAGTAGCTGCTGAATACTACAGAGGAAATACTTTTCTTTTTGAAACACAGTGCTCTTTGCTGACATCACGAGCACAGTGCTCTCTGCTGACATCTCTGTCCATTTTAGGAACTAAAATGAAACCAACTAAAACACTGCTATTAATTATTAAAGCGCTATTTCTGATTGTTATCTGTTAGTTCGGCAATTTTAATAGTCCGGCAATTTTGGTAATCCGGCATATGATGTTAAATAAAAAAATAGTTGTTAAGATAAATGTTAAATAGTCTCTGTGAAATAGTCTCTGAGATTATCCACCTAGAACAGTTTGTTGTATTATCTCACCAATCCTCCGGCTGCTAGTCTTGTGCTGCGACGGACCAAATGTAAAGTCCTGCGGCTGTTGTAATAGTGCGGGCACCGGAGTCGCTAGTGTGGACAGTTGTGTATACTGTGTGGGACGGTTAATCACAAGGCTTAACCTCTTCAGGACGCAGGGCGTATCCATACGCCCGTGGGAAATCTGGTCCGCACCGCTAGCCTGTGGGGACCGGAGCCGGATGCCTGCTGAAATCGTTCAGCAGGCATCGCGGCATATCGCCCAGGGGGGTCATTATGCCCCCCCATGTCGGCGATGGCCGCAGATCGCTGGACAATTCAGTCCAGCGATCTGCGGCGATTCCGGGTCAATCGGGTCTCCAGTGACCCGGTGACCCAGAATTACAGGCTGTTCGGGGCCGTCTCTGACTTAATTTGACCCCTTCCTCAGTAGACAAAATTATGTGGAGGATAACTAAAGTCCTGCTTAACCTGTCGGGGACGATGAGCGTATGCATACGCCCTTGCGTCCTGATACTTAAGTACGAAGGGCGTATGTATACGCCCGTGGGAATTTCGGTCCCCGGACCGGGGTGACTGCTGATATCGATCAGCAGGCACCCCGCGCAAATGCCCAGGGGGGTCATCAGACCCCCCCCATTTTGGTGATCGACGCAAATCGCAAGTGAATTCACACTTGCTATTTGCGCCGATTTCAGGTCATTACCGGTCTATGGTGACCCGGAATATAAAGGGGATCGCGGTTGTCTAAGACTCCTACAATCCCCCTGAAGGGATAGGAGTGTGGTGGCAGGGGTGCCACCCCTCCTATCCCTGCTATTGCTCGTCAGAAGCGAAGACCAATAGCAGATCGGGGGCGGGTGGGTTAACTTTTGTTTTCCCCGTCCTGCCCACCCACAATAGGGGGGGCAGGACGGGGAAACGACAGAGGACCGGGGACGAAGATCCACCCGGAGGCAGCGGGCGATGGTGACGATGTCATGCAGAAGAAGACGACTGCTCCCTGGATCTTACGGAAGCCGGTAAGTTGCCTAGCAACATCTGGAGGGCTACAGTCTGAGACCACAATACAGTGGTCTCTAACCTGTAGCCCTCCAGATGTTGCAAAACTACAACTCCCGGCATGCCCAGACAGCTGTTTGCTGTCTGGGTATGCTGGGATTTGTAGTTTTGCAACATCTGGAGGGTCACAGTTTGGAGATCACTGTGCAGTGATCTATAAACTGTAGCCCTCCAGATGTTGCAAAACTGCAAATCCCAGCATGCCCAAACAGCAAACAGCTGTCTCGGCATGCTGGGAGTTGTAGTTGCGTACCTTCAGCTGTTGCAACTCATGCTGGGAGTTGTAGTTTTGCAACAGCTGGAGTCACACTGGTTGGAAAATACTGAGTTAGGTAACAGAACCTAACTGAAGGTTTTCTAACCAGTATGCCTCCAGCTGTTGCAAAAGTACAACTCCCAGCATGCACGGTCTGTTTACCCCTTACGAAAAGGAAAAGTTGGGGGCTACACAAGCCTGTTAGTGTAAATTTTTTTTATTTTTTTTACACTAACATGCTGGTGTTGCCCCATACTTTATATTTTCACAAGCGGTAAAAGGAAAAAAAGACCCCCAAAATTTGTTACGCAATTTCTCCTGAGTACGGAAATACCCCATATGTGGGCGTAAAATGCTCTGTGGGCGCACAACAAGGCTTAGGAGTGAGAGCGCACCATGTACATTTAAGGCCTAAATTGGTGATATGCACAGGGGTGGCTGATTTTACAGCATTTCTGACATAAACGCAAAAACATAAATTCCGACATGTGACCCCATTTTGGAAACTACACCCCTCATGGAACGTGACAAGGGGTATAGTGAGCCTTAACACACCACAGGTGTTAGAGGAATTTTCATTACATTTGGATGGGAAAATTTAAATTTTTTTCAGTAACATGCTGGTGTTACCCTAACTTTTTCATTTTCACAAGGGAAAATAGGAAAAAAGCCACCCAAAATGTGTAGCCCCATTTCTCCTGAGTAAGAAAATACCCCATGTGTGGATGTAAAGTGCTCTGCGGGCGAACTACAATGCTCAGAAGAGAAGGAGCGCCATCGAGATTTTGAAGACAAAATTTGTCCGTAATTGAAGGCCATGTGTGTTTACAAAAGCCCCCATAGTGCCAGAACAATGGACCCCCCCCCACATGTGACCGCATTTTGGAAACTACACCCCTCATGTAATGTATTAAGGGGTGCAGTGAGCATTTATGCCCCACAGGTGTCTGACAGATTTTTGGAACAGTGGTCCGTGAAAATGAAAAATTAAATTTTTCATTTGCACAGCCCACTGTTCCAAAGATCTTTCAAACACCAGTGGGGTCTAAATGTGACATGCTCCCCAAAAACCATTTCAGCAAAATTCACTCTCCAAAATCCAATTGTTGGTTCTTCCCTTCTGAGCCCTCTACTGCGTCCGCTGAACACTTGACATACACATGAGGTATTTCCTAACTCGAGAGAAATTGGTTTACAATTTTTGCTGGGCTTTTTCTCCTATTACCACTTGTAAAAATTCAAAAACTGGGTCTACAAGAACATGCGAGTGTAAAAAATGAAGATTTAGAATTTTCTCCTTCACTTTGCTGCTATTCCTGTGCAACACCTAAAGGGTTAACACACTTACTGAATGTCATTTTGGATACTTTGAGGGGTGCAGTTTTTATAATTGGGTCATTTGTAGGGTATTTCTAATATGAATGCCCTTCAAATCCACTTCAAAACTGAACTGGTCCCTGAAAAATTCTGATTTTGAAAATTTTGTGAAAAATTGGAAAATTGCTGCTGAACTTTGAAGCCCTCTGATGTCTTCCAAAAGTAAAAACATGTCAACTTTATGATGCAAATATAAAGTAGACATATTTTATATGTGAATCAATATATAATTTATTTGGAATGTCTATTTTCCTTACAAGCAGAGAGCTTCAAAGTTAGAAAAATGCTACATTTTCTAATTTTTCTTAAAATTTTTGAATTTTTCACCAAGAAATGATGCAAGTATCGACGAAAATTTACCACTACCATAAAGAATATGTCACGAAAAAACTATCTCGGAATCAAATTTAAACGTGAAAGCATCCCAGAGTTATTAATGCTTAAAGTGACAGTGGTCATTTGCAAAAAATGCTCATGTTCTTAGGGTTATAATGGGCTCCGTCCCCAAGGGGTTAAATTGGTCTTCATTAGGATAGAATGAACTCAACCTATGAAATGGACTCGAAAGAATGGATTTTTCAACTTGTAGAGCACTATATAAAACCTGGATTTCTTGGTGTATGTGGCATAAATAAAAAATAAATCTAATTCACATTAATGCAGCAATGAAAAACGGAAATAAATAGACATACATTGTTTTGAGAAGGGAGGTATTCATATATATTTCCTTCCCACAACGTAATAGTGGTAATAGTCCTGATAAAACATAAAATATATAAATGAACAAAATACA
Source organism: Hyla sarda (assembly GCF_029499605.1). Lineage (NCBI taxonomy): Eukaryota > Metazoa > Chordata > Amphibia > Anura > Hylidae > Hyla > Hyla sarda. Next base: position 68,135,120 of record NC_079197.1, on the reverse strand, counting down.
GACATATACCCAAGTGGAGATCAACCCTTATTCACACTAGTAAATTATAGATATCTGTAAAAGGTCCAGGGTCCTCATACATACTCTGCACAAGTCAAATGACATACGACAACCCGATGTGCTCTTTTATAATCTTAGACACTCGTATATATATATCCCAATGCATGTAAATTAATTATGAAAAATATGAAATAAAAATTAAACATAAGAGATGGGTAAAATAAAGAGAAAAATAAATATAAATGAAAATAAAGATTAAGAATAAAGAAAAAAATAGAAATAAAAGTAAATATTTACTTTTATTTCTTTTTTAATATATTTTTTTCTTTATTTTTATTTTTCATCTTTTATTTTCATTTATATTTTTATTTTTTATGTATGTTTTTAGTTTCATATTATTTTTATCTTTATTTTAACTATTTATACATCTCATGTTTTATTTTTATTTCATATTTTTCATAATTCATTTACATGCATTGGGATATATATATATTTGAGTGTCTAAGATTATGGAAGTGCACATTGGGTTGTCGTATGTCATTTGACTTGTGCAGACTATGTACAAGGACCCTGGACCTTTTACAGATATCTATAATTTACTAGTGTGAATAAGGGTTAATCTCCACTTGGGTATATGTCTGTATTTTGTTCATTTATTTGTTTTTTATATTATTATCAGGACTATTACCACTATTAAGTTGTGGGTATGAAATATCTATGAAAACCTCCCCTCTCAAAACAATCTATGTCTATTTTCATTTTTCATTGCTGCATTAATGTGAATTAGATTCTATATATTTATGCCACAAACACCAAGAAATCCAGGTTTTATATAGTGCTCTACAAGTTGAAAAATCCATTCTTTCCGAGTCCATTTCATAGGTTGAGTTAATTCTATCCTAATGAAGACCAAATGTGGACTGACTATTTAAAGAGGACTTTGGTTATCCTCCACATAATTCTGTCTACTGAGGAAGGGGTCGGATTAAGTCCCCTGAAACGCGTCTAGGGCTTTGCATAATCTGAGTATAGCACTAAAAAGACCCACTGCTATTCGGCTACAATTCGCATCAATACCGGCTTTATTCATTACAAAAGACCCGCCTACTACACCTGATCCTCCGTTCCATGTAACGGGAATGCGGTCTGCCTGAGCCACGAGTCATCCACACCTAAACCTCTGATCTGTGTTTGGGAACGCTGTCTGCCAAGCCACGAGTTTCCCTGCTGGAGCCTCCTGCCAAAATAACATATTAACCTGCCTTGTGAGTAATCGTCCCACACAGTATACACAGAGCTTGCAACTGTCCACACTAGAGAGAGCAACTCCAGCGCCCGCACTATAACAACAGGCGCAGGACTTTACATTCAGTCCATCGCAGCATGAGACTAGCGGCCGGAGGATCGGTGAGATAATACAACAAACTGTTCTAGGTGGATAATCTCAGAGACTATTTCACAGAGACTATTTAACATCTATCTTAAAAATTGTTTTTTTATTTAACATCATATGTCGGATTACCAAAATTGCCGGACTATTAAAATTGTCGAACTAACAGACAACATTATAATCAGAAATAGCGCTTTAATAATTAATAGCTGTGTTTTATTTTACCATTAGGGCACAATGGTAAATAAGTATACAATTAGTGCAATATTCAATTAATTTTAACATTATTGTCATTTAAAAAAAAAAATGTCATGCATGTTTTATTTATACATTGATTATTCATTAATATTCATTAATTAATATTGTAATCAATCTATCTCTTTTAATATCATTGTGTACCATCTGGTATGGGGAGATCCTAGAGGTGTTGTTAGTCAAATTTTTTACTATAAAGGTGGCAATGTGGTGGTGATGGACTGGTCTGACTATCTCTATGGTATCCAATTTATTAATGGATACGGAGAAATACGTAAAACTTCCCTTTGACTCCACTGGTCAATATCTAGGGGAGCTGGAGGACTTAAATAACGCAAAAGAAAAACAACTAATTTATACCAATGAATTTAAATATATGTATAATGCACATCCCGCACTGGCAGCTTTTTATGCCCTTCCAAAACGCACAAATCCACTAATCCCATATGAGGATGACCGATTGTCTCGGGTAATAATTGTTTGACGGAGGGGGCCAGTATATATGTAGATCAAACATTGGCGGCATTCGTGACATCTTTACCGTCATACTTACACAACACAAAAGACACTTTGCTCAAGATATCACAGTCACAGGAACAACTTCACCGTCATCTTTTAGATGTTGAGTCACTTTACAGCAACCATTAGGCACTCACTGGGTATCACAGCAGTCTCACATTTTCTTAACACTAGGAACACATTCTTTTCGGAACACAACCTCTTCATTATTGATCTCCTCACATTTGTCCTTACACGCAATAATTTTTTGTTTCATGTCACTTTTTATCACCAGACACAGGGCACCGCTATGGAGTCGTCTTGTGCACCAAATTAAGCTAATTTATTTTTAGGGTGGTGGGAAGACACTAATGTTTTTGGTGAATCATCACAAGAGTTTACTAGTCACATTATTTTTTGGGGTAGGTATATCGACAATGTTTTTTCTTGCGACTGAGATAAGGCACTTTTTGGATGATTTCGTTAGCTTTCCAAACACAAGTCACATTGGTATGTTCTTCACCTCGGAGTTTGGTGGCAAGTTAATCAGCTTCTTGGACCTGAACATTTCCATTGACAAATCAGGAGCCATCCAAACTAAGATCTACAGAAAACCAACCTGTACAAATGCTCTGTTACACTGGCAAAGTTGGCATCCACATACTTTTATGAGCAGTATCCCAGTGGGGTAGTATTTACGTGCACAACGCAATCGCTCTAAAGATGGACAGTTCAAAATAGAATGTAAAGATCTATACATTTTAACAACGTGACTATCCATGGAAACATTTTAAAAACAGCCTATTATAGAGCAAAAAGGAGTGGCAGAGTATTGATCTCAAATATTAGAGAACCAGAAGAATCCAATATTATTTGTTGTATAGGGACCTACAATGGATATACTCGCCAAGTCACAGGAATCTTACTTAGATACTGGCACCTACTTACCATGGATAAAGATCTGGCTAAAGTATTGAGGACCAAACCGAACATCACCTATCGGTGAGGGCACAATTTGAGGGACTATTTAGTCCATAGCCACTTAGACTAGGAAGAATCTGAGGTTTTGGGTGGAACATCATGGTTACCCAATAGACCCATTGGCTCATGTCCATGTGGACATTGCTCCTTTTGCGCCATGATTATGAAAACCAAATCATTTACGAATCCAATTGATGCCCATGTGTATGAAATTCGTCAGTTTATAAATTGCAGTACCAAACATATCATATCTTATTGCTATATGTGACTGTCCAAAAGTCTATGTGGGGAAAACCACCCAACCCTTTAAACGAGGAATATCACAACATCTGAGCACAATCAGAACAGGAACTGATACTTTAGTATCACGTCATATGCACCTGACGCATAATGGTAATCTCCAAGCTCTCCATTTTAACCATCAAACTGTGAAGCTTTTTTGAATATGCATAGATAAGCTTGTTACAGAAATGAATAACAATAGGTCCGTAGACCCGCAACTGAACCAAACAATCAGGTACATCTAACATTTGTATAGCTTACTGACAGATAAGGACTATAGAACAAATACAGTAGTAAGTACAGTGTGCGCAACATTATACTCAAGCACATATACGTGGTCAAGTGGGCCAATGAACCAACAAAACTATCCCCTCAAGCTAACAATGTGACCCCCGCAACCTTAGTCTAGAGTAGATCAATATAAGGAGAAAGTGTGGTTCATATCAGGACTATACAAGGAAGAGGTCCAGGGTTCCCAGACCTTATCAAACAGATCCACCCTGTCTTCCCTAATGGCAGACAACTTCTCGTTTAACATAATGGAATTGACTCTATTAATTACCGCCACAGTCTGAAGAGACGGTTTCCTCCACTGTGAAGCTATGTATACTCGCTTCGCTAAGAGTATATGTTGCATTAGTTTAAACGTACGAAAAGGCATTCTAGAAGGTTTGTGTCCCAGAAGACAGTATATCTGCTCTCTAGGGACCCTGTTAGGAAGAATAGAGGATAGGATATCCAGAACATCTGACCATAACGCTGCCACCACAGGACAGCTCCACCAAGTATGCTAAAGAGTGCCCCTAACCTTGCATCCTCTAAAACACAATGGGGAAATTTCAGGATAGATAGTGTTAAGCACTGTAGGACCTTTATATGTGCAGTGCATAATCTTAATGGAAGTCTCACCTAGTGAAACCTGCCAACTCCCCTTGCTGATCGTGGAGCAACATTCCCTCCATTGAGTCAATGTAAGCGTAGACTGTTGATCCGCCTCCCAATTAGACATAAATTTCAGTTTAGATTCTGCTGGTGGTGAGTTAATGTATGCATACAACAAGGAAAGAAGGCCTGGCACACCAGGTGAGTATAGCATGTGTCGCTCAAAGGATGACAGTTCGAACAGCGTAGTGGGGGCAACCTGAGTACTGTAAAAGGACATTATCTGTCTAGCTCTATAATGTTCAGCCAGTGGTATGTTAAAGTGTTGGCACAACAATCGCAATGTAGGGAGGGTACGACCCACCAGAAAATTATGGAGACAATGAAAGTTATTAGCAGTCCACCATCTGAAATCAGTAGGAGAGAGACCAGGTAGAAAAAGCGGGTGACGAAGAAAGGGAAGAAGAGGAGACGGAACAGTCTGAAGAGAAAACTTAAATCAAACTTGACGCCAGAGGGACAGTGCGTGTAGAGTGACAAGTGCGGAGGAAGGGAGCAAGGAGGTAACCAAGGGGCCTGACCACATCAAGGCCCTCACGGAGTAGGGTGCAGCCAGGGTCTCCTCCAAGCCAACCCATTTGGGAGCCCCAGCCGACATATTAATCTGTGCAAGCTGGGCTAGTCGTGCTGCATAGTAGTATTTAAGTAGGTTGGGAACAGACAGGCCCCCCCATTCGTTTGTGGTAGCGCATTACCGCCCTCTTGATCCTAGGTCTTTTATTGGACCACACATAGGCCATTATATCTTTCTGCAGGGAGAGCAAATCCTTTTTAGGGACAGGGATTGGCAGGGTACAAAATAGATAAAGTATGCGGGCAATATAACCATTCTAATCACATTGATCCTACCCACCCAGGAGATATACGGGAATTCCCATTTTTTAAAATCAGCCCTTAATGAGCTATACATCGGGACATAGTTCGCTTCATACAAGTTGGAAAAGTGGTCAGTTAATCTAACACCAAGGTATTGCAACCCATTAGCGGAGTCCCGAAAACCAAAATTCAAAGCAATGAGATGTCTGGTGTGTGAAGGGACGTTACAGTATAAAGCCTCTGATTTAGTGGCATTAATGCGAAGTCCAGAGACGGAAGCAAACGTCTCTAAGGTTTTAAGGAGGTTGGGCAGGGATGTTAATGGTTTTGTGACAGTGAGCAAAAAATTATCTGCAAAAAGACTACATTTATAATCTCTGTCTCCCAGTCTCACTCCTCCAACGTCCACATTATTGCGAATCTGAGCCGTCAAGGGTTCCATCATAAGGGCGAATAGGGCTGGAGATAGGGGACAACCCTGGCGTGTTCCTCTATGTATATGCAAGGGGGTCGGATCAGTGGAAGGCAGCTTATGGTAAGCCTTCGGGGCGGAATAGATATGCCGAAGAATGTCAATAAACGGCCCACGAAAACCATATTTATGTAATACAGCAAATATATACGGCCATGCTATACTATCAAATGCCTTTTCTATGTCTAATGATAAGGCCATCAATGGCGTATGTGTGGTATTAGACCAATGTATCAAGTTAACAATTTTGCGAACATTTTTCAGGGCCTGCCTGGGACAAATCCCACCTGGTCAGCCTGTACAAGCATGGAGAGATAACGGTTCAATCGCTGAGCCAAGATGTATGTAAGCAATTTGGTATCTAAATTCAATAGCGTGATAGGCCTATAGTTAGCCTTGAGCATACGATCCCTGTTGGGCTTGGGGATGACCATAATGTAGGCGTCCAGAAAATCTGGCGAGATAGGGGCTGATGAATGAAGAGAATTAAATAAGGTGACAAGATGTGGAGCCAGAAGTGTTGAGAATTTTTTATAATAGGCTGCTGAGAAACCGTCTGGTCCCGGTGATTTGCCGTTTTTAAGATTATCTATGGCATCCGTCACCTCTTCCAGGGTGAAGGTGGCGTTAAGAATCTCCAAGGCGTCAGGTTCCAGAGTAGGAAGGACAAGACGAGAAGGAGCAGGAGGCAGGATCAAGAGCAGGAGAGGAGGGGGAAGAAGGCTTAGAGTAAAGTTGAGAATAGAAGGAATAAATAGCAGAATATACCTTATTGGGGTTAGATGTGCGGACACCCGGGCGCAACTGTAGAGTATGGACTCTATTAAAAGATGCCGTGTTGCGTAACAATGAGGCCAACAAGTGGTCTGGTTTGTTTGCAAAGCGGTAGTAGGTAGAGTTCGTCCAACAAACCGCCCTCTCAACCCTACAAGATAGCAATGCGTCCAATTGTACCCGGGTGTCATTCAATGTACTGTAAAGATATGGTGAAGGAGACTGCTGGTGGGCGTATGACAGCCTAGCCAGTTTAGCTTCCAAGGCCACTACATCTGGAACATCATTTTGTCTGAAAAAGGAGGAAATGTCCTCCTCCAACTGTGTCTTGATGCGGGGTATAATGAGGAGCGACTCGTTTAGTCTCCACCTAAAAGGTATCGTGGAGCCATCCGCTAAGCGAAAAGCAGCAAATACAACATCATGGTCTGACCAGACACAGGGAATGTGTCTAGCATAGAGGAGTTTAGGTAACAATAAAGTGTTGGCTAAGACCCAATCTATCCTGGTATATGTGTGTTGAGAGGGGGAGTAATTGGTGTAACCTCTGTTCCCACCATTATGTTCCCTCCAAACGTCTGCTAAATTGTGGCTGATGAATAAGTCTTGTATGCGCCGCTGCTGGGTCCCCGATCTGCGTAGCGGGACCGAGTGAGAGCAATCCAATGTGCTATGTAACACAAAATTTAAGTCTCCAGTCCATATAAGCCAATCGCAGACCAGAGAGCCATACAGTGAGCACATAGAACTAAAGAAGTCGACAGGCGCATCAGTAAGAGTTAATGATGCACAATCTCCTGTCATGCAGTGTGCCCATGATGATAACATAACGACTATCCTGATAAACTATAACATCCTCAACATCCAGAGGGAATGAGTCATGCAGCAGTACAATAACCCCTCCACGTTTAGTGGCATATTTAGACATATAAAATCTTTTATACATTCTATGAAAAAAGAAGTGTGTTTCCTGAATACATATGATGTCAGGACGATGCTTCATGTAGCCTTCCCTCTCTTGTACGGGGAATTAAACCCCCGAACATTGTGTGATATTACATTACACATGAGGAAACATAAGAAACTCTAATGATCGGCACCAAGTACGTATAGCGGAGCCAAGAAAACATGAAGCGCAACACTGTACCAGTCCAATAGGAGACAGTCCAGATCAGGTGAATTCTGGTGTGAGTGGTACCTCTTAGGATAGGGAAACAAAACAGAAAAGGGACAAACAAGACTAACCAACAAAAAACAACAGTATACGAGGAAAGTCGGGCAGATGATCTCCATAGCCCGTCTTACTTCCCCATTCCGAAGCCATCAGGACGGCACACTAGTCCAGACTGAGGTCTGCCACTTCCAAGAAGACAGGGAGTCCAACCAGAGTGCACAGCAAAAATCCCTGAATAACAGGATAGCGTCCAAATAGGGCAACACAAGCCACAGATAGGGGGGGTAGCAGCCAAACAAGTACAGGGGTGTGGAAATTTAAAAAAAAAACTACTTGTCCAAGGGACTAAAGCAGAACACAATCTACTTGTCCCTCAAGAAAATCCACTTGTCCTGGCAGATAAAATAATTTCCACCAAAATAGTCTGATCCCCCCCACTAGACCACCAGGGATAGATATAAGATCCTTTAGACACTGCTGACAGCGGAGATCTAATGGGTTAATAGGTGATCGCAGTATGCCAGGGTATTAGAGGTGGGAGAGCTGTAGCTCCTCTTACACCCGAGCCAAGCCCAGAAAAGTCTAGATGTAACTTTTTGATCACCTTATAAAAAATTTCTCATATGAAGTGACCAAAAATGAGCAATTCTGGACTATTCTTTACATGTACACCGTTCACCGTACGGTTTAATTAACATCATATTTTAATAGTCTGGACATTTCCACATGCAGCGATACCACTTCTTTATTTTTGCACATTATTTTTATTTAAAGAAAATTGGAAACTTTTATTAGGAAAGGGGCTTATTCACATATATACGCACCTTTTAAAATATTTTAATCACTATTTTTCAGTCTTCATAGGGACTTATGTTACTGGGGGGGGTTCTGTTTCTCCAGTTTATATGGTGCATTTTGTGTCAGAAAATGCTGGAAGTTGCATTTAGTTACTAGATAACTACAACTCCCAGCATGCCCTGATACAGCCTATGGTTGTGTGGGTGTTGCAGCATGTTGCACTGTATAGTAGTATAGTTAAGGTTATTGTGTAACATGCTGGGAGTTGTAGTTTTGGTCCGTGTCAGCTGCAGAGCCATAGTCTGTGTCAGGGAATTCTGGGAATTGCAGTTAGTAACTACAACACCCAGCATGCCCTGATGCAGCCTATAGCTCTGCAGCTGACCCGAACCAAAACTACAACTCCCAGCATGTGGCACTTTATAGTTCTACAGTTTAGGTTATGGTCCAACATGCTGGGAGTTGTAGTTTTGGTTCGGGCGTGTTTGTGTGCATCCGTGGGGCTCTTGGTCGTCGGGTGAGTATGAAGGGGGCGGGATTCTGGGGGTGCAATTCAGTGCGGGTGCCACTAAAAATAAATAAAATTAGATGGCACAACTGCCCTAATGCCCGTCTGCTCCTATACAAAACAGTTATGCATACACATATCATACATGCACCAGCCACTGCCCCCATATCATACACACACCCCCGCCACATCATACATTACATACACACATACACTCACACCATACATATACACCATACATATGCACACATCATACATACACCTGCCGCTGCCCACCCCACATCATACATCACATACATACACATCACACTTAGACATCATACACACAACATACATTACATACACATCACACATAGACATCATACACACATACACCCACACCATACATATGCACACATCATACATACACCTGCCGCTGCCCACCCCACATCATACATCACATACATACACATCACACTTAGACATTATACACACATACACTCACACCATACACTCACACCATACATATACACACATCATACATACACCTGCCGCTGCCCACCCCACATCATACATCACATACATACACATCACACTTAGACATCATACACACAACATACATTACATACACATCACACATAGACATTATACACACATACACTCACACCATACATATCCACCAGTGTTTCCCAACCAGGGTGCCTCCAGCTGTTGCAAAACTACAACTCCCAGCATGCCCAGGGCATGCTGGGAGTTGTAGTTTTGCAACAGCTGGAGGCACCCTGGTTGGGAAACACTGATATACACCATACATATGCACACATCATACATACACCTGCTGCTTCCCCTCCCCCCCCCTATCATACATTACATACACATCACACATACACTCACACCATACATATACAACCACCCTTCCTGCCGCCGCCTGTATTCTCGGCCTCCTCACCTGAGCCGCCATGAGTGGACATCAGAGCTGTAGTCACCGCCGGTGTGAGGTGAGATTTCCGTCCTCTCCTCTCTCCCCGCTCTGTGTTTTCCCCGTGAAACCGCCCCGTGGTGGATTAGGTCCTGTGGAGACAGGGGAGGGGGAGGGATAGAGCTGTGTGTGGGGGATGGAGCTGTGCACGGAGCTGTCTACATCCTTTCTCTCACCCTGCTGTGTCTTCTGAGCTCCGTCCATCCTCTGGGAGGGAAGATAAGGGGGCTCTGCAGTCAGCTGGAGGCCGCCGCCCCCTCCATACACTCTGAGTGCTGGTGTGAGGTGTAGACTTCCATCGGCTCCTGCGCCTCACACCGACATTTAAGAAAAATAAGGGGGAAGTCTGTCTGTCCCTGCCCGATACAGGGCTAAATCTATAAACAATTCACCTGCCCGGTGCCCAAAATTACTTGTCCCGGGCGTCGGGCTATAGGATTTCCACATCTCATGGAGCCTTGTTTTTCTTGCGGTTCCGACCCACCGTATTCCAGAGTCGGGACGGACGGGCAGGTCGCTGCGGCAGAGGAGGTAAGTCCACCGGATTCAGATTTTCTGCAGCGAGGGCTTCAAGAGCTTCCTTCAGGGTACGCAGGATGTAGGATCGTCCATTCAGTTGAAATGACAATGTGAACGGAAAGCCCCATCGGTACTTCACGTTTTTCTGGATTAAGGCCAAAGTGACAGGGCGAAATTCTCTGCGGCGGGCCAGTGTGGAGGGGACAGGGTCAGAGTACAGCTTGGCTGTCGGGGGTAGACCAGGCAGGGCCTGACGGTCACGGGCTGCTGATAATAGTACATCCCGAACTTCAGGGTAATGTAATTTAAGTATAACATCCCGGGGAAGGTCAGCGTTTTTAGGCCTAGCTAGCGCCCTGTGGATGCGATCAAAGTGCAACATTTCAGGCTCCAGCTGCGGAGCGAGTTCATAGAAAAGATCGGTGAGTACCTTAGTCAGGTCAGACACTGATTCCGGCAGGCCCCGCAGTCTCAGGTTTGCTCTCCGTGACCGATTTTCCAGGTCCTCCAGTTTATATTCAATTTCCAGCAGCTACTGTGAGTGATCATCAATGTCCTGGTGATCCGCCTCCACCGCGTCGACCAGGCCATCCACCTTGGACTCAGTATCTGCTACCCTTTGGGTAAGGTCCTGTATCTATTCTGTAAAGGATGAAACTGCTTGTGCTAGTTCCTTTCTGAACATTGCCCGTATGGAGCGGAACATGGCCGCAGGTGTAAGATCATCCGCCGGTGGTATTTGTTCATCTTCCGAGTTCTCAGACATGAGGGAGCTCGCGGCGGCCATCTTAGATTTAGCACTAGCTTTAAAAATGTCCGGAATAGACTGTGAAAGTCCTTGAGAAAGAGGTTTCAGCTAAGGAGCTGATTACAGCGCTGAATGGGGCTTAGAACCGTCATCCGGCACGGAACTCACATGAGCTGCGACCAACCCGGTGAGCCGCACGCATGCGCCCTCTCTCAAAGCTCTCCATTTTATTGGACTGTGCCAATTAAAACTGGGTCCCAGAAAAGGCAACATAGACACTCTCCTTCTAAAAGAAGAAGCACGGTGGGGTTCATAGTATTAACTGTATGGCTCCCTCAGGTCTAAATGAGTGTTTGTTTCTCGTTCGCCGCTTTCGTTTGAGTAGTTAATTATAAAATATTTACTTAGGATATCCACTCCACGTGTCTAAGATAGGCTAGTCAAAATGGAACAATTCCCGTTTATGTTACTCATAGAAGATTAGAGTATTACCGATCCATGCCCTACATACATTGGAGGCGAATCAGGCAGCATCCAAACATCTGAACTAACACACTGGCAATTCTCATTACTATCATCAGATATAACAAAAATACACACGCTAAGATTTATTAATAATTTTGAATATATTAGATGTATATAGAGGGAATGGTAGCCCCTATTAAACATAATATCACACTGTTATAGAAATATAGATCTACATTTATACTAATATTTTTATAATATCATTTTCATAATTCTTATACTATATTACCTAGACAAATCTGCTAGGAATCATCCTATATGTGCAAATAATCAAAGAACAACCATACAGAATAAATGTAATAAGAACATTGGGTAAGAGAGCTATAATGGCTCCCAATTGGCAATATGCAGAGATGCACACAGAAATAAATGCTGCCAAAGGAAAACATCTGCCCAAAATTTATAAAACAAATGTAACAAAGTATTGATGAAAAAATATGCCTTCATTAAACAAGAAAATTTGAGTAACATTCAATTGGTAATCCCATCCTCCCCATATAAAAACATACACATAAGACAACGTTAAAATAATGGATGGGGGAACATCCTGGACAAACTATGTAATAATGGTTCTCAATCCGCACTCTCAAAGATTTGTGTGTGTGTGTATGTATATATATATATATATATATATATATATATATATATATATATATATATATATATATATATATAATATACCTCATGGGAAAATGCTGTCTCAATATTGCACTCAGCCCACAGTAAAGATATGATGGATCACTCTAATAAATATCATTAATAATCTAGATTATTCTGCTCCTATGTTCAAACAAATCAATAATCAAGTGACCACTAAATAATAAAGTGGCTAGTGCATGAAAGAAGTTGCAGCATAATTATAGAGCATAGTGCAGAGCAGGGTATAACAATAATACATGGTGCAAATATAGACAAATGAGATATACCATACCAATCAATATGATGTGCACAGGGTATGCTCCAGGATGTCCCCCCACCTCACACTCCGACGCGTTTCGCCAAGCTTCCTCTAGGAGTAATGAGGTGGGGGACATGTGGCGGTATATATAGTACCACTCAATAAGATGCGGCCAATGTCTAACCTTCAGGGTGGCGCCTTAAGTCTATGGCACTTCCGTCACCATGCAGCCACTGCGCACGCCGCCAGGACCCGCCCGTCGACTTACGCATTCAGTCGCTGTAAGCGACGTCATGCGCAAGTCGAGTGGGTGATGTCCCGACAGCGCGAGCCGGGCGCATACGCACGCAAGCGCTCAGCGTCGGCCAGTACTCAGTAATAGGTGGAAGAATCTGTAGGCCCCACCAGCAATAAAAATTAATAGGACAGTGGCATACATTAGCCCTAATATAGGGAGAAGAATAAGTCGTCTGACACCTTTCCACATATGATAATAGTAGTGCTGCTGTCTCAACGATAAAACAATGTATCAGGTATAGGGACGTCAATTTTAGCAGCACTAATCACCAGGTCTTAATTTTATTATAACAAAAGTTAAGTTTTAGGTAGTCTGTCCCTAATGGGACCTTAATGCTCCGGTCTTTGTACCTTGGAGCAATTGTAAATGGGATATAATTTGGTCCCAGGCTTACCTAGGTATTCTTGTGTTTAAATAGTAAATAACAAGAAAGAGAAAACGGAGTCACTTATAAAACATATATCATTTTATTAATTCCGTAGAATGTAAGTACATAAAAAATATTGATGAAAAGTACTATTTTTCAAAGAGGAATGAGGCTAAAAGGTGGTGTCACCGGCTCTGCAGTAAAAGCTGGGGTATATATAGTGTATATATTACTGGGTCCACCACAATCTTGCACACAAATTTGCACAAAGTGTTTAGCAGCATGTAAAAAAACATGTATATAAATCTCACAGTGAGAGCAAAAATATTGCATGCCAAATAAAGTGCAGTGTGCATGTAAACAGACATAACATTGCAGGGATACAAATCAGTATAAAGATATACCAGAGTACAGCAGCAATTAGCAGAGACCGGGACAGCACCACTTTTTCGAAATATTGCCTGTACCATGAGCCACACCAGACAGGCAGTGGGAGATTAGGGAAGTAAACAAGTGGCTCAGAAGCTGGTGTAGGAAGGAGGGGTTTGGGTTCATGGAGAACTGAGACGACTTTGCTGTCGGATACCGGCTGTACCGTAGGGACGGGCTGCACCTCAATGGGGAGGGTGCAGCTGTGCTTGGGGAGAAGATGGCTAGAAGGGTAGAGGAGTGTTTAAACTAGGGACTAGGGGGGAGGGAACCTACAATGAAGAGGGGGAAGATAGTGTAGATGGAGAGGGGGGGACTTATTAATATACCTGGGGGTGGAGCGGAGGGAAGGGTTAGAATAGTTAATAGGGATAGGCTTCATAGGAAGAAAAAACATACACCTTTAAATTGTATGTTGACTAATGCCAGAAGTCTGTCGAATAAAACGGAGGAACTGGAGTGGTTGATGTCTGAGGAGAATTAGGATATAGTGGGTATAACAGAGACTTGGTTGGACATTGGCTGTGACTGGGTGGTCAACATACAGGGTTATAGTCTATTCAGGAAGGATTGGACAAAATGGAAAGGGGGAGGAGTTTGTCTTCATGTGAAATAGAGTCTGAAGGCCACACTGCTGGAGGATATTTGGAAGGGAAACGATAATATGGAGTCATTATTGGTAGAAATATATGGAGATGAAAATAAAAAAAATTCTGATAGGGGTTTGCAATAAGCCACCAAACATAATGGAAGAGGTAGAAGATCAATTACTGAGGCAAATAAGCAAGGCAGCAAATCAGAATGATGTGATAATAATGGGGGGCTTTTAAAGGGGTATTCCAGGCCCAAACTTTTTTATATATATATCAACTGGCTCCGCAAAGTTAAACAGATTTGTAAATTACTTTGATTAAAAAATCTCAATCCTTGCAATAGTTATTAGCTTCTGAAGTTACATAGTTACATAGTTAGTACGGTCGAAAAAAGACATATGTCCATCAAGTTCAACCAGGGAATTAAGGGGTAGGGGTGTGGCGCGATATTGGGGAAGGGATGGGATTTTATATTTCTTCATAAGGATTAATGTTATTTTGTTCCATGAATGTATCTAATCCTGTTTTAAAGCTGTTAATTGTTCCTGCTGTGACCAGTTCCTGAGGTAGACCATTCCATAAATTCACAGTCCTCACGGTAAAGAAGGCGTGTCGCCCCTTGAGACTAAACTTTTTCTTCTCCAGACGGAGGGAGTGCCCCCTCGTCCTTTGGGGGGGTTTAACCTGGAACTGTTTTTCTCCATATTTTTTGTATGGGCCATTAATATACTTATATACGTTTATCATATCCCCCCTTAAACGTCTCTTCTCAAGACTAAACAATTGTAACTCCTTTAATCGCTCCTCATAGCTAAGATGTTCCATGCCCCATATTAGTTTAGTCGCGCGTCTCTGCACCCTTTCCAACTCCGCAGTGTCCGTTTTATAGACAGGTGCCCAAAACTGAACAGCATATTCCAGGTGAGGCCGTACCAATGCTTTATAAAGGGGGAGTATTATGTCCCTGTCCCTCGAGTCCATGCCTCTTTTGATACATGACAATATCCTGCCGGCTTTGGAAGCAGCAGCCTGACATTGCATGCTATTCTGTAGTCTGTGATCTACAAGTACACCCAGATCCTTCTCTACCAGTGACTCTGACAGTTTAATCCCCCCTAAGACATACGATGCATGCAGGTTATTAGTACCCAGATGCATAACTTTACATTTATCCACATTGAACCTCATTTGCCAAGTGGATGCCCAGACACTTAGTCTATCCAAGTCATCTTGTAACTTATGCACATCCTCTATAGACTGTACCGTGCTACAAAGCTTGGTGTCATCTGCAAAGATAGAAACAGAGCTGTTAATACCATCCTCTATATCATTGATAAATAAATTAAACAACAGCGGGCCACGTACTGAACCTTGGGGTACACCACTAATAACCGGGGACCAATCAGAGTACGAATCATTGACCACCACTCTCTGGGTACGATCCATGAGCCAGTGTTCAATACATTTACAAACTAAAATTTCCAAACCCAAAGACCTTAACTTACCTGTCAGACGTCTATGAGGGACACTATCAAACGCTTTAGCAAAATCCAGAAACACTATATCCACAGCCATTCCTCTGTCAAGGCTTCTACTCACCTCTTCATAAAAGCAAATTAGATTGGTTTGACAACTTCTATCCTTAGTAAACCCATGCTGGCTATCACTTATAATACAATTATCCCCTATGTATTCCTGTATGTAATCCCTTATAAGTCCTTCAAACAATTTACCCACAATGCACGTTAAACTTACCGGTATATAGTATCCTGGGGAAGACCTAGAGCCCTTTTTGAAGATTGGCACCACATTCGCCTTGCGCCAGTCCCTTGGCACAATACCAGACACCAGAGAATCTCTAAATATCATGAACAGGGGTACAGATATTACTGAACCTACCTCTCTAAGAACTCTTGGGTGTAGTCCATCCGGCCCTGGGGATTTGCTTACATTTATATCACTTAACTTACCTTGTACCATCTCTACATTAAGCCAGTTCAGTACATTACATGATGTGTTACCAGCACTGACCTGGCCAATGTCAGCTCCTTTTTCCATAGTGTATACAGAACTAAAGAACCCATTCAGTAGCTCCGCTTTCTCTTGATCGCCTGTGACAACCTCCCCATTATCATTATTAAGGGGTCCTACATGCTCTGTCCTTGGTTTTTTTGCATTTATATATCTAAAAAAATATTTAGGATTAGTTTTGCTTTCTTTGGCCACCCGTCTCTCGTTTTGAATTTTTGCTGTTTTTTTTTACATTTTTACAGATTTTATTAAGCTCTTTGTACTGTTTAAATGTTATCGCTGACCCATCAGATTTGTATTTTTTGAAGGCTATTTTTCTGTTGTTTATTGCACTTTTAACATCATGTGTCAGCCATGTAGGATTTAGTTTTAATCGTTTATATTTGTTCCCCTTTGGTATATATTTAGATGTATAGTTATTTAGAGTTGATTTAAAGATGTCCCATTTACCTTCTGTATCAGTATTTGACAACACCTCCCCCCAGTCTATGTCCTGTAGTGCAGCCCTCAGCCCAGGGAAGTTTGCCTTTTTAAAGTTATATGTTTTTGCCTTCCCCGCCTGTCTTTGTTTTCTACATTTTAAGTCAAAAGTAACTATATTGTGGTCGCTATTACCAAGGTTTTCCCGCACAGTTACATTACCAACCAGCTCTGCGTTGTTGGAAATTATCAGATCCAAAAAGGCATCACTTCTTGTTGGGTCCTCCACAAACTGGCCCATAAAATTATCCTGCATTAAATTTAGGAATTGTCGCCCCTTTGTAGTTTTAGCCAACCCCAATCTATATCTGGATAGTTAAAATCTCCCATTATTACCACTGTACCTGCCCGGGCGGCCCTCTCTATTTGTTTATGAAGCTGAACTTCTATCTCTTCAGTGATATTAGGGGGTCTGTAGATTACCCCAAATATTATTTTTTCAGTATTTCCCTCCTTTTGTAATTCTACCCACAGTGATTCCACCTCCTCAAAATCATCACACACTATGGCATCGTTTACACTGACTTTCATACCACTTCTTACATACAGACAGACTCCACCACCTTTTCTGTTCATTCTATCCTTGCGAAACAATGTAAACCCCTGCAGATTAACAGCCCAGTCATGCGAGGAGTCCAGCCATGTCTCAGTGACCCCAACTATATCAATATGTTCCTCCAGTATCAAGGCCTCAAGCTCCCCCATTTTATTTGCTAGGCTTCTGGCATTTGTGAACATACACTTTACATTTCCATCCTTTATGTTATTGGGGTTAATGGGATTCAAGGGTGTAAGTTGTATTTTCCTATGAAGCCTATTCCTATTAACTATTCTAACCCCTCCCTCCGCTCCACCCCCAGGTACATTTATAATTCCCACCTCTCTATCTACACTATCTTCCCCCTCTTTGCTGTAGGTTCCCTCCCCCCAAGTCCCTAGTTTAAACACTCCTCCACCCTTCTAGCCATCTTCTCCCCAAGCAAAGCTGCACCCTCCCCATTGAGGTGCAGCCCGTCCCTACGGTAGAGCCGGTAACCGACAGCGAAGTCAGCCCAGTTCTCCATGAACCCAAACCCTTCCTTCCTACACCAGCTTCTGAGCCACTTGTTTACCTCCCTGATCTCCCGCTGCCTCTCTGGTGTGGCTCGTGGTACTGGTAGTATTTCAGAAAATACTACCTTGGAGGTCCTTGCCTTAAGCTTGCGGCCTAAGTCCCTGAAATCATTTTTAAGGACACTCCACCTACCTCTTACTTTGTCATTGGTGCCAATATGTACCATGACTGCTGGGTCCTCTCCAGCCCCGCCCAGCAACCTGTCAACCCGATCCGCGATGTGCGGAACTCGTGCGCCAGGCAGAAAACACACTGTTCGGCGATCCCGGTCTTTGTGACAGATTGCCCTGTCTGTCCCCCTAATAATTGAGTCCCCCACCACTAGTACCTGTCTGGCCTGCCCTGTACTCCTCCCTCCCTCCTTACTGGAGCAGACACCCCCCCTGGCGGTCAGAGGCGGTATCTTGCTGCAGTTATGCTAGCTCTGTAATGGCATCCCCCTCATCTGCCAAGCGGGAAAACTTGTTGGGGTGTGCCAGTTCAGGACTAGCCTCCCTGGCACTTTTTCCCCTACCCCTCTTTCTAACTGTAACCCAGCTAACTGCCTGACTGTCCTGCAACTCCGTCCCACTGTCCTCCCCCACCTCTATTCCCTAGAGTGCCTGCTCAGTGAGCACGAGTCTCCTCTCCATGTTGTTAATGCTTCTCATTGTTGCCAGTCGCCCCTCTAGATGCAGGATCTGGGCTTCCAAACGGACAACTAGCACACATCTCGCACAACAATATGCACCCTCAAACTGTTGTTCAAGGATTGCATACATTGAACAGGATGTACATTGGACTGCATTTTCCAACATGGAGGCCATCTAGTTATGGGGATTTCACAAATGTATAGGAAAAAACAGACAGTCAAAATTACACTTAAAATTTTTTGTAGACCTTGTGGGTTCAGAAATTAACACTCACAGCGATCTCAACCTCCTGCTTTCAAACTCCTGTTTTTGTAACTCCTCTTTCACGCCCCCTCTTACACAGCAACACTCAGAAGAGCAAGCTGAGTAGTTTTTTTCTGTCTAACTGCTTTCTGATGACTCACGTCCCGGGAGCTGTGCAGTTCCTATGGGGATATTCTCCCAGCATGCACAGCTCCCGGGACGTGACATTATCATTGGGCAGTTAGACAGAATACTTCAGAAGCTAATAACGATTGAAAGGATTAAGATTTTTTAATAGAAGTAAACTACAAATCTGTCTTTCCGGAGCCAGTTGATATATATTAAAAAAAAGGTTTTGCCTGGAATACCCCTTTAACTATCCTGATATAAACTGGGAGACTGAGACCTGTGACTCTCATAAAGGAAACAGGTTTCTGACTATAGGTAAAGACAATTATCTGTCCCAAATGGCACAGAGCCCGACTAGAGGGGGCGCCCTACTAGACTTAATATTAAACTACAGACCTGACAGAGTTACTAATATGCAAGTAGGATACCTGAGAAATGGTTATCATAATATAATATATTCTAGCTTGTTCTTCAATAAGGGAATCTCTCGAGGGGCCACAAAAACATTGAACTTTAGGAAGGCAAGGTTTGATCAAATTTTCAGTATTTCATACAGAAAAAGCCAGTCAAGCAACTGCCCCCCGTGCCTGCTTGAACACATACTAGTCCTGCTGTGTCCATGCATCATCAACTTCATCATGGACACACTTCCTTGATTGACAGCTGTGAGTGCAGGGCTCACAGCCAGAGGAAAAATCCTCCCACTGTCAGCTTGTGTCCCGCTACTGTCAGTGAGGACAAGCTGGGAGTTGTAGTTTTGTTAATGCTAGGGGAGATGTGAGCAGACAGCATACTGAGGGAGGGGGCGGAGACCATCAGTGAGGCCACGCCCCCTCCCTTTTAGAGGAATTCAGACTAGTGAGCTAAATTAAAAGTGTAATAAAAAATAAAGGTGTAAAAAATTACATGTACATGGTCAGGATTAGGTACTGAGTGATATATTAAAAAACATGTTTTTTTTGTTGGATCTGACGGGTACGGTTTAAGGGGGCAATAAATGACAAAAATTAAGCATTTAAACTACTAAAACAGAAGCATTAAAAAGCTGTAGAGAAAAATGGAAAATATGTAAAAAAAAAAAAAAAAAAAAAGATAAAAGGCGCAAAAGTAGAGACAGAAAAGACTCATTTGCTAAAGAGAGTAAAACTACAAAATGTTTAACTATATAAATAGCAAAAAGGTTAAAAATGAAAGTGTTGGCCCTTTAAAAAACATGAGGAAGAAATTATTAACTGGGATCGGAAAAAGGCAAATATATTAAACAAATTCTTCTCCACTGTATTCGTCGAGAAATTGAAATGCCAGGCGAAATACAGCGAGATAAGGTAAACTCCCCAGTACAGGTCACCTGTCTAACCCAGGAAGAAGTACAGTGCCACCTACAAAAAATCTAAATAGATAAATCGCATTGGCATTCACCCCTGAGTTCTAAAGGAATTAAGTAATGTAATAGACAGACCCCTATTTTTAATATTCAGGGAGTCTATAATAACAGGGACTGTTCCCCAGGACTGGCACACGGCAAATGTGGTGCCAATATTTAAAAAGGGGTCAAAAGGTGACCCTGGGAATTATAGACCTGTTAGTTTAACCTCGGTTGTATGTAAATTGTTTGAGGGTTTTCTAAGAGATGCTATTTTGGAGTATTTTGATAAAAATAAATGTATGATTCCATATGAGCATGGCTTTATGAGGGATCGGTCCTTTCAATCTAACCTGAGTAGCTTTTATGAGGAAATGAACTCCAGACTGGACCAGGGGCAATCGCTGGATGTCATATATCTCGATTTTTCCAAAGCATTTGATACGGTTCCACATA
Organism: Hyla sarda; assembly: GCF_029499605.1. Classification (NCBI taxonomy): domain Eukaryota; kingdom Metazoa; phylum Chordata; class Amphibia; order Anura; family Hylidae; genus Hyla; species Hyla sarda. The sequence goes on along the minus strand of NC_079197.1, from coordinate 68,114,447 downwards.
AAAGGTTGGTGCATAAAATGAGAATTCTTGGACTGGGGGAAAATGTGTGTAAGTGGGTAAGTAACTGGCTCAGTGATAGGAAACAGAGGGTGGTTATTAATGGTACTTATTCTGATTGGATGACTGTTACTAGTGGGGTACCACAGGGGTCAGTCTTGGGTCCTGTTCTATTTAATATATTTATTAATGACCTTGTAGAGGGGTTGAATAGTAAAGTAGCAATCTTTGCAGATGACACTAAACTCTGTAAAGCGGTAAACACTATAGACGTCAGTGCACTGTTACAAATGGATATGGATAGGTTGGTAGAGTGGCAGATGAGGTTCAACACTGATAAATGTAAGGTAATGCACATGGGGAAGAAAAATCCGCCTGGGATTATGTATTAAATGGGAGAACATTTGGGACAACTGACGTGGAAAAGGACTTGGGAGTCTTAGTTAATAGTAAATTTAGCTGTAGTGACCAGTGTCGGGCAGCTGCTGCCAAGGCTAATAAAATCATGGGGTGCATCAATAGGGGCACAGATGCCCACGACAAGGAAATTATTCTACCTCTACAAATCACTAGTCAGACCACACATGGAATACTGTGTACAGTACTGGGCACCAGTGTACAAGAAAGATATAGTGGAGCTGGAGAGGGTTCAAAAATGGGCAACCAGAGTAATACGGGGAATGGGAGAACTACAGTACCCAGAAAGATTATCAGAATTAGGGTTATTTAGTTTAGAAAAAAGAAGGCTTGGGGAGACCTAATAACTATGTATAAATATATCAGGAGGCCGTACAGAGATCTCTCCCATGATCTATTTATACCCAGGACTGTATCTATAACAAGGGGGCATCCTCTGCGTTTAGAGGAAAGAAGGTTTCTACACCAGCACGGACGAGGTTCTTTACTGTAAGAGCAGCGAGACTGGAATTCTCTGCCAGAGGAGGTGGTCATGGTGAACTCTGTAAAATAATTTTAAAAGCGACTGGATGCATTTTTGGAAAACAATAACATTATAGGTTATGTATTCTAGATCTATATCAACTCAGTAGGGACTCATTAGGGTTATAGGTTGAACTTGATGGACTCCGGTCTTTTTTTCGACCTTATGAACTATGTTACTATGTATCTTTGACCCTTCCTGTATCAGGAATATTTTGTTATTTGTACTCCATGACAGACATTTATCAAGGGGTTTAGTCAGGTTTTCTTTACTATAATTGTCGCAAAATTGTCGCAAATGCGACTACGTGTATTTTCGAGCGACAATTTGCGTGAAGAACAAGAAAAGCAAGAAAATTCAAACTTGCTTACGGAGTTAATTTTTCAAAATGGATTTGCTTTAGTCAGGTATTTATTAACTGCGACAGTCGCAGCTGCGCAATAAAATGTTGCACCGGCCGTAAAAATTGACTATATTTACTCCAGCTCCAACATGGAGCAGGAAAAGCTACTGCCGTCCGGGCTCCAACATACTTTCTCCCCGCTACCCTCACTTCGCTACAGGGACACTGCAGTGATTTACAACCCACCCCTCTCACCTGCCAGCGCCACACAACTCCCATCTGTCTGCAAACTGTTGCAAGACTACAAGTCCCAGCATTCCCTTACAGGGAGGACACGTTGGGAGTTGTAGTCTTGTAGCAGTGGGAGCTGAGCGGCACGGGCGGGAGACGAGGAGGGGATGTATATCAGTGTCCCCATCATTATTAAGTGGGGGTAGCGGGGAGGCAGTATGAGGAGCTCGGGCGGCTGCACTGTAATGTCAGCCCGGGCTCCTTATAACATGTACTGGCGCCGGAGACTCCTAAATCCCCTGCTGTCATTTCACATTTCCTGCTGGGTCCTGTGATTGGCCAGGACAAGCAGCCAATCACAGGACCCGACCAGAACAGTGACATGATTAGGGGATATAGGAGTCTGTCAGGGGGGGTCCGTCAGCATACACCCCCCCCCCCCCCCCCCACTGGCCTCCACCTGCGCTGTGCCCGGCCGTAACCCCCCCCCCCCCCCGGCCTTCACCTTCACTGTTCCCCGGCCTCTGTCCCCACCAGCACCCCTCTACTCCCCCCCCCCCCCCCCCCCCAGCCCAAAGAGTAAGTACATTTAGGGAGAAAAATAGTGTTAAAAAAATGTAATAAGCACACACACACACACACACACACACACACATATATATATATATATATTGCACATTTTTTTTCAAAGCTGCATAGTGGTGTTCTGTAGTCATTATGTGGTTTTTGCTTATGTGTGCTAAAAAAAAATGGTATTTAAAAGGGATTTCTTGGTTTTTGCTCATGTACGCCAAATTTATATCAACCCCCTGTGATAGTATGATAAATGTCATACATAAGCAAAAAAATAGCAAGAAAAAAATGACTGCAGAACTTGCTTACCAAAGCAACGATGATAAATGTCCCCGCATGTCTGTAATCCCTTAATATCTTATTCGCTATATAATGACTTATACAATATGTCTATATGTCTTCAGATATGCATTTTCTATGAAGCAATATAAAATACTTACCTTACAGATGTTGAAATCTCTGTTTACTTAACGTTTTGTTTGTTAAAACCAATCAAAATAATTTGAAATGGAAATACTCGTCCGAATCAATGGTTAGAAAAATCAGATTGTTGCACCTTGCGTTTTTTTTTTTTTTTTTTTTTACAAAGGTTTTACGTCCGTGTGAGATTTTCATTTGGCAATTCCATGTAAAGATGACATCTTGCTCAAAATCTTCTTTTTTTTATCAACAGCTTTTTTTCAAGATTTTGTATGCCGTTAGTAAACTGGGTTTCAGGTACTCGGGTACGTAACTCCAGCTTTGCTTTAGAGTTCCTCTGCAACCTTAGCATAGTCCTTTTGATTTTTTTCTATAACTAGCTGCTGTAGTTTCAATGAATGTTGTAGGTGAGCTTGGTCCCAAGCCGCGACAAATTCAGCGTCTTGTGCAAATTGTGCTGGAGACTTGTACACTAGCACCACCGATCAAAGAAGATTAATGCACAGGACCATAGTAAAGTACAAAAAGTATACATTTTATTGAATTATATTTGAGAGAACAACATAAAAACATATATCTTAAGAAATAGAAGAAAAAGACAAGCAGTCAGGCTCCAGAATATAGCAGAGAACTAGGTGGATACAAGGGTCTGACAAAGCAAAGTAAAATATATATACCCGTGTGGCAGTGTGGATGAGCAGCAAATAACAATGAAGACTACCAGTAAACCATAGAACACCACACTGCTAAATAGGACATAAAGACATGATAATACACAGATGGATGCCAGACCTCACGCCCCCTGAGGAAGCACATTGTGAGCGAAAAGATCGTTGGGGTTTGGTGTTTATGGTCTGGCATCCATCTGTGTATTATCAAGTCTTTATGTCCTATTTAGCAGTGTGGTGTTCTATGGTTTACTGGTAGTCTTCGTTGTTGTTTGCTGCTCATCCACACTGCCACAGGGGTATATATATATACTTTGCTTTGTCAGACTTTGTATCCACCTAGTTATCTGCTATATTTTGGCACCTGACTACTTGTCTTTTTCTTCTACTATTTCTTAAGATATATGTTTTTATGTTGTTCTCTCAAATATAATTCAATAAAATGTATACTTTTTGTACTTTACTATGGTCCTGTGCATTAATCTTCTTTGATCGGTGGTGCTAGTTCTATTGCAGAGTAACCTACTTAGTTGTAGGGTTTTTTCCTTTTGTTTGGTGTTCAGACCCCTTGGCGTCCGGTCAAACTCAGCATACGCCTGCAGGGACTGTATGGTCCAAAAAAGTTGCGTCTCTTTATCCACTAGTGACATGATTCAGTATTCCAGCGTTTTGGTGCTTACTACCTGTAACTCTTCCTTCAGTTCACAGGACAAAAAAAAAAAAAAACGCTCCCGCCTGCGCTCTGCTCCTACTAATAACCGCTTCTGCAGTATCATTACTGCTATCCATTTCCATGCTGAGACCTTAATGGACGTGCTCCAGGTAAACAAAAGAGCAGGTAATCCACTATGTGAGTAGAAGCAACCGGGCAATGTCCGGCCTCTGGGGTGTAGCGTGGCTAAGTCTGCGGCTATCACTAAGTCACTAGCAATAATAAAGACGTAGAAAGATCGGTACACTCACCCTCCGGGTTACCATCAGTGACCCACTACCTTCAGTAATACACTACGCTGCCATGACCTCAAATCATGCAGTGCTAGACTTGTCCCCCTGCTTGAACCAGTACATGTCTGGGCCCATTTGAGTATTGGGAGAATTTCATATGGTCCGATGAAACCATCTTTTTGGTTAAAAAAACTCAACGCGTCGTGTTTGGAGGAGAAGAGAATGCTGAGTTGCATCCAAAGAACACCATACCTACTGTGAAGCATGGGGGTGAAAAAATCATGCTTTGGGGCTGTTTTTCTGCAAAGGGACCAGGACGACTGGTCCGTGTAAAGGAAAGAATGAATGGGGCATTGTATCATGAGGTTTTGAGTGAAAACCTCCTCCTATCAGCAAGGGCATTGAAGATGAAACGTGGCTGCGTCTTTCAGCATGACAATGATCCCAAAAACACTGCCCGGGCAATGAAGGAGTGGCCTCATAAGAAGCATGTCAAGGTCCTGGAGTGGCATAGCCAGTCTCCATATCTCAACCCCATAGAAAACCTTTGAAAGGTATTGAAAGTCTTTGTTGCCCAGCATCAGCCCCAAAACAGCACTGCTCTAGAGGAGATCTGCATGGAGGAAAGGGCCAAATACCAGCAACTGTGTGTGAAAACCTTGTGAAGACTTAAGCTAAGTTTACACTTGGTTTTTTTCTGGCAGTTTTTGGAATACTGCCACTGCAGTTTTTGAGCTAAAGTCAGAAGTGGATCCATAAGGGAGGAGAAGTGTAAGTCCTTCTATTATATGTCCTATTCCTTTTGAATACACTTCTGGCTTTGGCTCAAAAACTGCAGTGATAGTATTCCAAAAACTGCCAGAGAAAAAACCAAGTGGAAACTTAGCCTTACAGAAAATGTTTGACCTCTGTTATTGCCAACAAAGGGTATATAACAGTGTTGAGATGAACTTTAGTTATTGACCAAATACTTTTTTTCCACCATAATTTGTAAATGCTTCAAAAATCAGACAATGTGATTTTATGGATTTTTTTTTTCTCATTGTCTCTCATAGTTGAGGTATACCTATGGTGAAAATTACATGCCTATGTCATCTTTTTAAGTGCCATTGGTGGTACTTTTTTGCCCCACTGTAGGAGAATTGTGAGGAATCAGCCCAAAACTACACATGAGGATTCTGTCAATGACCTCAAGGCAGCTGGGACCATAGACAGCAAGAAAACAATTGGTAACACATTATGCTGTAAAGGACTGAAATCCTGCAGTGCTCACAAGGTTAAGAAACAGGAAAAAGCAAGACATTAGGACAGTGCCTTTTGTAATCCTGTGGGTGGATATTCCATCTGGCTAGACCCCCAAAAAGTGAGTGGGTGCTCACCTTGTATTGTATTTTGTGTTCATGCATGCACAAGAAGTATAGAGAAGAATAACATGGTAACAGAGTTCATAAGGTTGAAAAAAGACCAGAGTCCATCAAGTTCAACCTATACACCTAATAAGTCCTCACTGAGGTAAGTTGATCCATAGGAAGGCAAAAAACCCTCATACTAGAGGTAAAAATTCCTTCCTGACTCCAACGTGCACTGGAAATGGCGCTGCTTGAATGGATACATTTTTAGGACTCCTTGGTATTTTGTTCAAGCATGAGTACTTTTTATTGAGACATAAAATGCTAAATGTTAAACCCAGTGGTCGGCAAGCTGCGGCTCGCGAGCCACATGCGGCTCTTCACACACTTTTATGCGGCTCTTGCAGTGCGGCGGCCGCCCATGCACACTGGTAACATACAAGGGCCTGATACTAGTATCAGGCCCTTGTATGCAGAGCAGCAGCGGCCGCATAGTGCCGACCACTGCTGTATACTAAAAACCAGGGTGCCTCCAGCTGTTGTGAAGCTACAACTCCCAGCATGCCCAGACCGGCAAAGGCTGTCCGGGCATCCTGGTAGTTGTAGTTTCACAACAGCTGGAGGCCCCCTGGTTTTTAGTATACAGTATTAGTTTTTACCTGCTCTGGCCGTCCCCCGCCTGCAGCCGCACACGGGAGCCGGCCCGGGCAGATAATCATAGGTTTTCATAAGGATGTCCGCCGGTCACTTACCATTCCCCGGCCTGCGCATGTCCTCCTCCGGTCCTCCTGCAGTCTTCCTGCGATCCTCCGCCTCTCTATGGTTGTACAACCATAGAGGCGCAGGAGTACCAGGAGGACCGGAGGAAGACGCGCGCCGTCCGGAGCCTGGTGAGTGACCGGCGGCGCGTCATCTTCAGTGTTCCGGTCACCGCTCCTCTGGTCCCGGCACCTACTGCTATGGTCCATAGGCCAGTAGATGGTGACCCAGGCCGGAGGAGCGGTGACCGGAACACTGTGGGGGGGCAGTATACAGACATACAGCCTCCAGCCATACACTGTATATGGCTGGAAGCTGTATGTCTGTGGGGGGGAGCTGCCTACCATTGTGGGGGGACTATACTGCCAACTATTGTGGGGGGGGAGCTGCCTACCATTGTGGGGGAACTATACTGCCTACTATTGTGGGGGAACTATACTGCCAACTATTGTGGGGGGGGGAGCTGCCTACCATTGTGGGGGAACTATACTGCCAACTTTTGTGGGGGGGAGCTGCCTACCATTGTGGGGGAACTATACTGCCAACTATTGTGGGGGGGGAGCTGCCTACCATTGTGGGGGAACTATACTGCCAACTATTGTGGGGGGAGATGCCTACTATTGTGGGGGGGGGAGCTGCCTACTATTGTGGGGGAACTTCCTAATATTGTGGGGGGGGGACTTGATAATATTGTGGGGGGGGGGAACTGCCTACTATTGTGGGGGAGCTGTCTACTATTGTGGGGGAACTGCTGACCTAATGTGGGGGAGCAGCCTACTATTGTGGGGGAGCTGTTGACCTAATGTGGATGAACTGTTGACCTATTGTGGGGGAGCTGTCTACTATTGTGGGGTAACATGCTGCCTACCTAATGTGTGGGGAACTATACTGCCTACCTAGTGGGGGGGGACTACAAGGTACCGTACATCACGGTAGGAGGGGTAGTCTTATACTGCAAGTATATCCCAAACTCTATATTTAAACTGTGAAAGTTGGGAGTCGTCTTATACGCCGGCATATACGGTATATGTGAGGGGCACATGTCAGGGGGCATTATATGTGGGGGCACATGACAGGGGGCATTATAAGTGAGGGGCACATGTTAGGGGGGCATTATATTGTGAGGGGCACAGGACATGGGGTATTTATATATAAGGGGCACATATCAGGGGGGCATTATATGTGAGGGGTACATGTCAGGGGGGCATTATATGTGAGGGGCACATGTCAGGGGACATTATATGTGGGGGCACATGACAGGATGCATGACAAGTGAGGGGCACATGTCAGGGGGGCATTATATTGTGAGGGGCACAGGACATGGGGTATTATATATATATAAGGGGCACATGTCAAGGGGCATTATATATGATGGGCACATGGCAGGGGGTATTATATGTGGGGGCAAATGACAATACCCCCCCCCCTGTCAAGTGCCCATATAATGCCCCCCTGTCATGTGCCCCTTATATATAATGGCCCCCTGACAAGTGCCCCTCACTTATAATGCCCCCTCATGTGCCCCTCAATAAAAACGTATTAAAAACAGTGTACCATCCTATGTATTTTCGGTTTTAAAAATGTGGCTCTCAAAATAAATTTCAATCGTGGTTTTGGCGAGATTTGGCTCAGTTGAAAAAAAAGGTTGCCCACCACTGTGTTAAACCTAATAGATACGTAGCAATGAGAAAACAGTCAGTAGAACCACCACATATAACCTCCAATGTTTATACCATTAGGAGTATAGCCAGAAGATGAAACTTTTTGGTGGTGCTCCGTTAACGTAACATAGTCTTTCAAGATCCACAAATAGAAGAAAAAAGGTGGATACTTGCCATATGTTGTTCTTGGCGTTTATTCATAAAGCTGCAGGAAAAGCTAAAACACAGACCTTCCTCTGCTCGCCATGGGCTGGGATGCTGCAGTTAAGTGTGCACAGGTGATAGCTGTTTCGCTCCTTCTGCAGACCTGCTCACCTCTTAGGAGGCGGTTATAAAAATACATGGATATACAGAACTGTCAATATAATCATACAAAATTTGTAATAAGATGTTTACACATATGGTAAAAACAACATATGAATACGTTAGGTAAACGCATTGTATATTAAGAATGTGCCCCTGAGGCTCTGTCTGTCTCTGGGTGGTTCAGTCGGAGTGAGACTCTGTCTGAAATGGGTAAACAGTAACACGTACGTTGCCATTCATTTATCTATTACCATGTCACAGCTTGTCAATATATTTTATTTGAATGTTTGATTTCAACCAAAAACTGGAGTGATTTTTCCCATAGCAACCAATCGTAGCACTGCAGTCGCATCTTAACAAGCTGTGGTAAAGTTAAAGCTGAGCTGTAATTGGTTGCTGTGGTTAAGATCTCTCCATTTTTCTTTCTCACAAAGTGATAAATCAGGGCCAATATTTTTACATTACAGGTTGTATTCATACGTTTTTACCATTATGTATATACATCTTAATACATATTTTGTATGATTTTACTAATATTGACAATTTCTGTATCTTCTTGTTTTTATTTTGTGCTTTTGGTGCCATTTTATGTACTTAAAACACTCTGCATAGTTCTAGACATACATCTTGCAATTTGAGGAAGGGAGATTGACCTTCCAATATGACTCATTGTCTGTTATGTGTAACTTTGTTATATTATATTTGTCAACAAATGTATCGATTTATTATATTTAACCCCTTAAGGACCAGGCCATTTTACACCTTAGGACCAGAGCGTGTTTTGCACATCTGACCACTGTCACTTTAAACATTAATAACTCTGGAATGCTTTTAGTTATCATTCTGATTCCGAGACAGTTTTTTCGTGACATATTCTACTTTAACATAGTGGTAAAATTTTGTGGTAACTTTCATCCTTTCTTGGTGAAAAATCCCAAAGTTGGATGAAAAATTTGAAAATTTTGCATTTTTCTAACTTTGAAGCTCTCTGCTTGTAAGGAAAATGGATATTCCCCCCCAAAAAAAATTTTATTCACATTTCCAATATGTCTACTTTATGTTTGAATCATAAAATTGACGTGTTTTTACTTTTGGAAGACATCAGAGGGCTTCAAAGTTCAGCATCAATTTTCCCATTTTTCACAAAATTTTCAAACTCACTATTTTTCAGGGACCAGTTCAGGTTTGAAGTGGATTTGAAGGGTCTTCATATTAGAAATTCCCCACAAATGACCCCATTATAAAAACTGCACCCCACAAAGTATTCAAAATGACATTTAGTAAGTGTTTTAACCCTTTAGGTGTTTCACAGGAAGAGCAGCAAAGTGAAGGAGAAAATTCACAATCTTCATTTTTTACACTCACATGTTCTTGTAGACCCAATTTTTGAATTTTTACAAGGGGTCAAAGGAGAAAATGTATAGTTATTTGTAGCCCAATTTCTCTCGAGTAAGGACATACCTCATATGTCTATGTAAATTGTTCGGCGGGCACAGTAGAGGGCTCAGAAGCGAAGGAGCGACAAGGGGATTTTGGAGAGTACATTTTTCAGAAATGGTTTTTGGGGGGAATGTTGCATTTAGGAAGCCCCTATGGTGCCAGAACAGCAAAAAAAACACATGGCATACCATTTTGGAAACTAGACCCCTTGAGGAACGTAAAGAAGAATAAAGTGAGCCTAATACCCCACAGGTGTTTCACGACTTTTGCATATGTAAAAAAAAATTATTTTTTCACTAAAATGTGTTTCCCCCCCAAATTTCACATTTTTGCAAGGGTTAATAGAAGAAAATACCCCCCAAAATTTTCAACCCCATCTCTTCTGAGTATGGCGGTACCCCATAAGTTGGCCCGAAGTGCACTAGGGGCGAACTACAATGCTCAGAAGAGAAGGAGTGATATTTGGCTTTTTGAGAGCAAATTTTGCTCGGGGAGCATGTCGCATTTAGGAAGCCCCTATGGTGCCAGAACAGCAAAAAAAAAAACACATGGTATACCAGTTTGGAAACTAGAACCCTTGAGGAACGTAACAAGGAATAAAGTGAGCCTTAATACCCCACAGGGGTTTCACGACTTTTGCATATGTAAAAAAAATATATATTTTTTTTCACTAAAATGTGTGTTTCCCCTCAAATTTCACATTTTTGCAAGGGTTAATAGCAGAAAATACCCCCCAAAATTTGTAACCCCATCTCTTCTGAGTATGGAGGTACCCCATAAGTTGACCTGAAGTGCACTACAGGCGAACTACAATGCTCAGAAGAGGAGGAGCACCATTGAGCTTTTGGAAAGAGAATTTGTTTGGAATGGTAGTCAGGGGCCATGTGCATTTACAAAGCCCCCCCGTGGACCCCCCCCCCCCCCACATGTGACCCTATTTTGGAAACTACACCCCTCGCAGAATTGAATAAAGGGTGCAGTGAGCATTTACACCCCACTGGCGTTTGACAGATCTTTGGAACAGTGGGCTGTGCAAATGGAAAATAAAATTTTTCATTTTCACGGATCACTGTTCCAAAAATCTGTCAGACACCTGTGGGGCGTAAATGCTCACTGCACCCCTTATTACATTACATGAGGGGTGTAGTTTCCAAAATGGGGTCACATGTGGGTGGGTCCATTGTTCTGGTACCATAGGGCTTTGTAAACACAAGTGGCCTTCAATTCCGGACAAATTTTCTCTTCAAAATCCCAATGGCGCTCCTTCTCTTCTGAGCATTGTAGTGCACCCATAGAGCACTTTACATCCACATATGGGGTATGTTCTTACTCAGAGGAAATGGGGTTACACATGTTGGGGGGCTTTTTTCCTATTTTCCCTTGTGAAAATGAAACATTTAGGGTGACACCAGCATTTTAGTGAAAACATTATTTTTTTTCATTTTCCAATCCAACTTTAATGAAAATTGGTCAAACACCTGTGGGGTGTTAAGGCTCTCTATACCCCTTGTTACGTTCCATGAGGGGTGTCATTTCCAAAATGGTGTCACATGTGGGTATTTATTTTTTTGGGTTTATGTCAGAACCGCTGTAAAATCAGCCACCCCTGTGCAAATCACCAATTTAGGCCTCAAATGTACATGGTGCACTCTCACTCATGAGCGTTGTTGTGCGTCCGCAGAACATTTTACGCCCACATATGGGGTATTTCTGTACTCAGAAGAAATTGCATTACAAATTTTGGGGGTCTTTTTTTCCTTTTACCTCTCGTGAAAATAAAAAGTAAAGGACAACACCAGCATGTTAGTGTAAAAAAAAAAATTTTTTTACACTAACAGGCTGGTGTAGACCCCAACTTTTCTTTTTCATAAGGGGTAAAAGGAAAAAAAGCCCCCAAAATTAGTAGTGCAATTTCTCCCAAGTACGGAGATACCCCATATGTGGCACTAAACTGTTTCCTGAAGTGAGAGAGCGCCATGCGCATTTGAGGACTAAATTAGGGATTGCACAGGGGTGGACATGGGGGTATTCTACGCCAGTGATTCCCAAACAGGGTGGCTCCAGCTATTGCTAAACTCCCAGCATGCCTGGACAGTCAGTGGCTGTCTGGAAATGCTGTGAGTTGTTTTGCAACAGCTGGAGGCTCTGTTTTGGAAACACTGCCGTACAATACGTTTTTTATTTTTATTGGGGGGACAGTGTAAGGGAGTGTATATGTAGTGTTTTACCCTTTATTATGTGTTAGTGTAGTGTAGTGTTTTTAGGGTACGTTCACACTGGCGGAGGTTTACAGTGAATTTACCGGTAGGAGTTTGCGCTGCGGCGAAAAATTTGCCGCAGCTCATACTTGAAGTAGTAAACTTACTGTAAACCCGCCAGTGTGAATGTACCCTGTACGTTCACGTGGGGGGTGGACCTCCAGCTGTTTCAAAACTACAACTCCCAGCATGTACTGACAGACCGTGCATGCTGGGAGTTGTACTTTTGCAACAGCTGGAGGCACACTGGTTGGAAAACCTTCAGTTAGGTTCTGTTACCTAACTCAGTATTTTCCAACCAGTGTGCCTCCAGCTGTTGCAAAACTACAACTCCCAGCATGTACTGATCGCCGAAGGGCATGCTGGGAGATGTAGTTATGCAACAGCTGGAGGGATCGCAACTACAACTCCCAGCATGCAGAGACAGCTGTTTGCTGTTTAGGCATGCTGGGAGTTGCAGTTTTGCAACATCTGGAGAGCTATGGTTTAGAGACCACTGCACAGTGGTCTCCAAACTGTGGACCTCCAGATGTTGCAAAACTACAACTCCCAGCATGCCCAGACAGCAAACTGCTGTGTGGGCATGCTATCAATTGTAGTTTTGCAAGATCTGGAGGTGCACAGTATAGAGATCACTGTGCAGTGGTCTCAAACTGTAGACCTCCAGCTGTTGCAAAACTGCAACTCCCAGCATGCCTAAACAGCTCTCTGGGCATGCTGGGAGTTGTAGTTTTGCAACATCTGGAGAGTTACAGTTTAGAGACCACTATAGTGGTCTCAGACTGTAGCCCTCCAGATGTTGCTAAGTAACTTACCGGCTTCCGTCGGATGCAGGGAGCTGCGTCGCCTTCCTCTTCTTCTGCCGATCGTCGCCCGCTGCCGCCGCTGATCGTCGCCGGCTGCCGTCGCCGATGGGTAAGTGGATCATTCGGCGCCGGTCCCTGTCTGTTTCCCCTTCCTGCCCCGCCTATTGTGGGTGGGCAGAATGGGGAAACCGAAAGTAACGCCCCCCGCCCCGATCTGCTATTGGTGGTCGCGTCTAGACCACCAATAGCAGAGATAGGAGGGGTGGCACCCCTGCCACCTCACTCCTATTGCTCCAAGGGGATCGTGGGTGTCTAGGACATCCGTGATCCCCTTTATTGTCCTCGTCACTATAGACCCGTATGACCCGGAATAGCCGCAAATCGCAAGTGTGAATTCACTTGTGATTTGCGGTGATCGCTGACATGGGGGGGGGGGTCTGATGACCCCCCTGGGCATTTGCGAAGGGTGCCTGCTGATAGATATCAGCAGTCACCCCAGTCCGGTCCCCGCGCGGTGGGGACCGAAATTCCCACGGGCGTACAGGTATGCCCTTGGTCCTTAAGTACCAGGGAGCAAAGGCATACCTGTACGCCCTTGGTCCTTAAATCAACTGGTGCCAGAAAGTTAAACAGATTTGGAAATTACTTCTATTAAAAAATCTTAATCCTTCCAGTACTTATTAGCTGTTGAATACTACAGAGGAAATTCTTTTCTTTTTGGAACACAGAGCTCTCTGCTGAATCACGAGCACAGTGCTCTCTGCCGACATCTCTGTCCATTTTTAGAACTGTCCAGAGAAGGAGAAAATCCCCAAAGAGAACATATGCTGCTCTGGACAGTTCCTAAAATGGACAGAGATGTCTGCTGACATCACAAGCACAGTGCTCTCTGCTGAGAGCATTGTCTTCCAAAAATAAAATAATTTCCTCTGTAGTATTCAGCAGCTAATAAGGAAGGATTAAGATTTTTTTAATAGAAGTAATTTCCAAATCTGTTTAACTTTCTGGCACCAGTTGATTTAAAAAAAAAAAAAAAAAAAGTTTTCCACCGGAGTACCCCTTTAACTTCTTAAGGACCCATGACATACTACATCATGAGTCCGCTCCCGTTCTATAACGCAGGGCCCAGCCTCGAACAACGGCTGGGACCCATGGTTAATAGCGCGCAGCACTGATCGCGGTGCCATGCTAATAACCCTTTAGACGTGACGTTCAAAGTTGAACGCCGCGTCTAAAGTGAAAGTAAAACCATGCCGGTTAGCTCAGGGAGCTGTTTGGAATCGCCGCTGATAAATGTAAAAGATCAGTGTGTGCAGTGTTATAGGTCCCTATGGGAGCTATAACATTGCCAAAAAAAAAGTGAATAAAGATCATTTAACCCCTTCCCTAATAAAAGTTTGAATCACCCCCCTTTTCCCATTTAAAAAAAAAAAAAGTGTAAATAATTATAACAATGTATCATTAATTAAATGGCACGGTCAATGGCGTGCAAAAAAATTCCAAAGTCCAAAATAGTGTATTTTTGGTCACTTTTTAGATCATGAAAAAATTTATAAAAAGCGATCAAAAAGTCCGATCAATACAAAAATGGTACCGCTAAAAACTTCAGATTACGGCGCAAAAAATTAGCCCTCATACCGCCCCATATGCGGAAAAATTAAAAAGTTATAGGGGTCAGAAGATGACAATTTTAAACGTATACGTTTTCCTGCATATAGTTATGATTTTTTCCAGAAGTACGACAAAATCAAACCTACATAAGTAGGGTATCATTTTAATCGTATGGACCTACAGAATAAAGAGAAGGTGTAATTTTTACCGAAAAATGTACTGTGTAGAAACGGAAGCCCCCAAAATTTACAAAATGGCTTTTTTGTTTTCAATTTTGTCTCATAATGAATTTTTTTCCGTTTCGCCATAGATTTTTGGGTAACATGACTGACGTCATTACAAAGTAGAATTAGTGGCGCAAAAAAGAAGCCATCATATGGATTTTTAGGTGAAAAATTTAAAGAGTTATGATCTTTTAACCCCTTAAGGACTCAGCCCATTTTGGCCTTAAAGGAGTAGTCCAGTGGTGATTCAGTGGTGAGCAACTTATCCCCTATCCTAAGGATAGGGGATACGTTGCAGATCGCGGGGGGTCCGACCCCTGGGGCCCCCTGCGATCTCCTGTACGGAGCCCCGACAGCCCGCTGGAAGGGGGCGTGTCGACCTCCGCACGAGGCGGCGGCCGACACGCCCCCTCAATACAACTCTATGGCAGAGCCGAAGCGCTGCCTTCGGCAATCTCCGGCTCTGCCATTGAGATGTATTGAGGGGGCGTGTCGGCCGCCGCCTCGTGCGGAGGTCGACACCCGCTATCTCGGCGGAGAGCCGGGGCCCCGTACAGAGAGATCGCAGGGGGCCCCAGCGGTCGGACCCCCCGCGATCTCAAACTTATCCCCTATCCTTAGGATAGGGGATAAGTTTTTCACCACTGGACTACCCCTTTAAGGACTCAGACAATTTAATTTTTACGTTTTCATTTTTTCCTCCTCGCCTTCTAAAAATCATAACTCTTTTATATTTTCATCCACAGACTAGTATGAGGGCTTGTTTTTTGCGCGACCAGTTGTCCTTTGTAATGACATTACTCATTATATCATAAAATGTATGGCGCAACCAAAAAACACTATTTTTGTGGGGAAATTAAAACGAAAAACGCAATTTTGCTAATTTTGGAAGGTTTTGTTTTCACGCCGTACAATTTCTGGTAAAAATGACATGTGTTCTTTATTCTGAGGGTCAATACGATTAAAATGATACCCATTATTATATACTTTTATATTATTGTTGCGCTTAAAAAAAATCACAAACTTTTTAACCAAATTAGTACGTTTATAATCCCTTTATTTTGATGACCTATAACTTTTTTATTTTTCAGTATAAGCGGCGGTATGGGGGCTCATTTTATGCGCCATGATCTGTACTTTTTTTTGATACCACATTTGTATATAAAAAACTTTTAATACATTTTTTATAATTTTTTTTTTAATAAAATGTATTAAAAAAGTAGGAATTTTGGACTTTTTAAAATTTTTTTCGTTCACGCCGTTCACCGTACGGGATCATTAACATTTTATTTTAATAGTTCGGACATTTACGCACGCGGCGATACCAAATATGTCTATAAAAAATGTTTTTTACGCTTTTTGGGGGTAAAATAGGAAAAAACGGACGTTTTACTTTTTTATTGGGGGAGGGGATTTTTCACTTTTTTTTTACTTTTACTTTTACATTTTTTTACATTTTTTTTTACACTTGAATAGTCCCCATAGGGGACTATTCATAGCAATACCATGATTGCTAATACTGATCTGTTCTATGTATAGGACATAGAACAGATCAGTATTATCGGTCATCTCCTGCTCTGGTCTGCTCGATCACAGACCAGAGCAGGAGACGCCGGGAGCCGCACGGAGGAAGGTGAGGGGACCTCCGTGCGGCGTTATGAATGATCGGATCCCCGCAGCAGCGCTGCGGGCGATCCGATCGTTCATTTTAATCGCGAACTCCCGCAGATGCCGGGATCTGTATTGATCCCGGCACCTGAGGGGTTAATGGCGGACGCCCGCGAGATCGCGGGCGTCGGCCATTGCCGGCGGGTCCCTGGCTGCGATCAGCAGCCGGGATCAGCCGCGCATGACACGGGCATCGCTCCGATGCCCGCGGTTATGCTTAGGACGTAAATGTACGTCCTGGTGCGTTAAGTACCACCTCACCAGGACGTACATTTACGTCCTGCGTCCTTAAGGGGTTAAAGGTAAGGTGGAAAAAACTAAAATGCTAAAACGGAAAAACCCCAGGTCCTTAAGGGGTTAATTTCAACAAATTAGTTGTCCAATGAGTCCTGCGGATTTATCTAATCAAGCAGCTCCATTCCCAGTGCACATTTTTCTGGCTCATCTGAGGTTTACCAATGACCTGGCAATCCCTGACATCCTTGGACAACTCTTTGAACAGGTGCTGCTTCTGTTGACAGGTGTCTTTTATACAGGTAACAAGCTGAGTTTAAGAGGACTCCCTTTAATGCTGTGACCAGAAAAAATGTCACAGCATTTTCCTTTATTTGGTGTGTTTTTTTTTTTTTCTTGTGTTTTTGCCTTTGCGTGGAAATAGAATTTTTGGCCCCTCTTGGCGTTTTGTTTTGTTTTTTCAAAATTTATTGGTAACAAAAAATTTTTTATAAACAAAAAGGATGCAGTAGGATTGGAAAAAATTTATTTAACAAAATGTATGTATTTTTTTATAACAAAACTGTAATGGCAGAGTAGTGAATCTACTGTACCAATGGAGAAAGCCGTACCAGGGAGCGGAGTCTAAGGAGCCGCTGGTTTTCACCAGAGCCTGCCGCAAAGCGGGATAGACTTGCTGCGGCTGGCGAACTCCCAGGTCGCTACCCCTGGCACAACTAACTCATGACAGAAACTATAATCAATTTTTAAACAGGGACCAATTTATGTTCACGGGCAGGGACCTAAAGATGTAACCGACAATAATAATAAAAATGTAGAACGGGGCCATTTAAATGTAAATAATATATATTTTTTATTATTAATTTTAATTTTTTTGTTAGTAATGTATTTTAATAATGTGTTTTAAAGTGTGTGTGTGTGTGTGTGTTTGTGTGTTTAACTTTTTTCACTTTTTTTTCTTCATTTTTTAGGTAGTACTACTACTCCCAGCATGGAACAGACTGTTCCATGCTGGGAGTAGTAGTACCTGTACTAATAGACAGATTGCCCTTGGTGTCACTTCTGACACCTGATGCGATCATCCTTTATATTGCATTGATGCGAATAGTCTTTCTCCTTTGCTCGCATCTCTGCTCTCTACTCCGGGCCAGACAGTGATGTGAATAGAAATTCACATCACTGATTCATATTTTGCTGCCCAGAGTGGTGATTGGCCAGATGGTGGCAGCCAATCCCCACTCTCAACGAGAAATATTAATCAGTGATGTCAATTTATATTCACATCACTGGCCGGCCGGAGTATAGTGCAGTGATAGGGAAGGCAGGAGAAAGTAACTCCGGATTTTAGAAGGATTAAGGACGATCACAGCGTGTGTCAGGAGTGACACCCCTTGAGATCTGTCCTTAACTGCAGGTACTACTGCTCCCAACATAATGCACACTCTGCTCCATACTGGGAGCTGTAGTACCTGCATTAATAGACAGATCGCGGCAGGTGTCACTTCTGACACCTGTTGCAATCTGTCTATTAATACAGGTACTACAGCTCCCAGCATGGAGCAGAGTGTGCATTATGTTGGGAGCAGTAGTACCTGCAGTTAAGGACAGATTACAGCGGGTGTCACTCCTCACAATCGCTGCGATCATCCTATATAATGTATAGATGCGGGTGGCAAGGCCTCATTTCTCTGGTCCCCTGCACTGTAGTTTATGCTGTGTATATACCATTTTGTATATGCCGCTGAGATTTGTGGTTGGCTGGAACCATCTAGCCAATCACAGCTCTCTGCGGGAAATATTAAAGGGGTATTCCAGGCAAAAACTTTTTTTTATATGTCAACTGGCTCCGTAAAGTTAAACATATTTGTAAATTACTTCTATTAAAACATCTTAATCCTTCCAATAGTTATTAGCTTCTGAAGTTGAGTTGCTGTTTTCTGTCTAACTGCTTTCTGATGACTCCACATCGTAGAAAACAGTGCAGGGTGCTTCTATAGATTATATTGGAGGATCGCATCAATCTGTCTATTAGTAAAGGTACTACTACTCCCACCATGGAACAGTCTGTTCCATGCTGGTAGTAGTAGTAGCTAAAAAAAAAAAAAAAAATTCTGAAAGAAAGTTACGCACTTTAATAAACACATTATTAAAATACATTATTAATAAAATTATAAAAAAATATATTTTTACATTTAAATGGCCCCTTTCTACATTTTTAATATTGCTGGCTACATTTTTAGTTCTCTGCCCGCTCACATAAATTGATCCCTGTTGAACCCCTTAAGGATCAAGTCCATTTTGACCTTACATGGGGCACTTTCATCAACTTTTTTTTAAATATGTTATAGTACTTATGTACTACAACATATCTCTAATATACTTCTATTATTTTTTTTGTGGTTAAATTATTTTATTTTGCTCTTGAAATCCGTTCATTAGGGGTCTCCCTCCTTGTAGCGGGCTGCAGCCTGCTGTGATGTCACAGCTGAATTCAGACCCATCACGGCCGGGCATTCGGTCCGAATTCAGTCAGCCTGCGATCGCTCCCTGCCTTTCAATCCGACAGGCGGGAGCGAGCGCTGTGTAACGCCTGGGCTGTGCTCATTGGCTCGCATTGGCCATGCGCACCAGCTGTCCCCGCCCCGACATGTACAGTCTGGAGGCAGCACGCGCACTGAATCTTAGTGCCGCGCTGATGCTCCAGGACTGTTCATGTCCTGTATGAGTAAGTCTGATCTGAGGTCTTATTTCACATATTATATTTAGTTTTGGTCCCGGGTCTCGGCAGTGTAGAAAAGCACGGCAGGTGGGTGATGCTCCTATACTCCTCCTCCCTGGATAACACTACACTGCTAAACAGAGAGGAGGGGACCCCGGAGCAGCCTGCTGTGCTATTGGCCGCTCATCTATGAGTGCAGCATAGATGAGCTAAGGGCGGAAGTCGTCCCCCAGCAGGCATCAGTGACATTGCGCCTACTGGGGAAGTCTGCCTGGTAAGTGAGCACAATACCAGGTTGACAAAAGGACATTTCTGAGGTAGTAAAAAAAAAATGTAAAGGCTGGGAGGAGGTTAGGGTTAGATGGGCAATAGGCAGGGACAGAATTCTTTATTTTTTATTTTTATTTTTTTTTTACATGGTGGGAGCTACTTTTTGAACTTTTGTTTTTTTCCTTCTCCCCTTCTAAAAACACATATAAAGGAATGTTTTTTCACCACCATTTATACTTTGTCATAACATCAATCATTTAATAACGAAATCTGCTGCAAAACCCCAAAAAAAAAAAAAAAAATATATATATATATATATATATATATATATATGTGCAGTGAGAAAAAAAGGCAATTTTGTAACTTTTGGGGGCTTCCGTTTCAACACAGTGCAATTTTCGGTAAAAATGACACCATATCTTTATTTTGTAGGTCTATACGGTCACAAGAATACCAAACTTATGTAGGTTTTGTTTTAATTTACTACAAACTATAACTACATGCACCAAAATGAGTATGTTTAACCTCTTCAGGACCCATGACGTATGCATACGTCATCACACCCTGGGTCTTAAGGACCCATGACGTATGCATACGTCATGTCTTTTCCTGGTCTCCGCCGCTCACCCGGCGGAGATCGGAAGCGGATCCCTGCTGAAATCCTTCAGCAGGGATCCAGGGCAAACGCCGAGGGGGGCCATGTATGCCCCCCATGTCGGCGATCGCCGCAAATCGCAAGGGAAATCGCCCTTGCGATCTGCGGCGATACCGGGCTGATCGGGTCTCTGGGACCCGACCGCCCGGTAATTTCGCATGATCCCGGCTGTCACAGACAGCCAGGACCATGCTAAAGAATAGGAGCGAGGTGGCAAGCCTGCCACCTCCTCCTATTCCCTGCGATCCGTCGGTTAGTTAACCGACCAATCGCAGGAGGGGGGGCGGTTACTTCCTCCCGTCCTGCCCGGCCCCTTGAAGTCCGGAGAGGACGGGAGGAAGACCGGAGGACGCGACGGGGGAGTGCTGGGGACCGGCCCCGGTACTTACCTCGTCCCTGAAGACCCGGATGCCGGCGAGGAAGATGGCGGCGGCGGCGACAGGTGAGTAGATCTTCAGCCGCGGTCGGGCCCTTTACAGCAATGCACGTCGCCATTAAGCGACATGCATTGCTATATTGGGACCCTATATACTACAACTCCCAGCATGCCCAGACAGCCCTTGGCGTCTGGGCATGCTGGGAGTTGCAGTTTTGCAACATCTGGAGGTCCACAGTTTGGAGACCACTGTGCCCTTCCAGATGTTGCAAAACTAAACATTCTCAGCATGCCCTTACTGTCCAGGCATGCTAGGAGTTGTAGTTCTGTAACATCTGGCCCTTCAGATGTTGCAGAACTACAACTCCCAGCATGCCTGGACAGTTTTGGCGCACTGGGAGTTGTAGTTTTGCAACATCTGGAAGGGCACAGATTGGGAACCACTGTATTAGTGGTCTGCAAACTGTAGTCATCCAGATGTTGCAAACTACAACTCCAAGCATGCTGGGAGTTGTAGTTCGGCAACATCTGGCTCTAAAGATGTTGCAGAACTACTACTCCCAGCATGCCTGAGAATGTTTGGGAGTTGTGGTTTTGCAACAACAGGAGGCACACTGGTTGGGAAACATTGTCTGTTTCCTAACTCAGTGTTTCCCAACCCGTGTGCCTCCAGCTGTTGCAAAACTATAACTACCAGCATGCACTGATAGACTGTGCATGCTGGGAGTTGTAGACAGCTGGAGGTCCCCCCTGTGAATGTACAGGGTACATTCACATGGGCAGGGGGCTTACAGTGAGAATCAGGCTGCAAGTTTTCGATGGAGCAAATTTTGCGCGGCAGCTCAAACTCGCAGCGGGAAAATCGCTGTAACCCCCCCTGCCCGTGTGACTGTACCCTAAAAACACTACACTACACTAACACAAAATAAAATAAAAAGTAAAAAACACTACATATACACATACCCCTACACAGCCCCCCTCCCCAATAAAAATGAAAAACGTCTGGTACGCCACTGTTTTCAAAATGGAGCCTCCAGCTGTTGCAAAACAACAACTCCCAGTATTGCCGGACAGCCGTTGACTGTCCAAGCATGCTGGGAGTTTTGCAACAGCTGGAGGCACCCTGTTTGGGAATCACTGGCGTAGAATACCCCTATGTCCACCCCAATGCAAATCCCTAATTCAGGCCTCAAATGTGCATGGCGCTCTCACTTCGGAGCCCTGTCGTATTTCAAGGCAGCAGTTTAGGGCCACATATGGGGTATCGCCGTACTCGGGAGAAATTGCCTTACAAATTTTGGGGGGCTTTTTCTCCTTTCACCCCTTATGAAAAGGTGAAATTGGGGTCTACACCAGCATGTTAGTGTAAAAAAATAAATGTTTTACACTAACATGCTGGTGTTGCCCTATACTTTTCAATTTGACAAGAGGTAAAAGGGGAAAAAAGCCCCCCACAATTTGTAATGCAACTTCTCCCGACTACGGAGATACCCCATATGTGGGCGCAAAGTGCTCTGGGGGAGCACAACAAGGCTCAGAAGGGAGAGTGCGCCCTGTACATTTGAGGTGATTTGCACAGGGGTGGCTGATTGTTACAGCGGTTTTGACAAACGCAAAAAAAAAAAAAAACACATGTGACCCCATTTCGGAAACTACACCCCTCACGGAATGTAATGAGGGGTGCAGTGAGAATTTACACCCCACTGGTGTCTGACAGATCTTTGGAACAGTGGGCTGCGCAAATTAAAAATTTTGTACAGCCCACTGTTCCAAAGATCTGACAGACACCAGTGGGGGGTAAATGCTCACTGTACCCCTTGTTACGTTCCTCAAGGGGTCTAGTTTCCAAAATGGTATGCCATGTGGGGGTTATTTTGCTGTTCTGGCACCATTGGGGCTTCCGAAATGCGACAAGCCCCCCGAGCAAAATTTGCTCTCAAAAAGCCAAATATGACTCCTTCTCTTCTGAGCATTGTAGTTCGCCCGAAGTGCGCTTCAGGTTAACTTATGGGGTACCTCCAGACTCGGAAGAGATGGGGTTACAAATTTTGGGGGGTATTTTCTGCTATTAACCCTTGCAAAAATGTGAAATTTGGGGGGGAAACACATTTTATTGCAATTTTTTAAAATTTTGTTTACATATGCAAAAGTCGTGAAACACCTGTGGGGTATTAAGGCTCACTTTATTCCTTGTTACGTTCCTCAAGGGGTCTAGTTTCCAAAATGGTATGCCATGTGTTTTTTTTTTCCTGTTCTGGCACCATAGGGGCTTCCTAAATGCAACATGCCCTCCAAAAACCATTTCAGAAAAAACGTACGCTCCAAAATCCCCTTGTCGCTCCTTCCCTTCTGAGCCCTCTACTGCGCCCGCCGAACACTTTACATAGACATATGAGGTATGTGCTTAGTCGAGAGAAATTGGGCTACAAATAGAAGTATACATTTTCTCCTTTTACCCCTTGTAAAAATTCAAAAATTGGGTCTACAACAACATGCGAGTGTAAAAAATGGAAATTGTGAATTTTCTCCTTCACTTTGCTGCTATTCCTGTGAAACACCTAAAGGGTTAAAATGCTGACTGAATGTAATTTTGAATATTTTGGGGGGTGCAGTTTTTATAATGGGGTCATTTGTGGGGTATTTCTAAGATGAAGACCCTTAAAATCCACTTCAAACCTGAACTGGTCCCTGAAAAATTGTGATTTTGGAAATTTTGTGAAAAATTGGAAAATTGCTGCTGAACTTTGAAGCCCTCTGATGTCTTCCAAAAGTTAAAACTCGTAAATTTTATGATGCAAATATAAAGTAGACATATTGTATATGTGAATAAAATAAAATAATATTTGGAATATCCATTTTCATTACAAGCAGAGAGCTTCAAAGTTAGAAAAATGCAAAGTTTTCAAATTACCAAAAAATGTTACCACTAAGTTAAAGTAGAATATGTCACGAAAAAACAATCTCGGAATCAGAATGATAACTAAATGCATTCCAGAGTTATTAATGTTTAAAGTGACAGTGGTCAGATGTGCAAAAAATGGCCGGGTCCTAAGGTGTCAATTTCCCTCCCCTTTGGCATCTCATTAAAACGGACCTGGCTAGATGGGAGTGGAAAGATTTCTCCTGGCTTGGGAGGATCAATATAATAAAAATGAATGTGCTGCCGAGACTTCTCTACCTCTTCTCCTGCACGCCGATATGTCCCCCAGGTCATTTTTCGGAGGGATTGCTTCGCTCCTTTCTAGCTTTGTATGGGCTCGCAAACGCCCGAGAATATCCCGGCGAGTCCTGACTAGACATAAAGACCACGGGGGCCTGGGTATGCCGGATTGTCTGTATTATTTTCTAGCGGCTGTCCTGACAAGAGTTCTCGACTGCAACACTGACCAGACCACTAAGCAATGGGTCTCCCTGGAAAGACATGTCTCTCCACTTGACCCCAAAACTGTACTCTGGCTGCCCTTGCGAGCGGTCACGGCTGGCCTGGCCCCCGTGGTCCCCCCAGTAACTCTCTCCATTGTGAATGTCAAACGCCTGCTCCCAGTCGGTAATATTCTATTCTCTCCTAATGGACCTCTTGCCCCAGTTTTCAATAACCAGTCGTTCCCGCCTGCCCTGTCTTCCTCCTCCTTCCTGGGTCACCATAGCTCTGAGGGCATTTCACTCTCCACCTTCCTAGATGCCACGGACTTGAAACCACTATGCGACATTGTTGCTCTGCCGTCTCTCACGCCGATATATGCTCTTCTATTAGAGGCTCATTATAATGAGCCCCTGCCCTACCTGAAAGGCTGGGAAAAAGAGACTGATAGTTCATTCTCGGATGGGGACTGGAATGCAGCGCTTTGACACTGGCATAAAACGTCCTTCTTGTGCAAAGCTCTTGAGACGAACTACAAGGTATTATCGAGGTGGTACAGAGTGCCAACTGTGTTGTCCCGCATTTACCCGAATGTGGAAGACTCCTGCTGGCGATGTGGCGGTGGTGGCGGCACAATGTCGCATATCTGGGTACAATGCCCCCTATTGACGCCCTTTGGGAATAGTGTCATTGATGTGATACATAAACTGACTACAATATGCCTTACACTGACCCCGGCCCCCCTGCTCTTCTCCATCTTACCCCCATCGGTCCCAAAATGGAACGCCCGTCTAATTAGATTTGTGCTCCTAGCAGCCAGGTCGGTAATACCGCGCTTATGGAAAACCACCTCGCCCCCCTCCTTCTCCTCATGGGCTCAATAACTTTCCCATATCCACCGCATGGAGGAATTTATGGCTGACTCCAAACGTCAATTCGTGAAACACCGTTTGATCTGGAAGCCTTGGACTTCCTTTGTTTCCTCTTCTGAATTCAGATCTCTACACCTCTCACCATAAATTACTCACTGATCCACTCATTTGCTTCTCGGGCGTGTTGGCCGCCATGTGTCATCTTTGATGCCCTCCCCCTGGGGGGCCCGCCGGTGCCTGCCGCCCTGAGAGGTATGTCCAGTACTATTCCGTCTATTCTTCCTCTACCCCCCCACTTACTCCATCTGCTAGTCCTCTCTTTCTCCCTTCTCCTCCCCCCTCCTCTCCTCTACTCTTTCTATGCCTTTTCTCCTATACTAGTCTGTACACCGTAACATGGAAAGTGCATTCCCTAGTTTCTCCAGATTTGTGGGATTGTTTTACGTTGATCGCCTGAATTGGTTTTCATGTTTATTCCCCTCTGAGGGGAGGCTTCATTGTTGCTCCCTCACAGCAAGCCCTATGACAGCCACCGAGACCTGACATGCATGCTCTTACTGCATTATTTGGCCTTCCTGGCTGTGTATTGAAATATGCCTCTCCATCCTTATTTCTATGTTACCTTTTGACATGATGTTATATATTGACCATTGTTTGGTAAAACTAAAACTTTAATAAAAATGTATTATGGAAAAATTTTCATCTTCTGACCCCTATAACTTTTTATCGATACCATTTTTGTTTCAATGGGACTTTTTGATCGCTTTTTATTAGTTTTTTATGGTATATGAGGGTGCGTTTACACGGGCGTATTTGTCAGCGGATCCGCAGCTGCGGATCCGCTGACAAGGCCCCTAAAGTGCTGCCCTCTTTGTGCCTGCTAATAGCGGCAATCCGCCACTACCAGCAGCGGACACACTGTGAAGTGCGAGTCGCAGTGTATCCGCACATCGCAGTCGTTCCTCCGGCTCCCAGAGCTACACAAAGAGCGGCCGCGATGTGTGCAAGTACACTGCAGCTCGCACATCGCAGTGTGTCTGCTGGTAGCGGCGGATTGCCGCTATTAGCAGGCACAAAGAGGGCAGCACTTTAGGGCCCTTGTCAGCGGATCCGCAGGAGCGGATCCGCTGACAAATATGCCCATGTGAACGCATCCTGAAGTGACCAAAAATGCACAATTTTTTTACGTGTACGACATCGACCGTGCGGTTTAGCTAACCTTATAATTTAACCCCTTAAGGATCCGGGGTTTTTTCATTTTTGCATTTTCGTTTTTTCCTCCTTACCTTCAAAAAATCATAACTCTTTCAATTTTTCACCTAAAAATCCATATGATGGTTTATTTTGTGCACCACCACTTCTTCTTTGTAATGACGTCAGTCATTTTACCCACAAATCTACAGCGAAACGGCAAAAAAAATTATTGTGAGACAAAATTGAAAAAAAAAAACGCCATTTTGTAATTTTGGGGGCTTCCGTTTCTACATAGTACGTTTTTCGGTAAAAATTACACCTTTTCTTTATTCTGTAGGTCCATACGATTAAAATGATGCACTACTTATGTAGGTTTGATTTTGTCGTACTTCTGGGAAAAATCATAACAACAGGCAGGAAAATTTATACATTCAAAATTGTCATATTCTAAACCCCTATAACTTTTTTAATTTTTCCGCGTATGGGCGGTATGAGGGCTCATTTTTTGCGCCGTGATCTGAAGTTTTTAGCGGTACCATTTTTGCATTGTAGGACTTATTGATAGGACTTATTGATGTTTTTATTCATTTTTTTATGATATAAAAAGTGACCAAAAATGCACTATTTTGGACTTTGGAAATTTTTTGCGCGTACGCCATTGACCTTGCGGTTTAATTAATGATATATTTTTATAATTCGGACATTTCCGCACACGGCGATACCACATATGTTTGTTTTTATTTTTATTTACACTTTTTTTTTATGGGAAAATGGGGGTGATTCAAACTTTTATTAGGGGAGGTGTTAAATCAAGGGTCCTCAAACTACGGCCCGCGGGCCACATGCGGCCCACGGAACGCATTTACCCGGCCCGCCGGGTGTTTTTGCCTTAGGACATCCCTGTGTTCCAAAAGATACTTTCGGAACACAAGGATGCCTCTGTGAAGTCCCTGCGGCCCACGTTTATTTTAAAAACGCGGGGACCTCCGGGAGCAGGCGCACGCAGCGACGTCACTGACGTCCCATGCGTGCGCCCATGGCAACCGAGCGCGGAGCAGAAGCAAGGACACGCGCGCTGGTAGTAGGTAAGTGTTTACCAGTGGCGCGTCCCTTCGGTGTTATGACCACCGATCCTCCGGTCCTGCTATGGCCGGACCCGAGGAGCGGTGATCGGAACACTGAAATGGGGCAGTACACAGGCATACAGCCTCCAGCCATACTTTATGGCTGGAGGCTGTATGCCTGTGGGGGAACATACTGCCAACGTAATTTGGGGGACTATACTGCCAGCCTAATGTGGAGGAACATACTGCACCTAATGTGGGGGAACTATACTGCCAACCTAATGTGGGGGAACTATACTGCACCTAATGTGGGGGAACATACTGCACCTAATGTGGGGAACTATACTGCACCTAATGTGGGGAACTATACTGCACCTAATTGCGGGGAAAATACTGCACCTAATGTGGGGGAACATACTGCCAGCCTAGTGTGGGGGACTATACTGCACCTAATGTGGGGGAACATACTGCCAGCCTAGTGTGAGGGACTATACTGCACCTAATGTGGGGGAACATACTGCACCTAATGTGGGGGAACATACTGCCAGCCTAGTGTGGGGGACTATACTGCACCTAATGTGGGGGAACTATACTGCACCTAATGTAATTTGGGGGACTATACTGCCAGCCTAGTGTGGGGGAACATACTGCACCTAATGTGGGGGAACAGACTGCACCTAATATGGGGGAACATACTGCACCTAATGTGTGGGAACTATACTGCCAATGTAATTTGGGGGACTATACTGCCAGCCTAATGTGGGGGACTATATTACACCTAATGTGGGCCAACATACTGCCAACGTAATGTGGGGGACTATATTGCACATAATGTGGGGGAACTATACTGCCAGCCTAATGTGGGGGACTATATTGCACCTAATGTGGGGGAACTATACTGCCAGCCTAATGTGGGGGACTATATTGCACCTAATGTGGGGGAACTATACTGCCAACGTAATGTGGGGGACTATATTGCACCTAATGTGGGGGAACATACTGCCAGCCTAATGTGGGGGACTATATTGCACCTAATGTGGGGGAACTATACTGCCAGCCTAATGTGGGGGACTATATTGCACCTAATGTGGGGGAACATACTGCCAACGTAATGTGGGGGACTATATTGCACCTAATGTGGGGGAACTATACTGCCAGCCTAATGTGGGGGACTATATTGCACCTAATGTGGGGGAACTACAACCTAATGTGGGTGAATTATACTGCACCTAATGTGGGGGGGAACTACTACCTAATGTGGGGGACTATACTGCACCTAATGTGGGGGACCTATACTGCCAACCTAATGTGGGGGAATTGTACTGCACCTAATGTGGGGGAACTGTACTGCCAACCCTAATGTTGAGGAACTGTACTGCCAACCCTAATGTGGGGGAACTGTATTGCCAACCCTAATGTGGGGGAACTACAACCTAATGTGGGGATCTATACTGCCAACCTAATGTGGGGGAACTGTGCTGTGTACTTAAAGTGGTAGTCCACTAATAAGATATATAAGTGTGCATAGGAATTTATTCATGTTTTGTTATCTATAGTCCGGCCCTCCAACGGTCTGAGAGACCGTGAACTGGCCCCCCGTTTAAAAAGTTTGAGGACCCCTGTGTTAAATGATCTTTTATTCACTTTTTTTTCCCTTTTTTTTGCAATGTTATAGCTCCCATAGGGACCTATAACACTGCACACACTGATCTTTTACATTTATCAGTGGTTTCTCATAAGAAACCACTGATCGATGATTCTGCCACTTGACTGCTCATGCCTGGATCTCAGGCACTGAGCAGTCATTCGGCGATTGGACAGCATGGAGGCAGGTAGGGATCCTCCGGCTGTCATGTAAGCTGTTTGGGATGCCGCGATTTCGCCGTGACGATCCCGAACGGCTCCCTGAGCTAACCGACATGGTTTTACTTTCACTTTAGACGCGGCGTCCCGATCAGCTCCTCTAAGCTGCGGGGACATTTTACTTTCGTTTTTAGACACCACGATCAATTTAGTTGTAAAAAATATAAATTTTTTTTAACCCCTTAAGGACCCAGCCCAAATATACCTTAAGGACCCGGCCATTTTTTTTTACATCTGACCACTGTCACTTCAAGCATTAATAACTCTGGGATGCTTTTATCTTTCATTCTGATTCCGAGATTGTTTTTTCGTGACATATTCTACTTTATGTTAGCGGTAAAATTTTGTCGATACTTGTATCATTTCTTGGTGAAAATTTCCAAAATTTTATGAAAAAATTGAAAATTTAGCATTTTTTTTAACTTTGAAGCTCTCTGCTTATAAGGAAAATGAATATTCCAAATAAATTATATATTGATTCACATATACAATATGTCTATTTTATGTTTGCATCATAAAGTTGACATGTTTTTACTTTTGAAAGACATCAGAGGGCTTCAGAGTTCAGCAGCAATTTTCCAATTTTTCACAAAATTTTCTAAATCTGATTTTTTTCAGGGACCAGTTCTGTTTAGAAGTGGATTTGAGGGGCCTTCTTATTAGAAATACCCCATAAATGGCACCATTATGAAAACTGCACCCCTCAAAGTATTCAAAATGACATTCAAAAGGTTTGTTAACCCTTTTGGTGTTTCACAGGAATAGCCGCAAGTTGAAGGAGAAAATTCAAAATCTTCATTTTTCGCATGTTCTTGTAAACCCAGTTTTGCATTTTTACAAGGGGTAAAAAGAGAGAAATTTTCTTAAAATGTGTAACCCAATTTCTCTCAAGTAAGGAAATACCTCATATGTGTATGTCAAGTGTTCGACGGGCACAGTAGAGGGCTCATAAGGGAAGGAGCGACAGTGGGATTTTGGAGAGTTAGTTTTTCTGAAATGGTTTTTGGGGGGCATGTCACATTTAGGAAGCCCCTATGGTGCCAGAACAGCAAAAAAAAACACATGGCATACCATTTTGGAAACTAGACCCCTTGAGGAACGTAACAAGGAATAAAGTGAGCCTTAATACCCCACAGGGGTTTTACGACTTTTGCATATGTAAAAAAAAAATTTATTTTTTCAATAAAATGTGTTTCCCCCCAAATTTCACATTTTTGAAAGGGTTAATAGCAGAAAATACCCCCCAAAATTTGTAAACCCCATCTATTCTGAGTATGGATGTACCCCATAAGTTGACCTGAAGTGCACTACAGGCGAACTACAATGCTCAGAAGAGAAGGAGTCATATTTGGCTTTTTGAGAGCAAATTTTGCTCGGGGGGCATGTCGCATTTAGGAAGCCCCTATGGTGCCAGAACAGCAAAAAAAAAACACATGGCATACCATTTTGGAAACTAGACCCCTTGAGGAACGTAACAAGGAATAAAGTGAGCCTTAATACCCCACAGGGGTTTCACGACTTTTGCATATGTAAAAATAATATATATTTTTTTCACTAAAATGTGTGTTTCCCCCCAAATGTCACATTTTTGCAAAGGTTAATAGCAGAAAATACCCCCCAAAATTTGTAACCCCATCTCTTCTGAGTATGGAGGTACCCCATAAGTGGACGTGAAATGCACTGCAGGAGCGCTACAATGCTCAGAAGAGACTGAGTCACATTTGCTAATTTTGCTGAAATGGGGGGGGGGGGCATGTCGCATTTACTGCCAGAAAAGCAAAAAAAATTTAAATTTGTAAATACATTTCTTTGGAAAAAGGACATACCTCATATCTGGGCGTAAAACGGATCTCCGGGTGCACACTGGTCACGGAGGAACAGGGGGGCAGTCAGGGGCCTTGAGCTTCTGCCTATGGAGCCAGAACAGTGGGACCCCCCCTCAAGGGGCATTATAAGGGGTACACTAATAACTAACAAGGGGTACAGGGGTACAGTGGGACATAAAAGGATAAAACAGGTTATGTTCTCAGAATGATGACCCAGAGCATAGCCAAAACTAAAAAATATGCTCACCCCAAACCCTATGCTCTGAATCATCATTCTGAGAATGTGATGTGTGTGGCCGTCCCTAACCTGTTGCCTCAAATGCGCACCCCGCTCAGGTGGAGAGAGAGCGCTGCGCATTTGAGGCAACATAAAAAGTCCCCGATGATAGTGACTTAGTGACCCATGACCCAGAGAAAAAAATACCCCCAGAGGTCTTATCAGTTTTTTTTTTTTTATGAGCGTTTTTTGGGCAATTTATTGGTTTTATGGGGTTAAAACTTGGAATGTACTCTGGACTTGGTACATTGGGGTCAAATTATGGAAAATTTCAATGAAAAGGGAAAATATAGTACTGCATGGAAGTGTGATACTCCCTGAAGCAGTTTTTAATGCAGAGGCCCGGATGATCAGGGCAAATGTCACATTGATAGGTGGTGTCCTTCCTAATCCCCCTCCTCTTACACACTCTGCATTTTTTCTGGGATCGTCCCTTCTTTCCAGTGTGGGGGACCTCACCTGGAAAGTGTTGGCCTGGGACGATCCTGGCACCTATAACTTCAGTTCCTTGGAAAGTCCGGCCTGCTCGTTCCCGGTCAGCAAAGATCAGGACCTTTAGGACTTCTTCTTGGAACTGGAGGTATGTCCCTGTGTTGCCAGCGTTCTGGTACAGTACAAAAGAGTTGTACATGGCAACCTGTACCAAGTAGACCGCAACTTTCTTGTACCATACACGTGTTTTCCGCATGGCGTTATATGGCTTCAGGATTTGATCAGAAAGATCAACTCCCCCCATATACCGATTGTAGTCCAGTATACAATCGGGCTTGAGGACCGTTGTTGTGGTACCTCGCACAGGGACAGGTGAGCTGCCGTTACCATGAATAGTGGTCAGCATAAGGACATCCCTCTTATCCTTATACTTGACCAGCAACAGGTTTTCATGGGTAAGGGCACGGGACTCACCCTTGGGCATAGGTGTCTGAACAAAATTTAGAGGGAGGCCTCTCTGATTCTTCCGCACGGTCCCACAAGTGGACGTCGATCTGGCGGCAAGGGATGTGAACAGAGGGATGCTGGTATAAAAGTTGTCCACGTATACGTGGTAACCCTTATCCAGCAATGGGTACATAAGGTTCCAAACGATTTTCCCGCTAACACCCAGAGTGGGGGAACAATCTGGGGGTTCAATACGGGAATCTCGTCCCTCATACACCCGGAGGTACTCTCACAAAGTTTATATAGCTTCACGCCATATCACACCCGCTTCGAGGGAATATACTGGCGGAAGATGAGTCTCCCCTTAAAACTGATGAGAGACTCATCTACAGAGAGCTCCCTAAGTGGTACATAGGCCTCCAAAAATTTGGCCCCAAAGTGATCGATGACCGGCCTCACTTTGTAAAGCCGGTCATAGGTGGGATCACTTTGGGTGGACATGCCTCATTATCTGCATAATGCAGGCATTTCCGAATGGCCTCGAACCGCTTCCGTGCCATGGCCATGCTGTACAGCGGGGTCTGGCATAGGACTTCCCCGCTCCAGTACTGCCTGACGCTTGTCTTTTGGACCAGGCCCATGTGCAGCACGAGGCCCCAAAATGTCCTCATTTCGGCTGCACTGACAGCGTACTGTTCATTGGACCTGGCCAAAAAAGAATCAGGGTGGTGGGCGATGAACTGCCTGGCGTACAGATTCGTCTGCTCCACCATGTGATTGACCAGGCTGTCACTGAAAAAATAACGGATTCCGGAGTCGCCAACAAACTCCGGAATCCGTGGCTGATAACCCTCTGGGGGTCTCCAGACAGGTTCACCGGAAGGGAGCTCCGGTAAAATCGCCTGGGGGGTCGGACTCCTAGTACGAGCGGCATCACCACTCGCACTAGTGCCAGCCACTGGGGCACTTTCATGGGGGGTGCGTGGCCTCGCCTGGCGGCGTCTCCGCCGCCGTGCAGGGGGCTCATCATCAGTACCATGAAGAACACAGGAATGTTGGACCTTCAGCGTCCTCACTGACCGATTCGGAGGCAAGAAAAGTGTATGCCTCCGCTACCGAAAATTCCCGGCAAGCCATCGCCTTTTTCTACGGTGGGAGGGGGGAAGGTGTGTGTGTGGGGGGGGGGGGGGTGGGGATGTATGTAGCGTGTGTGCTTGGTGTATACTATATATAACGGTGATATGAACAAAAATAAAAAGCTGCGGCCAAAAAAAAATGGGGGGCCAAATGCAGCGCCCTGAACCCCTAATAGGGCCCAGGTCAAGCTAAAAAATCTCAGGCAGACCCTTGGGGACCTATTAGGGGGTCAGGGGGGGGGGGAAGAAGATGCAGTTAACCCCTCCCCTGCCGGCTGCTATTGGCTCGCTCCTGGGGGGGGGTGACAAAATCGCCACCTCCCCATAGATACAGTGGGTGATAGGGGGTGTATTGTACACCCCCGATCACCTTGTATCTTCGGGTCAGCCGGTCACACGTGACCCGTATGACCCGAATCGCGGCAGATCGTTAGTGTGAATTCACCAACGATCTGCCGCGATCGCCGACATGGGGGGGGTCTGATGACCCCCCTGGGCATTTGCGCGGGATGCCTGCTGAACGATATCAGCAGGCATCCCGGTCCCTGCCCGGCACGCGGCGGGGACCGAAATTCCCACGGGCGTATGGATACGCCCTGGGTCCTTAAGTACCAGGACGTCATGGCGTATCCATACGCCCTAGGTCCTTAAGTGGTTAATAAAATTTTCTCCATCCTTACTGTATCTTTTATAAAAAAAAATTTTTTTTTAATGGTACCCTACGAAATTTTATAAAAAAAAAAGGTATCTCTATCCTTTTTTTTAATTGCTTAAGTCCAAAAAAGAATAAAAACTGCCTGCAAAAACGCCAAAGTTAAAACCCACTTGGTGTTTTTCTTGGCTTTTTTTTTTTTTACTCCCATAGACTTCTGATTTCAGTAAAAAAAAAAAAAAACATAATTTTAGTGAAAAAAACGCCATAGGCTCAACATGCTGCGATTTTGAAAAACTGCCAAGGAGCTTAAGAACGCCAAAAGGATATTTTGCATTTTTCTATCTACTTGCAGCTAACATCTGTCCACAGCATTTTTTCACTGAGGTAATTTTTGAGTTTTTTTGGGCAAAACGCCGCAAAAAAAAAATAGTGGAAACTTAGCTTGAGAGTGCTCCTAATCTCAGCTTGTTACCTATATAAAAAAAACACCTGGGAATTAGAAGTCTTGCTGTTTGATAGTGGATCAAATACTTATTTCACTCAGTATTTGAAATTTTAATTTTTTTTTGTCTTTTACTGTTAAAATAAACCTACCTTTTAGACACTTGGACTGCACTTTTAATTGTGGTCACTGGCACCAACTAGTCTTATTGCTTTTAGGCTAATCGGTGTCCTGCCACAAGTTCTCTTTAAGTGGCACCGAAATATAACACTATGCAGTGATCCCTCAACTTACAATGGCCTCAACATACAATAGCTTCAACATAAAATTGTCTTTTCTGGGC
Source organism: Hyla sarda (assembly GCF_029499605.1). Lineage (NCBI taxonomy): Eukaryota > Metazoa > Chordata > Amphibia > Anura > Hylidae > Hyla > Hyla sarda. The sequence goes on along the minus strand of NC_079197.1, from coordinate 68,080,082 downwards.
CATTGTAACTTGAAACCACACTCAACATACAATGATACAGACAGTCCAGATCTGTGAAACGTGTCAATGGCAGGAAGAACCGACCAATCAGCATTTCACTGGTAAAACACCTGTATTATTGAAGTGCATGCACTGAATTCCTGTCTGGTTGTGCCCTCTACAGTACAGGGAGGTATTACATGTTCTGTACTACTCTTTATCTGTGCCAGGGACAGCTGCTCTTTTGGACTCTAGGTGGGGGCGGCTCCATTTTACTTTTTTTTTTTTTTATAGTGCATTGCGTGTACTGTACAGGACCCCGAAGAAGCTCCTGTTCTCTACATAGACAGTGATTTACAACTCCCAACAGCTCTTTTTTACTTTTATATATGTAAGGACTTTCTTTATCTGTATAAGTTATCTACTTATTGTTCTTTAATCTTCACTCTTTTCTATTTTTGGATGACATTTTGGTGGCTTCAGAACCAATTAACAGGTTTCCATAGAGTTATGGTCTCAACATACAATGGTTTCAACTTGAGGTACCACTGTATAGTAATTGTCACCAAGCTCTATGATACTTGTTCTCATTCGGCTCACAGTTGAATTTCCTTATCCCAGACATTCATGTTCTGAAGCCTATGAATACCTATACTATGAGCATAGCCCCTTTTTACACTGAATGTGCTGCAAGGCAACAATGCTAACCACTACGCCATTGTGCCTCCAAACTAAGCCACCAATTCTCCCACTCTCCCAGTCATTCCGTTAAATTGTTATATTGCCGCTTTTGCGGATGGGAAGGTGGTTGTTTATTTAGTACACTTATTTTATTGTGTTGCACTACATAAATAGTATTGTTGTAACTTTGTGTGTGAATTGCATTAAGACGTAACCTTCTTGTTTTTCTTCTTTTTTTGTTCAGTGGTCCTCATGGTGATGTCTCTGGCTTCAACTACTTACGGTGCTTTGGTTCTAAATGTTTTGGCCATTCAAATCAAATATGATGACTACAAGGTGCGTCTGACTGTACCAGCCTTCATCTGCATCATTGTGTGGAGGTGTCTGGAAATCGCCACCCGTGTCACTGTTCTGGTGTTGTTCTGTTCAGCACTTAAGGCCTGGGTGGCAGTTGTGGCATTGGTGAACTTAATTGCCCTTTTCCTTTTACCATGGATCTACTTTTGGAAGAGTGGATCCAGCCTTCCGGAGAATGTGGAAAAGAATTTTAGTTGGTTTGGCACAGTGACTGTTTTGGGAACAATCACCTTACTATACTCTGCTATCAACATGTTTTGCTGGTCAGCAGTTCAGCTCAACTTAAGTGAAAGGGATTTAATTGATCAGTCTCAGAACTGGGGAAGATTGAGTCTACATTATACTTTTAGACTGCTTGAAAATGCAGCCCTTATTTTACTATGGTATTTTTACAAAGAGGATGGGTTTGAGTATTTTTGTTCCCCATTACTTGTGGTACAGTTGTTGGTTGGATACTGTGCTGCTATTTCATTCATGCTCCTCTTCTATCAGTATTTTCATCCTTGTCGATCTCTATTTAGCCACAATGTTTCAGACTTTATATTGTGTGTATGTATAAGAAAAAAGCCAGCTCCTGCATATGTTAGTGGAAGAGAGACTGATGTGTAGAGAGCATGCATGATATTAAACTGATTATAAGAAGAATGAGAGGCTTGCATTCTCATGTGGTGTTATGGCGAATTTTGATTATCACTGTGAATCTTAATACATTCAAAGCTGTCACATTTGCTATGTAACTCCTGTGCTTCTTGTGGTCACATACAGTATTTATATGTTATAGCTAAAATTTGTTGGCTGGTTCATATAATAGATGTTTGGTCTTATTTAGAAAAACCTAAGAAAACTATCGCTCCTCCTCCTTCAGGAAAAAAACAATCTTTTTAATTCCAACTATAGGTAGCGACCCTGCTAGTCTGTGTGTGACTCATTAAAGGTCACATTTCTGAGAACAGAGGAAAATTGTTCCCCTAATAAATAGAGCATGGCGTCCAGTACTCCATTTATTTGGGGGACTGTTTTTTTTTCATTTCATTTTCTGCGTCAGTGGGGGGGAGGTGTCACAGAAACATAGAATGTATCGGCAGATAAAAACCATTTGGCCCATCTAGTCTGCCCAATATTCTGACTATCTTTAACCCCTTAAGGACTGAGCGTTTTTCCGTTTTTGCACTTTAGTTTTTTCCTCCTTTTAAAAAAAATCATAACCCTTTGTAATGACGTCAGTCATTTTACCCAAAAATCTACCCGAAATGGTAAAAAAAAAAAAATCATTGTGTGACAAAATTATTAAGAAAAAAAAATTACATTTAGTAAATTTTGGGGGCTTCCGTTTCTACGTAGTACATTTTTCGGTAAAAATGATACCTTCTCTTTATTCTGTAGGTCCATACGATTAAAATGATACCCTAATTAGATAGGTTTGATTTTGTGGTACTTCTGCAGGAAAATGTATACGTTTAAAACTGTCATCTTCTGACCCCTATAACTTTATTTTTCTGCATACGGAAAAATAAAAAACTTTTTAGCGGTTACATTTTTGTATTGATCGTTTATTTATTCATTTTTTCAGGATATAAAAAGTCACAAAAAATACGCTATTTTGCACGTACGCCATTGACCGTGCAGATTAATTAATGATATATTTTTATAATTCGGGCATTTCCACACGCTGCAATACCACATATGTTTATTTTTATTTACACAGTTGTTGTTTTTTTTTTTTTTAAAGGGGTTGTGCGCTGCCCTAATTTTCTGAGCTCCGCTCACAGCGTCCGGAAGTTCATTACTCCGAACGCTGTGTGCGGGCTTCCGTGTTTGCGGCCGCCGGTTGTGACGTCACGCCCGGCCCCTCGCCCGCCCCCTCGTGTTGTCTCGCCCGCCCCCTCTACCAAAGTCTATGTGAAGGGGGCGTGACAGCGGTTGCACCCCTTCCCATAGACTTTCGTTGAGGGGGCGGGCGAGACGTCACGAGGGGGCGGGCGAGACGTCGCGAGGGGGCGGGTGTTACGTCACGCCTGGCGGCTGCGAACACGGAGGCCCGCACACAGCGTTCAGAGTAATGAACTTCCGGACGCTGTGAGCGGAGCTCCGAAAGTAAGGGCAGCGCACAACCCCTTTAATGGGAAAAGGGGCTGTGATACAAACTTTTATTTATTATTTTATTTCATCACTGTGGTCCTGAACAGCCCCCTGAGCTAACCGCCAGCGTTATAGATTCACTTTAGATGCATCTAAAGGGTTAATAGCACTGTTTCCCTGCGTTATAGGACGGGAGCAGACTCAGGGCGTACAGGTACGCCCTAAGTCCTTAAGGAGTTAATAGGGCTAGGGACATCCTTTTATGAAGGATAGCCTTATACCTATAACTCCTTTACTGTATTTGCAGCTTCCACTTCTGCAGGAAGGCTATTCCTTGCATCTCTGCTCTCAGAAAAGTAATACTTGCATTAACTCTTTCAGGACTCACGTTTTTCCGTTTTTGCACTTTAGGTTTTTTCACTTATGTTGTTTTGATGTGATTTTTTTTATCGCTTTTTGTAAAAAAAAAATTTAGGGTATACAAAATGACCAAAAATAAGCAATTTTGGACTTTTAGAATGTTTTTTTTTATTATTATTATTTTTTTTATGTATACGCCATTGACCATGCAGTTTAATTAACATTATATTTTTATAGTTCGGACATTTACACAATCACATTTATTAACTTTTTTTTTATTATTTATTAACCTGCTCTGTGCATAATGACGGGCGATATAGAGGTCAGAGCATCGTGACGTCACGGCTCCGCCCCCATGATGTCATGGGCCACCCCCTTAATGCAAGTCTATGGGAGGGGGCGTGATGGCCGCCACGCCATAGACTTGTATCGAGGGGGCAGAGCCGTGACATAACAGTGCTCCGGCCCCTGTATTTCCCGTCATTACGGACAGAGCAAGTTTGCTCTGTGCAGTAATGACAGAGGGGTGCTGCAGCCGAGATCCCGGAGGTCCCCAGCGGCGTGACCCCCGCGATTAGACATTTTATTCCCTATCCTTTGACCATTTATTTTGCGGAGTACCATTTATTTAGTGTTTTTTCTTTTCATTTCAGATCTGTGTATGCAGAGGACTACTTGGTATTTGGTGGACTACGACGATGACCCACTTTTTTTTTTGTTTACTGATAATAAAATGGTTAATGTTTGCTTATGGGGAATGTTTTTTGGAATAAAAGTTTTTTTTTATTGTTTTTTTTTATTGTTTTTTTTTTTACTTTGCAGGCTTAGTAGTAGAAGCCGTCTTATAGACTGAGTCCGTTACTAAGCCGGGGCTTAGCATTAGCCGCAATTACAGCTATCGCTAACCCCCAATTATTACCACAATACCATCCACCACAGGGGTGCCGGGAAGAGCCGGTACCAACAGGCCCGTAGCATCAAAAATGGCACTCCTGTGCCTAGGTGGTAACAGGCTGGCATTATTAAGGCTGCGGATCCTCGCCCATCCTGGTAACCTCAGGCTGTTGCTGCTTGGTTGGTATGAGAATGAAAATACGGGGAACCATATGCGTTTTTTTTTTTTTTTCATTACTAATAATAAGAAAACGTGTGTGGTTCCCCCTAGTTTTATTATCAGCCAAATACCAACCAAACAGCAACAGCCTGATGTTACCAGGTTGGGCAAGGACCATTGTTACTGGCCCTCCCCAGCCTAAATAACGCTAGCCTGTTACCGCCTAGGCCCAGGATCGCGATTTTAGGCGCTCTGGGCCTGTTGGTATCGGCTCTTCCCAGCACCCCTGTGATGATGGGTACCAGGGTAATATTTGGGGGTTAGTGCTAGCTGTTTTTGGGGCCAACGCTAAGACCCGGCTTAGTAATGGACTATGTCTATAAGACAGCTTGCACTACTAAGCCTGTAAAGTAAAAAAAAAAGTTTAGCCCTCGTTAACCATTTTATTAATATTAATCCAAAAAAAAAAACCACTGGTCACCGTAGTCCACAGAATCCAAAGTAGTCCTCTGCATGCACGGATCTGAAATGAGAAGAAAAAAACACAAAAAAAATGGTTTAGTACCTTTTTGGGGGGAAAAGTGGTAAAAAAAAAAAAATGTAATAAACACGTATACTTTTTTTTTTTTTTTTTTTTGCTTATGTGTGCTAAAAAAAATGGTATTCCAAAGTGATTTATTGTTTTTTGCTTATGTGAGCAAAATGTATCAATCCCCTGTGATAGTATGATAAATATGTCACACATAAGCAAAACCAAAGCAAAAAAAAAAAAAATCACGACTACAGAACTCACTTACTAAAGCAACAATGATAAATGTCCCTCTATGTTCTCTTGTGGTAGGTTTCTAAATATGCTTTCCTCCTTGACCGTGTTGATTCCCTTTATGTATTTAAAAGTTTCTATCCTATCACCTGTCTCTGTATCTTTCTTCTAAGCTATACATGTAAAGGTCCTTTTTTAACCTTTTCTGTTTTATCATTTAGTTCATGTACTGGTTTAGTAGTTCTCCTTTAACAAAGTTGATTGCGGTGTCTAAAACGGGAGAATATACTGCCGGTTAGCTCAGCGGAGCTGTTCGGGACCACCACTGTAAAATAGCGGCGTCCCGAACAGCTGGGAGGACAGCGGGAGGTGGCTTACAGTGCTCCACGCTATCCGATTGGCATTTGATTGCTCCAAGCCTGAGATTTCAGGCTTGAGCAATCGACCGACGATAACACTGATCAATGCAATGCTATGTCATAGCATTGATCAGTGTATTCAATCAGTGTAATGCATGGGGGCTATAACATTGCAAAAAAAAAAAAGGTAATAAATGGGATTTAACCCCTTCCCTAATAAGTTTGAATCACCCCCCTTTTCCTATAAAAAAAAAAAAAAAAAAGATGTAAATAAAAATAAATAATATAACAAGCACACCAATTTTAACAGGGAAATTTAAGTAACAAAAAAAAAAAATAAATGACTTGGGCTAAATGCCACATCATACCTCCAACTTTGATATCCCCTGCCCCTCAGTTTGGTTCCCCCTCTCCCTAGTGCCACATCATTCCTCCGCTTTTATGAGCCCCTGTGCCACCGTTACCCCTCTCATTGCCCACCTCCCCATCTCATCATTTCCCCATCAAAGACTACCAAACTGGCAACAATAGGGTACATGTCTGCCTTAGACCACTAGCCATACAGACATTACCCCTTTAGTGCCTCATCATTCCTCCTATGCCATTCTTTCCATGCCTTATCATTCTCACCTGCTGCCTCACCATTCCCCCTTAACCCCTGCTTTTTTATTCTCTTACCTGGCTGCGCTTCGGCAGGCCAGGTCAGGCGGCGGGTCTTGTGGGCTGCGTGGTCAGGGAAGCAGATGAGTGACGTTTTCTGCCGGCTCCTCTGAGCGGTATCAGGGATGTCACTTTTCATTTCCTGCAGTCGCCCTTGGTCACTATTCTAAAGTGGCCGTAGCCGAGCTGCTGAACTTAAGCAGCTTGGCGCTGCGGCCACTCTGACCAGCGGCAGCTTCAAGAAATGAAAAGTGGTGTCCCAGAGGAGCCGGCAAAGGACGTCGCTCATCTGCTTCCCTAACCACGCAGCCCACAAGACCCGCCAACTGACCTGGCCTGCCAAAGTGCAGTTAGGCAAGGAAAATAAAAAAAAGAATTAGATGCTGGGGGGGGAGGTAAGGAAAATAAAAAGCAGAGCCGTGAGAAGTCTGAGCCAGCTGGAACCGCCGCTGGTCACTGTTTTAAAGTGGACGCGGCCGGGCTACTGATCCTTAACAATCAGCCGCCGCTGCAGCCACCTTAAATCAGTGACCAGCACATTTATCGTCGTATAACCCGCAGGCAGGCTTTTTGCCTTAAATTTAGAGAGTTTTGAAAGTGCGTGTTGTATGCCGATAAGTACGGTATGTGGTATCGCCGCGTGCGTAAATGTCAGAACTATAAACATATATAATTAATTAAACCGCACGATAAATGGCGTGCCCATAAAAAAATTCCAAAATATCGTATTTTTGGTCACTTTTTATGCTATAAAAAAATTCATAAAAAGCGATCAAAAAGTCAGATCAAAATAAAAATGGTAACGAAAAATACTTCAGATCACGGTGCAAACAATGAGCCCTCATACATCTCAGTATGCGGAAAAATTAAAAAGTTATAGGGGTCAGAAGAGGACAATTTTAAACATACAAATTTTGGTGCATATAACCAAAAAAATTTGGAAAAACTCCTCACTATAATCACAATTCAGCTTCCAAGCAATACATATCCCCAAAATTAAAGCCAAAAAAGTCACAGACAAAGTTTAACATTAATTAACTCAATTTTATTGTTTGATTGTTAACCCCAAAATACCCATAAAAACATATACATAATCATATAGACACATTAAAATTTGGTGGGGGAACTGGGATCAGAATTATAGTAGAAATTCATATACAATACATGATGTTAAATGATCCAATACATTGAAAATAGTGCCAATAATACAACAAATTAATATATTAATAAAGTGCCATATAGTGCAAATAGGTAACTATTCATACAAAAATTTGGCCACAACCTTACTGGCTATATGAAGTGCTTCAAATATAATGAATATTGCATATATATATAGTAATATTGCACTGATCTTAGTAAATATTGCACTAAAAAGATAAATTGCACATATATGGTAATATTGCACTTATATGGCCCATAGAGATATATAATATTGCACTGAAAGGATAGATGGCAGTGATGTTGATTAGCAGCAACTTATAAAGTGCATGCAAAATGAGGTGCATCAATCCAGCAATAACCACAAGTGCAGCAAAATAGAAGGACAACAATGTACTGATAATATTTACCCAAGTGGGTGCAAATAGACAGATCCACAGCTCCCCCACGCCACCCTCCAACGCGTTTCGCCTCTGCTTTGTCCCAGGACCGCTCCTGGACAAAAGCATAGGCATGTGTCTATGTGATTGTGTATATATTTTTATGGGTATTTTGGGGTTAACAATCGAACAATAAAATTGAGTTATTAATGTTAAACTTTGTGACTTTTTTGGCTTTAATTTTGGGGATAAATTTTGGTGCATGTAGTTAAAAAAATAAATTTAAGTAGTAAAATAAAGTAAATAATTTTGGTATTATTGTAACCATATGGACCTACAGAATACTGTATATACTCGAGTATTAGCCTTTCCGAATATAAGCCGAGGCCCCTAATTTCACCCCAAAAACCCAGGAAAACTTATTGACTCAAGTAGAAGCCTAGGGTGGGAAATGCATCATTTCCCCCCCCTCCCCCCTGTCATCATCCCACCCTCCTCTGTCATCATACCGACTCCCACTGTCATCATCCAGATCCCCCCATCATACACATCCCGCTTGCCCCCCATATCATTATCCAGATCCCCCTCATACCCCCCTGTCATCATCCAGACCCCCCCCTCTTGTTGTCTTCTCACCTCCCCAGTTGCAGCTCTGTTGGTCCTTCCCTATCAGCCGTCCAACGTCACTGCAGGGACCGTCCGACTTCTAGTGGGGAGGCCCTCTTCTCCGCTCCAGGCCGGCTCTGGACTAGTGATGCTGCCGTGCAGGGACCGTCAGACTTCCAGTGGGGAGGGTGAGCCGGTCTGGGCCATCTATCTTGACCGAGAGGCCCTCTTCTCTGCTGCGGGCTGGCCCTGGACTACTGACACTGCATTGACGCCGCCGCGTAGGGACGCCCCTGATGTCACGGACGTCTGCTGCGCACAGACGTCCCTGCACGGCGGTGTCAATGCAGCGTCACTAGTCCAGGGCGGGCCCGGAGCGGAGAAGAGGGCCTCTCGGTCAAGATGGACGGCCCGGACCTGCTCACCCTCCCAGCTGGAAGTCGGAGTGTCCCTACAGCATAGATGGGCGACGATGGACGGCCCGGCCCATCCCCTCGCCACCCCCACCGGTATGCCTGCGATTTCCCCCCCCCCCCCCCCCCCCCATCACTCGAGTATAAGCCGAGGGGGACTTTTTCGGCACGAAAAATGGTGCTGAAAAACTCAGCTTATACTCGAGTATATACGGTAAATATATGGTGTAATTTTACCGAAAAGTACACTGCTTAGAATCGGAAGCCCCCAAAAGTTACAATAGGGCGTTTTTTTTTCCGATTTTGCCCCATAAATATTTTTTTTCTGGGTTCGCCATAAATTTTGTAGTAAAATTGATTTCATCGCAAAGTACAATTGGTGGCACAAAAAATAAGCCCTCATATGAGTCTGTAGGTGCATAATTGAAAGCGTTATGATTTTTAGAAGGTGATGAGGAAAAAACGAAAGTGCAAAAACGGAAAACCCTGTGGTTCTTAAGGGGTTAAACTCAGCAAAGTATCTGAATCCTTCTAGAGATGTGGTCTACAGTTCTGTGCACAAGTGAGGTCTCACCAGTGGCCTGTACAGTGGGCACAAGCACTTCCCTTTCTACTGCTTATACCGCTCCCTTTATACCCAAGCATTCTGCTAAAATTTCCTGCTGCTCTATGACATTGTCTGTCTACCTTTTAAGTTTTCTGAACTAAATACCCCTAAATCCCTTTCCTTGGATTTAGAAGTTAGGACTGTATCAAATACTCTATATTCTGCCCTTGGTTTTTTATACCCAAGCTGCATTATCTTGCACTTATCCACTTACCACACTGGTAACAAGACCTTGCTGTGAATATTCTCCACTTACTACAACCCTCTGTTGTCAGTCACTCAGCCACTGCCTAACCACTCAACAATATGAGAGTCAAAGTTCAAAGACTTTAGTTTATTGATAAGTCTTCTACTGTATGTGGGACAGTGTGAAAAGGCTTACTAAAATCTAGTTAACCCCTTAAGGACGCAGGACGTAAATGTACGTCCTGGTGAGGTGGTACTTAACGCACCAGGACGTACATTTACGTCCTAAGCATAACCGCGGGCATCGGAGCGATGCCCGTGTCATGCGCGGCTGATCCCGGCTGCTGATCGCAGCCAGGGACCCGCCGGCAATGGCCGACGCCCGCGATCTCGCGGGTGTCCGCCATTAACCCCTCAGGTGCCGGGATCAATACAGATCCCGGCATCTGCGGCAGTTCGCCATTTAAATGAACGATCAGATCGCCCGCAGCGCTGCTGCGGGGATCCGATCATTCATAACGCCGCACGGAGGTCCCCTCTCCTTCCTCCGTGCGGCTCCCGGCATCTCCTGCTCTGGTCTGTTATCGAGCAGACAAGAGCAGGAGATGACCGATAATACTGATCTGTTCTATGTCCTATACATAGAACAGATCAGTATTAGCAATCATGGTATTGCTATGAATAGTCCCCTATGGGGACTATTCAAGCGTAAAAAAAAAAAAAATGTAAAAGTAAAAGTAAAAAAAAAGTGAAAAATCCCCTCCCCCAATAAAAAAGTAAAACGTCCGTTTTTTCCTATTTTACCCCCAAAAAGCGTAAAAAACATTTTTTATAGACATATTTGGTATCGCCGCGTGCGTAAATGTCCGAACTATTAAAATAAAATGTTAATGATCCCGTACGGTGAACGGCGTGAACGGAAAAATATAAAAAAAAAGTCCAAAATTCCTACTTTTTTAATACATTTTATTAAAAAAAATATTATAAAAAATATATTAAAAGTTTTTTATATGCAAATGTGGTATCAAAAAAAAGTACAGATCATGGCGCAAAAAATGAGCCCCCATACCGCCACTTATACGGAAAAATAAAAAAGTTAGAGGTCATCAAAATAAAGGGATTATAAACGTACTAATTTGGTTAAAAAGTTTGTGATTTTTTTTTAAGCGCAACAATAATCTAAAAGTATATAATAATGGGTATCATTTTAATCGTATTGACCCTCAGAATAAAGAACACGTGTCATTTTTACCATAAATTGTACGGCGTGAAAACAAAACCTTCCAAAATTAGCAAAATTGCGTTTTTCGTTTTAATTTCCCCACAAAAATAGTGTTTTTTGGTTGCGCCATACATTTTATGATATAATGAGTGATGTCATTACAAAGGACAACTGGTCGCCCAAAAAACAAGCCCTCATACTAGTCTGTGGATGAAAATATAAAAGAGTTATGATTTTTAGAAGGCGAGGAGGAAAAAATGAAAACGTAAAAATTAAATTGTCCTTAAGGCCAAAATGGGCTGAGTCCTTAAGGGGTTAAAGGAGTACTCTAGTGCAGAGTATTCCTGCTCCGTCCTGCCCGGGCAGGTGAGAGATGGTTTATTTTTATTTTTTTGCAGCCTGGGCAGGACGGAGCAGGAATACTCTGCACTAGACTACTCCTTTAAGTGATGTGTACTCCACCTCCGACATCTATTATTTTTAAAAGCAAACAATCTCCAGACAGCAAGGCGGGATGGATAGGAGCACTGAGACAAGGTAGAAGTTAAAATGGTTTATTTCCCATCATGCAACGCGTTTCACGGTTGCCCGCTTCCTCAGGCATGCCTGAGGAAGTGGGTATCCGTGAAACGCGTTGCATGATGGGAAATAAACCATTTTAACTTTTACCTTGTCTCAGCGCTCCTATCCATCCCACCTTGCTGTCTGGAGATTGCTTGTTTGCTTTTATTGTGTTTTTACCCCAGCGGGAAGAAGCTGCAGAGATACCTTGATGAAATGCCTTGTTCCATTGATGTTCTTGGCTGTAGTACAACTCCATGCGGTAAGCGCAGTTTACATTTAGCGTTACCGATCACACTTTGGTGTTACACTACGGAGCGCATCCGTTTGTGCTTTTTTATTTCAGTCATCTATTATTTTTGTCCCCTAATCCAAAAATCCAAAAATTTGTTTGACATGGTCTCCCTGAAGTAAACACATGTTGTTTTTCATCTTGCAATTCATGGGGTTTTACATGTTCCAGCTGTCTGACCCCCACCAATCACCTAGTTATCCTCTAATCTATGGACATGCACATGCAAGTTTACATTGGTGGTATGTAGATTCATACTTCCGAATGCCATGCCATAGTGGTGGTGCCAGTTACTGCAGCATTTTCCAGGTAACTTGAATAGGTCAACACTGCACTCCTCCTAGATATAGTATGTTGTTTTCAAGTATGAACAGGCTTGCAGGTGATGTGTGAGCGCTGTAGCTTCTTCAACGTTTAGAAGGGCCACAACCTTTTTCAACAGTTTAAACACCCATTGATCAAATATTGATGGCCAATCCTGAAAATAGGCCATTAGTTTTTAAAGGATAAATAACCTCTCTAATGAGTTGGAAGTTGACTTACAGGGTAGCGTCCTATAGATGGCACTAGGGAACCATTTATCCTTTTTTTTTAACCCCTTAAGGACCAAGCGTTTTTCTGTTTTTGCACTTGTTTCTTCCTCCTTACCTTTTAAAAATCATAAACCTTACAATTTTGCACCTAAAAATCCATATGAGGGCTTATTTTTTGCGCCACCAATTCTACTTTGTAATGACATCAGTCCTTTTACACAAAAATCTACGTCGAAACGTAAAAAAAAATCATTGTGCGACAAAATTGAAGAAAAAAAACACGATTTTGTAAATTTTGGGGGCTTCTGTTTCTACGCCATACATTTTTCATTAAAAATAAAACTATATCTTTATTCTGTAGGTCCATACGATTAAAATGATACCCTACTTATATAGGTTTGATTTTGTCCTACTTTTGGAAAAAAATCATTACCCCTTTAGTGCCTCTTCATTCCTCCTATGCCATTCTTTCCATGCCGAATCATTCCCACCCCATGCCTTGCCATTCCCCCTTTTCCCCTGCTTTTAGTTTTTTTTTTTTTTCCTTACCTGGTTATTTTCCTTACCTGGCTGCTCTTCGGCAGGCCAGGTCAGGCGGCGGGTACTGCTCTTCGGCAGGCCAGGTCAGGCGGCGGGTACTGCTCTTCGGCAGGCCAGGTCAGGCGGCGGCGTGGTCAGGGAAGCAGATGAGTGAGGTCCTCTGAGCGGTATCAGGGACATCACTTTTCATTTCCTGCAGTTGCCGTTGGTCACTATTCTAAAGTAGCCACAGCTGAGCTGCTGAACTTAAGCAGCTGGCGCTGCGGCCACTCTGACCAGAGGTGGCTTCAAGAAATGAAAAGTGCCGTCCCAGAGGAGCCGACAAAGGATGTTGCTCATCTGCCTCCCTGACCACGCAGCCCGCAAGACCCGCCACCTGACCTGGCCTGCCGCAGCGCAGCCAGGCAAGGAAAAAAAAAAAAAAAACAATTAGATGCTGGGGGGAGGTAAGAAAAATAAAAAGCAGAGTGGAGAGAAGTCTGAGCCCGCAGGAGCCCCGCTGATCACTGTTTTAAAGTGGCCGCGGCCAGGCTGCTGATCCTTAACAAGCAGCCGCCGCTGCAGCCACTTTAAATCAGTGACCAGCACATTTATCGTCGTATAACCCACAGGCAGGCTTTTTGCCTTAAATTTAAGTTTTAAAAGTGCATGTTATACGCTGATAAGTACGCTATGTGGTATCGTGGCGTGCGTAAATGTCCGAACTATAAAAATATATATTTAATTAAACCACACAGCCCCCAAAAATCATAACTACATGCACGAAAACTAATACATTTAACCTCTTAAGGACCCAGGACGTACGGGGACGTCCCCGCACCCTGGGCCTTAAGGACCCAGGACGTCCCCGTACGTCCTGGCGTTTTCCGGTCTCTGCCGCTCGCCGGGCAGAGATCGGAACCGGATGCCTGCTGAAATCCTTCAGCAGGCATCCAGGGCAAACGCCGAGGGGGGCCATGTAGGCCCCCCATGTCGGCGATCGCCGCAAATCACAAGGGAAATCGCCCTTGCGATACCGGGCTGATCGGGTCTCTGGGACCCGACCGCCCGGTAATTTCGCATGATCCCGGCTGTCACAGACAGCCAGGACCATGCTAACGTATAGGAGCGAGGTGGCAAGCCTGCCACCTCCTCCTATACCCTGCGATCTGTCGGTTAGTTAACCGACCAATCGCAGGAGGGGGGCGGTTACTTCCTCCCGTCCTGCCCGGCCCCTGAAAGTCCGGAGAGGACGGGAGGAAGACCGGAGGACGCGGCGGGGGATGGGGGAGTGCTGGGGACCGGCCCCGGTACTTACCTCGTTCCTGAAGACCCGGATCCAGACGATGAAGATGGCGGCGGCGACAGGTGAGTAGATCTTCAGCCGCGGTTGGGCCCTTTACAGCAATGCATGTCGCCGTAAAGCGACATGCATTGCTGTAATAGGACCCTGTAAACTACAACTCCCAGCATGCCCAGACAGCCCTTGGCGTCTGGGCATGCTGGGAGTTGCAGTTTTGCAACATCTGGAGGTCCACAGTTTTTGGACCACTGTGCCCTTCCAGATGTTGCAAAACTACACATCCTCAGCATGCCCTTACTGTCCAGGCATGCTGGGAGTTGTAGTGCTGTAACATCTGGCCCTTCAGATGTTGCAGAACTACAACTCCCAGCATGCCTGGACAGTTTTGGCATACTGGGGGTTGTAGTTTTGCAACATCTGGAAGGGCACAGATTGGGAACCACTGTATTAGTGGTCTGCAAACTGTAGTCCTCCAGATGTTGCAAAACTACAACTCCAAGCATGCTGGGAGTTGTAGTTCGGCAACATCTGGCTCTAAAGATGTTGCCGAACTACTACTCCCAGCATGCCTGAGAATGTTTGGGAGTTGTGGTTTTGCAACAGCTGGAGGCACACTGGTTGGGAAACATTGTTTCCTAACTCAGTGTTTCCCAACCCGTGTGCCTCCAGCTGTTGCAAAACCACAACTCCCAAACATTCTCAGGCATGCTGGGAGTAGTAGTTTTGCAACAGCTGGAGGTCCCCCCCCTGTGAATGTACAGGGTACATTCACATGGGCAGGGGGCTTACAGTGAGTATCGGGCTGCAAGTTTGCAATGCAGCAAATTTTGCGCGGCAGCTAAAACTCGCTGTAATCCCCCGCCCGTGTGACTGTACCCTAAAAACACTACACTAACACAAAATAAAATAAAAAGTAAAAAACACTACATATACACATACCCCTATACAGCCCCCCCTCCCTCCCCAATAAAAATGAAAAACGCCTGGTACGCCACTCTTACCAAAATGGAGCATCCAGCTGTTGCAAAACAACAACTCCCAGTATTGCCGGACAGCCGTTGACTGACCAAGCATGCTGGGAGTTTAGCAACAGCTGGAGGCACCCTGTTTGGGAATCACTGGCGTAGAATACCCCTATGTCCACCCCTATGCAAATCCCTAATTCAGTCCTCAAATGCGCATGGCGCTCTCACTTTGGAGCCCTGTCGTATTTCAAGGCAACAGTTTAGGGCCACATATGGGGTATCGCCGTACTCGGGAGAAATTGACTAACAAATCTTGGGGGTCTTTTTCTCCTTTCACGCCTTATGAAAAGGTGAAATTGGGGTCTACACCAGCATGTTAGTGTAAAAAAAATAAACTTTTTACAATAACATGCTGGTGTTGCCCTATACTTTTCATTTTGACAAGAGGTAAAGGGGAAAAAAGCCCCCCAAAATTTGTAACGCAATTTCTCCCGAGTACGGAGATACCCCATATGTGGGCGCAAACTGGCCCAGAAGGGAGAGTGCGCCATGTACATTTGAGGTGATTTGCACAGGGGTGGCTGATTGTTACAGCGGTTTTGACAAAAGCAAAAAAAACAAAACCCCACATGTGACCCCATTTTGGAAACTACACCCCTCACGGAATGTAATGAGAATTTACACCCCACAGGTGTCTGACAGATCTTTGAAAGAGTGGGCTGTGCAAATTAAAAATGTTGTACAGCCTACTGTTCCAAAGATATGACAGACACCAGTGGGGGGTAAATGCTCACTTTATGCCTTCTTACGTTCCTCAAGGGGTCTAGTTTCCAAAATGGTATGCCTTGTGGGGGTTATTTTGCTGTCCTGGCACCATATGGGCTTCCTAAATGCGACATGCCCCCCGAGCAAAATTTGCTCTCAAAAAGCCAAATATGACTCCTCTTCTGAGCATTGTAGTTCGCCCGTAGTGCACTTCAGGTCAACTTATGGGGTACCTCCATACTCAGAAGAGATGTGGTTACAAATTTTGGGGGGTATTTTCTGCTATTAACCCTTGCAAAAATGTGAAATTTGGGGGGAAACACACCTTTTAGTGATTTTTTTTATTTATTTTTTTACGTATGCAAAAGTCGTGAAACCCCTGTGGGGTATTAAGGCTCACTTTATTTCTTGTTACGTTCCACAAGGGGTCTAGTTTCCAAAATGCTATGCCATGTGTTTTTTTTTTTGCTGTCCTGGCACCATAGGGGCTTCCTAAATGCGACATGCCCCTGAGCAAAATTTGCTCTCAAAAAGCCAAATATGACTCCTTCTCTTCTGAGCATTGTAGTTCACCCATAGTACACCTCAGGTCAACTTATGGGGTACCTTCATACTCAGAAGAGATGGGGTTACAATGTTTGGGGGGTATTTTCTGCTATTAACCCTTGCAAAAATGTGAAATTTGGGGGGAAACACACATTTTAGTGAAATTTTATTTTTATTTTTTTACATATGCAAAAGTCGTGAAACTCCTGTGGGGTATTAAGGCTCACTTTTATTCCTTGTTACGTACCTCAAGGGGTCTAGTTTCCAAAATGGTATGCCATGTGGGGGATTTTTGCTGTTCTGGCACATAGGGGCTTCCTAAATGCAACATGCCCCCCAAAAACCATTTAAAAAAAACGTACTCTCCAAAATCCCCTTGTCGCTCCTTCGCTTCTGAGCCCTCTACTGCGCCCGCCGAACACTTTACATAGACATATGAGGTATGTGCTTACTCGAGAGAAATTGGGCTACAAATTTAAGTATACATTTTCTCCTTTTTCCCCTTGTAAAAATTCAAAAATTGGGTCTAGAAGAACATGCGAGTGTAAAAAATGGAGATTGTGAATTTTCTCCTTCACTTTGCTGTTATTCCTGTGAAACACCTAAAGGGTTAAAACGCGGACTGAATGTCATTTTGAATACTTTGGGGGGTGCAGTTTTTATAATGGAGTCATTTGTGGGGTATTTCTAATATGAAGACCCTTCAAATCCACTTCAAACCTGAACTGGTCCATGAAAAATTGTGAGTTTGGAAATTTTGTGAAAAATTGGAAAATTGCTGCTGAACTTTGAAGCCCTCTGGTGTCTTCCAAAAGTAAAAACACGTCAATTTTATGATGCAAACATAAAGTAGACATATTGTATATGTGAATAAAAATTTTTTTTATTTGGAATATTCATTTTCTTTACAAGCAGAGAGCTTCAAAGATAGAAAAATGCAAAATGTTCAAATTTTTCATAAAATTTTGGGATTTTTCACCAAGAAAGGATGCAAGATACCACAAAATTTTACCACTATGTTAAAGTAGAATATGTCACGAAAAAACAATCTCGGAATCAGAATGATAACTAAAAGCATTCCAGAGTTATTAATGTTTAAAGTGACAGTGGTCAGATGTGCAAAAAATGGCCGGGTCCTGAGGTGTAAAATGGCTGGGTCCTTAAGGGGTTAAAATTGTTCTCTTCTGACCCCTATAACTTTTTTATTTTTCCACGTACGGGGTGGTATGATGTCAAATTTTTGGCGCCGTGATCTGAAGTTTTAATCGGTACCGCTATTTTGGACTTTGGAATTTTTTTTGCGCGTACACCATTGACCGTGCGGTTTAATTTACAATAGATTTTTATAATTCGGACATTTACGCACACGGCAATACCATGTATTTTTATTATGTTTATATATTTTTTGTATGGAATTTGGGAAAAGGGGGGGGATTTAAAATTTTAATAAGGAAGGGATTAATGTGTGTGTGTTTAAACTTTTTTGTTAAACTTTTTTTTTTTACACTTTTAGTCCCCTTAGGGGACTTTTAGGAGGAATCATTTGATTCCTCATACAGATCAATGGGATTACATACAATCCCATTGATCTGTGTGCTCTGCACTCGATAAAGTCTGGCCCTGCCAGGCTTTATCATTTTGAGCACCGGAGCTGCCGCAGCAGGAGAGTTAAGCCCTCAAGCTACCACAGTCATGGATCGCCCCCCCTGGACCACTAGGGTTTGTATACAGGCATCTTTAGACGCCGCTGTCAACTTTGACAGCGGCGATCTAAAGGGTTAATAGCCTGCCGTGGCGATCACCGCATGTCAGTTATTAGTGCTGGCCCCCAGCTACAGGAATCAGCTGGGGGCCGGCCGGTATGATGCGGGCTCGAGTCGAGAGCCCGCATAGTACCCGTTAACGGCGATTGGACGTCCATGGTCGTTAACGGGTTAACAGGGAGCTTTGGTCTGTTGTAGAACTCCCTAAACCTTCTGCATATCTACAATGAGAACCTGTACTTAGCTTACTAAGCTTTCACGCCCCTGAAGTCACTTGGGAAAGGGGTGTAGTGCTCACACCCCCTGTCCCACCCCCTCTTTTCTTCTGGACCCGGCAGGAGGCAGCATTTTTCTTCCTGAGCAATCTGACTACATCCGCCATCATCCGCCAAACAAAACTATTGCCATAAGGTGGGTACATTGATGGCTGCTATTATTTCTGCCTATTTCAGTGTTTTTTGAAACATGTGCTTTGCTTGCTATTTTTTTTCCCGCTGTTTGTATGGGTGCATGAAGGCTTTTGGTAGGGAATTGTGCATGATCATTTTTGACCATGTGATGCAAGTCTGCAATATATATCTTTCAGCCATGTACTTGCATTTTTGCAGGACACTTGCATTTATGCATGCACTTTTAATGGGTGCATTAATGTTTTTTGTAATGAAGTGTGCATTTTCATTTTTGAGCATGAGCGTGTGGTGCAACTCTGCAACATTTTTCTTTCAGGCATGTGCTTGCATTCTTGCAGGACACTGGCATTTTTGAATGCACTTTTAATGGGTGCATGATTGCTTTGGCTTTTGTATCTTGCAACTGTAGCTTTGTATTTATTTTTCAATAATTAAAGTGAAATCTTTTTTTTTTATTATAGACCCCAAAAAATTCCCCCAAAAAATGGACGAAAAAAATAAAGCATCAAAAAAGGTGAGTTATCATCATTTTAAATGATTTACAATTTTTTACATTCTTTAATTGATCTTCTTTCTGAAATTGTATATCATTTTTTTATTTGTATTTTTCAGAAGCTACCACCACCACCAATGCAATTCCTCAGAATCTGAAAGTTCCCAAGATTCTTCAAGCTCCAGTGTATTATAATTTTATTTTGCTTAAATATTTTTTTTTTATTATTATTATAAATTCATTTATGATATTATTTTTAATAATTGGTATTCAAGT
This sequence comes from Hyla sarda, assembly GCF_029499605.1. Classification (NCBI taxonomy): domain Eukaryota; kingdom Metazoa; phylum Chordata; class Amphibia; order Anura; family Hylidae; genus Hyla; species Hyla sarda. The sequence continues at coordinate 68,060,792 of NC_079197.1, read as the reverse complement.
GGCCAGTCAATTTTTTTCAATGTGTTACAACACTTTTTTTTCTTCTTTTTCTAGACACACAGTGTTCCACAAAGAAAAAAAACAAGCAAAAGGCATCATACACAAGAAACCAAGTCCAAAAAGGTATTTTTTAAAATGTTTGGGATGTATAGATAATAACTAATAATTTTTTTTTTTTTTTTTGCAGAAGCATATACCGGAACAACTTCCGATTGAATCATCTGAATGATGCTTCTGCAGAGGATTCTGCAACAAAGACCAGAAGCCCAAAGGTTAATTTAATTTTTTTTTAATCATATATATAATATTATTAAATTACCGTATTCATCATGGTATACCACGCAGCGGCCTATAACACGCACCCTCATTTTTCAAAGGCAATTTGTGTTAAAAAAAGCTTTTTAATATCCTTCGTAAAATGAGGGTGCGTGTGTGTGTGTGTGTGTGTGTGTGTGTGTGCGCGCGCGCAGGTATACCCTGATAGCGTTTCTGGCCATGCAGAAGATGCTGCAGATCAATGATTTCAAACGGGCGTTTTAAATGAATGAACTGCAGTGCCTTTTGTGCAGTCAGAGACCGCAGACGCCGCTGCCCGCTTCTCTCCCCCTGCCTGTCCTAGGGCCAGAGATTGCCGCCGCCGCTGCCCCATTGCCTCCCCCATGCCCAGTTTTATATTTACCTGTTTACAAGGTCCGCGCTGCTTCTGCCTCCGGCGGCGTCCTTAGCTTTCACTGTGGGCTGCTGACAGTGACGTCGCATTGAGGGCTTCATTCGTCATTGCGCAGCGCACAGCAATAGCACAGTACGCCACCGGAGCCAGAAGCAGTGCGGACCCCGGGAACAGGTAATTATAAAACAGGGTATGGGGGAGGCAATGGGGCAGCGACGGGGGTGGTCCCTGGCCCCAGGATAGGCAGGGGAAGAGAAGCAGGCAGCGGCAGCAGGTCTCTGGACCCGCAAACGCTGCTGCAGTTCATTGATTTAAAGCATCCGCCTTAAATCATTGAACTGTAGCTGCTTTGGCAGGGCCAGAAAAAGTTTATTGGCGTATAGACTATATGCTAAAGATTTTTGCATATAAAATTACTGTTATACGCTTTTAAATACTGTATATTTTTATATAACTTTATTTCATAGTCTGATTATATTCCATCTCATCAATCACATGAGGAATCCGAGGAGGAGAGAGTTAGAGTCCCGCATGTGTCGGCCCCCAAGGACTCCCAGGATAGGCCTTCCAAAGAGCCTGAACCAGTATGTATTGCACAATTATACTACAGTTTTTTTAAAATGTTGTATACCGTTTATTAAATATATTAACTTTTTTTTAAATAGCGTCCCGAGCCTCAGCAAAAACGAGGAAGATCGAGGCCTCGTTGTTCGTGGCAGAGGACGTGGTCGTGTGAGTATTTAAAATTAATACTTTATAGCTTGTTTTTATTTAAGTGTACTTTTAACCCCTTGGGGACGGAGCCCATTTTAACCCGAAGGACAGGAGCATTTTTTGCAATTCTGACCACTGTCACTTTAAGCATTAATAACTCTGGGATGCTTTTACTTTTCATTCTGATTCCGAGATAGTTTTTTCGTAACATATTCTACTTTGTGAAAAATAGGAGTAGTTATGTGTAGCTCAACCACAAAAAATGAGCGAGGTTAACTAAAGCTCTCCCCCACAGAGAGATGAAATAAAAAAATGAATAAAGGTTATAAGTCCTCAGCTCAATATCAAAAAAGATTAAATGGTAGATGTCTGGTGTCAGAAAGAGCAAAAGACAACCATATCGCTAATAAGTATGGGCAGGTACATTGGTAATAATGGGAGATTTTAACTATCCAGATATAGATTGGGGTCGAGGGCTGGCTAAAACTACAAAGGGGCGATATTTCCTAAATTTATTGCAGGATATTTTTATGGGCCAGTTTGTGGAGGACCCAACAAGAAGTGATGCCTTGTTGGATCTGATCATTTCCAACAACGCAGAGCTGGTTGGTAATGTAACCGTGAGGGAAAACCTTGGTAATAGCGACCACAATATAGTTACTTTTGACTTAAAATGTAGAAAACAAAGAGACGGGGAAGGCAAAAACATATAACTTTAAAAAGGCAAATTTCCCTGGGCTGAGATCTGCACTACAGGACATAGACTGGGGGAGGTGTTCTCAAATACTGATACAGAAGGGGAACAAATATAAACGATTAAAACTAAATCCTACATGGCTGACAAATTATGTTAAAAGAGCAATAAACAACAAAAAAAATAGCCTTCAGAAAATTCAAATCTGATGGGTCAGCTATAACATTTAAACAGTACAAGGAGCTTTAATAAAATCTGTAAAAATGTAATAAAAACAGCAAAAATTCAAAATGAGAGACAGGTGGCCAAAGAAAGCAAAACTAATCCTAAATATTTTTTTAGATAAATAAATACAAAAAACCAAGGACAGAGCATGTAGGACTCCTTAATAATGATAATGGGGAGGTTGTCACGGGCGATCAAGAGAAGGCGGAGCTACTGAATGGGTTCTTTAGTTCTGTATATACTAAGGAAGAAGGAGCTGACATTGGACAGGTCAGTGCTGGTAACACATCATGTAATGTACTGAACTGGCTTTATGTAGAAATGGTACAAGGTAAGTTAAGTAAAGTAAATGTAAGCAAATCTCCAGGACCGGATGGACTACACCCAAGAGTTTTTAGAGAGGTAAGTTCAGTAATATCTGTACCCTTGTTCATGATATTTAGAGATTCTCTGGTGTCTGGTATTGTGCCAAGGGACTGGCGCAAGGTGAATGTGGTACCAATCTTCAAGAAGGGTTCTAGGTCTTCGCCAGGCAATGATAGACCGGTAAGTTTAACATGCATTGTGGGTAAATTGTTTGAAGGACTTATCTTACGCTGAGCGCTCCGGGTCCCCGCTCCTCCCCGGAGCGCTCACGGCGTTCTCCTGTTCGCAGCGCCCCGGTCAGACCCGCTGACCGGGTGCGCTGCGATAATGTCCCCACCCGGGATGCGTTTCGCGATGCGGGACGCGCCCGCTCGCGGTGCGCATCCCGACCCGCTTACCAGACTCGTTCCCCGTCTGTGCTGTCCCGGTGCGCGCGGCCCCGCTCCCTAGGGCGCGCGCGCCGGGTCTTTGCGATTTAAAGGGCCGGTGCGCCACTGATTGGCACATGGGTTTTAATTAGTGTCTTCACCTGTGCACTTCCCTATATTACCTCACTTCCCCTGCACTTCCTTGCCGGATCTTGTTGCCATTGTGCCAGTGAAAGCGTTCCTTGTGTGTTCCTAGCCTGTGTTCCAGACCTCTTGCCGTTGCCCCTGACTACGAGCCTTGCTGCCTGCCCTGACCTTCTGCTACGTCCGACCCTGCTCTTGTCTAATCCCTTGTACCGCGCCTATCTCAGCAGTCAGAGAGGTTGAGCCGTTGCCGGTGGATACGACCTGGTTGCTACCGCCGCTGCAAGTCCATCCCGCTTGGCGGCGGGCTCTGGTGAAAACCAGTAGCAACTTAGAACCGGTCCACCGACACGGTCCACGCCAATCCCTCTCTGACACAGAGGATCCACCTCCAGCCTGCCGAATATTGACAACTTATAAGGGATTACATACAGGAATACATAGGGGATAATAGTATTATAAGTGATAACCAGCATGGGTTTACTAAGGATAGAAGTTGTAAAACCAATCTAATTTGCTTTTATGAAGAGGTGAGTAGAAGCCTTGACAGAGGAATGGCTGTGGATATAGTGTTTCTGGATTTTGCTAAAGCATTTGATACCTGTCAGACGTCTATGAGGGACAGTAAGTTAAGGTCTTTGGGCTTGGAAACTTTAGTTTGTAACTGGATTGAACACTGGCTCATGGATTGTACCCAGAGAGTGGTGGTCAATGATTCGTACTCTGATTGGTCCCCGGTAATTAGTGGTGTACCCCAAGGTTCTGTACTGGTCCCGCTGTTGTTTAATTTATTTATCAATGATATAGAGGATGGTATTAACAGCTCTGTTTCTATCTTTGCAGATGACACCAAGCTTTGTAGCACAGTACAGTCTATAGAGGATGTGTATAAGTTACAAGATGACTTGGATAGACTAAGTATCTAGGAATCCACTTGGCAAATGAGGTTCAATGTGCATAAATGTAAAGTTATGCATCTGGGTACTAATAACATGCATGCGTCGTATGCCTTAGGGGGGATTAAACTGGCAGAGTCACTGGTAGAGAAGGATCTGGGTGTATTTGTGGATCACAGACTTCAGAATAGCATGTAATGTCAGAAAGAACAATCCCGGCACTCACTTTAGTCTTCTGCCAAGTGAAATGTGTTTATTAAAACACGGTGCAAACACAATATGACGCGTTTCGGCCAAAGCCTTTATCAGACTGACATACATGCTCAAGACATCATCATGGTATATATATATACAAGGAAGCCCTTCCCACTACCGGTCATTGGGCGTTGGCATGGTTACCAAATTATTTACAAACAATACTTGTCAATTACTATCACATAGACATAATAAATTCCTAGTAATCAAAATGTATATGAACATATCTACTGGTCTTATCTAGCTTGCATGCCTCTGGTACATCCCCTTACTGACAGATCTAAGATATAATGAGAAAAAAACTTTATTAAAAACATAGCAAAATAAATTTTTCAATAAAAACCTTTTTACAAGAAAGAAGACAATTCTATTTAGACTTATTTACATAGTTACATAGTTAGTATGGTTGAAAAAAGACATACGTCCATCAAGTCCAACCAGGGAATTGAAGTGAAGGGTGTAAGGGGATAAGGGAAAGGGATGTAGTTTTATAATTCTGCATAAGCATTAATGTTATTTTGTTCCAGGAATGTATCTAACCCTGTTTTAAAGCTGTTAATTGTTCCTGCTGTGACCAGTTCCTGAGGCCTCTAGGTTCTAAAGTAGACAAGCGGTGGATCCAGTACGCCTCCTTTTTCCTCAATAAAGATTTAATATCACCTCCCCTCCTAGGATTTTGTACCTGATCAATGACCTGATACCGTAGCTGTGACACATTATGACCCATTTTCTCAAAATGGGACGGGATGGGATACAACAAATTCCTACATCTAATTGATGATTTATGTCTGTTGATGCGGTCCCCTACACGCTGGGTGGTTTCCCACGACGTATAGGAGACCACATGGACATTTAATAGTGTAGATCACGTTCTTTGAGTCACAGGTACTGAAATGTTTGAGTTTGATAACCTCTCCAGAGTGTGGATGTAATAAGTTATCACTCTTAATAACATTACTACACTGTGCACATGTAATATTCGAACTAAAAATATAATGTTTATTAACCCGCACGGACAATGACGTATACCTTAAAAAATTCCAAAGTCCAGAACTGCGTATTTTTGGTCACTCTGTATACACTAAAAAAATGTATAAAAAGCTATCAAAAAGTCACATCTAAACAAAAATAGTACTGATAAAAACTAGAGATCACAGCGCAAAATATTAGCCCTCATACATCCCCGTATATGGAAAAATAAAGTCTTAAATATGCAAATTTTAATACAAAAAGTAATAATTTTTTTAAGGAAGTAAAAAAAAAACTATATAAGCTGGGTATAATTTTAATCTTATGGATCTACAAAATAAAGATAAGGTGTCCTTTTTATGCAAAAGTGCACTGCCCCCAAAAGGTATAAATTGGCCTTTTTTTTGTTTGTTTGTTTTTTCAATTTTGCCCCACAAATTTATTTTTCTTGGTTCACTGTAGATTTTTTGGTGAAATGATTGATGTCATTACAAAGTAAAATTGGTAGCGCATAAAACAAGCCCTCATATAGGTCTGTAGGTGGAAAACTGAAAGAGCTATGATTTTTAGAAGGTGAGGAGGAAAAAACGAAAGTGCAAAAGAAAAAAACTTAAAGGACAAGTCTCACAGTAAAAAATTGTTCAGCTTTTAGTGCAGAAGGTAAAGTTATATATGTTTGTAAATCACTTCCATTACCAATGCTGCTTAGAAACAAGCTTTATCTGCATTCTTCTGTCTGACAGGAAATGCAGCTGTTCCAGTTTTTCATGACTTTCGACCCCCTATTCAGGCTGTTATCAGCAGCATCCAGGGGCCGTGACGTGACAATTACCCAGAAAACCCCTGTGCTGCAGAGAGCTCCTGTGCTTGGCCTTAGCCCCTCCCATCTGATGAATATTTACTGTCCTCCCTCTGTTCTGCAGTGATTGGCTGAGCAGCACTGCCTATACGCCGGCTGATTCAGATCATAGCAGAGTCAGCAAACAGGCTGATTCTCTCCCCTCTCCTTGCTAATGTTTTTACACTGAGAACGGAGGAGAGGGGGGAGGGGAGGGAGCTGTCACACTGAGCACTGGAGAGAGAGGAGTGCAGGGCAGAGAAGGGGGGAGGTGATTGTGCCACTGTAAAGCTATTTCACTGAGAGGAGGAGGGGGAGGGAGTGATTTTACAGTGTAAAACTGCAGCTTCCACTCCAGGGTCCCTCTCTCTGAGCACTGAGATAACATTTTGTTTCCTCGCGGCCACCCTGCTGTATAAGGCTATGATTGGAGCTCAGTGTTATGTGGGAGTGACTAACATAAGTTAGGGGTGGTAACAAGCTCTCTGCTCAGGCAGCTGAGAGCAGGAAATGTGAGCAGTGCATGCAGGGAAATGTAGTCTTTGAGATCACAGGCATAGCCACCATAACCAGGAAGTAACTGAAATTTATGAGCTGAATAGCTGGTGAATGGGGGCCGGAAAAAAAATCACAAACATGTCAGAGAGGTGGTAGGTGAATATACTATGGAATGGCTAGGTGTTTTTTTTTTCTTTGCTGCATGGGATATCTTCTTTAAGGGGTTAACATTATGTAATGTTTGCATCCACATTTTAAAGGGATAATTTGATTTATTCCTAATCCGCAGGGTGTTATATTCCAGGGGTTCCCAGTAGTCATACCCCAAACCCACCCACCGTTATGACACTTACTTGGGCGATAAGTACTTAAGTCAGAATACCCCTTTAAGTTTATATTCACATGTGGCAGTAGTTCCTGCATTTAAAGTTATATGCATCTGAGTGATGTTGTTTTCACAGCATACTCTTTAACCCCTTGGGGACAAAGCCCATTTTGACCTTAAGGACGAGAGCATTTTTTGAAAATCTGACCTCTGTCACTTAAAGTACATCTGCAGTGCTGGGCAAAAAAACTTTTTTTTTACCTCATTTAATAGGTCTTTGAAAGACCTTTCCAACGATGTCTCCCCCATCAAAATTGGCCCAGCCGTTCTCCCGCTATCAGCACATGAATTACTGAGGACAAGTGAAAGAAAAACTACATCTCCCATCATGCCTTGTGCTTACTTCCTGTAAGCTGCTGCCCTCCCCCTGTTCTATCCCCCCGAGCATATTATTATATTGTAACGCCCACATCTCCCTTCCCTATGCATACACCCTCCCCTTCTGCTCATCTCCCCCTCCCCATGCTGGCTCCTGTCCAGTGATGAAGCAGCTGCCTCCGTGCTCACTGTAGTGTGGACACTGGAGAGTGGAGAGTGAAAGGAAAAATGGTAAAAAAAAACACATAATTGTTTGTCTATAAAACTGTCCTGATAGGGGTCCCTCCACCTTTTTCACAACTACAACTCCAAGCATGCCCAGTTATTTAATATGCTGTTTGGGCATGCTGGGAATTCCAGTGGTGCCTCCAGCTGTTGCAAGACTACAAATCCCAGCATGCCCTGTCAGCTTTCTGCTGTATGTGCATGCTTGGAGTTGCAAAGGTGACTCCAGCTGTTGTAAGACTATACATCCAAGCATGCCGTGACAGCTTTCTGCTGTTCGAGTGTATAAAGTAGAGCCGAATGTGTGATCATATGTATACAGCAGAGCCGAGTGTGTGAATGTGTGTGTATACAGCAGGAGAGAGAGTGTGATCGTGTGTATACAGCAGAGCTGAGTGTGTGATCGAGTGTATATAGGAGAGCCGAGTGTGATTGTGTCTATTCAGCAGAGCCGAGTGTGTGATCAGGTGCATACAGCAGAGCCGAGTGTGTGATCGTGTGTATACAGCAGAGCTGAGTGTGTGATCGAGTGTATACAGCAGAGCAGAGGCTCTGCTGTATACACACAATCACACACTCAGCTCTGCTGTATACACACAATCACACTCGGCTCTCCTGTATACACTCAATCACACAAGTAGTCTCCTGGGAGTTGTAGTTCACCAACACCTCTATTGTATCTCAGTAGTCTCCTGGGATTTGTAGTTCACCAACACCTCTATTGTATCTATGTAGTCTCCTGGGAGTTGTAGTTCACCAACACCTCTATTGTATCTCTGTAGTCTCCTGGGAGTTGTAGTTCCCCAACACCTCTATTGTATCTATTTAGTCTCCTGGGAGTTGTAGTTCACCAACACCTCTATTGTATCTCTGTAATCTCCTGGGAGTTGTAGTTCCCCAACACCTATATTGTATCTCTGTAGTCTCCTGGCTGGGAGTTGTAGTTCACCAACACCTGTATTGTATCTCTGTAGTCTCCTGGGAGTTGTAGTTCACCAACACCTATATTGTATCTCTGTAGTTTCCTGGGGGTTGTAGTTCACCAACACCTCTATTTTATCTCTGTAGTCTCCTGGGAGTTGTAGTTCCCCAACACCTATATTGTATCTCTGTAGTCTCCTGGCTGGGAGTTGTAGTTCACCAACACCTGTATTGTATCTCTGTAGTCTCCTGGGAGTTGTAGTTCACCAACACCTATATTGTATCTCTGTAGTCTCCTGGGAGTTGTAGTTCACAAACACCTCTATTGTATCTCTGTAATCTCCTGGGAGTTGTAGTTCATACACCAGTGTTTCCCAACCAGGGTGCCTCCAGATGTTGCAAAACTACTACTCCCAGCATTCCCTGGTTGGGAAACATTGGCATACACACACACACACACATAACAGGGACTACAACTCCCAGCATGTGTCATTCAGTAGTCCCCCCCCCCCCCCCCCTCACACACAGAATCATCTCCAGTATGATATTTATTCCCTGTAGTCTATACACCACCAGCCCGTGCAGTGTAATATGTCTCCTTCACACACACGTCCCCCCCTCCCTGCTCTGTGGTTTGCTCTGTGTTTTCCCCCATGAAAACTTGAATCCTCCCTGTGATAAGTGAGGTCCTATGTAGACAGAGCAGGGGAGGGGGGAGGAGCTGTGGACGTCCTTATTCTCCCCCTGCTTCAATCTTACAGATAGGGGCGTTTCTGAGGATGAGCCTATGGCTGCCTCAGAAAGCACCCGCTCATGCATATGCATAAGCAGGGAGGACCTGACAGAGGCTAGGGGGAGCACAAACACTGCTGGGAGGAAGAGATCTCCGTCCCCAAGATGGCGGCTGCAATGTAATGAATAGGGGACGGACGCAGGACTACTGGGCTATGCTGGCAACTCTAATATCTCAGAAACGGCTGCATATAGGTAAATAGAACTAATAGACAGAATTGTATAACTTTTGTTTGGGGAACATTTGGGCAGGGATTTTTGACCACTACAGTTGTCCTTTAATGCAATAACTACTCTGAGATGCTTTTACTTATCAATATGATTCCGAGATGTTTTTTTTTTTACTTTGTTACTGGCAAATTTTCATTGATACTTGTTATCATTTCTTTCTCCATAAATTCATGAACATTTAGCATTTTTATGACTTTGAAACTCTCTGCTTGTAAGGAAAATGGTCATACGAAATAAATGATATATTGATTCACATATACAATGGGGGCGATATGTCCAAACCTGTCCAGAGGAAAGGTTGCTGAGTTGCACATAGCAACCAATCAGGTTGCTTCTTTCATTTTTAACAAGGCATCTGAAAAATGAAAGAAGCAATCTGATTGGTTGCTATGGGCAACTATGCAACTTTTCCTCTGGACAGGTTTTGATAAATCTCCCCCAATATGTATACTTTATGTTGGCATCAAAAAGTTGACATGTTTTTACTTTTTGAAGACATTAGAGGACTTCAAAGTATAGTAGCAATTTTCCAAATTTTCATGAAAAATAAAAAATCTGAATTCAGTTTGAAGTGGATTTGAGGGGCCTTTCTGTAAGAAATTCCCCACATATTACCCCATTTTAAAAACTGCACCCCTGAAAGTATTCAAAATGACATTCAGAAAGTTTAACCCTTTAGGTGTTTCACAGGAATAGCAGCAAAGTGGAGGAGAAAATTCAAAATCTTCATTTTTTTACAATAAAAATTTTAATTTACACTCAAAATCTACATTTTTACACTAACATGTTCTTGTAGTCCCATTTTTTTTATTTTTACAAGGGGTAAAAGGAGAAAAAAAAAACTCCCAAAATATTTACACAGGTGATTGAGGAACATTTGTTTTTTTCCTCAAATTTATTTTCACAAAAGTTAATAGGAAAAAATCACCCCTAAAATTTGTAACCCCATTTCTTCTGAGTATGGGAAAACCCCATATGTGGACATAAAGTTATCTGCAGGTGCACTACAATGCTCAGAGAAGGAGCAAAATTTGGCTTTTGGAGAGAGAATTTGGCTGGAATTGAAGTAAGGGCATGTGCGTTTACAAAGCCCCCATGATGCCAAAACAGTGGACCGCCTCACATGTGACCCCATTTTGGAAACTACACTGTTCACGGAATGTAACAATGAGCATTCACACCCACTGGTGCAGATTTTTGGAACAGTAGGCTGTGCAAATGAAAAATTAGAGTGTTCATTTTCACAGACCACTGTTCCAAAAATCTTTTAGACACCTGTGGGGTGTAAATGCTCACTGCACCCCTTATTACATTCCTTCAGGGGTGTAGTTTCCAAAATGGGGTCACATGTGAGTGATTTTTTTTTCTGCACGGGGGGGGGGGGGGGGCGCAAACCTCCAGCTGTTGCAAAACTACAACTCTCAGCATGCACTGACAGACTGTGCGTGCTGGGAGTTGTAGTTTTGCAACAGCTGGAGGAAGAGGTTGGGAAACACTGAGTTAGGTAACAGACCTCAAAGGGGTACTCCGGTGGTTAATTTTTTTGACTATATGGCATCTTCTTTGTAAGTTGAGTTTTTTTGCATTATACATGTGTTATATGTTTTGGCAGCATGTGTGTGTTTTTCTTACCTGTTTGTTGGGCAGGAAGTTCTGTAGTTCAGAGGGTTTTCTTTTACTGTTGTCCACAGTTCTGAGTCTGTTGTGGACAAGATGTCACAGTTTTTTTTTTTCTTTGTCTGCATGAGAGTAATAAGCCACGCCCCCTCATCTCATCCAGCTGAGTACACAGCTCCTCACTTCCCCTCCCCCTGCTCTGTATTCTAAGGACACAGGTCTGCACAGCAGAAGAAACACACAGAAGATAAGTGTTATCTGAAGGGGAGGATGAGAAAGGTGCACGGGCTGGGGATGTATGGACTGCAGGGGACTGCAGGGGAATACTGGGAATGATCTCTATGGGGGAGATTTATCAAAACCTGTCCAGAGGAAAACTTGCCCAGTTGCCCATAGCAACCAATCAGATTGCTTCTTTCATTTTTCACAGGCCTTCATAAAAATGAAACCAGCAAGCTGATTGGTTGCTTTGGGCAACTGGGCAAGTTTTCCTCTGGACAGGTTTTGATAAATCTCCCCCATAGTATATGTGAAGGGGGAGGGGGGACTCCTGAATGACACGTGTTGGGAGTTGTAGTCCCTGTTGTGTGTGTGTGTGTGTATGCTAGTGTTTACAAACCAGTGTGCCTCCAGCTGTTGCAAAACTACAACCCACAGCATGCCCTTACAGACTTTGGGCATGCTGGGAGTTGTAGTTATGCACCTGATTGCTGTCGCTGCTGGACCCGTCCTGCCGCGTATTGCTGCCACCACCGCCACAGATTGTTCCCCCACTCTGCCCAGACTTGGAGTGGCGGGCAGAACAGGGGAACTGAACTCTGAATACCCCCCTGCTTTTATCTGCCATTGGTCGGTCACTTCCGACCGACCACAAGCAGGGATAAGAGTGGGGTGGCAACCCTACCACCCCACTCCTATCCTTCAGGGTGAGGTGATCTGTGCTGTCTCAGACAACACTGATCACCCTTATTTTCCCGGTCACCAGTGACCCCATTGGCCCGAAAATGCCGTGATTCGCCGGTCCTTATTGACCCCCCTAGGCATTGCCACAGGATGCCTGCTAATAGATATCAGCAGTCATCCCATTCTGATCACCGCCCGGTGAGCAGCGGTGATCGGAAATGCGGAGAGTGGACAGGCCTGTCCTTCAGCATCGGGGCGCAAGGGCCCTCCGTCCCCAACAGGTTATTTTATGCAAGCCCTCATGTGATGAATAAGACGGGAACAAATCTTTCACATGTGGATATAAGCAAAGTATAGTCTAATTACAAACAATAAAGCACAGAGAATTAGATAGAGGAGCATCCTTTGTTTAGAACCCTCATCTTCTTGGGCCCTATTAGATAGACTGATGGATGCTCTAAATGAGCATCGATCTTGTAGATCAGTGTTATCCTAGCGTGGTGTTCAAGTAGCCACCCCCCCACCCCCCAAACTGGACCCACCTCTTGCCAATGATTGACAGCTGTAGCAGCCAATCAGAAAATGACTAGAGCTGTCAATCATTGGTGAAAGTGGGGACCAGGATGCTTCCATTACATGGAGCTCTTGACTGCTTAGCAGCCTTAGCTGCAGATATATATGCACTAACCTTTTCTTAGGGCTGTCATCTGTTTTGCTACCGCAAAAATGCTTGCAGATTGCCTCTAAAGGGGTTGGCCACCTTTTTATAAAACTTTTTGCAGACTGTATTCATGCTTATAATAAGTCACTTACCAATACCCTGAGGCTGTATTTGGCCCATTTTTTATAACCATTCAGCTGCTTCTCAGGCGCTGATATGTGTTGTAACACATCCAACACATTTATCTCATGCATATATATGTAGCACTGATAGCACAATGAGATTAATAGGTAATAAAAAGCTCAGAAAACAAAGAAAAAAAGGGGGTATATATTCAATACACATACATAGCCATCTTAGTGTCCATGCTGTCATATATCATATAAGGTAACAGAATGGTATATAGTCCATTGTCCGGGACTCACTTCGCTCAGGATTATACCTCTCTATTCTTGCAGCTGGGTGTATCCAAAGAGAAGGTATAATCAATTACATTACATCCCAGAGGCCTCTTGCTGTCTAGTTACTGTCCTGCAGACAGTATATATATTTGTCAAGAGGCCTCATTATAGCACATGAGTTTTGCACTTGTATCATTGCACATATATCCACATAGCAGTTATTATCTGGATCTTCACTGAGGAGATGTCTCTAAGGACCGGATCCATTAATTTATGGATCCGGTACATAGATGATGTCTTCCTCATAAGGACGTCATCAGAAGAGTCCTGTATGAAATTTTTCGCCAAGTTAAATCAAAATGATATGGGCCTTACGTTTACATATACCATCAGTAAACAAGAATTTATATTCTTAGATCTAAAGATCTGGATAGCGAGTAACCAACAGATCCTTACTACCATTTACCAAAAAGAGACCGCTTGAATACCCTGCTTCAGTGGGAGAGCTGTCACCCACCTCCACTGAAGCGGGGTATTCCAACTGGTCAATACCTGCGAGTGCGGCGCAATTGATCCACACTGGAGGAATTTAAGAAAAAAGCTTCAGAATTACGTAAGCACCTTAAAAAGAGGGTATCCCATTAGAACCCTCAAAAAAGCATTTACAAGAGCCCCAATGAGTAACAGGAACAACCTGCTGTCCCCCCAAAAAAGTGAGCAAAAACAAGAACTCCCTAGAATTATAGGGACATATGATGAGAAAGCTGTTGAGGTTTGTAAAATCATATTGTCCTTTTGGGACATTCTCAAGCCCGATACTATGATCACTGATTTGATCCCTGACTCACCCTCTATAACATACAGAAGGGGGGGGGGAAATCTAACTAATAGTTATCTTGCACCAATTGGGGCACCAGATGCATGGCTAAAAAGCAAAATACTAGGCACATATCCGTGCAGGTAATGTTCTGCATGTAGGTATGTAGCACCAAGTAAAACGTTCAAAAGTGAGTCCACTGGTGAGGAATATCCTAGGAACATCCTATTTTAAAGAGAGGCAGAGGGGACTTTTAGAATACAATCAGTAAAGCCCCAAGGTCTGAATGAGTTTATTTCCTACTCTTGCTTTTTATAAATAGAAGGGGATAATTTGATATACATGCCCATGCCCAAAAAGCTTAGAGATGAGCGAACTTACAGTAAATTCGATTCGTCACAAACTTCTCGGCTCGGCAGTTGCTGACTTTTCCTGCATAAATTAGTTCAGCTTTCCGGTGCTCCCGTGGGCTGGAAAAGGTGGATACAGTCCTAGGAGACTCTTTCCTAGGACTATATCCACCTTTTCCAGCCCACCGGAGCACCGGAAAGCTGAACTAATTTATGCAGGAAAAGTCAGCAACCGCCGAAGCTGAGAAGTTCGTGACGAATCGAATTTACTGTAAGTTCGCTCATCTCTAAAAAAAAAAAAGCTATGTGGGTAAAACGTTTAGACCCCTTAAAAAAAGTTTGCAAGAACATGTGGGTGACATTGTCAACGAAAGCAATATGACAGTTGCCGTACATTTCAAAAAATATCATTACAGCAACAGTAGTGGCTTAAGGGCACATGAAATTGAAGTAGTCAAGCCCCCACAGAGGGGGGGATGGGATAAACTCCTACTTCAAAGAGAGGCAGAATGGACCTTTAGAATACAATCAGTGAAGCCCCAAGGTCTTAGTAATTTTATTTCCCACTCATGCTTTTTATAAATAGAAGGGGATAATGTGATACTATTGCCCTGTGATGAGGGGGCACACTATTGAATGAATTAGGGATCAGGATATTTTTGTACAATTTCTATAAATTTTTTGAACAATTTTTGCAGTTATATAATGTTGCAATAACCTGATCTGTTCTTCCCTTTTCTTTTCCCTTTTGTTCTTTTAAGTATTAATATCTTAGCTGAAGTAAACAGTAGAATAATGCCAAAATGTATGGAGATACAGTGGTTAATCATGTTTATGTTACTATATGGGTCTAGATAGAGAATATAGAATGGCAGGGTCGATATCGGCACCGATGTCCGTTGATAATATAGCTGTTTATAATATAGCTTAGGGCTGCGCGATATGGGGAAAATGTGCGATTGCGGGCCTAAATATTGCAATTTCGATATGCAGTGCAATATAATAAAGGGTGAAATCCCGCCATTTCATGTCCAATCTCCTCCATTTTACAACTATCCACCCATTTTATGCCCACCGCCCATTTCACATCTCCCTATTTAATTTCTATCTCCCCCTATCACATTCTCCCCTTATGGGCACATCTTCTCCCATCACATTTTCTCCCTATGTCACATTCCCCTCCCCCTGTCACATTCCCCCCTCCTCCTCTGTCACATTCCCCCTCCCCCTGTCACATTCTCCCCTCCCCTTGTCACATTCTCCCCTCCCCTGCTTTTTCCCATATATGGTGCATCCCTAATATAGCTTGACTATATATACCACACAGAAGTTAGCTATCACTTACCTTGTGATCACCTAGTCCGTGTAGTTGATACGCAAGCCATTCAGGTTGCTAGACAACGGAATTGAAAACGAGACATGGAGTTACAAGTCAGCAATCCCGTGACCCTGCACAACATACACGCCTCCACTAGATCAGCTGACACGCCGGCTAGGTGAGAAAACGGACTGACTACATGATGACGAGGACAGGTGTGTAGTGCAGGTAATGAATGAAGGGGGTTGGGCCTATGATGATATATAAGACTAGCTCAAATAACACAGAGAGACATGGGCCCCCATCAGTGTCATGTCGGATGCACGATAAAGCAAGCAACTACCTATGCAAAACCAAGGCTGTTAGAACGAAGATTCCTGATAAACCCAACAGCGGGAAACGCATCAAATATAAACTGAATCTGAATATTGGCGCTAAGAAGTAGCCACCTGATGCTAACCCGGATACATGAATGAAGCAAGTTCAGGTTTGTTAGATTGTATAGCACCCACTGTGCACATTGTTACACTGGAATAGGTTTTCTTTGCTAATACCACATCCTAATTATACAGTGCAATATACATCATAAGTGAAATTATTACATGTGCAATATTCCCATGAACTATGCAACAAGATTTGTGGAATATCTCTATGAACTGGGCAATAGGATATGTGCAATAGCTTTTCAACTGTGCAATATTATCTATGCTGCCATACATGATATCCTGCACCTTATGCAATGATCAGGTCCTGGTTCAGAGGAGCAGCAATTTTCCAGTTTGCATAACATAACTAATACCTAGCTATATCTGATATATATGTGGCTATATGGACACTCTGTTTTGCCCCAGATAATAACTGCTATGTGGATATATGTGCAATGATACAAGTGCAAAATGGATGTGCTATAATAAGAGGCCTATGGACATAGATATATACCGTCTGCAGGAAATTGTGAATAGACAGCAAGAGGCCTGTCGGATGTAATGCAATTGACTATACCTTTTCCTTGGATACACCCAGCTGCAAGAATAGAGAGCTATGATCCTGAGTGAAGTGAGTCCCGGACAATGGACTATATACCATTTTGTTACCTTATATGATAGCATGGACACTAAGATGGCAGCCGCTGTGTATGTGTATTGAATATATACCCCCGTTTTTCTTTTTTTCTTTGTTTTCTGAGCTTTTTATTACCTATTATTAAAAGCTAAGTTTTAAATGTCATTGTGCTACATTCAGCTACTATCCCAGCGATCTCCAGCCCCTGGCTGGCTATTGAGGAATATATGACAAACACATCACTCTGTTTCCTTCATAGCAGAACACTGCACACAACCAAGGAGCGCAGTGGCGGAGGGAAAATGTATGTGTTCATGACATGCTCTTACAAAGCCGACCGTTTTATGGGCAATGGGGGCCTTTGTGCGCAATGCAGGGGCCAGAGATGCTGGGGGAGGAGCCGTATGGTTATACAGAACAGGGAAGAAGTAATTCCTCGGAGTATTGGTAAGTGACTTATTGTAAGCACTAGTACAGCTGGCAAAAATGGCATGTAATAAAAGATTTTTCTATCTGTGGCATCCATGGTTTCATCTACAATACCGGCAAGAGCGGGGAGACCTTCCAATTACCCTGTGAAATCCCTCCAGGTTCTTATGGCATTTCATCTCCGTTTCTTTTAGTGAATGGAGCCAAGTTGTGTGTGACAACCTGAGGATGGGTATGGTGCAGTTTCTGGCAGAAATTAGCTCAGTTTTTCTATTCTTGGATAACCCCTAAGGAGCTTTTTACATGGCTGTTATTGTGTGGCAGGACAACACAAATGATTGCTGGCTCTTCACTTAGTGTAGTGCACACATGGCTGTTTACACAAGATGTGTGGCCACCTAACTATGATTGTTGGGGCTGCACCATCCCAAGCGATTGCTCATTGGTCAGCTGATTTTGTGTGTCTTTTACATGGGGCCATAAATGGTCTGTTTGCCTGATAATCACCCAGTGTAAAAGGTGCTTAATATGTTACTGTAGAAAAACCTGTAGTCAATCAGTTGGAATTTCAGTTCTATCAAAGTGCTATCACTGGATCTTCTTGCATAAGAGTCAGTAAAAATACTGTAAGTTTACTTGAGGGAATTTCCATCACTCATACTCTGGTGTATTGTTATTTTCTCTGTGTTTTCTATTTATAGCTTCAGGTAAGGCCTCAAAAGATAAATATCTAAACAGGTCACATTCCTTGTCACTGTATGTCATGATACATCACAGAGTATTATGTAGTTTTGGGGTGTGTTCAGAGGACATTGCAGATTTGAAGACAAAATCTTGTGTGTATTACAGAACTTGCAAAGTGGAAGAGAGTTTAACAGATGTCATCTGCAACAAATTGCTGCAGAAATTCTGGTTCACATATTTTAAGGAAGAAAAAGTACATTGATTCCATATTTCTTACCTACAACCAGAAAACCACAGTTATCACATTAAGGACATTGAGCGTACTCCCTTGCTATCAGCAGCCTGGACTCATAGCTAATGCCAATCAGGCCGATGTCCAGCATTAACCCTTTAGACGCTGACATTAAAGTTTATTGCAGCATCTAAAACAGGGAAATGACAATGATATTCAATCGGTTTGGCTTCAAGAAGAACGCCCGCTTCACGTGGATACAAAAGGAATGGAGATCAGATAAAACAAGGTAATTTATTTCCCAAGATGCAATGCTTTTTGTTGCAGGAAAGCAGCTTCATCAGGCATGACAGGGAATGGGTATTTTATAGGAGAGACGTAGTTTGTTACATTGTTACAAGAAAGGGAGGGAACATTTGGAATATGTAATGTGATATAACAATTACAGGAGAAACATATCCGAAAAATATATGGACAAATATAAAAATAAATAAATACAAAAAGTAATGAATTGTATTTACTATCAAATGGAGCTGATTAGAACCACCGTAACAATCGCAGGGTCCCAAATAGTTGAGAGCACAAGCGGAGAGCTATCTGCCTCTGGCTCATTCGATTGACGCTCCAATCCTGCCAGCAGTCAGTAGCAATGGTGTGCCGATAACACTGAACCTTAGTGACTGAACTATTAAAATATAACATTCATGAAACCCACAGAATAAAGATTTTTTTATCAAAAAGGGCACTGCGTAGACACTGAAGCCCCCAAAAGTAACAAAATTCAGTTTTTGTGTTTTTTATTTATTTTTTTCAATTTTGCCCCACAAATAATTTTTGGGGATTTTGTGTTAAAATGAGTGATGTCATTATAAAGTACAATGTGTGGCATTATGGCTCTTAAAAGGCAAGAAGGAAAAAAAACAAAAGACAAAAAAAAAACAACAACAAAAACAAACTGATATTCTTAACCCCTTAAGGACTCAGGGTTTTTCCGTTTTTGCACTTTCGTTTTTTCCTCCTTACCTTTTAAAAATCATAACCCTTTCAATTTTCCACCTAAAAATCCATATTATGGCTTATTTTTTGCGTCGCCAATTCTACTTTGCAGTGAGATTAGTAATTTTACCCAAAAATGCACGGCGAAACGGAAAAAAAAATCATTGTGCGACAAAATTTAAAAAAAAGCCATTTTGTAACTTTTGGGGGCTTCCGTTTCTACGCAGTGCATATTTCGGTAAAAAATCACACCTTATCATTATTCTGTAGGTCCATACGGTTAAAATGATACCCTACTTATATAGGTTTGATTTTGTCGCACTTCTGGAAAAAATCATAACATGCAGGAAAATTTATACGTTTAAAAATGTCATCTTCTGACCCCTATAACTTTTTTATTTTTCCACGTACGGGGCGGTATGAGGACTCATTTTTTGCGCCGTGATCTGAAGTTTTTAACGGTATGATTTTTGTTTTGATCGAACTTTTTGATCACTTTTTATTCATTTTTTAATGGTATAAAAAGTGACCAAAATACGCTTTTTTGGACTTTGGAATTTTTTTGCGCGTACGCCATTGACCGTACGGCTTAATTAATGATATATTTTTATAGTTCGGACATTTGCGCACGCGGCGATACCACATATGTTTATTTTTTATTTTTTTTACACTGTTTTATTTTTTTATGGGAAAAGGGGGGTGATTAAAACTTTTATTAGGGAAGGGGTTAAATTACCTTTATTAACACTTTTTTTAAAAATTTTTTGCAGTGTTATAGGTCCCATAGGGACCTATAACACTGCACACACTGATCTCCTATGCTGATCACTGGCGTGTATTAACACGCCTGTGATCAGCATTATCGGCGCTTGACTGCTCCTGCCTGGATCTCAGGCACGGAGCAGTCGTTCGTCGATCGGACACCGGGGAGGCAGGTGTCCGATCAGCTGTTCAGGACGCCGCGATTTCACCGCGGCGGTCCCGAACAGCCCAACTGAGCAGCCGGGTCACTTTCAGCTTTGACCGCCGCTTCTAAAGGGTTAATACCGCACATCGCCGCGATCGGCGATGTGTGGTATTAGCCGCGGGTCCCGGCCGTTGATTAGCGCCGGGACCGACGCGATATGATGCGGGATCGCGGCGCCATCCCGCTTCATATCGCGGGAGCCGGCGCAGGACTTAAATATACGTCCTGCGTCGTTAAGGGGTTAATGATGCAGCGATTTTTTTTGTGTTAACATTTTCTCCTTCTCCACCTTTTAAAATCAATGACTCTTCAAATTTTTCATAAATTTTCGATCTTGTTTGCAGGACTTATTGCACTTTGTAATGACATCAACCATTGTGCCACAAAATGTACGGTGTAGCCAAAACAAATTATTTGTGAGGCAAAATTGAAAGAAAAAAAACGCTATTAGGCTAGGACTCCACTGAGATTTTTTCCCACCAGCAAAAATGCCAGGAAAAACTGCAAGGAAAACTGCCACGAATTTTCCTTGCATGTTGGCAGTTTTTCTGGTGTTTTTTCTGGCGTTTTCCCTGGTGTGTGGAAATAGCTAGTTTTGTCCCCTGTGGCAGTTTTCTCACTGCCTTCAGGGTACCACTCTGTGGGTCGGATGCTGAGCGCCCGGTCCACAGAGTGTAAGGAGATCAGGAGTGATGTACAGCATCACTACTCGCCTCCCCGGTAGTATAGTATACAGGGGAGCATAGTGTACCCGTGTATACTGTACAGGAGACGGGAATCCTGTCATTATACTGACAGGACTCCCTGCTCCTATAGCCGTTTGGGCAGTATACAGTATTTACAGCTATCTATAGATAGCTGTATATAGTGTATACAGAAGACGAAGTCCGCTTACTGCCCTCGAGTCCCGGGCAGGTCCGTGTAGCTCCGCCCCCTAATGATGATGTAATTAGGGGGCGGAGCTACAGAAGGGAACCAGGCTAGTAAATCTGAAGCTCTGTTCACATTGTCCGTTTTGTATAATGTTAACAGAGCCTTCTGGCAGTGTCTACCCAGACAGTGAGACTCCAGCTGTTGCTAAACTACAACTCCCAGCATGCCCAGACAGCCAAAGGCTGTCTGGTCATGCTGGGAGTTGTAGTTTTGCATCAATTGGTGGCTCCCTGTTTGGGTAGGCATTGCATCATGGGTGCTCTCCCCAGCGGACAGCGCCAAAAATGTCATAACCAATTTTTTGTGTTTTTTTTTTCTTCTCGCTTCAGATCCGTGTATGCAGAGGATTACAGTGGATTC
The DNA here is from genome assembly GCF_029499605.1 of Hyla sarda. NCBI lineage: Eukaryota > Metazoa > Chordata > Amphibia > Anura > Hylidae > Hyla > Hyla sarda. Next base: position 68,039,553 of record NC_079197.1, on the reverse strand, counting down.
GATTAATTACGGCGGATTAATTTTTTTTCTTTTAATAAAATGGTTAACGAGGGCTGTGGCGGAGTGTTTTTTAAAATAAAATAATTTTTCCAAGATGTTGTGTTTTTTTTATTTTTTTTATTGAATTTTCAGGCTTAGTAGTGTAAGCTGGTGTTTTTGACGGAATCCATTACTAAGCCAGGGCTTAGCGCTAGCCCCAAAAACAGCTAGTGCTAACCCCCAATTATTACCCCGGTACCCACCGCCACAGGGGTGTCGGGAAAAGCCGGTACCAACAGGCCCGGAGCATAAAAAATGTCGCTCCTGTGCCTAGGCGGTAACAGGCTGGCGTTATTTAGGCAGGGGAGGGCCAGGAACAATGGTCCTCGCCCACCCTGGTAACGTCAGGCTGTTGCTGTTTGGTTGGTATTGTGCTGAGAATGAAAATACGGGGAACCCTATGCGTTTTTTTAATTTATTTATTTAAATTTTAAAAAAATGTATAGGGTTCCCCGTATTTTCATTCTCAGCACAATACCAACCAAACAGCAACAGCCTGACGTTGCCAGGGTGGGCGAGGACCATTGTTACTGGCCCTCCCCAGCCTAAATAACGCCAGCCTGTTACCGCGTAGGCTCAGGAGCGCCATTTTTGACGCTCCCGGCCTGTTGGTACCGGCTCTTCCCTGTGGCGGTGGGTACCGGGGTAATAATTGGTGTTTTTAGGGCTAGAGCTAAGCCCTGGCTTAGTAATGGATTCCGTCAAAAGACTGGCTTCCACTACTAAGCCTGAAAATTCAATAGGAAAAAACCACAACACATTGGAAAAATTATTTTATAAAAAAAACACTCCCCCACAGCCCTCGTTAACCATTTTATTAAAAGAAAAAAAATTTATCTGCCGTAATCCATCGAATCCGCCGTAATCCTCTGCATACACGGATCTGAAACGAGAAGAAAAAAACCCACAAAAAATTGGTTATGACATTTTTGGCGCTGTCCGCTGGGGAGAGCACCCATGATGCAATGTCTACCCAAACAGGGAGCCACCAATTGGTGCAAAACTACAACTCCCAGCATGACCAGACAGCCTTTGGCTGTCTGGGCATGCTGGGAGTTGTAGTTTAGCAACAGCTGGAGTCTCACTGTCTGGGTAGACACTGCCAGAAGGCTCTGTTCACATTATACAAAACGGACAATGTGAACTGGTTCCTGCATTTCTACGTACTGCACTTTTCGGTAAAAATTACACATTGGCCCAAAAAATTGTGATTTTCCCACAACAACCAATCACAGCTCAGCTTTCACTTTACCTGAGCTCGCTAGCTGAGCTGTGATTGGTTGCTGTGGGAAAATCTCTATTTTTTTCTCTCTCAAACAGTTTGATAAATCTGAGCCACTTTATCTTTATTTTGAAGGTCCATACGATTACAACAATACCCATTTTATATAGGTTTTGTTTTATTTTGCTAGTGGAAAAAAAAACTTTTTGTAAGAAAATTAGTATGCCACAAAATGTCCTTTTCTGACCCCTATAACTTTATTTTTCTGTATACTGGGCTGTTTTTTTTGCACAGTGATCTGTAGTTTTTAACTGTACTACCTATGTTTTGCTGGGACTTTTTGATTGCTTTTTATAAAAAAAAAAAAAAAAATTGTGTATACAGAGTGACCAAAATACCTAATTCTGGACAAACATTATATTTTTATAGTTTGGACATTTACACATGCGGCGATACCACGTATGTTTTTTTTTAAATTGTTTTTTAAATGGGTGATTCAAACTTTTATCAAACTCTTTGGCAGTTTTTCATTTTTGCACTTTTTAGTTTTTTCCACCTCCACCTTCTAAAAATCATAACATTTTCAATTTTCCACCTAAAAATCCATATGAGGGCTTGTTCTTTGTGCCAACAATGTTACTTTGTAATACCATTACCGTAATAATTTCACCACAAAATCTACGGCGAAAATTTTTAGCGCCTTCTGTTTCTACGTAGTGCAGTTTTTGGTAAAAATTGCACTTTAAATTTATTCTGTAGGTCCATACAGTTGCAAGGATACCCAATTTATATAGGTTTGATTTTATTTTACTATAAAATAAAAATCATAACTACATGCACCAAAATTAATACGTTGACAAATATCCTCTTCTGACCCCTATAACTTTTTTATATTTCCGTAAAAAGGGCGATATGATGGCTAATTTTTCTCAAGTTTTTATTGGTACTATGTTTGTTTTGATCTGACTTTTTTTGATCACTTTTTATTCACTTTTATATGGTATAAAAAGTGACAAAAAATACGCGATTTTGGACTTTGGAATATTTTACGTGTACGCCATTGACCGCGCAATTTAATGAACAATGTATTTTTAAAGTTCGGACATTTACTCACGCAGCAATACCACATATGTTTATTTTTATTTACACTATTTTTTTTTAAATGGGAAAAGGGGAGTGATTCTGACTTTTATTAGGGAAAAGGTTAAATCACATTTATTAACTTTTATTTTTTTTTTTTTTTTTTTATTGCAATGTTCTATACACTCTGATCTCTTACACTGTTCACTGCCAGGCAATAGCATGGCATGGATCAGTGTTATCGCCGCTCAACTGGATCTCAGGCACGGAACAGTCATTCGGCAATCAGACATCAAGGAGCTAGGTAGGGATCCTCCTCACATTCTGCAAGCTGTACTTTTGTTTTAAACGCAGTGATCAAGTTTGATCTCCGCGTCTAAAGGGTTAATGTTGGAGATCAGCCCGATTGGCAATATAGCAATCGGGACCCACCGGGTATGATGCATGCTCAGCTGTCATACCTCGGGAGCATCAAATAGACGTGAATGTACGTCCATTTGTGGCAAGGGGTTAAATCACATTTAAGATAAAAAAAAAAAATTTTTTACACAATTTTTTTTGTCCCATAAGGGGCTATTACATGCAATCATTAGATTGCATACACTGTTCAATGCTTTGCCCATTTTTTGCTGCGGGCGATCTGATCATCCTCTCAAATTGCGGATTGCTGTAGATGCTGTGATCTGTATTGATACCAGCATCTGAGGGGTTAATTGCGGACATCAGCGCAATCACTGATGCCAGCCATTACCGGCAGTCCCTGGCTGCTAATAGCAGCCAGAACCTGCCGTGCATGATGCAAGCACTGCTCCGGTGCTCGTGTCATGTACAGGAAGTAAATGTATGTCCTGGTGCGTTAAGTACCTTTACATCCTGTGTCCTTAAGGTGTTAAAGTGTTATTGTCATAAAAAAAAAAACTTTTGGCATGTCATGCTGACTTATCCAAAGTTTTGGTCGATTGGGTCTCAGTCCCTAGAAATATCAATGTGCACCCCTCCACCCCTTTCCCAGCTTGGAGCTCAGTCAGTCACTTTACTAGCGAAAGGATCCATTATAGCCTATAATGGAGCCTGTCGCTTGCATAGTGACTGAGCACCATACCGGGGAGTGAAGCGCACTTCTATTTTTTACTAATGGCAGTAACACTTTAAAGGTGATGGCTGACAAGGAATATTTTTCAATGACCGTATCACTTTAATTAAAGTGGGTGACTACTGCCCAATAGATACTATACATTTATAGTATTTTATAAAAAACAGATATGTGTCAAGGAATGAGACCCTCGGAAGTCTGTAGGAAAGATGGGCCTCTGGAGCTGGCGCTTCTGGCTTCAAATATAATTCATTTTTATTTGTAGCCAGGAGCACTCTCACCAGACGTTCATCTTTCCTACTGACTCTCGAGGATCTTTGGGTTCCACAAAGATCTCCTTCCTTGATTTTTCCAATGGAGTATCCCTTTAGTACCACAAGGATAAGATGATTAAAGGTGCATGGCTTACATAACAATAAGTAACATTTTAAGTCTTGTTATAGCAACTACTGTTTTAACCACATGTGAAGCTAATCAGATTATTGTGTGCTTTATAGCTGTCTGGATTAACTATGTTCTCTGATGTATGCAATGCTTCTGCATCATTGGACTAATAACCTTGACTTTACTTTGTTTTGTATTTATTATGCCGTTTCCATTGTGTGAACATTAACCCACCTAAAGTGGTGGTAAAGCAGCTCCCATTGAAGCTACTACTGTTCACTGTAAAATACATATTGGTTTCAGTGGAGAATGTAGGAAGAAAAATATGGAAAGATGGAAGCATCAGGTAAACATTCTTGCCAAGCATTTTGCACAGTTCAGAAAACTTACCATTTTTGATTTAAACAAAGAGCATTATTTAAACCATTTAAACAGCTTGTCTGGTAGTTTGGAGGAGGGAGGGCACAAATCTTCTCATATAGCAAACTGTACTCTCCTATTCAATTTCCACTGATCCAACACAGATCCTGCTGCAGTTTCTCTCAGTCTTTTACAGGCAGCCGCAATGACATTTTTTCTCAAATGATGCTGCATCCAATCACTGCCTTTAGTGGACACAAGCCATACTTCCTGGCTTCACTGACCATTGATGCGTGATCACTGCTGCCTGTAAGCAAAGAAAAGATTGGCAGGAATCTCTCAAGTGTTGGAAAATGAATTTAACTGGCAAGTACTTGATATTTTAATATAAGAAAAATCCTAATTTTAATCTGTCAGAAAGCCCCATTGAGGGTACATCCATTTGCAGCATTTTTGCACTGAAAACCCCATCAGGAAATCCACACCAAATTGTGCAAATTTGCATCAGTGAATTTACAGAAAATATGCAATGTACTTGGTGCAATTATGTACATGTTAGACCTATAAGACATGACGTACTGCATGTGCCTATTTTCTATAGATGGTGCACTGTTTTCACAATCATTGAAGATGGTTTTTGTTACTATATTCATTGATAAGTACAAGTTTGCCATCTTGTAATTACTGTATGTAATGTTATATGTAATGCTAACAGCATCTTAAGGTATGACTTTGTCAGCTGATTTGAAAGAGTAAATAAAAGAATAACAGAACTTTTAAAATTACATTGTAATCCATTACATAAAACATGACAAATTTATTTTCTCCAGATGGCAGTGGCCACAAAAAATATTGCCCAAGCAAGAACAAAGTATTTTAAGTCAGTATTTTACATCGTATTTGCAGTGCCGGTTCTTACTATAGGCGAAGTAGGCATTGCCTATAGCACACTTTTGCATCAGCAGCACAGCACCCCCCACTGTCACTGTGTAACTTCTGCATGCACGGAGTGCTTTGATTGTTCTGTCTGTGTGCATGAAGAATAGTGCTCCCACTCCGTGAAGACATTGAGAGTTGTTGCTGGTATGGTGTCTCACAAATGTTGCAGGGAGTTGGTGATTCGTGCCCCAGCAGACACTGTGCCCCCAGTGGCTTCCACATTGATTCAGTTATTGTCTGCTCTATACCACCCCATCCCAGGCGCCGACGAAGCCAGTCTGACAGACTAGAGACAGTCAGGCTCAGGCAGTGACAGACCAACACAGTGTGCTATTTCTCACACCAGGATGTATTATGTGCAACTTCTGCAAAAATCACACATAATTGCACATATGCCACCACACCCGGGACCACACCATGTTGGCTGGCTGCATGCGCCCCATGTATACAGCTTTGCTATTTAATTTCTTAAGGATATCCAGCGTACATGTATGCCCTAGTCCTGCTCCAGCTGAGCACGCTTCTTACCCAAATGCTGGTAAATAAGCGCCGATAACACTGATTAATGCTGTTCAATGGCATAGGATTGTCCAGTGTATGCATTATTGGTCACTTCATATACCAGGAAAAAAAAGTGATCTAAAACTCAGATCAGATCACGGTGCAAAAATGAGACCTCAAACAGCAATGTTACATAGTTAGTACGGATGAAAAAAGACATACGTCCATCAAGTTCAACCAGGGAATTGAAGGGTAGGGGTGTGGCGCGATATTGGGGAAGGGATGGGATTTTATTTTTCTTCAGAAGCATTAATGTTATTTTGTTCCAGGAATGCATCTAACCCTGTTTTAAAGCTGTTAAATTTTCCTGCTGTGACCAGTTCCTGAGGTAGACTGTTCCATAAGTTCACAGTTCTTATGGTAAAGAAGGCGTGTCGCCCCTTGAGACTAAACCTTTCCTTCTCCAGACGGATGGAGTGCCCCCTCGTCCTTTGGGGGGGTTTAACCTTGAACAGTTTTCCTCCATATTTTTTGTATGGGCCATTAATATACTTATATACATTTATCATATCCCCCCTTAAACGTCTCAAGACTAAACAATTGTAACTCCTTTAATCGCTCCTCATAACTAAGATGTTCCATGCCCCATATTAGTTTAGTCTTGCGTCTCTGCACCTTTTCCAGCTCCACAGTGTCCCTTTTTTGGACTGGTGCCCAAAACTGAACAGCATATTCCAGGTGAGGCTGTACCAATGCTTTATAAAGGGGGAGTATTATGTCCCTGTCCCTCGAGTCCATGCCTCTTTTTATACATGACAACATCCTGCTGGCCTTGGAAGCAGCAGCCTGACATTGCATGCTATTCTGTAGTCTGTGATCTACAAGCACACCCAGATCCTTCTCTACCAGTGACTCTGCCAGTTTAATCCCCCTTAAGACATACGACGCATGCATGTTATTAGTACCCAGATGCATAACTTTACATTTATGCACATTGAACCTCATTTGCCAAGTGGATGCCCAGACACTTATCTATCCAAGTCATCTTGTAACCTATACACATCCTCTATAGACTGTACCATGCTACAAAGCTTGGTGTCATCTGCAAAGATAGAAACAGAGCTGTTAATGCCATCCTCTATATCATTGATAAATAAATTAAACAACAGCGGGCCTAGTACTAAACCTTGGGGTACACCACTAATAACTGGGGACCAATCAGAGTACGAATCATTGACCACCACTCTCTGGGTACGATCCATGAGCCAGTGTTCAATCCAGTTACAAACTAAAGTTTCCAAACTCAAAGACTTTAACTTACCTGTCAGACGTCTGAGGGACAGTATCAAACGCTTTAGCAAAATCCAGAAACACTAGATCCACAGCCATTCCTCTGTCAAGGCTTCTACTCACTTCTTCATAAAAGCAAATTAGATTGGTTTAACAACTTCTATCCTTAGTAAACCCATGCTGGTTATCACTTATAATTAGGGATCGACCGATATAGTTTTTTTAGGGCCGATACCGATAATCGGTGCAGGTTAGGGCCGATAGCCGATAACTTATAACGATATTCCGGTATAAGTTATCGGCTATTTAACCCCCTGCGACACCGCTGCAGATCATTGATTTAAAGCGGGCGCTTTAAATCAATGATCTGCAGTGGCTTTTGCGGGGCCATAGGCCACCGCCGCCACCACCCGCTTCTCTCCCCCTACCTGTCAGGGTGGTCCGGGCCATCCATCCATCGTTCCTGTAGTGTCCGGGGGCGTTCCGGGTGGAGGGTGGTCCGGTCCGGGCTGTCCTTCTTCTCCGGAGGTCATCTTCTCCACTCCCGGCAGGCTCCGGCCTAGTGCGCTGCATAGACGCCGCTGCGCAGTGACGCCCGTGCGCAGCGACGCACCTGATGTCACGGCGTAGTGGCGTCTATGCAGCGTACTAGGCCGGAGCCTGCCCGGAGTGGAGAAGAAGACGGTGGGAGAAGGAGAGCCCGGACCGGACCACCCGGAACGCCCCCGGACTCTACAGGAACGATGGATGGATGGCCCGGATCACCCCCATTACGGGTAAGTTTAATTTTTTTATTGACTGGGAGGTTGGGGGAGGGGCCCGACCGGTATAGCGGTATGGGAAAAAATCCATACCGGTATACCGCCTAGCATCACGGTGGGGGGTGCGACGTGGTGTGGTGGGTCGGCGGTGCGGTGCTGCGGGTCGAGGGGGTGGCGGTCGCGGTGCGGGGGGCGGGGCATTATCGGCTTATCGGCAAGATAATTGCCGATACCGATAGTGCCCAAAATCGTGATTATCGGCCGATAATATCGGCCATACCGATAATCGGTCGATCCCTACTTATAATACTATTATCCCTATGTATTCCTGTATGTAATCCCTTATAAGTCCTTCAAACAATTTACCCACAATGCACGTTAGACTTACCGGTCTATAGTTTCCTGGGGATGACCTAGAGCCCTTTTTGAAGATTGGCACCATATGCGCCTTGCAGAATCATCACACACTATGGCATCGTTCACACTGACTTTCATACCACTTCTTACATACAGACAGACTCCACCACCTTTTCTGTTCATTCTATCCTTGCGAAACAATGTAAACCCCTGCAGATTGACAGCCCAGTCATGCGAGGAGTCCAGCCATGTCTCGGTGACCCCAACTATATCAATATGTTCCTCCATTATCAAGGCCTCAAGCTCCCCAATTTTATTTGCTAGGCTTCTGGCATTTGTGAACATACACTTTACATTTCCATCCTTTATGTTATTGGGGTTAATGGGATTCAAGGGTGTAAGTTTTATTTTCCTATGAAGCCTATTCCTATTAAATATTCTAACCCCTCCCTCCGCTCCACCCCCAGGTACATTATTAAGTCCCCGCTCTCTATCTACACTATCTTCCCCCTCTTTGCTGTAGGTTCCCTCCCCCCAAGTCCCTAGTTTAAACACTCCTCCAGCCTTCTAGCCATCTTCGCTCCAAGCACAGCTGCACCCTCCCCATTGAGGTGCAGCACGTCCCTACGGTAGAGCCGGTAGCCGACAGTGAAGTCAGCCCAGTTCTCCATGAACCCAAACCCCTCCTTCCTACACAAGATTCTGAGCCACTTGTTTACCTCCCTAATCTCCCGCTGCCTCTCTGGTGTGGCTCGTGGTACTGTCAGTATTTCAGAAAATACTACCTTGGAGGTCCTTGCCTTAAGCTTGCGGCCTAAGTCCCTGAAATCATTTTTAAGGACACTCCACCTACCTTTTACTTTGTCATTGGTACCAATATGTACCATGACTGCTGGGTCCTCTCCAGCCCCGCCCAGCAACCTGTCAACCCAATCCGCGATGTGCCGAACTCGTGCGCCAGGCAGCCAACACACTGTTCGGCGATCCCGGTCTTTGTGACAGATCGCCGTGTCTGTCCCCCTAATAATTGAGTCCCCCACCACTAGTACCTGTCGGGCCTGCCCTGCACTCCTCCCTCCCTGCTTACTGGAGCAGACACCCCCCTGGTGGTCAGAGGCAGTATCCTGCTGCAGTTCTGCTAGCTCTGTAATGGCATCCCCCTCCTCTGCCAAGCGGGCAAACTTGTTGGGGTGTTCCAGTTCAGGACTAGCCTCCCTGACACTTTTTCCCCTACCCCGCTTTCTAACTGTAGCTGCCTGACTGTCCTGCAACTCCGTCCCACTATCCTCCCCCACCTCTACCCCAGAGAGTACCTGCTCAGTGAGCAGGAGACTCTTCTCCGGGTTGTCAATGCGTCTCAATGTTGCAAGCTGTTCCTCTAGATCCAGGATCTGGGCTTCCAAATGAACAACTCGCTCACATCTCACACGGCAGTATGCACCCTCGAACTGCTGCTCAAGGATTGCATACATCGCGCAGGATGTACACCGGACTGCATTTTCCAACATAGAGGCCATCTAGTTATGGGGATTTCACAAATGTATAGGCAAAAACAGACAGTCAAAATTACCTAGTGGGTTCAGAAATGAACACTCACAGCGATCTCAACCTCCTGCTTTCAAACTCCTGTTTTTGAAGCTCCTCTTTCAAGCCCACTCTTACACAGCAACACTCAGAAAGAGCAAGCGAGCTCAGGGAGGACAGAAAATAAGAGAATTATAGCATAGGGCAGTGTTTCTCAACCAGGGTGCCTCCAGCTGTTGCAAAACTACAACTCACAGCATGCCCGGACAGTCAAAGGCTGTCCGGGCATGCTGGGAGTTGTAGCTTTGCAACAGCTGTTGGCAGCCTGGTTGGGAAACACTGGCATAGGGGTTAGAAGAGAACAATTTTAGGCAAACCTATTATCGTACAAAAATTTTATAGGAGGAGATTTATCATAACCTGTCCAGAGGAAAAGATGCTGAGTTGCCCATAGCAACCAATCAGATCACTTCCATTTTTGAAAAGGCCTCTGAAAAATGAAGCAATCTGATTGGTTGCTATGGGTAACTCAGCAACATTTCCTCTGGACAGGTTTTGGTAAATCTCCCCCAGATTTTTTAAGGGTAGTACAATATCAAACCTATTTAAGTTTGGAATTGTTGTAATCGTATGGGCCTACAGAATAAAGATAATATTGGTTTCACTATAGATTTTTTGTTAAAATAGTGATGTCATTACAATTGGTGGCACGTAAGTGCAAAAATAAAAAGAAATCCCTGTGTCCTTAAGTGTTTAACTGTCCGAGTAAGAGGTATACAATTTATACCTCCTGCTCAGCCAAAAGGCACCAAACTAATTGCGGACACAGCTAGTACAGAGCAGGGGCTCCCATTATTGGAGTACAGCAGTGCTATACAGCAGTGCAATAGAAACACACTGTGAGTTTGAAACGTAATACGTTTGTGTACTTTTGTGAACGCCCCCTTATACTCTGTGAGCCAGACACAATGCACATGACCCATGGAGTGTATTCATTATTCTCAGCAGGAAGAGTTGGGATGTCATGGGTTGCTCATCCTGGGTGACTCACTGTAAGGGTACGTTCACACGTGCGGATTTACAGTGTATTTTACGCTGCAGATCCGCCGCTGAAGGACCTCTGTATGGTGCCCTTAAATGTGCCTGCTCAGAGCGGCAATACGGCGCTCCGAGCAGACACACTGCAATGAGCGAGTCGCCGCGCATGTGCGGTGTACTCGCACACATCGTGGCCGCTTCCCCTGCTCAATGAGCTAGTCCGAGAGCTGCCGCGATGTGAGAGTATAATGCGCATGCACGCGGTGACTCGCACATCGCAGCCTAAATATTTAGGCTCTCTGTCATGAGATGCCGCATACAGCTCTGATGGCAGCCGTAACATAGGACATATGTAAACCCAGTCTAAGGGTACATTCAGACGTGCGGATTTTCGCTGCGTATTTCACTGCGGATCCGCCGCTGAAGGACCTCCTATATGCTGCCTTTATATGTGCCTGCTCAGAGCGGCAATATGCCGCTACGAGCAGACGCTCGTAGCGGCATATTGCCGCTCTGAGCAGGCACATATAAAGGCAGCATATAGGAGGTCCTTCAGCGGCGGATCCGCAGTGAAATACGCAGCGAAAAGCCGCACGTCTGAATGTACCCTTAGACTGGGTTTACATATGTCCTATGTTACGGTTGCCATCAGAGCTGTATGCGGCATCTCATGACAGAGAGCCTAAATATTTCCTTCTAAAGAATCCAAATGCTGTATAAATAACGATTCTTGATGAGACTAACAGCAAGAAACGCGTTGAATCCGCAACAGAATTTGCATTATCTACAACCAACTGCATGGACTGTATGCCTACAGGACTGATGTCCAAAACAAAGCACCTTAATACGCTGAGCACACCGGCAGGATTCGATACGGACCTCTGAACCACCGTAAGGACTGCAATCCACCCGGAGGAAACACTGCTCTTAATGAGCCACATCCGTACGAAGCAAGCCCGGGATACCAGGTTTAACTTTTCTTTGTTTATATATCCTATCACTGCCTGAGATGGACTGTGACTTTAAATATGACCTTCTGCTGCTAAAAAAAAATTACCTAGGTGTGAATTGTGATACCCTGCGGTACCGGACTGTGTGAACAGGAGCACAAGACACCTTGCAGGTCGGCATTGTACTATTCTCAGCATTTGCAAGTGATTTTATCTTTTTTATGGAAATCCTGTGTACTTTGGTGTGAAACAATATATGACTGTGAAATTGAAATCTACACCTAAGGTATCCCTCTCCTGCCCACGCTATAGGTTTGCTCAGCGGGATATGGTTAAATCATAATCAGGGTGCTACTACCTACAGCAGTTGGTGGCCGAACTTTTATTGTGTCTTAAAGAAAAATTTTTGTGCACACTTTTTGTTATTCACCATAGTTTGATTGCCTTGTGTGAATTTATACATTTTTTCTTTCTTAAATTTTTTTCGTCAATACCTTTTTTTAAATGGAGAAATAAATGTGACGTTTTATTATTATCTCACTGCTTCATCAGTGCTTATTTTACATATGTCCTGCATCCGAGCTAGGTGAACTCAGCCTAGATCCGACTCAGCTGATACCATGACTGATGACAACTTGTCATCATTTGTATGGCATCTGGCGTCCATTGTTTCTGGGCATCAAGCTGTGTTCCCCTGTCCGGTGCCCTCTGGCATGTCCAACCATGCAGCGTCAAAATTGAGGCGCTGGATGAATTTGAACGGTCCTTTTCAAATTCATGGGATCAGTTCTAGCATCAGTTTCCCACCGGTGCAGGCCTTGAGGGAAATTATGCAGAATGCCTGATATATGTCAAACCAGCGTTAGAAGATATGTGAGTTTGATGATATAAAACTGTACAGGGGCTCACCTCTGTAGTGCGAGCTGATAAGCGGCTCCTTTGTCTCCGGTTTCATTTATCCATTGGGAGGGTGTTTTCAATGTAGATCTCTAACCTGGGGCTCTGCGATTGTTGCAAAACTGCAACTCCCAGCATGCCCTGACAGCAACAGACAGCCTCTAACTCTCAAAGCATGCTGGAACTTGTAGTTTTTCTATAAATGGAGAGCTTACTAGTTTGAGTTCAGTGCAGAATTACATATCCCTGCATGTCTTGGTAGCTTACAGCAAAAATCATTAAAGGGGTACTCTGCTGTTCAGCGTTTGGGAGCTGGCGCTGGGAGCTTGTGACATCATAGCCCTGGAGGGGCTATGACATCACGAGCTCCCGGCGCCGGCTCTAAGCATTCGGAACATTTTGTTCCAAAGGCTGAGCAGTGGAGTACCCCATTAAATAGGTAGAGCGGTGAAAAAGGGGCGGGTCAAAGGGCGGAGACATTGGGCGGAGCCATGGTGCAGCAAAATTAACTTTAGCCTAGGGCGGCCAAAAATCCTTCCACCGACCCCGCATATTTGTAGGTCAAAGGAGTGGGTCCAAGACACATTATACCGTTACTCTGTGTGTGTTCCACACCTGGTTTTGGCTTGCAAGTGCTGATGTGTAAAAGTACACATCTTAAATCTAAAGTAACACCCTAAGTAAAGATAAGCTTTAGCAAAAGCTGGATTCAGCCTTAGGCTGGGTTCACATCACGTTTTTGCCATACTGTTTTCAATCCGTTTTACTTAAGAAAACCGTATGGCAAAAAAAAGGGATGGAACAGTATGGGAAAAAGTATACCATATGCGTTTTTAAACTGTATACTGTTTTTAAAACTGCATACATTTCCGTCTGTTTTTATAAAAAAAACAAAACACAAGTTTTTGATAATTTTGTCAATTTTTAATGGGAGGGGTGTTGGGTGGGGACTTTAGGATGCAAATGCGCATGTGCAAAGTAAAAACCGTATACGGTTTCCCATATGGAACTGTATACATGTGCGTTTCCCATTGACGTCCATGTTAAAAAAAAAAAAAAAAAAAAAAAAAAACGTATGCGGTTGCAGTACGGTTTTTAAACCGGAGTCAAAACCGTGGTTGACCATGTTTTTGTCTCCGGTTTAAAAACCCTACTGAAACCGCATACGCGCATTTGCATCTTAAAATCCCCACCGAACACCCCTCCCATTTAAAATGGACAAAATTATCAAAAACGTATGTTTTCTTTTTTTTATAAAAACGGACGGAACTGTATGCACTTTTAAAAACAGTATACAGTTTAAAAACGCATACGGTTTACTTTTTCCCATACTGTTCCATCCGTTTTTTTTGCCATACGGTTTTCTTTAGAAAAACGGATTGAAAACAGTATGGCAAAAACGTGATGTGAACCCAGCCTTAGGCTGTGTTCACATCACGTTTTCTCCCATACGGGAGCGCATACGGCAGGGGGGAGCTAAAACCTTGTGCTCCCGTATGCTTTCGTATGCGCTCCCGTATGTAATTAATTTCAATGGTCCGGCCACAGTGAAACGTTCGGTCCAGTCGGCTCATTTTTGCGCTGTATGCGCTTTTTCCCCAGACCTAAAACTGTGGTCAACCACGGTTTTAGGTCCGGTTGTAAAAGCGCATACGGCGCAAAAATTAGCCGACCGGACTGAACGTTTCACTGTGGCCGGCACAAGGTTTTAGCTCCCCCCTGCCGTATGCGCTCCCGTATGGGAGAAAACGTGATGTGAACCAGCCCTCCTTAGGCTGGGTTCACAATCAGTATTTTGGTCCATATTTGGGTGTCATTCAGAAACTCCTCTATAGCCAAAACATTTGCACCAGTATTGAGTGACATGTCTCTCATAGGGACTGGGTCCCATTGCAACTTTGTAACTGCCTCTGTGGCAGGTATGCCACTAGGTTTTATAGTTTTATTCAAAGGGTTATATTTAAATTAAAGGCGTTATCCAGGAATAGAAAAACAGAGCTAAGTTCTTTTACAAACTCCACATCTGTCCCCAGGTTGTGTGTGGTATTACATCTTGGCTCCATTCACTTCTATGGAATTGAGCTGCAGAACTCCACCCAACCTGGTGATAAACAGGGAGCAATTTTTTAAAGAAACTTGCTCTGTTTTTCTATTCTTGGATAACCACTTTAAAGAGTACCTGTCATTAAACCATATTTTCTAAACTAACTCAGATTATATTCCCTAACTACTCATAACACCCCTCCTGCCCTTACGAGATTTTCTTCTACTTGCTCACATTGTGTGAGCTCCTAGGAGGAGAAAGTGGGCGTTCCCCTGGAAGTGAGACGTCATGAACGCCTGCGAGAGCTGTGTCCCGCATGCACTGTCAGATCGGGAGGAGACCAAACTAACTGTGTGACTTGTGGCAGGAACAGATCAGAGCCACCTAGTGGACAGTTTTTCATTCACATTTAAAACATATAAAGGTTAAGAATTTTAACAGCAAGTAAAGAGCAAAGTGTCTTATAATTACAAAAGAAACAATATATTAAAAGTTTAGTTTGTTCAGGGGTATTGCGGGGACCTCTAATGATCAGTTGTAGGACACACACATTTTTTAAAACATTTAAATGTTCTTTTTGATTTAAGAATTTTTAGTAGAATTTTTTATTTGTAACAGATAGTAACAATGAAACCTGTTTTGGGATAGATTATAATGATCCTCCTCTTCAGGGCCATTCTAAAATCGCTATTGGCCGCCTATTATATACTGATAGAAAGTTAACTTAACATTAGAAAGATACTTATCCACCATTGGTGAATCAATTTACATTTAAAACAGGGGTACTTGAGATGGGAAAAGGCTATAAAAAACTAAATCTGAAACAAAATAATGGGCTTTAGTATCATCATCATATGGTCCAATGATACTTTATTCCAAATGTTATTTTATTTTTTGCAGCAGCATATGGGAGGTAAAAAAAAAAGATATATATATATATATATATATATATATTTATATCCCATCTACCTGTACGCCATGAACTATGATTGTGGCGTGTAAATGCAGACTCTATCCGTGACATTTAGCTCTGAGAGCTGATCGGGACATCTGTAGCAAAATCGCAGCTCCCGATCAGCTGAATGGAAGGGAAGGCCCTTACCTGCCTTCTCGCCTTACAATCTGCGCTCTGATGTCCCAGCCAGGCTCTGCAGGCTTGAGCAGCAGAGCACCGATATCACTGATCAATGTTAAGCCAAATCTCAAAAAGAAAAGTTAATAAAATCACCCCCTTTTCCCATTTTTTTAATAAAATAAGGAAATCAGAAATAAACAAGTGTGGTACCCCCACCTGCGTAAATGTCCAAATTATTAAAAAATATAAAGGGTTGTTAAACCGCAAGGTCGATATCGTACACGTAAAATAAAAGTCAAAAATTGTGCATTTTTGGTCACTCCATATACCATAAAATAATTAATAAAAAGCAATCAAAAAGTCTCATCACAACAAAAATGGTACAGATAAAAACTTCAGAACACAGATAAAAAAATGAGCCCTCATATACAGTACAGACCAAAAGTTTGGAAACACCTCATTCAGAGTTTTCTTTATTTTCATGACTATGAAAATTGTAGATTCACACTGAAGGCATCAAAACTTATTTAATTTAACACATGTGGAATTATATACGTAACAAAAAAGTGTGAAACAACTGAAAATATGTCATATTCTAGGTTCTTCAAAGTAGCCACCCTTTTCTTTGATTACTGCTTTGCACACTCATTCTCTTGATGAGCTTCAAGAGGTAGTTACCTGAAATGGTCTTCCAACAGTCTTGAAGGAGTTCCCAGAGATGCTTAGCACTTGTTGGCCCTTTTGCCTTCACTCTGCGGTCCAGCTCACCCCAAACCATCTCGATTGGGTTCAGGTCCGGTGACTGTGGAGGTCAGGTCATCTGGTGCAGCACCCTATCCCTCTCCTTCTTGGTCAAATAGCCCTTATACAGGCTGGAGGTATGTTTGGGGTCATTGTCCTGTTGAAAAATAAATGATGGTCCAACTAAACGCAAACCGGATGGAATAGCATGCTGCTGCAAGATGTTGTGGTAGCCATGCTGGTTCAGTATGCCTTCAATTTTGAATAAATCCCCAACAGTGTCACCAGCAAAGCACCCTCACACCATCACACCTCCTCCTCCACACCAGCACACCTGTGAAGTGACTAACTCTTGAAGCTCAACAAGAGAATGCCAAGAGTGTGCAAAGCAGTGATCAAAGCAAAGGTGGCTACTTTGAAGAACCTAGAATATGATATATTTTCAGTTGTTTCACACTTTTTTGTTATGTATATAATTCCACATGTCTTAATTCATAGTTTTGATGCCTTCATTGTGAATCTACAATTTTCATACCCATGAAAATAAAGAAAACTCTGAATGAGAAGGTGTGTCCAAACTTTTGGTCTGTACTGTAGCACCGTATGCAGAAAAATAAAAAGGTTTATAGGGGTCAGAAGAGGACAATTTTAAGCATACTAATCGTTTGGTGCATGTAGTTCAAAATGTTTTTGAAGTAGTAAAATAAAATAAAACCTATATAATTTGGGTATCCTTGTTACCGTATGGACTTACAGAATAAAGATAATGTGTCAGGGGGGCGTGGCATGGACTCTGAGCTGAGCAGACGCATGCTGCTCTAGCTCCGCTTTAAGCCCATGCTTTTACTTCTCCTGCCATCATCCTGGACTCCCTGAACCTACCTCAGAGGCTTCGGAACTGTGCTGGGTCTCTGGGCTCCATCATGCCGCAGCATAAAAACGCCTCGACGGCAAAGCTGCAGCAGCTTGCGTGCCCGGAACCTTAAGATGGCGTTGGCTCCTCACTGCTGCTTCACAAGCAAGACCCCGCCACTGCCGAACCATCAGCTGCCCTCTCCCCGACTACCCCACCAGTTGATCTTACCCTCGGGGAGGTCTCTACGTAGTTGCTGACTGCTATCACTGCCTGCAAGACTTCCCTCACAAGTAGGCTGGAGGAGGAAAGGGTAGACCTGGATCTGCTACGCCAGGACCTCCATAACCTCCAGGGGGTCCGCCATGCTGAGGACCGCATCTCTACCGTGGAGGACAATGTGGCTACCTTACCTGCCTCTATAGCGGCTCTTGAACGGACTGCCTCCCAGTGGAAGGAAAAGGCGGATGACCTCGAGAACAGGCTGCGGAGGAACAACCTCCGGATCATGGGTCTCTCGAGCTGCTACCCAATGCTTCCTTCTCTGCGGCCTACGTGGTGGAGCGGGCTTACCGTGTGCCGACGTGCCCCCTCCACCTGGGGAACCCCTGCGTCCGTTACTCGCTCGGGTGCTCAACTGCAGTGATCGAGACCTAGCGCTGCGGCTGCTCCGCCACCTACCTGAAATCACCTATAATGGCTCCCCAGTGTCCATCTTCCCGGACTTCTCCCCGGACCTTCAAAAGAAGCGTGCAACCTTTCAATCTGTCAAGTGGAAGCTGCGAGAGATGGCGGTCCCTTATTCCATGGTATACCCTGCACGGCTGCGGATAGTGGACGGCGAACATACCTTGTTTTTCCTTACTCCACAGTAGGCGGATGAATGGGCTTCCCGACGCCGCAACCATAAATAGAGTGCCTCTTTCCGGAGCGCTCTGCTAGTGCTCTACATCTACAATATGCACCTGCCTACACGGCACATGCTGCCTTCTTGCCTTGGGGGAGCTCTCCCTCTCTTGGAAGCGGACCTGGCTGTGAGTACTGTACCCATACTGGGCCCCCCATGCTCTGGACTTTCCTCTCCTTACCTAGCCTTCACCCTTCCCTGCATCCCCCCTGCCTCCATGCCCCTTATACCTGGACTCACCTTCTGAGCCTGGACCTGCATGGACTGTCTAGCCTCCCCCTGCCCCCGATACCCCACTCCGATCACTGGTGTGATGTCCTGTCACTACTCATTAGCCCTCTCCCCCTGCTTCCTTATCCCTGATGCCCCTCTCGCTGTCCCCCATCAGACTTTTTCCATCTTCAAGCTGCCCTGGCCCTACCACCGTCTGGACATTCAAATGGACCTCTACCTCCTGTGGCTTTCCCTCTCCCTGATGGATGGACATATCCAGCCCGTGATCTCCCTACCTCACTCGTTATCCCTTCCCTGGGACTATGCAGATGCTACTTCTCTACTCTACCCCTGAGTTCTTATTGGATTTGATTGCTCCTTGGTTCCAGAGTGATAGAAATATGTATTACTGTTTTATCATGTCTCCCCCCCCCCCCCTCTCCCCCCTTTCCCACCCCTTTTTTTCTTCCTTTCCCCTCTCCTCTCTTGTCCTCCCCCCCCCCTATTCTATACTCTATCCTTCCCCGCTTCCTCCTAACTTTCTTCCCCTTCTGTTTTCTCCCTCCTGCCTGACCTCTACATTTTGAGGTCTCTCCTTGGCCAGTATAGATGTGACACGCCGGGCCCTTCTGTTTTGCTCTGTCCACCCAAGCTTTACGGTTCATTACAGTTTCCTAGTTCCTGGATCTCTGTGAGTCCTAGCCTTAGATCTTGTTTTTGCATTAGTTGCACGGACCCCACCACCACCACCGTATCAGTGGTTCACATCGACTTGTTAGTCTGTGGGTGTTGTTTTACCAATGCTGCATACTTGTTTTTTTTTTTTTTGTTATGTGTGTGTCTTGTCTTTGTTGTGTGTCCATGTGTGCTCACTCGGATTAACCCCATGTTTTTCTTTCTTTCTCTCA
This sequence comes from Hyla sarda, assembly GCF_029499605.1. Taxonomy (NCBI): domain Eukaryota; kingdom Metazoa; phylum Chordata; class Amphibia; order Anura; family Hylidae; genus Hyla; species Hyla sarda. The sequence goes on along the minus strand of NC_079197.1, from coordinate 68,020,377 downwards.
CCTACCCCTCCATACATCTACTGTTTCTTTTCCCTTTTTCCTTTCTCCTTTAGTTCCTGTCCTACCCGAGTCTCATGGCTACCGTGAAATGCCTGTCGTGGAATTTGAGGGGTCTTGGATGTCCCTGTAAGCGCTCTTTAGTGTGTGTTACTATCCGGAAGTACAGTCCCTTAGTTGTTTGCCTGCCGGAGACGCACCTGACTGCTGAAAATATTCGCTGGCTTTCTCGCCCGTGGGTTCAATACACGAGCCACTCCTGTCATACCTCCCACTCACATGGAGTATCCATACTGATTCACAAGTGACTTAAATGGGAGGCCTGCCATACACAGACCCTGATGGTAGGTTTGTTTTTATCTCATGCCTCATTGACAACTCTCCTTATGTACTAATGGGTATCTGTGCCCACCCCCACCCTGGCTCCTTGGAGATGCTGCATAAGGTGGCTCTGTTTGCTGTGACTTTCCCTGGGACTAAGATTCTCTGTATGGGCGACCTTAAGGGTATGTTCACACTACGGAATTCCCGCGGAATTCTGCGGGGTGAATTTAACATTAGTGTGAATGGGTCTCCACGAGACCCGTTCATACTGCAAAATTCAGCGGCGAAATTGTTCCGTGCAAAGAAAGAACATGTTTATTCTTTACATGGAAGTCCGCGAGTACTGCATAGCCGTCAATGGTGATGGCGCAGTGCCGCCGTCGGCTGCCAGGCTGAATCTCCGCTCGCGGAATTCTGTGAGCGGAGATTCCGTTCACACTCTGTAGTGTGAACATACCCTAATACAGTGCTGGACCCCTGGCTGGACAGAGCAGGTCCGGCTTCTGATGCCCGCCCTTCTCGCTCCTGCATCACTGACACTCCTTTAGCTACACTACTCGCAGAGCTAGGATGGCTAGATATTTACAGACATTTATACCCTTCTACACGCACCTTTTCTTGTCAGGCTGTGGGTTACGCCTCTCTTTCACGTATTGACTACATGACCCTTTGGTAGTCCCCCAAGGGAAAGACTTGTCTTATGTTACCAGGGGAGTGTTCCGATCACTCCCCACTATTATTGACTCTGGAGCTACCGGGTCCCATGATAGTTAGAAGCTGGAGGTTTAATCCATACTGGCTGGCCCTCCTAGGCCCCCATGATGGCATTCCGATACAGTTGCAGATGTTTATGAATGACCACAGGGACACTGGGGATGAGATTTTAGTGTGGGAGACCACCAAAGCTTTCCTACGCGGATGTCTCCATTCCGCTATCTCCTCTCTTAAAAGGGAGTCTGTGTGAGAGGAGACTGAGTTGGCGACTCGCTGCTCTGAGCTGGAAAGGTGCTACGCGACTGACCCTACTGATGCTCGAAGAGATGACTGGTTACAGGCAGGCCAACTTTATCTCCAATCCCTACAGGAAAAGGTGGCTCGGAAACTTTTCTTTAACAGACAGGTGGCCTTTGAGTTGGGCAATCAATCTAGCAAACTTTTGGCTCACTTAATTCACCAAAACTCAGTCTCCGACAGTACTACAAATTCGGGCCCCGGATGGCTGCATTTTAACCTCCAATGCTCATATTTCGGCTAGGTTTGCTATGTTCTACACTGAATTGTATGCCTCACAGGCCACATACCCCCTACTGCCCTGACTGACTAACTTGACACAGTTGTGTTCCCCAGACTCTCTAATGATAGTATTGCTTCTCTTGAGTCTGACTTCACTATGGAAGAATTGTCAGATGCCTTGGGTGCCCTTGCGAGAGGTAAGTCGCCGGGCCCCGATGGACTCCCACTCGAGTTGTATCAACAGTACATGGAGAAGCTGGCTCCCTGTCTGTTGTCCATGTACCAGGCAGTGTTTGCTGCAGACCGACTTCCTGACTCTCTCTATGATGCCTCCATAGTGGTAATTTTAAAGCCGGACAAAGATCCACTGGACTGTGGCTCATACCGACCTATTTCCCTACTAAACATAGACTACAAACTGCTTACCAAAATGTTAGCTACCAGACTTAACCGAGCAATATTGGAGATAATTCACACGGACCAGTCGGGCTTCATGCCTGGTCGCTTCACCTCGGACAATTTCCGTAGAGTTCAGGTCCTGGCTCAGGTGGGTGGGACACGTAATGAAAGCTGGGCTATGGCCTCCCTAGATGCTGCTAAGGCCTTCGACTCCATAGACTGTCCCTTTCTCATAGAAGTCCTGCGCAGGTTTCGATTTGGCCCTAATTTTATTTAAATGGATTTCGCTACTATATTGATTCCTGAGAGCTAGGATGTCTGTAAATGGTGTTCTTTCCCCCTACTTCACCCTGGCCAGGGGCACGCGTAAGGGATGCCCTATGTCTCCCCTGCTCTTTCCCATCGCCATTGAGCCCTTGGCTTTGCAAATCCGTCAATGCCCTGATTATCACGGCATTTGTGTCGGTTCATGGGAGGATGGGGTAGGCCTGTATGCTGATGACATGATACTTTTTATGTCCCACCCAACGGTTGCCTACCCTATTGGGATAATGCTTATTAACAGGTTTGGAGATTTCTCTGGGCTCAGAGTAAATTTTGACAAATCGTTCTAAACTTAAATTATCTATTTTGCAACGCTGGAAGGAACGGACGGCATGTCACTCCCTGATATTCATCTGTACTATCTGGTGGGACAGCTTTGATATCTGAGACATTGGGTGTCCTCCTCCCCCCTCCCTAATGGAGAGCATCACTTCGCCTAGTATCTCCATTTCACTCAGTTGTGGCCGGCCTTGGAGGGTAGGTCGGGCACGGGTGGCCCTTGGCTGCCCCTGCATAGGCTGACCTCTCAGGTCTGGTCAGCCTCCAAGAGACTTCTAGCTTATACGGATAACATGTTGGATAGACACCTATGGTCTGATCCCCTACTCCCTCACTTTTCCGATGCCTTGGACCCTTCATTTTGGAAGTCTCACTATAGGAGATGTACATGACGGAGTTAGTTTCAGGGACTTCCAACACTTCCTAGATAACTGTGCAATCCCCTCCAGTCCTTTTATAAATACCTCCAGCTCAGACATGCGTTTTCCACGCAATTTTCTACCTCCTCCGCACTGTTCTCCAGATTCCCGGTGATAGGGGTCTTTAAATCACAGGGCCCTCGGGGCTTCATCTCTGCGCTCTATATCTTCCTACTGGGTGCTAAAATGGACAGGGAACCCCTCTCAGTTGAGCCATGGTGGAAAGCTCTTCTGCCTAGGTTAACTGAGGAGGAGTGGGAGGAGGCTCTCTCCTTCCATTTACATGTTTCTTCTGCCGTAAATAACAAACTCATTCAATTATACATGTTTCACCAATCATACCTCACACATACACGTTTGGTTAAAATGGGTAGGCTTACATCCACAAACTGTCACCGATGCGGAGCTAGTGGGGAGGATTTTCTGCACTTAATGTGGTCCTGCCCGACTGTGCAGGGCTTCTGGGATCAGACACTTGGATTTTTAGGTACACTTATGCAACGCCCCATACCTGCTGACCTTAAGGTCTGTTTATTGGGTCTCCTTGAGGAGCACCAATGGACTCCTTATGAAATTGTATTCCTTATTGAGGTGCTGTTTTTAGCAAGCAAGTCTATAACCTTGCGCTGGATGGATCCTAGATCCCCCACCTTGAAAGGAATGTTTTTGAAAAAATGGCGGGTATTGGCGCTGGTAGTCTGGATGTAAAAGGACTAGGAACACTGTATTGTGCCTTTAAAACAGTTTCTTTTATGTACACACAGGCAACGCGTTTCTGCCAAAGTGTATGTGACTAGACAAGACAGTGAAGTTGAAATACATTCAGTACTCCTTATCCAAGTCCTCCTCCTTAAAGGAGTAGTCCAGTGGTGACTCAGTGGTGAGCAACTTATCCCCTATCCTAAGGATAGGGGATAAGTTGCAGATCGCGGGGGGTCCGACCGCTGGGGCCCCCTGCGATCTCCTGTACGGAGCCCCGACAGCCCGCGGGAAGGGGGCGGGTCGACCTCCGCACGAGGCGGCGGCCGACACGCCCCCTCAATACAACTCTATGGCAAAGCCGAAGCGCTGCCTTCGGCAATCTCCGACTCTGCCATATAGATGTATTGAGGGGGCGTGTCAGCCGCCGCCTCATGCGGGGGTCGACACCCGCTATCTCGGCGGAGAGTCGGGGCCCCGTACAGAGAGATCGCAGGGGGCCCCAGCGGTCGGACCCCCTGCGATCTCAAACTTATCCCCTATCCTTAGGATAGGGGATAAGTTTTTCACCACTGGACTACCCCTTTAAGGAGAACATCCGTACTGCTGCCAGCCAGATGGGAACTCTCCTCCATCCCTCCTTCTTCAATCATGACCTTTAACATTTGCTCTAAAACGAATATCAGCGGCATTAAAGGAGTTATCCAGGAAAAAACTTTTTTATATATATTAACTGGCTCCAGAAAGTTAAACAGATTTGTAAATTACTTCTATTAAATAATCTTAATCCTTTCAGTACTTATGAGCTTCTGAAGTTAAGGTTATTCTTTTCTGTCTAAGTGCTCTTCTGTCTAAGTGCTCTCTGACACGTGTCTCGGGAAACTGCCCAGTTTAGAAGAGGTTTGCTATGGGGATTTGCTTCTAAACTGGGCGGTTCCCAAGATACGTGTCATCAGAGAGCATTTAGACAGAAAAGAACAACCTTAACTTCAGAAGCTCATAAGTACTGAAAGGATTAATATTTTTTAATAGAAGTAATTTACAAATCTGTTTAACTTTCTGGAGCCAGTTGATATACATAAAAAAAGGTTTTTCCTGGATAACCCCTTTAACCCCTTTAACCCCTTAAGGACGCAGGACGTAAATGTACGTCCTGGTGAGGTGGTACTTAACGCACCAGCACGTACATTTACGGAGCGATGCCCGTGTCATGCGCGGCTGATCCCGGCTGCTAATCGCAGCCAGGGACCCGCCGGCAATGGCCGACGCCCGCGATCTCGCGGGCGTCCGCCATTAACCCCTCAGGTGCCGGGATCAATACAGATCCCGGCATCTGCGGCAATTCGCGATTTAAATGAACGATCGGATCGCCCGCAGCGCTGCTGCGGGGATCCGATCATTCAGAACGCCGCACGGAGGTCCCCTCTCCTTCCTCCGTGCGGCTCCCGGCATCTCCTGCTCTGGTCTGAGATCGAGCAGACCAGAGCAGGAGATGACCGATAATACTGATCTGTTCTATGTCCTATACATAGAACAGATCAGTATTAGCAATCATGGTATTGCTATGAATAGTCCCCTATGGGGACTATTCAAGTGTAAAAAAAAATGTAAAAAAATGTAAAAGTAAAAGTAAAAAAAAAGTGAAAAATCCCCTCCCCCAATAAAAAAGTAAAACGTCAGTTTTTTCCTATTTTACCCCCAAAAAGCGTAAAAAACATTTTTTATAGACATATTTGGTATCGCCGCGTGCGTAAATGTCCAAACTATTAAAATAAAATGTTAATGATCCCGTACGGTGAACGGCGTGAACGAAAAAAAAAAAATAAAAGTTCAAAATTCCTACTTTTTTAATACCTTTTATTTAAAAAAAAAATTATAAAAAATTTATTAAAAGTTTTTTATATGCAAATGTGGTATCAAAAAAAAGTACAGATCATGGCGCAAAAAATGAGCCCCCATACCGCCACTTATACGGAAAAATAAAAAAGTTAGAGGTCATCAAAATAAAGGGATTATAAACGTACTAATTTGGTTAAAAAGTTTGTGATTTTTTTTAAGCGCAACAATAATATAAAAGTATGTAATAATGGGTATCATTTTAATCGTATTGACCATCAGAATAAAGAACATGTCATTTTTACCATAAATTGTACGGCGTGAAAACAAAACCTTCCAAAATTAGCAAAATTGCGTTTTTCGTTTTAATTTCCCCACAAAAATAGTGTTTTTTGGTTGCGCCATCCATTTTATGATATAATGAGTGATGTCATTACAAAGGACAACTGGTCGCGCAAAAAACAAGCCCTCATACTAGTCTGTGGATGAAAATATAAAAGAGTTATGATTTTTAGAAGGCGAGGAGGAAAAAATTAAAACGTAAAAATTCAATTGTCTGAGTCCTTAAGGCCAAAATGGGCTGAGTCCTTAAGGGGTTAAGTCACTAATTCTGCTGTTCTCCTTGGTGACAAACCTGGTAGCCTTCTTTGCACTGCTGGTACAGGCGATCCAACATATATGTAATGTTGAGTTCCACTGTGGGAAAAAGGTCACAAATGAGGTGGTGGTGAGAGAGACCGTTTTGGTGCTGTGGGTAAAGGAAGGCATAGGAACAGCTGAACTGAACGCACACTTTCCTGCACATATCCAGCACTTGTATGCGACTGTCACAAGTTTTCATGAAACGCTTCACGACAAGATTCAGCACAAGTGCCAAATAGGGATAGTGTATCATGCCACCTAAATGGAGCGCTTTGATGATGATTGTGCCGTTATCGGTCACCACATTTCCTAATGTCAGATCATGACCAGAAAGCCATTGTGAAACTTTCTGTTGCAGACAGGGCAGCAGCTCCTCCGCTGCATGTCTTTTCTTCCCTGTGGGGTGATGCAATGCAAGATGTCCGTGGAGGAGGAGGACCCGCATTAGGAAGAGGATAGGTGGGTGGTGTCAGTAGTTGAACCTGATAGATGCAACCGTGGAGGTGCCACCACGATTTCCTGGCCTTGTTGCATTGGAGCCTCATTCTGCAGGATGTTGACCCAGTGGGCCGTAAAAAAACATTTAATGGTCCTGGCCGTAGCTTCTTCTCCACGTATTTACCATGGCATGCTCTGTTCTGCACACAGACAAGTTCATGGATTGGCCCACCCTCTCCTTACATGATAGCGCAAAGCAGAAAGGACACTACAAAAGAGGGACTGGGACAATACTGTTGTCTGGAGAACATGGGTTCCCCAATGGATAACTGACGGGATCAGGGAGCAGGACACAACACTGAAGAGGCAAATCCTAAAAATGTTCTGCCTCTGGATTAGGCCTGGCTGTTACACAGTTGGGAGTGATCTGGAGGATCACCAGCAGCAGCATTTTCCTCATGTTGTGGGGCATCTAAACTGTCCCACGTGGCCTTGTGGTGAGTCACCATAAGTCTATGTAATGACGTTCCTACTCTCAGGACCTGGCCACGGCTTACATGCTGTTTGCAGAGAGAACCTACAAGTGAGGCAAAAAAGTATTTAGTCAGCCAACAATTGTGCAAATTCTCCCAGTTAAAAAGATGAGAGGACTGTTATTTTCATTTTTGGTATACCTCAACTATGAGAGACATAATGAGAAAATAATCCATAAAATCACACTGTCTGATTTTTAAAGAATTTATTTGCAAATTATGGTGTAAAATAAGTATTTGGTCAAGAACAAAAGTTAATCTCACCCTTTGTTAATACCATTTGTTGGTAATGACAGAGTTCAAAGTTTTTTGTAAGTCTTCACAAAGTTTTCACACACAGTTGCTGGTATTTTGGCCCATTCCTCCATGCAGATCTCCTCTAGAGCAGTGATGTTTTTGGATTGTTGCTGGGCAACACAGACTTTCAACTCCTTCCAAAGATTTTCTATGGGGTTGAGATCTGGAGACTGGCTAGGCCACTCCAGGACCTTGAAATGCTTTTTACGAAGCAGCTCCTTCGTTGCCTGGGCGGTGTGTTTGGGATCATTGTCATGCTGAAAGACCCAGCCACGTTTCATCTTCAATGCCCTTGCTGATGGAAGGAGGTTTTCACTCCAAATTTCACAATACATGGCCCCATTCATTCTTTCCTTTACAAGGATCACTTGTCCTGGTCACTTTGCAGAAAAACAGCCCCAAAGCATGATGTTTCCACCCCCATGCTTCACAGTAGGTATGGTGTTCTTTGGATGCAACTCAGCATTCTTTCTCCTCCAAACACGATGAGTTGAGTTTTTACCAAAAAGTTCTACTTTGGTTTCATTTTACCATATGACATTCTTCCAATCCTCTTCTGGATCATCCAAATGCTCTCTAGCAAACATCATACGGGCCCAGACATGTACTGGCTTAAGCAGGTGGACACGTCTGATTATCAGATTATCAGTGATCTTGTATGTCTTTCCATTTTATAATAATTGCTCCCACAGTTGATTTCTTCACACCAAGCTGCTTGCCTATTGCAGATTCAGTCTTCCCAGCCTGGTGCAGGTCTACAATTTTGTTTCTGGTGTCCTTTGACAGCTCTTTGGTCTTGACCATAGTGGAATTTGAAGTGTGACTGTTTGAGGTTGGGGACAGATGTCTTTTACACTGATAACAAGTTCAAACTGGTGCCATTAATACAGGTAACAAGTGGAGGACAGAGGAGACACTTGAATAAATTACAGGTCTGTGAGAGGCAGAAATCTTGCTTGTTTGTAGGTGACCAAATACTTATTTTTCTTAGTGCACCATGACATACATTTACGCTCCTCCATGACCGCGAGCACCGGTCATGCGCGGCAGGTCCTGACTGCGATCGTGCGGATGTCCGCCATAAACCCCTCAGATGCTGTGATAATGAATTGATGATCGGATCGCCCGCAGCGCTGCTGCTGGGATCCGATCATTCAACATGGCATCCGGAGGTCCCCTCACCTTCCTTTGGCCGTCTCCTTGGGTCTTCTGCTCTGGTCTGAGATCGAGCAGACCAGAGCAGAAGATAGCCGATAACAGTGATCAATGCTATGCCCTATGCATAACACTGAACAGTATTAGCAAGCAAATTATTTCTATAAATAGTCCCCTATGGGGACTATTAAAGTGTAGAAAAATAAATGTGAAAAATCCCCACCCCCAATAAAAATATTAATAATGCGTTTTTCCCATTTTACCCCCAAAAAAGCGTTAAACATTTTTTTTATAAACATATTTGGCATCAAAATATAAAACTCTGAACTATCAAAATATATTGTTAATTATCCCGTACAGTGAATGGCATAAACGTTAAAAAAAGGCCAAAATTGCTACTTTTTTGTCACATTTTATTCCCAAAAATTTTTTATAAAAAATTTATAAAAAGTAAAATATAAGCAAAAGTAGTACAGATAAAAACTACAGATCATGGCGCAAAAAATTAGCCCTCTTAACCCCTTCCCGACCTATGACATACCTGTACGGCATGGGTGGCAAGGTGTTCCCGACCCATGACATACAGGTACGTCATGGACATTACTGCCGCTACTCGCGCCATCCCGCAGCGCCCGGAAAGATGGTGGCTATCACTGATAGCCAGCCATCTTACCGTGCGATCACGGGGGGTTTCGTCCCCCACCCCCCCCAGCGATCGCTGCTATCAGCTGGTCAAATCTGACTAGCTGATAGCAGCGTTTCGCTATCAGAATACTTAGCAGCGCGGTGTGTGAGTTCCGATCACGGGGATCGGGACACACACCGCTCTGCTAAGTGTCCCTGACCCGTCCCCCGGCGTCACTTACCCGTCGGAGCGGTGTTCCGAGCGGTCCCGGCGTCCTCCATGCGGTCCCGGCTGCGCTGCGTCCCGGAGGTGAGTTTCCGGCAGCAGTGCGGCATCTTCATTGGCAGCAGTGAGATCGCCGTAAAGCGATCTCACTGCTGCCTCTGAGAGTTTCAAAACTGCAACTCCCAGCATGCCCAGACAGCCTTTGGCTTTCTGGGCATGCTGGGAGTTGTAGTTTTGCAACATCTGGAGGTCCACAGTTTGGAGACCACTGTATAATGGTCTCCAATCTGTGCTCTTCCAGATGTTGCAAAACTACAAATCTCAGCATGCTCAGTCTGTCCAGGCATGCTGGGAGTTGTAGTTCTCTAACATCTGGAAGAGCACAGATTGGAGACCATTATACAGTGGTCTCCAAACTGTGGACCTCCAGATGTTGCAAAACTACAACTCCCAGCATGCCCAGACTGCCCAAGCATGCTGGAAGTTGTAGTTCGGCAACATCTGATCCTTCAGATATTGCCGAACTACAACTTCCAGCATGCCTTGGCAGTCTGGGCATGCTGGGAGTTGTAGTTTTGCAACATCTGGAGGTCCACAGTTTTGCAACAACTGGAGGCACACTAGTTGGGAAACATTGTCCGTTTCCTACCTCAGTGCCTCCAGCTGTTGCAATTGTTGCAAAACTATAACTCCCAGCATGCACTGACAGACCATGCATGCTGGGAGTTGTAGTTTTGCAACAGCTGGAGGCACACTGGTTTGGAAACACTAAGTTTGGTTGCAAAACACTTGAAAGTTTATTACTTAACTTAGTGTTTCCAAACCAGTGTTCCTCCAGCTGTTGCAAAACTACAACTCCCAGCATGCACGGACAGCCAAAGGGCATGCTCGGAGTTTGCAACAGCTGGATGTTTGCCCCCTCCCCCAATGTGAATGTACACTCACATGGGCGGAGGTTTACAGTGAGTGCTGCAAGTTTGAGATGGCGCAAATTTTGCGCTGCAGCTCAAACTTCCAGCGGCAAACTTGCTGTGAACCTCTGCACATGTGACTGTACCCTAAAAACACTACACTACACTGACACTAACCTAAAATAAAAAGTAAAAAACACTACATATACACATACTCCTACACAGCCCCCCTCCCCCCAAAAAATGAAAAACGTCTGGTACGCTACTGTTTCCAAAACGGAGCCTCCAGCTGTTGCAAAATAATAACTCCCAGTATTGCCGGACAGCCATTGACTGTCCAGGCATGCTGGGAGTTTTGCAACAGATGGAGGCACCCTGTTTGGGAATCACTGGCGTAGAATACCCCTATGTCCACCCCTATGCAAATCCCTAATTCAGGCCTCAAATGCGCATGGCGCTCTCTCACTTTGGAGCCCTGTCGTATTTCAGGGCAACAGTTTTGGGACACATATGGGGTATCGCTGTACTCGGGAGAAATTGCCTTACAAATTTTGGGGGGCTTTTTCTTTAACCCCTTATGAAAAGGTGAAGTTGGGGTCTACACCAGCATGTTAGTGTAAAAAAATAAATTTTTTACACTGACATGCTGGTGTTGCCCTATACTTTTCATTTCACAAGAGGTAAAAGGGAAAAAAGACCCTCTAAATTTGTAACGCAATTTCTCCTGAGTACGGAGATACCCCATATGTGGACGCAAAGTGCTCTGGGGGCGCACAACAAGGCCCAGAAGGGAGAGTGCACAATGTACATTTGAGGCGATTTGCACAGGGGTGGCTGATTGTTACAGCAGTTCTGACAAATGCAAAACAATAAATATCCACATGTGACCCCATTTTGGAAACTACACCCCTCACGGAATGTAATAAGGGGTGCAGTGAGCATTTACACCCCACTGGTGTATGACAGATTTTTGGAACAGTGGTCTGTGAAAATGAAAAATAAAATTTTTGATTTGCACAGTCCACTGTTTCAAATATCTGTCAAGCGCCAGTGGGGTGTAAATGCTCACTGCACCCCTTATTAAATTCCATGAGGGGTATAGTTTCCAAAATGGGGTCACATGTGGGGGGGGGTCCACTGTTCTGGCACCATAGGGGCTTCCTAAATGGGACATGCCCCCCAAAAACCCTTTCAGAAAAACTCACTCTCCAAAATCCCATTGTCGCTCCTTCCCTTCTGAGCCCTCTACTGCGCCCGCTGAACACTTTACATACGCATATGAGGTATTTCCTTACTCAAGAGAAATTGGGTTACCAATTTTAGGGTGATTTCTCTCCTTTTACCCCTTGTAAAAATTCAAAAATTTAGTCTACAAGAAAATGCGAGTGTAAAAAATGAAGATTTAGAATTTTCTCCTTCACTTTGCTGCTATTCCTGTGAAACACCTAAAGGGTTAAAACACTTACTGAATGTCATTTTGAATACTTTGGGGGGTGCAGTTTTTATAATGGGGTCATTTATGGGGTATTTCTAATATGAAGATCCTTAAAATCCACTTCCAACCTGAACTGGGCCCTGAAAAATTACGATTTTGAAAATCTTGAGAAAAATTGGAAAATTGCTGCGGAACTTTGAAGCCCTCTGGTGTCTTCCAAAAGTAAAAACTTGTCAATTTTTTAATGCAAACACAAAGTAGACATATTGTATATGTGAATCAATATGTAATTTATTTGGAATATCCATTTTCCTTTCAAGCAGAGACTTTCAAAGTTAGAAAAATGCAAAATTTTCAAAATTTTCATGAAATTTTTTGATTTTTTACCAAGAAAGGATACAAATATCAGTGAAATTTTACCGATAACATAAAGTAGAATATGTCACGAAAAAACAATCTCGGAATCAGAATGATAAGTAAAAGCATTCCAAAGATATTAATGTTTAAAGTGACAAAATGTTTAAATTTTCAAAAAATGCCCAGGTCATGAAGGGGAAAATTAGCTGGGTCATGAAGGGGTTAATTATATGGATAAATTTGAAAGTAACAGGTGTCAAAATAGAGCAATTTCAAATATACTAATTTTGTTAAGATAGTTTGAGATTTTATAAAGCGGTACAATTATTAAAAAAAAAAAAAAAAAGCATATAATCATGGGTATCTTTTTAATCGTATTGACCCACAGAATAAAGAAAACATGTCATTTTTACCGTAAACTGTACAGCGTGAAAATAAAACCCTCCAAAATTTGCTAAATTGTGGTTTTCCTTTTATTTTCTTTAAATATATTTATGTTCATTTCTTCTATTACAATATTACATCAGGAAAATACAAACCCTACATCTTACATCATAACCACATGCAGGAAAATTTATACGTTTAAAATTGTCATTTTCTGACCCTTATAACTTTTTTATTTTTCCGCGTACAGGCCGGTATTTGGGCAAATTTTTTGCGCCGTATTCTGAAGTTTCTACCAGTACCATTTTTGCATTGATCGGACTTCTTTATCGCTTTTTATTCATTTTTTTATGATATGAAAAGTGACCAAAAATACTCCATTTTAGACTTTGGAATTTTTTTGCGCGTACGCCATTGACCGTGCGGTTTACTTAACAATATATTTCTAAAGTTCAGACATTTACGCACGCGGCGATACCGCATATGTTTATTTTTATTTACAGTTTTTTTTTTATGGAAAAAGGGGGGTGATTCAAACTTTTATTAGGGAAGGGGTTAAATTACCTTTATTAACTTTTTTTTAAACTTCCATAGGAGGCTATAACACTGCACACACTGATCTTTTACCCTGATCCCTGCAAAGCCATAGCTTTGCATGGATCAGCGTAATAGGGGGTTGATTGCTCAAGCCTGTAGCTCAGGCTTCGAGCAATCAAACGCCAATCGGATGGGACGGAGCAAGGTAAGGGGTCCTCTGCTCGCGTCCTAGCTGATCAGGACATCGCTATTTTATCGTGATAGTAGCGATCAGCCCGACTGAGCTGCCGGGAAGCTTTTACTTTTGTTTTTGACGTGTTTCGAAGGGTTAATAGCACGCGGCACAAAGATCTGTGCAGCACGCTATTAGCACAGGGGCCCGGCTATCAATAGCAGCCGGGACCAACCTGGTGTGATGTGGGGTCACGACGTGGCCCCGTTTTAAACAACCGGCGCAGGGCGTACAGGTACGCCCTGCGTCTTTAAGAGGTTAAGGACCAAGGCCATTTTGACCTTAAGGACCAGGCCAATTTGCGTTTTTTCCTCCTCGCCTTCTAAAATCCATAACTCTTTTATATTTCCATCTACAGACCCATATAAGGGCTTGTTTTTTTGCGTGACCAATTTGCGTGACTACTGTAATGAAACCTCAAATTTTTTTTTTTAGGGAAGAAATTTTAATGAAAACAACAATTTTGCACATTTTGGAGGTTGCACTTACAGTACAGTAAAACTGACGTGTTCTTTATTCTGTGGCTCAATATGATTAAAATGATACCCATGGCTAGATACTTTTATATTTTTGTACCGCTTAAAAAAAATCTAAAACTTTTTGTACAAAATCAGTAATCTAAAATTGCCCTATTTTGACCACCTATAACTTTTTCATTTTTCCGTATATAGGGTGATATGAGGGCTAATTTTTTGCGCCGTCATCTCTACTTTTTATTGATACCACATTTGCATATATAAAACTTTTAGATCATCAACATTATATTCTGATAGTTCGGACATTTACGCACCCGGAGCGCTCGCAACATCCTCGCAATCGCAGCGCCCCGGTCAGACCTGCTGACCGGGTGCGCTGCGATACCTCTCCCAGCCGGGATGCGATTCGCGATGCGGGTGGCGCCCGCTCGCGATGCGCACCCCGGCTCCCGTACCTGACTCGCTCTCCGTCGGTCCTGTCCCGGCGCGCGCGGCCCCGCTCCTTAGGGCGCGCGCGCGCGCCGGGTCTCTACGATTTAAAGGGCCACTGCGCCGCTGATTGGCGCAGTTGGCTTAATTAGTTCACCTGTGCACTTCCCTATTTAACCTCACTTCCCCTTCCCTTCCTTGCCGGATCTTGTTGCCATCGTGCCAGTGAAAGCGTTTCCCAGTGTGTTCCTAGCCTGTGTTCCAGACCTCCTGCCGTTGCCCCTGACTACGATCCTTGCTGCCTGCCCCGACCTTCTGCTACGTCCGACCTTGCTCTTGTCTACTCCCTAGTACCGCGCCTATCTTCAGCAGTCAGAGAGGTTGAGCCGTTGCTAGTGGATACGACCTGGTTGCTACCGCCGCTGCAAGACCATCCCGCTTTGCGGCGGGCTCTGGTGAAAACCAGTAGCAGCTTAGAACCGGTCCACTAGCACGGTCCACGCCAATCCCTCTCTGGCACAGAGGATCCACCTCCTGCCAGCCGAAGCGTGACAGTAGATCCGGCTATGGATCCCGCTGAAGTTCCACTGCCAGTTGTCGCCGACCTCACCACGGTGGTCGCCCAGCAGTCGCAACAGATAGCGCAACAAGGCCACCAGCTGTCTCAACTGACCGTGATGCTACAGCAGCTACTACCACAGCTTCAGCAATCATCTCCTCCGCCAGCTCCTGCACCTCCTCCGCAGCGAGTGGCCGCTTCCGGCCTACGACTTTCCTTGTCGGATAAATTTGATGGGGACTCTAAGTTTTGCCGTGGCTTTCTTTCACAATGTTCCCTGCACTTGGAGATGATGTCGGACCAGTTTCCTACTGAAAGGTCTAAGGTGGCTTTCGTAGTCAGCCTTCTGTCTGGGAAAGCTCTGTCATGGGCCACACCGCTCTGGGACCGCAATGACCCCGTCACTGCCTCTGTACACTCCTTCTTCTCGGAAATTCAAACTGTCTTTGAGGAACCTGCCCGAGCCTCTTCTGCTGAGACTGCCCTGCTGAACCTGGTCCAGGGTAATTCTTCCGTTGGCGAGTACGCCATCCAATTCCGTACTCTTGCTTCCGAATTATCCTGGAATAATGAGGCCCTCTGCGCGACCTTTAAAAAAGGCCTATCCAGCAACATTAAAGATGTTCTGGCCGCACGAGAAATTCCTGCTAACCTGCATGAACTCATTCATCTTGCCACTCGCATTGACATGCGTTTTTCCGAAAGGCGTCAGGAGCTCCGCCAGGATATGTACTTTGTTCGCACGAGGCGTTTTTTCTCCCCGCCTCCTTTCTCCTCTGGTCCTCTGCAATCCATTCCTGTGCCTCCCGCCGTGGAGGCTATGCAAGTTGACCTGTCTCGCTTGACACCTCAAGAGAGGACACGACGCCGCATGGAGAATCTTTGCCTGTACTGTGCCGGTACCGAACACTTCCTGAAGGATTGTCCTATCCGTCCTCCCCGCCTGGAAAGACGTACGCTGACTCCGCACAAAGGTGAGACAGTTCTTGATGTCAACTCTGCTTCTCCACGCCTTACTGTGCCTGTGCGGATATCTGCCTCTACCTTCTCCTTCTCTACTAAGGCCTTCTTGGATTCCGGATCTGCAGGAAATTTTATTTTGGCCTCTCTCATCAACAGGTTCAACATCCCAGTGACCAGTCTCGCCAGACCCCTCTACATCAATTGTGTTAACAATGAAAGATTGGACTGTGCCGTGCGTTACCGCACGGAACCCCTCCTAATGTGCATCGGACCTCATCACGAAAAAATTGAGTTTTTGGTCCTCTCCAATTGCACTTCCGAAATTCTCCTTGGACTACCGTGGCTTCAACGCCATTCCCCAACCCTTGATTGGTCCACAGGAGAGATCAAGAGCTGGGGTACTTCTTGTTTCAAGGACTGTCTTAAACCGGTTCCCAGTACTCCCTGCCGTGACCCTGTGGTTCCCCCTGTAACCGGTCTCCCTAAGGCTTATATGGACTATGCTGACGTATTTTGCAAAAAGCAAGCTGAGACTTTACCCCCTCACAGGCCTTTTGACTGTCCTATTGACCTCCTCCCGGGCACTACTCCACCCCGGGGCAGAATTTATCCTCTGTCCGCCCCAGAGACTCTTGCTATGTCTGAATACATCCAGGAAAATTTAAAAAAGGGGTTTATCCGCAAATCCTCCTCTCCTGCCGGAGCTGGATTTTTCTTTGTGTCCAAAAAAGATGGCTCCCTACGTCCTTGCATTGATTACCGCGGACTTAATAAAATCACGGTAAAGAACCGCTACCCCCTACCTCTTATCTCTGAACTCTTTGATCGCCTTCAAGGTGCCCACATCTTTACCAAACTGGACTTAAGAGGTGCATATAATCTCATCCGCATCAGGGAGGGGGACGAATGGAAAACTGCATTTAACACCAGAGATGGACACTTTGAGTATCTGGTCATGCCCTTTGGCCTGTGCAACGCCCCTGCCGTCTTCCAAGACTTTGTTAATGAAATTTTTCGTGATCTCTTATATTCCTGTGTTGTTGTGTATCTGGACGATATTCTGATTTTTTCTGCCAACTTAGAAGAACATCGCCAGCATGTCCGCATGGTTCTTCAGAGACTTCGAGACAATCAACTTTATGCCAAAATGGAGAAATGTCTGTTTGAATGTCAATCTCTTCCTTTCCTAGGATACTTGGTCTCTGGCCAGGGACTACAAATGGACCCAGATAAACTCTCTGCCGTCTTAGATTGGCCACGCCCCTCCGGACTCCGTGCTATCCAACGTTTTTTGGGGTTCGCCAATTATTACAGACAATTCATTCCACATTTTTCCACTATTGTGGCTCCTATCGTGGCTTTAACCAAGAAGAATGCCAATCCTAAGTCCTGGTCTCCCCAAGCGGAAGACGCATTTAAACGGCTCAAGTCTGCCTTTTCTTCTGCTCCCGTGCTCTCCAGACCTGACCCATCTAAACCCTTCCTATTGGAGGTTGATGCCTCCTCAGTGGGAGCTGGAGCGGCCCTTCTACAAAAAAATTCTTCCGGGCATGCTGTTACTTGTGGTTTTTTTTCTAGGACCTTCTCTCCGGCGGAGTGGAACTACTCCATCGGGGATCGAGAACTACTGGCCATTAAATTGGCACTTGAGGAATGGAGGCATCTGCTGGAGGGATCAAAATTTCCAGTTATCGTTTTCACCGATCACAAGAATCTCTCCTATCTCCAGTCTGCCCAACGGCTGAATCCTCGCCAGGCCAGGTGGTCGTTGTTCTTTGCCCGTTTTAACTTTGAAATTCATTTTCGCCCTGCCGACAAGAACATTAGGGCCGATGCTCTCTCTCGTTCCTCGGATGCCTCGGAAGTAGAGGTCTCTCCGCAACACATCATTCCTCCTGACTGTCTGATCTCCTCTTCTCCAGCCTCCATCAGGCATACTCCTCCAGGGAAGACCTTCGTTTCTCCACGCCAGCGTCTCGGGATTCTCAAATGGGGTCACTCCTCCCACCTCGCAGGCCATGCGGGTATCAAAAAGTCCTTGCAACTCATCTCTCGTTTCTATTGGTGGCCGACTCTGGAAACAGATGTTGTTGATTTTGTGCGGGCCTGTACTGTCTGTGCCCGGGATAAGACTCCTCGCCAGAAGCCTGCTGGTCTCCTTCACCCTCTGCCTGTCCCCGAACAGCCTTGATCTCTGATTGGTATGGACTTTATTACAGACCTACCCCCATCCCGTGGCAACACTGTTGTTTGGGTGGTCGTTGATGGATTTTCCAAGATGGCACATTTTATTCCTCTTCCTGGTCTTCCTTCAGCGCCTCAGTTGGCAAAACAATTTTTTGTACACATTTTTCGTCTTCACGGTTTGCCCACGCAGATTGTCTCGGATAGAGGTGTCCAATTCGTGTCAAAATTCTGGAGGGCTCTCTGTAAACAACTCAAGATTAAATTAAACTTCTCTTCTGCTTATCATCCTCAATCCAATGGGCAAGTAGAAAGAATTAACCAGGTCCAGGGTGACTATTTACGGCATTTTGTTTCCTCCCGCCTGGATGACTGGGCAGATCTTCTACCTTGGGCCGAATTCTCGTACAACTTTAGAGTCTCTGAATCTTCTGCTAAATCCCCATTTTTCGTGGTGTACGGCCGTCACCCTCTTCCCCCCCTCCCTATTCCCTTGTCCTCTGGTTTGCCCGCTGTAGATGAAGTGACTCGTGATCTTTCCACCATATGGAAAGAGACCCAAAATTCTCTTTTACAGGCTTCATCTCGCATGAAAAAGTTTGCCGATAAGAAAAGAAGAGCTCCCCCCATCTTTGCTCCCGGAGACAAGGTATGGCTCTCCGCTAAATATGTCCGCTTTCGTGTCCCCAGTTACAAACTGGGACCACGCTATCTTGGTCCTTTCAAAGTCTTGTGCCAGATTAATCCTGTCTCTTACAAACTCCTTCTTCCTCCTTCTCTTCGTATTCCCAATGCCTTCCATGTCTCTCTCCTTAAACCACTCATCATCAACCGTTTCTCTCCCAAACTTGTTTCTCCCACTCCTGTTTCCGGT
The DNA here is from genome assembly GCF_029499605.1 of Hyla sarda. NCBI lineage: Eukaryota > Metazoa > Chordata > Amphibia > Anura > Hylidae > Hyla > Hyla sarda. The sequence continues at coordinate 68,001,611 of NC_079197.1, read as the reverse complement.
TCTTCTGACATCTTCTCCGTAAAGGAGATACTGGCCTCCAAGACGGTCAGAGGAAAAAGACTTTTTTTGGTAGATTGGGAGGGCTGTGGTCCTGAAGAGAGATCCTGGGAACCTGAGGACAACATCCTAGACAAAAGTCTGGTCCTCAGGTTCTCAGGCTCCAAGAAGAGGGGGAGACCCAAGGGGGGGGGGGTACTGTTATGCCGAGCGCTCCGGGTCCCCGCTCCTCCCCGGAGCGCTCGCAACATCCTCGCAATCGCAGCGCCCCGGTCAGACCTGCTGACCGGGTGCGCTGCGATACCTCTCCCAGCCGGGATGCGATTCGCGATGCGGGTGGCGCCCGCTCGCGATGCGCACCCCGGCTCCCGTACCTGACTCGCTCTCCGTCGGTCCTGTCCCGGCGCGCGCGGCCCCGCTCCTTAGGGCGCGCGCGCGCCGGGTCTCTACGATTTAAAGGGCCACTGCGCCGCTGATTGGCGCAGTTGGCTTAATTAATTCATTCACCTGTGCACTTCCCTATTTAACCTCACTTCCCCTTCCCTTCCTTGCCGGATCTTGTTGCCATCGTGCCAGTGAAAGCGTTTCCCAGTGTGTTCCTAGCCTGTGTTCCAGACCTCCTGCCGTTGCCCCTGACTACGATCCTTGCTGCCTGCCCCGACCTTCTGCTACGTCCGACTTTGCTCTTGTCTACTCCCTAGTACCGCACCTATCTTCAGCAGTCAGAGAGGTTGAGCCGTTGCTAGTGGATACGACCTGGTTGCTACCGCCGCTGCAAGACCATCCCGCTTTGCGGCGGGCTCTGGTGAAAACCAGTAGCAGCTTAGAACCGGTCCACTAGCACGGTCCACGCCAATCCCTCTCTGGCACAGAGGATCCACCTCCTGCCAGCCGAAGCATGACATTTATTTTTAAAAAATTACGCTTTTAGGGGGTAAAATGGGAAAAATTTACAATTTTTATTGGGGAAGGGATTTTTCATGTCCCCATAGGGCACTATCTATATCAATCATTTGATTGCTAATACTGTTCAGTGCTATGCATAGGGCATATCACTGTTCAGTATTATCGGATATCTTCTGCTCTGGTCTGCTCGATCTCAGACCAGAGCAGGAGACGCCGGGAGACGGACAGAGGCAGGTGAGGGGACCTCCCTCCGCCATTACAGATGATCGGATCGCCGCGGCAGCGCTGCGGGCAATCCAATCATCTATTTTAACATGTGCATTGCCGTAGATGCCGTGATCTGTACTGATCACGGCATCTGAGGGGTTAATGGCGGACATCCACATGATCGTGGATGTCTGCCATTACCGGCGGGTCCCTGGCTGCTGATAGCAGCCAGAACCTGCCGTGTATGATGCGAGCACTGCTCCGATGCTCGCGGTCATACACAGGACGTAAATGTACGGTGAAGTACCGCCAAACCAGGACGTAAATTTACGTCCGTGGTCGTTAAGGGGTTAAATACCCACCAACCTATGTGCATTTATTATCAAATATGTCCTATCTTTAGTGCACCTCAGCCTGTTGAACTTGGTTATACCAAAACCTATTAAATTCTTTAAGATTATATTTTACTTTTAACATCTCAAACGTGTTAAGTTTACCTTGATCAAAAAATTGTGAAACATGTCCCCACAACGGTGTCTGTTGAATACTATTTACTATATTACATATTTTAATATTTTACATATTTACGTATTTCCTTCTATACCCTTCTATTAATATCTAAAAAAGGAAGTTTTTTTTTACATACATTTTTTGTGTTTCTAATATTTCTATTATATCAGTGTGGCTCTCATTATGTGCTCTCGCTATATATCTCACCGTCTCATTTTTGCCCTTTTTTTGATATCTTGTAGTTTTGCAGCTAAAAAATAATATTTAAAATTAGGTAAGGCCCATCCTCCCTGTTCTATTGGTAGTGTAAAATGTATATACTTCTTTCTGACCCTTCCACGTCCCCAAATCAATCTGTTTAATATGGCTGTCAGTCCTCTAAACCACCTCTCTGGTATCCATACTGGTGAACATCGAATGTCATACAAGACTTGTGGTAAAACTATCATTTTTATAATTGCTACCCTATCCTCTGGGGAAGGGGCAAAGAGCCGCATATCTTACTTTTAGAACAACGGGTATAAGTTTTTTTTTCCAGAAAGTCTCTCTCTCTCTCTCTCTCTCTCTCTCTCTCTCTCTTTGCCCAATTCTATCCCCAAGTATTTTATTCCCCCTTTCTCCACACTTTTGATCCCCTCCAGCTCAAACTGCACACCCTCCTCAACCCACATTAAAGTGGACTTCTCACAGTTAATTTTTAATCCTGAGAACCTACCAAATTCATCTATAAGCTCCATAACTTCGGGAAGCATCATCTCTGAGTTCTGCAGGAACAAAAGCATGTCATCTGCATAAAGGGATATTTTATTTTGCTCACTTAACATCCCAAAACCTTTTATATTTTCATTTTCTCTAATAAGACTCTCCAATGGCTCTATGTATAGCATCCAATGACAGGGGCATCCCTGCTGTGTCCCTCTTAACAGTGGGACACTATCAGTGTTGCTTCTGGTTCTTTATATAACCGTTTTAACCATTTGATAATTCTTTCCCCAAATCCAGATTGTTCCAGAACTGGCCACAAAAACCTCTGCAATTATTGATAGATACTTCTTCATCACTTCATCTTCTAACGTCACCTCTCCTTTATATAATTCAGCAAAAATGTTTTGGATTATGTTATGTATCTCTACAGGGTCCGATGTTATTGACCCATCGCCCTGTCTTAAATTTGTAAATTCATTACTTTCTTTCTGTGCTTTAATTATATTTGCCAATAGTTTACCCCCTACTATAAACGATTTTTGTTTAGCAAAAAAATAATTTTGTTGAGCTTTTTCTATATAGTACTCGTCAATGGCCCTCATTTACTATTGCAAACCCGACATGTTTTGTTTGGTTGTGTGGCAGATTCTGTCGCATTGCGCCAGAAATTCTGTCTGTGCCAGATTTTGTGCCAGAATTTCCGCCAGAATTGAAAAAACTGACTAACTCTCTCCATTTTGCAAAGAAAATCAGGAAAAGGGGCGTGGCCATTGGGTAAAGGGGTGTGGTCTCCAAAAAGGGGCGTGTTCCCGACATTTTCACAAAGGCCCAACATATTTACTAAGGTTTCCACATAAAATGTGGTGGATTTGAGGAGGGGAGAGGTCTGCAGAACCACACGTCCTACGTCATGACGTCCCCACCTGTGCACGGTTTTCTTTTAAATTTCCCCACATAAATGATATTTTTTGGTTGCACCGTACATTTTATGGTAAAATGAGTGATGTCACATAGTTAGTATGGTTGAAAAAAGACATACGTCCATCAAGTCCAACCAGGGAGTTGAAGGGAAGGGTGTAAGGGGATAAGGGAAAGGGATATAGTTTTATAATTCTGCATAAGCATTAATGTTATTTTGTTCCAGGAATGCATCTAACCCTGTTTTAAAGCTGTTAATTGTTCCTGCTATGACCAGTTCCTGAGGTAGACCGTTCCATAAATTCACAGTCCTCACGGTAAAGAAGGCGTGTCGCCCCTTTAGACTAAACCTTTTCTTCTCCAGACGGAGGGAGTGCCCCCTCGTCCTTTGGGGGGGTTTAACCTGGAACAGTTTTTCTCCATATTTTTTGTATGGGCCATTTATATACTTATATACGTTTATCATATCCCCCCTTAAACGTCTCTTCTCAAGACTAAACAATTGTAACTCCTTTAATCGCTCCTCATAGCTAAGATGTTCCATGCCCCATATTAGTTTAGTCGCGTGTCTCTGCACCCTTTCCAACTCCGCAGTGTCCCTTTTATGAACAGGCGACCAAAACTGAACAGCATATTCCAGGTGAGGCCGTACCAATGCTTTATAAAGGGGTAGTATTATGTCCCTGTCCCTTGAGTCCATGCCTCTTTTGATACATGACAATATCCTGCCGGCTTTGGAAGCAGCAGCCTGACATTGCATGCTATTCTGTAGTCTGTGATCTACAAGTACACCCAGATCCTTCTCTACCAGTGACTCTGCCAGTTTAATCCCCCCTAAGACATACGATGCATGCAGGTTATTAGTACCCAGATACATAACTTTACATTTATCCACATTGAACCTCATTTGCCAAGTGGATGCCCAGACACTTAGTCTATCCAAGTCATCTTGTAACTTATGCACATCCTCTATAGACTGTACCGTGCTACAAAGCTTGGTGTCATCTGCAAAGATAGAAACAGAGCTGTTAATACCATCCACTACAAAGTAAAATTGGTGATGCAAACATCAAGCCCTCATATGGGTCTGTGGGTGAAAATATAAAAGGGTTATTATTTTTAGAAGGCAAGGAGGAAAAAATGAAAATGCAAAAATAAAATTGTCCTGATCCTTAAGGCCAAAATGGGCTTAGTCCTTAAGGGGCTAAAGGGGGTACTCTGCCCCTAGACATCTTATCCCCTATCCATCAAGCCCCTCCCATAGACATGAATAGAGGGGGTGTGGCATGTTGTAACAAGCACAGATGCCCACACCAAGCGTTCTGGACATAATGTTCAGAATGTCGGGTGCTGCACAGAGATCACGGGGATTCCCAGAGGCCAGACCCCTGCAATCAAACATCTTATCCCCTATCCTTTGGATAGAGGATAAGATGTCAAGGTGAGGAGTACCCCTGAAACCAGAATGCCCCTTTTAAAGGAAAACTGTCACCCGCACTAAACCCAATAGACTGAGTTATAATGTGGGTGAACAGTATTCAAATGAGGGGTCACTTATTTTCGTCAACTAGCTGCCGAGATATCTTGTTCTGAAGTTCCGGGATTTCTAATGAGAATAAGCGCACTGAAGGCATCTCCCCCGCTGGCTGGCCGCCTCTCCCTCTGCAATGCGGCAGAGACCTGACTCAATAGTCAGCTGATGACAGCCTGTCTGCTTCAATGGGTGGAGGGATTGCTTGGTGGGAGTGAGATGAATCTGCAAATAATGCAACAGTTGTAGGCACCATGATTGAAAACCACAGGTCTTTTGAATGGATGCAGATTATTTATGTTTCAATGGGTGGGGTGACTGATGTGTGGGATGGAGGAAAATTAAATTATGGGATTTGTAGGCAAAGAAGAAAACTTAAAAAGGAAATACAAGTTCACAAAAAGCTAGCCACAGTGTTATGGTAATCTCACAACATAGCCATTTAGCCCCAAGACAAGCGCAGATCCTTCCTAAGCATGTCCATTACTGTCTGCCAGGTACGTACTAAAATCATAAAATTATAGTGGAGAACCCCTTTAAAAGTCAAGAGTGCTTGATTGTATGCCTTTGAAATCTTCTTCTGGATTGAGTTTTGTCGTGCGGTAATAAAGCAATTGTCACGATTCGGCTGGCTGGAGGTGGATCCTCTGTGCCAGAGAGGGATTGGCGTGGACCGTGTCGGTGGACCGGTTCTAAGTTGCTACTGGTATTCACCAGAGCCCGCCACAAAGCGGGATAGTCTTGCAGCGGCGGTAGCAACCAGGTCGTATCCACCGGCAACGGCTCAACCTCTCTGACTGCTGAGATAAGCGCGGTACAAGGGAGTAGACAAGAGCAAGGTTGGACGTAGCAGAAGGTCAGGGCAGGCAGCAAGGATCGTAGTCAGGGGCAACGGCAGGAGGTCTGGAACACAGTCTAGGAACACACAAGGAAACGCTTTCACTGGCACAATGGCAACAAGATCCGGCAAGGGAGTGCAGAGGAAGTGAGGTATAAGTAGGGAAATGCACAGGTGAAGGTACTGATTAAAACCTCATGGCGCACCGGCCCTTTAAATCGCAAAGACCCGGCGCGCGCGCGCCCTATGGAGCGGGGCCGCGCGCGCCGGGACAGCACAGACGGGGAACGGGTCTCGTAAGCGAGTCGGGATGCGCATCGCGAGCGGGCGCGTCCCGCATCGCATCCCAGCTGGGAACATTATCGCAGCGCACCCGGTCGGCAGGTCTGACCGGGGCGCTGCGAATAGGAGAACGCTGTGAGCGCTCCGGGAAGGAGCGGGGACCCGGAGCGCTCGGCGTAACAGCAATTATGAATTACGGTCATAAAAATATTAATTATGAAAAATGTTAAATTCATGAAAATTATCAAAAATATCAAAATTATGACCTAGTGAATTGTAGACAAAATCGATCAATACAATTCACATCTGAGTCCGACTATTTCCTCATATCAAAAAGTTCTTTTTATGTTGGGATGACATTAACGCTTAAGGATGTAGTTTTGCAATACACAATAATACACAGGTATTATAAAAATATATAGATTTATTGGTTTTAAGGTTATAAACATAAATGAGTAACAAATACAATGATTTAGAGATGAGCGAACTTACAGTAAATTCAATTCGTCACAAACTTCTCGGCTTGTCAGTTGATGACTTATCCTGCATAAATTACTTCAGCTTTCAGGTGCTCCGGTGGGCTGGAAAAGGTGGATACAGTCCTAGGAGACTCTTTCCTAGGACTGTATCCACCTTTTCCAGCCCACAGGAGCACCTGAAAGCTGAACTAATTTATGCAGGATAAGTCGTTAACTGCCGAGCCGAGAAGTTTGTGACGAATCGAATTTACTGTAAATTCGCTCATCTCTAACAATGATATATGCAAATGAATATCAATTAGATATATTAGTAAACATTACAAGCTTGTTAATTGACTACATATAGTAGAACAATACATGTAAGTAGTAAGTAACATGTTACAATAAAACAAAAGCTACTAGGTAGGATAGCATACAATAAAAAGGTTACATATCACTCTGTCCAGAGGAACCTCATGATATCAAGAGGGGTAATATCTAATCATAGACATATCAATATGGAATGTTAAATACACTCCCCACCCACTTCTAACCAACTACACATTACATGACTCCATGAATGGGCAAATCCATCTAAGGATATAAACATGGAAGAGCTATGATATATTTCCACCCCATACTGCTTTTGCAGCAGTTTGGCTGTATGAGCATCCACGGAGATGTAGTCCAAAACATCTGAAGTGCCGAAGGTTGCCTATGCCTGCGCTAGACTATATTTTATGCATTATTTAAAGGGGTACTCCGCCCCTAGATATCTTATCCCCTATCCAAAGGATAGGGGATAAGATGTCAGATCGCCGGGGTCCCGCTGCTGGGGACCCCGGGGATCGCTGCTGCAGCACCCTGCTATCATTACTGATCAGAACGAGATCGCTCTGCACGTAATGACGGCCAATACAGGGGCCGGAGCATCGTTACGTCACAGCTCTGCCCCTCGTGACGTCACGGCCCGCCCCCGTCAATACAAGCCTATGGGAGGGGGTGTGGCGGTCGTCACGCCCCCTGCCATAGACTTGCATTAAGGGGAGGGGCAGTGATGTCATGAGGGGCGGAGCATTGACGTCACGCTGCTCCAGCCCCTGTATCGCCCGTCATTAAGCACAGAACGAACTCGCTCTGTGCAGTAATGATGGCGGGGTGCCGCAGTGGCGATCCCCGGGGTCCCCAGCAGCGGGACCGCGGCGATCTAATATCTTATCCCCTATCCTTTGGATAGGGGATAAGATGCCAGGGGCGGAGTACTCCTTTAATGCTTTGATAGATTTATGAGTCTTAATTCTTCTGCAGGTAGAATGAAGTCTAGCAATATCCTAAAACTATAATCTCAATATGGAGACAATTAATTATTTTATTAAATCAATTTATTCGCCAATCTAAATGGTATCATTCCATCCACATTATCCAAATTAGTCTTAATTAAATGGAATACCATTTTTGTGTCTCTTACCATGTCCATGTAAGAACCTCGTTTCTGGTCCTAGGAAAACTGAACGGTCCATCTCATCGTCATGGATAGCCATTGGTTTGGTACCGTGTGATCAGTCCGGCTTGCAGGGATCTCACATGCCTTTTCCACCTTGTTGGACCTCTTTTCCTGTGTGTGGGAGAGAGTTCTTTGTCTTACTGTTTCCTTTGTGTCTTTGTGTTCTCTACAGTCCCTAACATCTGGTTTACCAGATTTCCCCCCCCCCCAAATATACAAATACAAAACAAATACATTCTTAATAAACCTCAGCTCCAATCCCCCCTTTCCCCCTGTCAGCCTGACATTGGGATATCCCCTTACTATCAACTATTCTCTCATTTTCCCATAATGGCCACATTTCTTTTTCTTTTGTTCTTGATTTCCTATTCTTGTATAAGATTTCTTCATATTTTTTAACCTTATTCACAAGCCTTATCCTTTCTTTTTCTGTTGGTACCTCCGGGGCCTAAGTATCATCGCCTTTGCCAACCCTATTATTTTGAGGATCACATTACCATACCCCATTACATTTAGCCCTATCCCCAAAATTGCACTTTTATCTTCTAGCAGGACAGTGATATTAAAATCTATCACAATTTTTTTGGGACGCACTCGAAAAACTCTGCTTCTTCTCTCTTACATTTAGGACAAATCGCATTTAAGAGTTTCGGGGTATAGTACACCCTGCAATTCAATTTCCAAAAGGATACACAATAATTCATATTGACTGATGCCCTCTTAACTTTTTTAAAGACTTCATTCTATTCTTCCTCTGTTATGTTCCCAACTTCCTCCTCCCACCTCTTTTTACGCTTAGCTTTCTGGGCACTCCTAATACCATTCACCACATTTCTATACACAATCCCCAATACATTCTTCACTCTTTGTCCCTTTACACCCCTCAACCAGTCCACTATCTCATGTGTTTCAATTTTCCACCTTGGGTTTTCCTTCACCCATGCATCTTTCACTTGAAAATAGGCAACTTTCTTCTCTTCCTCTAATCCAAATTCATTGCAAATCTGTGTCCATCCCTTCAACTTCTCCTCTTCAAATAAATATGAAATCTTATCAATCCCCCTTTCACTCCAATTTGTTAATTTTGCGATTTTCAAAAATTCTTTCATGTATGTGTTTTCTCACAATGGTATACATTTAAAACTCCCTTTTACACCAAGCAATTTCCTAAATTTAACCCACCACAAATCTAGTGCTTGTATACCATTCTCTTTTGTAAATTATCTCTTACCTAATCTCCCACTCTCTAAAATTTCCCAAATATCCTCCCCTTTAATTCCTTTTACTCTAAATATCTCACTCAAAAATTCACCTTCTTGTGCAATATATGTTATCTGTGTAGCCACGTAATAGTAATAAAAATTAGGAAGACCCAGACCCCCTTTCTCAATTGGAGGGTTCAAATAACAACTCCTAAGCCAGGCTTTTTTCCCACCCCATATGAACTGTTATCCTTCTGTCAATCTCCTCGAAAAAAAAATTCTTATCCCTATTGGGGTAATCCTTAAGTAATGCAACACCATTGGCAACAGTACCATTTTCACCAAGGCGATTCTATCTGCCATATATAATCCAAGTTTATTCCATATCTTACATTTATTTACAATTTTTTCTTTCAGCTGAGACATATTTAGTTTCTCAAATTCTTGGATATTGTTTGATACTGTAACTCTCAAATATTCAAAGTTTTCGCCCAAACTCAGGATTTTTATATTCCCTATTGGGTTTACTATTGGTTCGTCCAGTGGGAGAAGTGCAGATTTTTTCCAATTTATTCTGAACCCTGCTTTCCCCCCAAATTCTTCTACTACCCCCATAACGCCTGGGACCCCTATTTCTGGATTGTTCACAAACAAAACTACATCGTCTGCATATAAAAGGATTTTTTCCTCACTCCCCTTTACTCCAAATGCTTCAAAGCTATCAGTACTTTGAATTTTTAGAGCCAATAAACATAAATGATAAACAATGCGAAAAGGGCACCAGAGGGCACCCCTGTCTCGTCCCTCGACTAAGGCTGCTTTCACACTATAAAAATTAATCTGTTACAAACGTCCTTTATAAAAGCCCTGGTAAACGGCAGTTAAACAATCCCATTAAAGTCTAGGGATTTTTTGATTATCCTTTATGACCCGTTATAGTTAGTCATGAATAACGGCCGTTAGTTTTGACGGAAGAAATAACGGCACATGCACTAATTTTTCTTCCGTCACAAGAAACGGGTAAATTAACGGCCGTTATTTTTAACATTGAAGTCTATGGCTGACGGATGAGCCTTTATGGCATCCGTTTGCACACAGTTTATTATATCTGTTATTACTGTTGAGCATGCTCAGAAGAGGTGACATCAGCAGACTCCTGCAGTGCTGAGGGACGACTACTACTCCCATCATGAAACAGACTTGTTTCCATGATGGGAGTAGTAATTCCCCGGCTGCGGGAGTCTGCAGACAGCTGGGGAGGCTAGATTAGTGTTTGTACTACAACCCCCATCATGGAACATGATGGGGGTTGTAGTACAGGGGCTGAGGGATTGATCGCACCGGGTTTCACTTCTGAGACCCGATACGATCAAAAGTTATTAAGCAGGGGAGCGGGCGGCATGCTCCGCAACCCTTCGATGTATCAGTGTGTTTTAACTTTCATTTTTGAATCCCCTGCAGGGAGCCCTGAATGGCCTATCAGGGCTCTCAGCGAGAGATTGAAAAATGAACTTTGAGAGTAGCAGGGGCCAAAGAGCACTGTGGGGGGGGAAAGATATATAGAGCTGCAGAGGGGGGGGGGGGGAAGACATATAGCCTATATATCTAGCCCCCTAGCAGCGCATTAGATATGACCCCCGCCTGCGCATTAAATATATACCCGCTGTGGCATTAAATATATACCCCCCGCCAGTGCATGAAATATATACCCCCGCAGCGCATGTATATGTGCCCTCACAGCTCTTCTATACACATATGCCTCTACCGCCATATGAATGAAAAGTATTTCTATTAGCAGCGCATAGTGCCGGCTCCCGGCAGTATGCGCTGCTAATAGAAATACCTTTCATTCATATGGCAGCAGAGGTATATGTATGTAGAAGCACTGGGGGGTTAGATAACGCTATATGCCGGGAGCCGACACTATGCTCTGCTAATAGAAATACTTTTCATTCATACGGCGGCAGGGGCATGTGTATATAGAAGAGCTGTGGGGGCAGACATATAGCGTTAGCTGGCCCCCCCAGTGCTTCTACATACATATACCCCTGCTGCCATATGAATGAAAGGTATTTCTATTAGCAGCGCATAGTGCCGGGAGCCGGCACTATGCGCTGCTAACAGAAATACTTTTAATTCATACGGCAGTAGGGGCATTTGTATATGGAAGAGCTGCGAGGGCACATATACATGCGCTGCGGGGGTATATATTTAATGCGCCGGCGGGGGGTATATATTTAATGTGCAGGCAGGGGTCATATCTAATGCGCTGCTGGGGGATAGATATATCGGCTATATGTCTGCCCCCCCCCCCCCCTCTGCAGCGCTATATATCTTGCCCCCCACAGTGCTCTTTGGCCCCTGCTAATCTCAAAGTTCATTTTTCAATCTCTCGCTGAGAGCCCTGATCGGCCATTCAGGGCTCTCCGTGGGGGATTCAAAAATGAAAGTTAAAACACACTGATGCATCGCAGGGTTGCGGAGCATGCCGCCCGCTCCCCGGCTAAATAACTTTTGATCGTATCGGGTCTCAGAAGTGACACCCGGTGCGATCAATCCCTCAGCCCCTGTACTACAACCCCCATCATGGAACAGAGTCTGTTCCATGATGGGGGTAATAGTACAAGCACTAATGTAGCCTCCCCAGCTGTCTGCAGACTCCTGCCGCCAGGGAATTTCTACTCCCATCATGGAAACAAATCTGTTCCATGATGGAGCAGTAGTAGTCCCGGCTGTGGGAGTCTGTAGGTAGAGGTGTTTGACCATACATGAGGGATAAAGGCAACGGATGAATATTTATTCAGCCGTTAGCACCCTTTATTTAATCCGTTATTAAACGTCCATTTTTACACAGAAAACGGACATTTAATAACGGATGAATGCTCAGTGTGAAAGCAGCCAAGATTAACTTGGGGATAGATCACCATTTATTTGAATCCTAGCTGTGGGTTTACTATAGATGGTTTGAACTCCTCTAATAAATTTATTTCCTAAACCAAATTTACCCAGTACCTTAAACAGGAAGCCCCATTCCAGTCTGTCAAACGCCTTACGGGCATCAGGAGACAGAATGGAACGGGCCCCCGCACTCGCTATGCATATTCCAGAACAACCTTCTCACATTCCCAAACAAACTTCTACCTGGGATGAATCCTTTCTGCTCCTCCCCTACTACCTGATTAATTACCCTGGCCAACCTCACTGCCCATATCTTTGAAAAGATCTTACTATCAGTATTGAGCAGCGAAATTGGCCTAAAGGCATCCATCTCCCTGCTATGCTTTCCGTTTTTAGGTATCAAAATAATTACTGCATGGATAGGGACAACTTTCCCACCCTCAAGGATTCATGAAATACCTCCAAGAGAAAATACAACAGGGGTCACCAAATATCCTATACACCTCAAACACAAACCCATCCGATCCTGATGCGGAGTTCCCTGATATTTTCTTAAGTGCTTCCTGCATTTATTTTACTGTAATTTCTTCATTAAGACCTTTCAGATATTCCTTCCCCACCTTCGGAATCACTAATTTTTCCAAGTACTAATTCTTCCAAGTATTTTCTCCTCCTCTTCTACACTTTCACTCTGATAAAGTTTGTGATAATACTTAGTTGTTATCTCCTCCATCTCTTGCTTCCCAAAAACCATTTTTTCCTATTCATCTAGAATTCTTTTACAGGGGTACTCCGGTGCTTAGACATCTTATCCCCTATCCAAAGGATAAGGGATAAGATGCCTGATGGCGGGAGTCTCGCCGCTGGGGACCCCCGTGATCTTGCACGCGGCACCCTGTTTATAATCAGTTCCCGGAGCGTGTTCGCTCCAGGTCTGATTACCGGCGACCACAGGGACCTGTTAAATGTAGAGTGAAATTCCCATTTCGCCCACCTTTTCTTAACCAAATTCAGAGAATCGCTAGTTAAATGGGTTTCCACCAAACAAACAATAGCCGGTAGATCGTTATTAATCAACGGTGGAGATTCTCTTGATCCTTTATTTTATACCTCTAATATTTAGAGATGAGCGAATCGAAGCAGATGAGCCCGAATTTGTTACGAATTTCAGGATTTATTCGATTTGCAATTAATGTGAATATTGTCGCGATTCTATCGCACGAATCGCTTCATTAAAGGCTACAGGACACCTAAAATGGCGGATCCATATGTCATTACATGGGGCAGGGGATGCTGGGAAGATGGGAATGCGAGGTGGGAAGCGAGGTAAGTGTGATGACCCTGAATCACATGCGGAATGCATTCATTGACCCCTTTGATGTCACAGCCCTATATAATCGGCAGGAATTTTGCGGCTGCTCATTTCATGCCATATACACTGCAGAGATAGGACGGACTGCGTGTGTGTGTGTTACACAGAGATGCTGAACTGATTATACCGCAGTGTTCCACTGCCAACTGCTAGTTACATTAGCGTTGTGGACAGAAAGAAGTGCAGTGCTCGTTGTCACTGTAGTAAGCAATAAGCTCCCAGTCACTTAATTCAGCATTTTATCAGAGAGGGGCAGATAGCTTTTCATTGCCTCATATATATCAAGAAGCTGCCTGAACTTCATGAACCTATCACAGGAGGCAGGAATGATTTTTCAGCGCAATTCTGTGTATTTTTTTTCCACAAGAAATCATCTGCTGCTTATACTAGTCTGCAGACAGTATAAAAACCAGTCCACACCATTCTTAACAGACGAAGTGCAATTAAGGGTTTAATGCCCCCTTTTTTTTGTTTGTAGTGCTGCACTGTGGTGTCCTGCTGCTGTGCAAAAATATCTACATCAAAGCAGTCTACTATTTTGTATCTGTAAATCTGTAACCATTCTAGATACTGGGAAAGTCCAGGCAAAAGTAATCACCGGCTGGTGTTTTACGAAAATATGTTTTCCAAGTGTACTGTAGCGCATTTTTCTGCCCTCATACGTGCAAACCACATACCTACATCTAAGTAGTGTACCATATTGTACCTGTTAATCTGTCAAGGGCCTACATACTGTGAAAGTCCAAGCAATAGTACTCACCGGCTGGTGTTTTACAAAAATACAGACTTTTTAATGCGTAGTGTGGCACGTTTTTCTGCCCTCATCAATCAGTGCATACCGCATACCTACATCTAAGTAGTGTACTATTTTGTTCTTGTTAATCTAGCTTAGATACTGTGAAAGGACAGCCAATCGTACACACCTGCTGCTGTTCTAGACAAATACTGTTTTAAGTGTAGTGAAGCGTATTGTACTCCCATCATATATGCAATAAGTATGTCAGGAAGAGTATTGCCAGGAAGTGCACAGAGGAGTGGCAGAGGCCTAAAATCATTCATCGGTTCACTCGGTCATCCACTTCATCTCAAGTGACATTCGACACCCCCAGTCAACAGTCGGTGGGTTCCTCACACTCAACCTTCAGTTGGCATGGCCCTCATGCTGCTGCTGCCACCTCCAGGCTCTGCCATTGTGCTGCTCTATGGTCTCCTCATGCTATTGCTACCACCTCCCAGGCTCTGTCATTGTGCCGCAATATGGTCTCCTCATGCTGATGCTACCACCTCCAGGTACTGTCATTGTGTCGCCATATGGTCTCCTCATGCTGATACTGCCACCTCCAGGCTCTCTAATTGTGCTGCTCTATGGTATTCTCATGCTGATGCTACCACCTCCAGGCTCTCTCATTGTGCTGCCATGGAAACTGCAAAACATAATTAAGGTGCTGGTCCCCAGTTTCAGAAATTCCTTGCATTAGGGTCACTTTCAGGACTCCTGATGCCACCTCCAGGCTGTGCCATTCAGCCACTATATGGTATCCTCAGCCACTTCCAGGCTGTGCCATTCAGACACTATATGGTCTCCATATATTGACTGTGTATTGTAGGAAACATGTGGCTATCCTTGAGTTACACTCCCAGTATTATTGCCATGTTGATACCAGACCAGTAATAAAATGAATATTGCCAAGGACTAGTAGAAACAGGGAAATGTGGATACTGACCACCGGCTGTTGGAATTGACTGACTATCCCAGGTGGTAGATTTACCATTTTGAAGTTCCTCAGTTCCAGTAGGCTTTAAGTCGTTCATTCTTTGCTGTGGTTCTTCAGTTGTAGAATTAAGTTGTATCATGTTTTCCTGTTTCTCCAATGAGCTAATGTCACTGGAACACACACTATTCATATTGTCATCTAATGAAGGATCATTTTCTTCAGATAACGTATGTATCATTTTATTATTTTGAATGTCAGGTGGTATTCTGACAATTTTTGTGAAGCACTGGGGTCTCCTCCTGCTTCAGCCAACTCCAGGCTGTGCCATATGTGGATGTAAAGTGCTCTGCAGGTGCACTACAATGCTCAGAAGAGAAGGAGCGCCATTGGGCTTTTGGAGAGAGAATTTGGTTGGAATAGAAGTCGAGGGCCATGTGCATTTACAAAGCCCCCATGGGTGCAGAAAAGTAGACCCCCCCATGTGACCCCATTTTGGAAACTACACCCCTCACAGAATTTAATTAGGGGTGTAGTGAGCATTTATACCCCACTGGCGTTTGGCAGATTTTTTGAACAGTGGGCTGTGTAAATGAAAACTTAAATGGGCACTGTCATCAACTTTTTTTTTTTTGATATGTTGTAGTACTACAACATATCTCTAATATATTTTCATTATTTTTTTTTCATATTAATATGTTGTAATTTACGTTTGAAAACCGCTGCAGGCTGGCGTGACGTCATGCCTGAAATCGGACCGATGCCGGCCGGGCAATCGGTCCAAATTCATTCAGCCTGCGCTCGCTCCCTGCCTGTCAATCAGACATAGGTGAACTAAGTGCGGAAGTGTCGGCCCCAGAAGGCATCAATGAAGTTGTGCAGTCTGCCTGGTAGTGAGCACACTACCAGGCAGACAAAAAGGCATTTTTAATATAGTAAAAAAAATTATTAAAGGCAGGGAGGGGATTAGGGACAGAAGGAAAAAAAAGGATGGTGGGAGCTACTCTTTAAATTATTCATTTTCACAGACCACTGTTAACAAAAATCTGTCAGACACCAGTTGGGTGTAAATGCTCACTGTACCCCTTATTACATTACGTGAGGGGTGTAGTTTCCAAAATGTGGTCACATGTGGGGGGGGTCCACTGTTCTGCAGCATGGGGGCTTTGTAAACGCACATGGCCTTCAATTCCAGCCTAATTCTTTCTCCAAAAGCCCAATGGCGCTCCTTCTAATCTGACCATTGTAGTTCGCCCACAGAGGACTTTATGTTCACATATGGGGTATTTCCATAATCAGAGAAAATGGTGTTACAAATTTTGGGGGCTTTTTCTCCAATTCCCCCCTGAAAATAAAAACTTTGAGGTAACACCAGCATTTTTTTCACGTCCAACTTTAACAAAAATTTGTCAAACACCTGTTGGGTATTAAGGCTCAGTATACCCCTTGTTATGTTCTGTGAAGGGTGAAGTTTCCAAAATGGGGTCACATGTGGGTGATTTTTTTTTATTTTGCGTTTATGTCAGAACCGCTGTAACTATCAGCCACCCCTGTGCAAATCACCAATTTAGACCTCAAATGTACATGGTGTGCTCTCACTTCTGAGCCATGTTGTGTGTCCGCAGAGCACTTTACACCCACATATGGGGTACTTCCGTACTTAGAGAAATTGCGTTACAAATTTTGTGGGTCTTTTTTTCCTTTTACTGCTTGTAAAAATTCAAAGTATGGGTCAACACCAGCATGTTAGTGTAAAATTTTTTTTTTTTTTACATGAACATGCTGGTGTAGACCCCAACTTTACCTTTTCATATGGTGTAAAAGTAGAAAAAGCCCCCCAAAATTTGTTAGGCAATTTCTCCCGTGTACGGGCCCTAAACTATTGCCTTGAAATACGACAGGGCTCTGAAGTGAGAGAGCGCCATGCGCATTTGAGGCCTACATTAGGGATTTGCATAGAGACGGACACAGCAGTGTTCCCCAAACAGGGTGCCTCCAGCTGCTGCAAAACTCCCAGCATGCCTGGACAGTCAATGACTGTCCGGCAATACTGGGAGTTATTTTGCAACAGCTGGAGGCTCCGTTTTGGAAACATTGGAAACATTGCTTTATGAGACGTTTTAAATTTTTATTGGGGGGGGGGCAGCGTAATGGTGTGTATATGTAGTGTTTTACCCTTTATTTTGTGTAGTGTAGTGTTTTTAGGGCACATTCACACGGCGGGGGTTCACAGCGAGTTTCCCGCTGCGAGTTTGAGCTGTGGCGGAAAATTTGCTGCAGCTGAAACATAAAGCGAGAAACTCACTGTAAACCCCCGCCCATTTGAATGTACCCTGTACATTCACATGGGTGGGGGCTAACCTTCAACTATTGCAAAACTACAATTCCCATCATAAACTGACAGACCCTGCATGCTGGGAGTTGTAGTTATGCAACAGCTGGAGGCACACTGGTTGGGTGCACTAAGTTAGGTAACAGACTACCGCAGTGTTTCCACACCAGTGTACCTCCAGCTGTTGCAGAACTACAACTCTCAGCATGCATGGTCTGTCAATGCATGCTGGGAGTTGTAGTTTTGCAAAAGCTGGAGGCACATGGGTTGGGAAACACTGAGTTAGGAAACAGTGTTTCCCAACTAGTTTGCCTTCAGTTCTTGCAAAACTACAACTCCCAGCATGCCCGGAGAGCCGAAGGGCATGCTGGCAGTTTAGATTTGCAACATCTGGCCCTTCAGATATTGCCAAACTACAACGCTCAGCATTCCTGGACAGTCTTGGCATGCTAGAAGTTGTAGTTTTGGAACATCTGGAAGTGCACACTTTAGAGACCACTATACAGTGGTCTCCAAACTGTAACCCTCCAGGTGTTGCAAAATTACAACTCCCAGCATGCCCAGACAACCTTTGCCTATCTGGGCATTCTGGGAGTTGTAGTTGTGAAACTACAAGGCAGCAGTGAAGATCACTTACCAGATCTTCACTGCTGTCTCTATCTCTGTCTCCGCCACTGCTGCCTGCATTCTGCTGCCGCCGGTCCCCAGCTGTCTGCAGACGTCCCCCTGCTGTCTGCCGCCAGTAAGCGCCGCCGCCATCTTAACCCCGCTGCCTGGACTTCCAGGGCGGGGATCTCAACTTTGACCCCCACCCCCCGCCTTTGCCCTGCGATTCGTCAGTCAGCTCCGATCATCCCTATTTTCGGGGCTATCGGGCCACCAGAGACCCAATCAGCCCGGAAAAGCCGTGATTTGCCGACAAGGGGGGGGGGGGGGGGGGGTGTTTCAGGACCCCCCTGGGCGTTATACCGGGATGACTGCTGATAGATATCAGCAGTCATCCCGTTCCGATCACCGCGTCCAGAGACGGAAGGAACGCAGCGGCACTTTGTAGCACCGTACATTTACGGCGCTCGTCGTTAAAGGAGCATCACATGCTTGAAACAATCTTATTTTTCCACAATTTTTAAAGGGTGCCAATAATTTTTTCCAGACCGTTTTTTGGAGTTTGGTGTGACATTATGTCCAATTTGCTTTTTTTCCTCCCTTTTCTTGGTTTAGTTTCAATACACACAAAGGGAATAAACATGTGTATAGCAAAATATGTGTTACTGCAATCATTTTCTGTGAGAAATACCGTATTTATCGGCGTATAACACTCACTTTTTAGGCAAAAATTTTTAGCCTAAAGTCTGTGTGCGTGTTATACGCCGATACACCCCCAGGAAAGGCAGGGGGAGAGAGGCCGTCGCTGCCCGCTTCTCTCCCCCTGCCTTTCCTGGGGTCTAGAGCGCTGCTGTCGGCCCTTTTCACCCCCTGGTTATCGGCGCCGCTGCCCGTTCTGTCCCCCTGACTATCGGTGCCGGCGCCGATAGCCAGGGAGAGAGAAGCGGCGCCGACAGCCAGGGGGAGAGAAGGGGCAGCGGCACCCATTGCCGGCGCCGCTGCCCGTTGCCTCCCCCCATCCCCGGTGGCATAATTACCTGAGTCCGGTCCGCGCTGCTCCGCTGCTCCAGGCCTCCGTCGTGCGTCCCCGGTGTCATTGCTATGCGCTGAACGGCGCGACGCTCTGACGTCATGCGCCGCGCCGTGCATAGCAATGACGCCGGGGACGCACGACGGAGGCCTGGAGCAGCGGAGCAGCGCGGACCGGACTCAGGTAATTATGCCACCGGGGATGGGGGGAGGCAACGGGGCAGCGGCGCCGGCAATGGGTGCCGCTGCCCCTTCTCTCCCCCTGGCTGTCAGCGCCGCTTCTCTCTCCCTGGCTATCGGCGCCGGCACCGATAGTCAGGGGGACAGAACGGGCAGCGGCGCCGATAACCAGGGGGTGAAAAGGGCCGACAGCAGCGCTCTAGACCCCAGGAAAGGCAGGGGGAGAGAAGCGGGCAGCGACGGCCTCTCTCCCCCTGCCTTTCCTGGGGGTATATCGGGGTATACACGCGCACACACGCACCCTCATTTTTTCATGGATATTTGGGTAAAAAACTTTTTTTACCCAAATATCCGTGGTAAAATGAGGGTGCGTGTTATAGGCCGGTGCTTGGTATACCCCGATAAATACGGTACTTCATTTCCTTCAAAAATTGCAGGGGTGCCAATATTTACAGTCATGACTGTATACGATCCCCACTGGTTAGAAGGTTCCTGTGTAGGCTCCAGTCACAAGGACAGGGGACCTACTATTACTAGGCAGGGTGCTACAGATAAGGGTGAGACCAGGGTCCCTTATTCAACTGACTGTACTGTCTGTTTTCTTGTCACATTGTCTGCTACTTATAATAAACGATCACTTTGGAAAGATGTTCAAAAAAGAAAAGAACTTCCTCTGTAGTATACAGTAGCTCATAAGTACTGGAAGGATTAAGATTTTTGAATAAAAGTAATTTACAAATCTGTTTCTGGTACCAGTTGATTTAAACCGTTGGCATGGTTCCAACAAAGCGTTACTAAAGACCAATGTTGATTTTACCTGCAGTGTAATGTAATGCAACATTGAAATATGGAGAGGTGTTGATTCCTTTAGGATGGAATTGAAAAAAAAACACAGAAACCTCCTGTAATGTTGAAACTTTCATGTAGGAAGACTGAACCAGTTCTCCCACTATCAAACTGGGGAAAGGCCAGGTGCTGGGCATGTCAGCTTATTGCAATACTTGGAGAAAAGAAATAAAAGCTAATTGTTTCCTCATACAGATACACTGGGAATTCACCTGTTACAGAATAAGGAGTGACTAATAGATGCAGCAAACTCAATAAAGATAGAGCAGGACACACACAAAGTAATACTCCCTGTTCAGCAGAAGAGGAACCAACACAAGGAAGACAACATGGGAAACTGGATTGCTAATCACTGGTTCTCTGCAGTTGTTCTGGTAAGAAATTGTACTTATTTAATGCTTATGTATATCTGAAGTGGAAATGTTACACGTTCTATATATTTCATATTATTATGTGTACTTTCAGGAGGATAAGTGTAAGTCTGTATCTAGGGTCTTTTTAGCCTTAATATGGCCAGTATATGTCAGATATATATATATATATATATATATATATTATTAATTTTTATTTGTATTTTTTTGCTGAATGGAATAACCCAGCAGACTAAATTATTCCATACAGTGGCAACCAATGAAATATTCTGTACTGTATACATTTTCTACAGTGGAACCTATGGACAATGAATGCCACTGTATTCCTATAAAATATCCTTTTCTTCTCAAAAACAAAAGGATTGGGCAGTTAATATCTAGCATGCATGAACCCTCTCTCCCCCTCCATACAAATGAGATTGTCATCTTGTCCCCTGGAAGGCTCTTGATTGGCTCACACACACGTCTAAAGTATTTTGCCAGCTTTAGCTATATCAGTTACTTGTGTACTTTTTGGTAGGAAATTTTATGCAAAAATGAGAAAAAAAAAATGCTGCTACAAAACTAAAATCAAATCCACAGTTAAACTGAAACAAAAATCAATCCAAAGGAGATAAATAAAAAGTAAAAAATAAAAAACGGTTTAGAACAAAGATCAATTTTAAAGGGGTACTCCGGTGGAATTTTTTTTTTGTAAATAAACTGGTGACAGAAAGTTAAACAGATTTGTAAATTACTACTATTAAACCAATCTTAATCCTTCCAGTACTTATCAGCTGCTGTATGCTCCACAGGAAGTTTTTTTCTTTTTTTATTTCTTTTCTGTCTGACCACAGTGCTCTCTGCTGACACCTCTGTTCATGTCAGGAACTGTCCAGAGCAGAAGCAAATCCCCATATCAAACCTATCCTGCTCTGGACAGTTCCTGACATAGATAGAGGTATCAGCAGAGAGCACTGTGGTCAGACAGAAAATACATTTCTGTGGAGCATACAGCAGCTCATAAGTACTGGAAGGATTAAGATTTTTTAATAGAAGTAATTTACATATCTGTTTAACTTTCTGGCACCAGTTAATTTTGAAAAAAAAAATTCAGCAGAGTACCCCTTTAAATATATCTTATATTAATAGAAAAAAAAATACAGAAACAAAACGACAATTTTTTCTGCCTCCTATTCCAGTACTAGTGATTTAAAATAGGTCTCCATAAGGAAGGAAACTCCCTAACCTTTAGGTAGTTACCCTGTACATCATGTTTATGTAGTTACCCTATAAATGAGGCTTCATAGAAAACAGATTTAAAGGGGTGTTCAGGGATTTTTTTTATTTGACTATGCTTCAGAGGCTGTAAAATTTGTGTAGTTCATAATATAGTGTCTGAACCTGTGTTTCATGGGGGTCTTGCAATTATTCTCTGATTTTGCCCTAATGTTAATTTTTACCAGCATACAAAATGAGTGTCATCTCAGGTTTTCCCAGGTTGCAGTGCAGCCCGAGACATTACATCACTAGTCAGAGAAATCTTGTCTTTGCTTTAATGGGTGGAGTGACTGTGTGGTGGGAGGGAGATCATTCTGAAAGAATTGTAGATAACGTAGAAGGGATCACAGGTGTGTTACAATGTGTGTGGGGGTGGCCAATATGTTGGAGGAAGAAAAGTGACCAATCATGGGAATTGTAGTTTGAGGAAACAATCTCTAACAGGAAAAAGACAGATCATAAAAAGATAGCCACAATGTTATGGTAACCTCACAACAAGGGATCCTGGGTAGTTGGAGGGAGGGAACTCCAACAGGAAATAGCCTTTTACAAAAAGAAAGCACCAGCTTTATGAGGGAATCACAATTTAGCCCTAAGACAAGCACAGATCCTTACTAAGCATGTCCATTACAGTCTGGCAGGAACATACTAAAATCCCCTCATTGTGGATTACTCCTTTAATAGTTAGGGCCCCTTCATACTACATGTTTTCAGAATTCCACTTGGAAAATAGGGTGCAGCAGCCTCCTTTTGATCTTTGTGTAATTGGGCTGCACTATTTACACTACGGAATTTCCATATCCCAGATTTTGCCCTGAAATACATTGCAGTCTACTGAGAGCGCATTTCAGACTGGTCCTAGCGCCAGCTTGTTTTGTCGCCCTTCACTCCAGACAGAATCTCTGCCCGGAATATCTCCCAGTAAAGATTCTGTAGTGTAAATGAGCCCTTATTCTACCATGCATATTTTAAGACCACTACTACTTATGAGCACTATTTGATGACTTTTTCACTGTTCCTGAGATAATTGTGGGTATAAATGTAATTTCAACTTAATATCTGTTATATATCTTTGTATGAAATTTAAATATATTCTTGTTTCTAGCTGAAATTGAGAGAATAAAGCAAAATTCATAGGGATGTCAGTTTTTTGTTTAGTGTGTAAAAAGGGTTAAAAGTTTCATATTTCCTGACCATGACCAGTATCTACATGTGTACCTCAATTACAAATGATCTAAAAAAAAATTGATCTTATCTTGAAAACCTCTTTCCATAAGGCTGGGTTTACATGTTGCGGCCTAGGCGCGGCATCTCTGCACTAAACATGTTTTAACATGCAAGCCGGCATGGTTTTCAAATTGATTGCAGCTTAACGAAGAACTCCAGGTCGTTGTTTTTTGCCAATATAATGCCCACTCGCCATCACTAGTTGCACAGCGCCATTTGTTTAATTCCAGCATAGCTGCATCTATTTAATTACTCTGGTTTGGACATGTGATCAACAGTCTGACTCTCACAGAGTTACTGTGCTTAAAGGGGTATTCCACTGCCTCAGCGTTTGGAACCTTTTCTGAACGCTGAGGCAGTGGAGTACACCCTTAATATATGTGATTATATACTTACTTGTGATTATAGGCAGGGCCGGACTGGGGATAAAAACCAGCCCGGAAAATTATTGCATACCAGCCCCACAACACATTGTGCCAGCCATTGGCCACCGTGTGCCCAGGCGTATTACTTTACATGGATATTATATATATATATATACACACACACACATATATATGTCACAGTATAGTTCAGTATTATATAGTATAGTTCCCCACATTAGGTGCAGTATAGTTCCCCCACATTAGGTGCAGTATAGTTCTCCACATTAGGTGCAGTATAGTTCCCCCACATTAGGTGCAGTATAGTTCCCCCACATTAGGTGCAGTATAGTTCCCCACATTAGGTGCAGTATAGTTCCCCCACATTAGGTGCAGTATAGTTCTCCACATTAGGTGCAGTATAGTTCCCCACATTTGGCTGTAGTTCCCCCACATTAGGTGCAGTATAGTTCTCCACATTAGGTGCAGTATAGTTCCCCCACATTAGGTGCAGTATAATTCTCCACATTAGGTGCAGTATAGTCCCCCACATTAGGTGCAGTATATAATCCGCCACATTAGGTGCAGTATATAGTCCCCCACATTAGGTGCAGTATAGTTCCCCACATTAGGCACAGTACAGTTCCCCCACATTAGGCACAGTATAGTTCCCCCACATTAGGCGCAGTATATTTCCCCTTACATTAGGTGCAGTATAGTTCCCCCACATTAGGTGCAGTATAGTTCCCCCACATTAGGTGCAGTATAGTTCCCCCACATTAGGTGCAGTATAGTTCCCCCACATTAGGTGCAGTATAGTTCCCCCACATTAGGTGCAGTATAGTTCTCCCACATTAGGTGCAGTATATAGTTCCCCACATTAGGTGCAGTATATAGTCCCCCACATTAGGTGCAGTATAGTCCCCCACATTAGGCGCAGTATAGTTCCCCACATTAGGCACAGTACAGTTCCCCCACATTAGGCACAGTATAGTTCCCCCACATTAGGTGCAGTATATTTCCCCTTGCATTAGGTGCAGTATAGTTTCCCCACATTAGGTGCAGTATAGTTCCCCCACATTAGGTGCAGTATAGTTCCCCCACATTAGGTGCAGTATAGTTCTCCCACATTAGGTGCAGTACAGTTTCTCCCACATTAGGTGCAGTATAGTTCCCCCACATTAGGTGCAGTAGAGTTCCCCCACATTAGGTGCAGTAGAGTTCCCCCACATTAGGTGCAGTAGAGTTCCCCCACATTAGGTGCAGTATAGTTCCCCCACATTGGGTGCAGTATAGTTCCCCCACATTAGGTGCAGTACATAGTCCCCCACATTAGGTACAGTATATAGTCCCCCACATTAGGTGCAGTACAGTTTCCCCCACATTAGGTGCAGTATAGTTCCCCAACATTAGGTGCAGTATAGTTCCCCAACATTAGGTGCAGTATAGTTCAACCCACATTAGGTGCAGTATATAGTCCCCCACATTAGGTGCAGTATATAGTCCCCCACATTAGGTGCAGTATATAGTCCCCCACATTAAGTGCAGTATATAGTCCCCCACATTAGGCGCAGTATAGCTCCCCCACATTAGGCACAGTATAGTTCCCCACATTAGGCGCAGTACAGTTCCCCCCACATTAGGCGCAGTACAGTTCCCCCACATTAGGCACAGTATAGTTCCCCCACATTAGGTGCAGTATATTTCCCCTTACATTAGGTGCAGTATAGTTCCCCCACATTAGGTGCAGTATAGTTCCCCCACATTAGGTGCAGTATAGTTCCCCCACATTAGGTGCAGTACATAGTCCCCCACATTAGGTGCAGTATAGTTCCCCCACATTAGGTGCAGTACATAGTCCCCCACATTAGGTGCAGTTTATAGTCCCCCACATTAGGTGCAGTACAGTTGCCCCCACATTAGGTGCAGTACAGTTGCCCCCACATTAGGTGCAGTATAGTACCCCCACATTAGGTGCAGTATAGTTCCCCCGCATTAGGGGCAGTATAGTTCCCCCACATTAGGTGCAGTATAGTTCCCCCACATTAGGTGCAGTATAGTTTCCCCCACATTAGGTGCAGTATAGTCCCCCACATTAGGTGCAGTATAGTTCCCCCACATTAGGTGCAGTATAGTTCCCCTAGCTGCGTCATCCGGGCCCCGCCTCCCTTCCGCCCGGTGATCGGATATTACACAGAACGCCGCGGCGTCTCTCCATGTGCACTGTAGAAGCCGACAGGACTGTACGGCTCCCCGCAACCAAGCGGGTATGCACATGGAGACTATCGTTAGACGCCTAACTGGATTGACCATATCCAAGGCGCTCCAGGGTCTGCTATTTGTCTATTTATGACTCTGGATTTTAAGTAATATCAAGAGGCAGTACTGTATCACTGCCTGCTTGTGATGAGTGTTTTGTTCCCTGCTATATGTAGACGTGGCTTAGGACTGTACCACTTATAAGCAGGGCTCATCTGGTATATTAAATAACACCCTACCTGTCCCTGAGGAGGTCATGGATGGTGACCGAAACGCGTCGGACACTAAGGGAAATAACTGATGATGCTAAAATTACAATACTAAACACTTGTGGTCATTTAACAGTGTGTAATTATTGCGTCTTTATGGTGGGGAGATATCAGATCTACCCCACACTGTACATTCCCATATAATTATATATTTTTTAAGATTACTTGATTAAAAGTTAAGTCTTAGTCACTCCTCTCCCCCCCCCTCTTTGATTGCAGTATAGTTCCCCCACATTAGGTGCAGTACATAGTCTTCCACATTAGGTGCATTATATAGTAGGCATTGACCGATTATCGGTTTGGCCGATATTATCGGCCGATCATCACGATTTTGGGCATTATCAGTATCGGCAACTACCTTGCCGATAATGCCCTGCCCCCACTGCACCGCGAACGCCCCCCCCCCCCCGTCCCACCGCACCGCGTCGCACCCCCCCACCGCCCCGCCCC
Organism: Hyla sarda; assembly: GCF_029499605.1. Lineage (NCBI taxonomy): Eukaryota > Metazoa > Chordata > Amphibia > Anura > Hylidae > Hyla > Hyla sarda. The sequence goes on along the minus strand of NC_079197.1, from coordinate 67,975,380 downwards.
GCCCCGGCCCCATTGCCTCCCCCATCCCCGGTTTTATATTTACCTGTTCCCGGGGCCCGGGGTCCACGCTACTTCTGGCTTCTGCTGCGTCCTGCGTTACGCTGTGCGCAATGACGAGTGACGTGACGCGACGTGATGTCACCGTCAGTGCGCACAGTTACAGCTCAGGAGGACGCCACCGGAGCCAGATGTAGAGTGGACCCCAGGCCCCGGGAACAGGTAATTATAAAACCGGGAATGGGGGAGGCAATGGGGCCAGGGCGGTGCGGTGGGGGGTGCGACGTGGAGCGGTGCGGCGGTGGGGGCGGCTATAGGACTCAGGACCCCCGGACAGGCAGGGGGAGAGAAGCGGGTGGCGGTGGCAGTCTATGGCACTGCAAAGGCCACTGCAGTTCATTGATTTAAAGCGCCTGCTTTAAATCAATGATCTGCAGCGGTGTCGCGGGGGGATAAATAGCCGATAACTTATACCGGAATATCGCTATAAGTTATCGGCTATCGGCCCTAACCTCCACCGATTATCGGTATCAGCCCTAAAAAAAACGATATCGGTCGATCCCTAGTATATAGTCCCCCACATTAGGTGCAGTATATAGTCCCCCACATTAGGTGCAGTATATAGTCCCCCACATTAGGTGCAGTACAGTTCCCCCACATTAGGTGCAGTATGTTCCCCCCACAGACATACAGCCTCCAGCCATATACAGTGTATGGCTGGAGGCTGTATGCCTGTTTACTGCCCCACTTCAGTATTTCGACCACCGCTCTGAGGTCACGATCTACTGCTATGGCCCATAGCCTATGATCGTGACCCCGGAGCGGTGGTCGGAATACTGAAGATGACATGCCGCTGGCTGCTGGTCACTTACCTACCATGCGCGTGCGTCCTCCTCACCGCTCCGCGGCCCACCGGGAGTTTTTCCGGTATCCCAGTAGGCCAGTCCGGGCCTGATTATAGGTCAGATTCACCTAAGTTTCACCTTATGAAATGCATCTAGTGTAAATTGACACCAACCTACTTTAAATGGGCACTGTCAGATCTAAAAACTGTTTATATGTTGTTACTGGTGAAAATTAAAGACCTTTTATAATATGGGTTTTTAAAAAGTTATGAAGATTAAAGAAAATAGATCCTGAAAATCCCACCACTAGGGGCCCCCATACCTACTGGGACACTAACCAGTCCTGCAGCAGCATCAGGCTTGTCCATGGCTCATGGACAAGAGATTACTCATGGACAACGCTGAATGAGCAGACACACCAATTACCACCCACCACCACAAAGGAGAAACACGCCCAATTCCCCTGAGAGGATTTCTAATGAAATGAGGTATTTTTTATAATAAATATAGGTGATAGAGGCATAAATATTAGATGCACATAGTGAGGATTAGGTACTGAAAAATATATTTCTTCTTAATTTTTTTTTTTTTTGGGGTAGTTTTGCGGTAATATCACAGGACCAGCAATATTCAAACGGCTTTCAGCTGCAGTTTGTAAACTGTGGCAACTCACTAATGTGATTTTGGCTGCAGTGCAACTGCAACATGTTAACGAGATCTGAGACCTCCCTTACTATTAGGGTTTGTTCACGCAGGCAGGTTACCTGCAAGGACAATGTAATTTGCTGCAGCGGGAAATTCACCGGTGAACATACCAATAGTCAAAATGAATAGTGGAAAAACAAAAAAATCATCTGGTCCTTAAAGGGGTTCTCCACTGCCTTAACCTACTTTTGGCAGTTAGTTAGCTCTGTGGCTATATGTTATTATGGCTTTTTTTCATGTTGCTAACGGTTCTGTATGTGGTGTTTTACTTACCTTTTTTCCAGACCCGGAAGCTGGTTTCTTCATTTGCTTCCTGCCTAGCCTTGACAACTTTTTTTCTTTTCTTCCGCCGCCATCTTGCCACCGGGACGTCACCGTGGAGGGTAGTGTGTTGGAGTCCGGCCTGCCCCTCGCTCCGTACGCGCCCGCCTCCTGCGACGGAATCCTCCGTCGTTATCAGCGCGCACCCTCCTTACTTTCAGCTTCTTCTAAGCTGAATGCGGATTGGGCTGCTTTCGGCAAATCGGATGCCGTGAGGGGCGCATGCGCAGTCGGTCCTCGCTCCGGAGGATCATCTGTGCATGTTCCATAGTGATGTCAGCATCGGGCCTGACGCGCTGGAGGATTGTTAACCCTAACCTGGCCAGAGGTGAGTCCCGGAGCGCTGGACAGCTCCTGAAGGTTTGCTATGGCAGTGTTTCCCAACCAGGGTGCCTCCAGCGGTTGCGAAACTACAACTCCCAGCAAGCCCAGACAGCCTTTGGGTGCACCCATCACGGCATCCGATTTGCCGAAAGCAGCCCAATCCGCATTCAGCTTAGAAGAAGCTGAAAGTAAGGAGGGTGCACGCTGATAACGACAGAGGATTCCGTCGCGGGAGGCGGGCACGTACGGAGCAAGGGGCAGGCCGGACTCCAACACACCACCCTCCACGGTGACGTCCCGGTGGCAAGATGGCGGCGGAAGAAAAGAAAAAAAGTGGTCGAGGCTAGGCAGGAAGCAAATGAAGAAACCAGCTTCCGGGTCTGGAAAAAAGGTAAGTAAAACACCACATACAGAACCGTTAGCAACATGAAAAAAAGCCATAATAACATGTAGCCACAGAGCCAACTAACTGCCAAAAGTAGGTTAAGGCAGTGGAGAACCCCTTTAAACCCTAGAGGACACAAACACCACACCCCCTCATCTAGACTTGCATCTAGGGGGCGTGACGTGACATCACGAGGGGCGTGTCCATGACCTCATGACCCCCGCACCCAGCATTCGGAATAAAATGTTCGGAACGCTGGGACAGTGGAGTACCCCTTTAAACACACTTAATTTAAGAATGTTAGTTTTGCAGTAAAGTGCACTTGATAAATATGAAAAACCTTAAAAGTTGTGCAAAGAAAAGTAGCAGTTTTTCTTTCAATTTCCTGCCACAAATAATATTTTTTGGGTTACGCCATACATTTTATGGTAAAATAAAAGATGACATTACATGGAAAGATTTATGGTTCTTAAGTCACAAAAAATGAAAATTGTCCTAAGGTCAAAAGTGTCTCACTTACATTTATCTCTGAGTGATCAGCAAATAACTTGTTCCCAATATGTTAAACACATTACACAGATTTAAAAAAAAGTAAGTTACCATACAAGCACAGAATAAGCATTCCAATAACAAATCAATCTGTATAGAACTGGGAACAAAAGCACCTTTCTACGTATATCTCTGTGTACCTATTCCAGCAGGTGACGACTCTTCATGCTAACACTGCTGTCTGTGCTTTAAGGTCAGTGCTACTACGTATCACAGTCACTTGTACGATATCATGGGCAAAGGAGAAAAAAATCACGGAGCACTGACCGTTCTGTAGCATCGGGAGGCTTTATTCATTGCGTTCAGATATCCATGTGCAAGGGGAGAGCAGACAGTAGTGAGACTTCAGGCAACGACCGTATCGCGCATCTGCGCTTCTTCTGGCCCTGTGTCACAGGGCACATTGCCGAGGGGGGTCCTGAGACCCCCACCCCATGATGGCGATCACAGGAAATCGCATGTCAATTTCTGTATTTTTGATTGCCTTGTAAAATTTGCAACTGCGGGTCTGCAATTGCGTATCCGGTATATGTCAATATACCCCAAGGGTACAGTTACAAGTGAGAATTTTGCTGCAGATTTTCTGCTGTTGTTTTTCTGCCTATTGAAGGTAAAGGGAAGAAAAATCAGCAGCAGAAAATCTGCAGCAAAATACATACGTGAGAACAGACCCTTACGGCTTGTTTCACACATTAGACTTATGGGGTCTGCGGCAGATTTCCTGCAGCGGAAATTCCACTACTAAAAATCTGCTGTGGAGAACCTGCCCTTAGTCACATTTGCTGCGGGAAACACACTGCAAGTTCACAATAAATCCACCCATGTGAACGATCCCCAATGGTAGGAACACACATTGCAGATATGATGCAGATTTTCTGCAGCAGAAACTATACCAAAGGCAGCAGTGGGTCCAGTTAAAAGGGGATATATAAGTAACCCCTAAGGGCTCGTTCACTCTATGGAATGTCTGCCAGTTGAATGTCCATCTGCATCGGGTGCCGCTGAAACCATTGGCTGTAGGACTGCGCGGACATGCATCGTCTCATAGATGGCAATGTAGTCCACTGGAATTCTACTCAAAGAATGAACATGTTAATTCTTTGGGCAGACATATATTCTGCTGTGGCTATTCCTCAGTATGCACAGAGCAGCAGAATCCCAATGGGGCTCTGCTTCAAGCGTAATTCCGCTGGCAGAATGTCCGCAGGGTAAACGAGCCCTAAGGGTGGTTTCACGCACAAATTTTTGTGCCATGCTTTTCATTCAATGCCAGAGGGGGATTTAAAAGCAAAGGGAAATATAAATAAATACATTTACACTTTTCCCTCCCTCTAGATAAAATTTTGGCTTTGGCTCAAAAGCTGCACTTAAAACTGCAATGTCAGTTTTCCAAAAACTGCACTGTGTGATACCAGCCATAAGGATACTCTTATGGTGTATTTACACATTCAAGTTCTTAATTGAAATTATTGAATTCAAAGGCAAGAATGGATTTGAAATGAGAAGCTTCAATTTTACCCTTAAAGGGGTATTCCAGGCCAAAACTTTTAGTTATAGTTATTAGCTTCTGAAGTTGAGTTGTTGTTTTCTGTCTAACTGCTCTCTGATGACTCACGTCCCGGGAGTTGTGCAGTTCCTATGGGGATATTCTCCCATCATGCACAGCTCCCGGGACGTGACATCATCATTGAGCAGTTAGACAGAAAACTTCAGAAGCTAATAACTATTGGAAGGATTAAGATTTTTTTTATAGAAGTAATTTACAAATCTGTTTAACTTTCCGGAGCCAGTTGGGATGGATGGATGGAGGGAGGGAGGGAGGGAGGGATGGATGGATGGATGTTCGAGTTGAAGAGCAGCACTCCCAAGCCAACTGTGCGTGGGTGCAGTCAGTCTCTGGGACCCTGATCCTGGGTCCAAAGGGCAATACAAACAAAGATGGCGACCGCAGCACTCCAAATAAATGTGCAAAAGGATTTATTCCAAGATAAATACAGGCAACGTTTCTGTGGCCTCACATCACCATTTTCAAGCAGTGACTGAGTGATTCAAGGAGCCTTAAATAGCAACACACATCAGGGCTCATCATACATAATTAAAAGTGAATTATTTCAAAAAAGACAGTAGCATGATAAAAAATTATAAATAGTGGTACAATATAAGAGGTCTGGAGGGCCAATATACATAAAGTTAAGGTGCTAATACAATAAAAGTGACACTAGTGCATTAAAAACATATATTCTACTAATAGGGATCAAGAAAATCAGGTGGTATAACTAATTAAATATAAGAAGGGAGGCGGAGCTTACCGCACAGAGGAGCAATAGAGAGCCATAAACGCCATACAGTAATGTATGTCGGCGTGCAGCGGCGTCCACGCTGTTTCCACTTCCGGGATAGTGGCACCGGTCAATCACATGATCAGCTGACGTGTAGCTCACGTCAGTTGCGCGTCATTCGGGCATGCGCAACGGGGAATCTAAGTCCCGTGCAACCATGCAGACAAAGGGCATAAGCCAATGTATAGAAAAGAGAAAATGAAGTAGAAGTATGTGATAGTTCGCTATATATTTGCTCTGCACATAAAACAGTGGTCCAAAAAAGTAATAAGGACAAAAGTAAGAAAAATAAAAGAATAAAAAAACAAAAACAAAATAAATGTAGTAGTAAGCCTGGTCTTGAACCCACAACATCCATGTTCAAGCACCTCAGCACAATTTTCTCCCAACCCCACTTGCATGCTTCGCCACCATCTCCCAGGACTGGGTGAGAAGGCAGAAGAGTCCTATCTCAGGGCAGTGTTAAACATCACCTTATGAGGCAGGATGATCATGTTGTGACGTCATGGGGCCACATGTTGCTGTGTGGAGAGTGCTGCACTCGTTAATGACAATCATTCTGTGGGAAAGACAGCCACTATTCACAGAGAATATTATTTAATTTTTTTTTTTAATAAATGTAAATAAAGAAAATAAAACATGATAATAATGGAAATAATAATAAAAAATCAATAATAAAGTAAACAAAAAAAATATAAATCCTGTAAATAGTATAAATTTTATTCGACCATAATGTGCTAGCAAATATGTGCTATAGTATGGTAATATATACATCGAAAGTATATGTGATTGCTCGGTGCACTAGCCACATCAAGGGAAGAATCAAAAAAGGGGGAATCAAAAGATTCAATGAAATAAAGTTATACTATAACACAATAGATATTAAACTAACGTATATAAAAATATAGGACGCGAAAACAGCAAGTTCTCCTCTATTTGATAGCACTCCACCATATTCCAATAATGATCTGAAAAAAATAAAAAAAAACAACAAAATATTAATTAACCCCTTAAGGACTCAGGGTTTTTCCGTTTTTGCACTTTCGTTTTTTCCTCCTTACCTTTTAAAAATCATAACCCTTTCAATTTTCCACCTAAAAATCCATATTATGGCTTATTTTTTGCGTCGCCAATTCTACTTTGCAGTGATATTAGTCATTGTACCCAAAAATGCACGGCGAAACGGAAAAAAAAATCATTGTGCGACAAAATGGAAAAAAAAACGCCATTTTGTAACTTTTGGGGGCTTCTGTTTCTACGCAGTGCATATTTCGGTAAAAATTACACCTTATCATTATTCTGTAGGTCCATACGGTTAAAATGATACCCTACTTATATAGGTTTGATTTTGTCGCACTTCTGGAAAAAATCATAACTACATGCAGGAAAATTTATACGTTTAAAAATGTCATCTTCTGACCCCTATAACTTTTTTATTTTTCCACGTACGGGGCGGTATTAGGTCTCATTTTTTGCGCCGTGATCTGAAGTTTTTATTGATATGATTTTTGTTTTGATCTGACTTTTTGATCACTTTTTATTCATTTTTTAATGTTATAAAAAGTTACCAAAATACGCTTTTTTGGACTTTGGAATTTTTTTGCGCGTACGCCATTGACCGTACGGCTTAATTAATGATATATTTAGTTTGGACATTTACACACGCGGCGATACCACATATGTTTATTTATATTTTTTTTTACACTGTTTTATTTTTTTTATGGGAAAAGGGGGGTGATTCAAACTTTTATTAGGGAAGGGGTTAAATGACCTTTATTAACACTTTTTTTTTACTTTTTTTTTGCAGTGTTATAGGTCCCATAGGGACCTATAACACTGCACACACTGATCTCTCATCCTGATCACAGGCGTGTATTAACACGCCTGTGATCAGCATTATCGGCGCTTGACTGCTCCTGCCTGGATCTCAGGCACGGAGCAGTCATTCGTCGATCGAACACCGAGGAGGCAGGTAAGAGCCCTCCCGGTGTCCGATCAGCTGTTCGGGACGCCGCGATTTCACCGCGGCGGTCCCGAACAGCCTGACTGAGCAGCCGGGATACTTTCAGTTTCACTTTAGAAGCGGCGGTCAGCTTTGACCGCCGCTTCTAAAGGGTTAATACCGCACATCGCCGCGATCGGCGATGTGTGGTATTAGCCGCGGGTCCCGGCCGTTGATTAGCGCCGGGACCCACGCGATATGATGCGGCGCGGCGCGATCCCGCTTCATATTGCGGGAGCCGGCGCAGGACGTAAATATACGTCCTGCGTCGTTAAGGGGTTAAAGAATCACTACAAATAGTCAATTCTAATGGTATATATAAAAAAGGTTTTGCCTGGAATACCCCTTTAAACATGTTCTCAATTTATGATCTGTTCCTGACTTTGTCTTTAGTAATTTAAAGTAAAACCTCAGATTTAGTTCAGGTTTATGACGCAGTTGATGAAGCTAATGCGGTGGACTAGTACAGGAGGTGTTATCCCGTACCCTTGCTGTCCTGTCAGGCAGCCTCCTGCAGTGTCCCCTGGGCCTCCCTTGCACTTGTTCCCCCATGTACAAATGTTTCACCAATTTTTGTATTATAAAATGTGTAAAGAGGTGTTATAACTTTAAGAAGGTTGTCATGTGATTGTTACCAGAGGTATCAGTGACCAGATGACCCAAGGGTGGCCTATGGGCTCCCTGCTAGTCTCCCCCATATAAGCCCTGGGAGGAGTTCTCTCCCGTATTGGTAAAAACGTCATGTGAACCCAGCCTAACCTCTGGAAAGCTACCGTTATCCGTAACTTGGCGTCGGAGTCATTATTGCCCCTGTGCCTAGCCCAGGATCCAGCGGTATACCTTCAGGTGGTATTGAGGATAAACCATGCCCTGGCATCACGAATACAAGGGATTAATGCCATCTACCCCTAGGGTAATTACATCTGCCCTTTGCATCATACCCCATATCACACTAAAATCAAGTGTGGATTATAATTGGTGACAACACCACAGCCCCTTCTAATATCTGATCCCCAGGCATGCCAGCTGTCAGACCTCAGCAATCTCTTGAGGGTTTTCTATCAGTTTTACAAGGCTGGATAACCCTTTGAAAGGAAACAATACTAAGCTACATATTTGACATACCTTCATAGGGTTAGGCTGAGTTTCCGGGTTTACACAGTTTATTTTGTATTAGCATTTACAATTGCTTCTAAAATATCCAAAAATCTGATGGTATTTTGACAAGCTTGTTTATAGTAATGTTTAACCCCTTAAGGACCAGGCCATTTTACACCTTAAGGACCAGAGCGTTTTTTTGCAATTCTGACCACTTTCACTTTAAACATTAATAACTCTGGAATGCTTTTAGTTATCATTCTGATTCCGAGATTGTTTTTTCGTGACATATTCTACTTTAACTTAGTGGTAAAATTTTATGGTAACTTGCATCCTTTCTTGGTGAAAAATCCCAAAATTTGATGAAAAAAATGAAAATTTTGCATTTTTCTAACTTTGAAGCTCTCTGCTTGTAAGGAAAATGGATATTCAAAATAAAAAAAATTCTGGTTCATATATACAATATGTCTTCTTTATGTTTGCATCATAAAATGTATGAGTTTTTACTTTTGGAAGACACCAGAGGGCTTCAAAGTTCAGCAGCAATTTAGAAATTTTTCACAAAATTTTCAAACTAGCTATTTTTCATGGACCAGTTCAGGTTTGAAGGGGATTTGAAGGGTCTTCATATTAGAAATACCCCATAAATGACCCCATTATAAAAACTACACCCCCCCCCCCCCCCCAAAGTATTCAAAATGACATTCAATAAGTGTATTAACCCTTTAGGTGTTTCACAGGAATAGCAGCAAAGTGAAGGAGAAAATTCACAATCTTCATTTTTTACACTCGCATGTTCTTGTAGACCCACTTTTAGAATTTTTGCAAGGGGTGAAAAGGAGAAAATTTGTACTTGTATTTGAAACCCAATTTCTCTCGAGTAAGCACATACCTCATATGTCTATGTTAATTTTTCGGCGGGCGCAGTAGAGGGCTCAGAAGGGAAAGAGCGACAAATGTTTTTGGGGGGCATGTCACCTTTAGGAAGCCCCTATGGTGCCAGGACAGCAAAAAAAATAAATAAAAAACACATGGCATACCATTTTGGAAACTAGACCCCTCGGGGAACGTAACAAGGGGTAAGGTGAACCTTAATACCCTACAGGTGTTTCACGACTTTTGCATATGTAAAAAAAAACATTTTTTTTTACCTAAAATGCTTGGTTTCCCAAAATGTTTACATTTTTTAAAAGGGTAATAGCAGAAAATACCCCCCAAAATTTGAAGCCCAATTTCTCCCGATTCAGAAAACACCCCATATGGGAGTGAAAAGTGCTCTGCTGGTGCACTACAGGTCTCAGAAGTGGAGGAGTCACATTTGGCTTTTTGAAAGCAAATTTTGCTCTGGGGGTATGCCGCATTTAGGAAGCCCCTATGGTGCCAGAACAGCAAAAAAAAAAAAAACACATGGCATACCATTTTGGAAACTAGACCCCTTGGGGAACGTAACAAGGGGTAATGTGAACCTTAATACCCCACAGGTGATTCACGACTTTTGCATATGTTAAAAAAATTTCCCCAAAATTTTACATTTTTAAAAAGGGTAATAGCAGAAAATACCCCCCAAAATTTGTAACACAATTTCTCCCGAGTACGGCGATACCCCATATGTGACCCTAAACTGTTGCCTTGAAATACGACAGGGCTCCAAAGTGAGAGCGCCATGCGCATTTGAGGCCTAAATTAGGGACTTGCATAGGGGTGGACATAGGGGTATTCTACGCCAGTGATTCCCAAACAGGGTGCCTCCAGCTGTTGTAAAACTCCCAGCATGCCTGGACAGTCAACGGCTATCTGGCAATACTGGGAGTAGTTGTTTTGCAACAGCTGGAGGCTCCGTTTTGGAAACAGTGGCGTACCAGACGTTTTTCATTTTTATTGGAGAGGGGGGCTGTGTAGGGGTATGTGTATATGTAGTGTTTTTTACTTTTTATTTTATTTTTTGGGAGTGTAGTGTTTTTAGGGTACAGTCGTACGGTCGGGGGTTCACAGTAGTTTCTCGCTGGCAGCTTGAGCTGCGGCAGAAAATTTGCTGCAGCTCAAACTTGCAGCCGGATACTTACTGTAAACCTCTGCCCATGTGAGTGTACCCTGTACGTTCACATTGGGAAGGGGGGAACATCCAGCTGTTGCAAAACTACAACTCCCAGCATGTAGGGTCTATAAGTGCATGCTGCGAGTTGTAGTTTTGCAACAGCTGGAGGCTCCGTTTTGGAAACAGTGGTGTACCAGACGTTTTTTATTTTGGAGGGGGGCTGTGTAGGGGTATGTGTATATGTAGTGTTTTTAACTTTTTATTTTATTTTTTGGTAGTGTAGTGTAGTTTAGTGTTTTTAGGGTACAGTCACACGGGCGGGGGGTTCACAGTAGTTTCTCGCTGGCAGTTTGAGCTGCGGCAGAAAATTTGCCGCAGTTCAAACTTGCAGCCGGATACTTACTGTAATCCTCCGCCCATGTGAGTGTACCCTGTACGTTCACATTGGGGGGGGGGGGGGGGGAGAAACATCCAGCTGTTGCAAAACTACAACTCCCAGCATGTACGGTCTATCAGTGCATGCTGGGAGTTGTAGTTTTGCAACAGCTGGAGGCACACTGGTTGTGAAACACCGAGTTTGGTAACAAACTCAGTGTTTTGCAACCAGAGTGCCTTCAGCTGTTGCAAAACCTACAACCCCCAGCATGTACGGACAGTGGAAGGGCATGCTGGGTCTTGTAGTTATGCAACAGCTGGAGGCATACTACTTTGGCTGGGGATGCTGGGGATTGTAGTTATGCAACAGCTGGAGACACACTGGTTTGCTACTTAACTCTGTGTGCCTTCAGCTGTTGCAAAACTACAACTCTCAGCAGTCACCGACAGCCAACGGGCATGCTGGGAGTTGTAGTTATGCTACCACCAGATGCACCACTACAACTCCCAGCATGCACTTTAGCTGATTGTGCAAGCTGGGAGTTGTAGTCATACAACAGCTGAAGGTACACTTTTCCATAGAAAAATGTGCCTCCAGCTGTTGCAAAACCATAAGTCCCAGCATGCCCATAAGGGAATGCTGGGAGTTGTGGTGGTCTGCCTCCTCCTGTTGCATAACTACAGCTCCCAGCATGCCCTTTTTGCATGCTGGGAGCTGTTGCTAAGCAACAGCAGGAGGCTGTCACTCACCTCCTACTGCTGCTGATCCACGCCGCGCAGGTCAGTCCCGCCGCCGTCACTCCTGGGGCCCCGATCCCAACATTAACGCCGGGGATCGGGGTCTCTGACGGCCCCGATCAGCCAGTAATTCCGGGTCACTGGAGACCCGATTGACCCGAAATCGCCGCAGATCGCATAATGACCCCTCTGGGCGATATGCCGCGATGCCTGCTGAACGATTTCAGCAGGCATCGGGCACCGGCTCCCCTCCGGCTAGCGGCGGGGGCCGGGAATGGACAGGACGTACTCCTACGTCCTCGGTTCTTAAGGACTCGGAAACGGGGGCGTATGAGTACCTCCATTGTCCTTAACATTGTCCTGTAAAATTTTCATGCATTGTTGAGACTTATTGAAAATGAGATATTTTTGCACTATGCTCAAAGTAAAATAGCCTAATTACAGAAAAATGTATAGTTTTGACATGTTTTAAGGACATTACATCAAAGTTGGATCGGCCTGTAGTGTGGTTTTCCACTTTGATTTTGAGTGTGACTCCATATCCAGACCTCCATGGGTTGATAAATTTGATTTCTATTGATAATTTGTGTGTGATTTTGTTGTAAGCACATTCAACTATGTAAAGACAAAAGTATTTCATACGATTAGTTCATTCATTCAGATCTAGGATGTGTTATCTTGGTGTTCCCTTTATTTTTTTTCAGCAGTGTGTGTGTATATACATATATATAAAAGTTGTTTTCAACTTTTTGAATTGGGCCAATTCACCATAGATAACATGTTCAACTTTCTCTTTGTCTTGCAGATTGCCTGGCTTGGAATAAACATTTTCCTATTTATTTATTACTTTATGATATATGAAACACAGGAGCAATATGCATATACCAGAGTTATTTTGGGAGTAAGTACTGATCAATACATTGTGTATCTTAGAAAATGGTGAACCTATAGTACTTTATTTACTGTACATACGAGTGACTCAATGCTAATTATATGCACCCCATATTGGAATGTGTGTGATAACCCCACATAACCCAAATCCCCTCTGCACCATCATTCACAGTATACATAGTAGAATACATAGTAGAGTACATAGTTCATAAGGTTGAAAAAAGACCAGAGTCCATCTAGTTTAACCTATATCCCTAATGAGTCCCTACTGATTTGATCCAAGGGAAGGCAAAAAACCTCATACTAGAGGTAAAAATTCCTTCCCGACTCCAAATATGGCAGTCAGAATAAATCTCTGGATCAACATGCTGGGGGACATGTATCAAAGATTGTACCCCTGTTTTGTGTGTATTTTTTTGCGCAAGCCCATTTTTTTGCGCACGTTTTGGTAGAGCATGTCCTCCAGATGCTGCTGAATCAGGGTACCTTGAAGTGACATCTATAGTACACATGGATTTATTACCTACGTTCTTTTCCTTTGCACCAAAAATTTTGACGCAAGTGCGTCTTTTTCCCCATAAATATAAGCCAACTTTAACTGCACGTAGCAATCCTTTCTATTTCTGAAGGAAAGTTCTACTAAGGAACCACCAGAATGTTTTTACTTTCCTATCTCAATTCCTCATTTGGTTTGCTTTATATTGCTTTTTACTCCTTGGTTATTCCAAAGCACTTTTAAAATAATTTGCATATAGAATATTTGTTTCCAGTTCAGTTATTCATTAGATCCCTTGTATATTGGTTTTGTTATTTTATGATCCAACAATTTAATACATTTACATAGGAAATGTTTGATAACTTATCATTGAACAAGCTCCGTCACATTAAAATAGCTTTGTAATCCACTTAACACTGTAGATCATTCTCCTTTTATTTTTTCAATTTACTGCTTTCCGTTATACTTTTCCCCAGCGCCTGGTAAGATGGTGGCTATCACTGATAGCCAGCCATCTTACCATGTGACCACGGGGGGTTTCATCCCCCCCCCCCCCAGCGATCGCTGCTATCAGCTAGTCAAATCTGACTAGCTGATAGCAGCGTTTCGCTATGAGAATACTTAGCAGTGTGGTGTGTGAGTCCGGATCACGGGGATCGGGACACACACCACTCTAAGTGTCCCTTACCCGTCCCCCAGCGTCACTTACCCGACCATGCGGTGTCATGAGCAGTCCCGGTGCGAGCGGCATCCTCCAGGCGGTCCCGGGGGTGGTGCGTCCCCGCGGTGAGTTTGTAGCAGGGTGGCATCTTCATTGGCAGCAGGGAGATCGCCGTAAAGCGATCTCACTGCTGCCTCTGGGAGTTTCAAAACTGCAACTCCCAGCATGCCCAGACAGCCTTTGGCTTTCTGGGCATGTTGGGAGTTGTAGTTTTGCAACATCTGGAGGGCCACAGTTTGGAGACCACTGTATAATGGTCTCCAATCTGTGCTCTTCCAGATGTTCCAAAATTACAAATCTCAGCATGTCAAATCTGTCGAGGCATGCTGGAGTTGTAGTTCTGTAACATCTGGAAGACCACAGATTGGAGGCCATTATACAGTGGTCTACAAACTGTGGACCTCCAGCTGTTGCAAAACTAGAACTCCCAGCATGCCCAGACTGCCCAAGCATGCTGGGAGTTGTAGTTCGTCAACATCTGACCCTTCAGATATTGCCGAAATACAACTTCCAGCATGTCTGGCCATACTGGGAATTATAGTTTTGCAACAGCTGGAGGCACACTAGTTGGGAAACATTGTTCGTTTCCTAACTCTTTTTCCCAACCCGTGTGCCTCCAGCTGTGCCTCCAAACTATAATATGTTTCCCCCCCCCTCCCCCCAATGTGAATGGACAGGGTACACTCACATGGGCGGAGGTTTACAGGGAGTGCTGCAAGATTGAGATGCAGCAAACTCGCTGTCACCCCCCGCCCGTGTGACTGTACCCTAAAAACACTACACTACACTACACTTAAATAAAATAAGTAAAAAACACTATATATACACATACTGCTACACAGCCCCCCCTCCCCTCTCCAATAAATATGAACAACGTCTGGTATGGCACTGTTTCCAAAATGGAGCCTCCAGCTGTTGCAAAACAACAACTCCCAGTATTGCCGGACAGCCATTGACTGTCCAGGCATGTTGGGAGTTTTGCAACAGCTGGAGGCACCCTGTTTGTGAAACACTGGCATAGAATACCCCTATGTCCACCCCTATGCAAAACCCTAATTTAGGTCTCAAATGCGCATGGCGCTCTCTCACTTTGGAGCCCTGTCGTATTTCAAGGCAACATTTTAGGGACACATATGGGGTATCGCCGTACTCGGGAGAAATTGCCTTACGGATTTTGGGGGGCTTTTTCTCCTTTTACCAATTATGAAAAGGAACAGTTGGAGTCTACACCAGCATGTTAGTGTATAAAAATAAAATTATTTACACTGACATTGCCGCATACTTTACATTTTCACAAGAGGTAAATGGGAAAAAAAAAAACATTTTTTGGGACACAATTTAGCCAGAGTACGGAGATACCACATATGTGGGCGCAAAGTGCTCTGCGGGCTCACAACAAGGCCCATAAGGTAGAGTGCACCATGTACATTTGAGGTGATTTGCACAGGGGGGTCACAGATGTTAAATGAAGAATAAGGACATTGGTATAATTGATGTGTTATAATTGGGTGCAAAAAGTGGTATTATTGTGAGATTAAAACTCTACATAATGAAGAAAAAAATTCTAAAACTAATAACGAGGACACACTTACTGTTTAGGTGCAGATACGCTGCAGACAAAGCTCCTACTAAATAGAGCTGCGGTGTAAATTTATGCTCTGAGGAGAATTCTAAATTTAAACGCAATTCAAGAAAGTAGCTGCACAAGAATGATAAATTTAACGCAGCTGCGCCAAATTTACACAACAGGCAGAGGGGTAAAAAACTTCTATTATACACTGGAAATGATACATGTCCCCCTCTGTCACTAAATATCTAGTATACATAGCCATCAATGTTCTGAGCTCTCTGCGCATGGCAAACAGTGATTCCAGGCTGAGGAGACAAGAGAAGGAAGGGAGAAGAGCCGGAGAGCTGACACTCAGTGATCACATGACCTTCTAACAGACTGCCAATCCTAGGTTTTGTTGTAAACAAGTTCCCGCGCATAAGCATGTGAAAGACACTAAAGGCCCAGACCCAGGTTACAACCAAAGATACAAATCCCATTGAACACCTGTGGAGAGCTTAAAATTGCTATTGGGAAAAGGCGCCCTTCCGATAAGAGAGACCTGGAGCAGTTTGAAAAGGAAGAGTGGTCCAACATTCTAGCTGAGAGAGGTCTGCGCTCCTTCAGATGTTCCACTTTTTTCGTGATCGGATCATCCGCTTCACCTCTCTAACCATCAATGTTGTTATTCTCAAAAAATGCATCCAGACCCCTTTTGAACTCGTTTACAGAGTTCACCATGACCACCTCCTCCGGGAGAGAATTCCACAGTCTCGCTGCTCTTACAGTAAAGAACCTCGTCTGTGCTGGTGTAGAAACCTTCTTTCCTCTAAACGTAGAGGATGCCCCCTTGTTATAGATACAGTCCTGGGTATAAATAGATCATGGGAGAGATCTCTGTACGGCCTCCTGATATATTTATACATAGTTATTCGGTCTCCCATAAGCCTTCTCTTTTCTAAACTAAATAACCCCAATACTGATAATCTTTCTGGGTACTGTAGTCCTCCCATTCCCTGTATTACCCTGGTTGCCCGTCTTTGAACCCTCTCCAGCTCCACTATATCTTTCTTGTACACTGGTGCCCAGTACTGTACACAGTATTCCATGTGTGGTCTGACTAGTGATTTGTACAGCAGTAGAATTATTTCCTTGTCGTGGGCATCTATGCCCCTATTGATGCATCCCATGATTTTATTTGCCTTGGCAGCAGCTGCCCGACACTGGTCACTACAGCTAAATTTACTATTAACTACGACCCCTAAGTCCTTTTCTACATCAGTTGTCCCAAGTGTTTTCCCATTTAATATATAACCCCGTCCTGGATTTTTCTTCCCCATGTGCATTACCTTACATTTATCAGTGTTGAACTTCATCTGCCACTTCTCAGCCCAAACCTCCAACATATCCAGATCCATTTGTAACAGTGCACTGTCCTCTATAGTGTTTACCGCTTTACAGAGTTTAGTGTCATCTGCAAAGATTGCTACTTTACTATTCAACCCCTCTGCAAGGTCATTAATTAATATATTAAATAGGACAGGACCCAAGACTGACCCCTGTGGTACCCCACTAGTAACAGTCACCCAATCAGAATAAGTACCATTAATAACCACCCTCTGTTTCCTATCACTGAGCCAGTTACTTACCCACTTACACATATTCTCCCCCAGCCCGATCGTTCTCATTTTATGCACCAATATTTTATGTGGCACCGTATCAAAATTGAACGCCGCGTCTAAAGTGAAACTGAAAGCATGCCGGTTAGCTCAGTGGGCTGTTCGGGATAGCCGCGGCGAAATCGGGACATCCCGAACAGCTTACAGGACAGCGGGAGGGCCCCTACCTGCCTCCTCGCTGTCCGATCGCCGAATGACTGCTCAGTGCCTGAGATCCAGGCATGAGCAGTCAAGCGGCAGAATCATCGATCACTGGTTTCTTATGAGCTCCCTATGGGAGCTATAACATTGCAAAAAAAAAGTGAATAAATATCATTTAACCCCTTCCCTATTAAAAGTTTGAATCACCCCCCTTTTCCCATAAAAAAAAAAACAGTGTAAATAAACATATATGGTATCCCCGCGTGCGGAAATGTCCGAATTATAAAAATATATCGTTAATTAAACCGCACGGTCAATGGCGTACGCGCAAAAAAATTCCAAATTCCAAAATAGTGCATTTTTGGTCACTTTTTATATCATGAAAAAATGAATAAAAAGCGATCAATAAGTCCTATCAATGCAAAAATGGTACAGTTAAAAACTTCAGATTACGGCGCAAAAAATGAGCCCTCATACCGCCCCATACACGGAAAAATAACAAAGTTATAGATGTCAGAAATGACAATTTCAAAGGTATTAATTTTCCTGCATGAAGTTGTGATTTTTTTCCAGAAGTACGACAAAATCAAACCTATATAAGTAGGGTATAATTTTAACCGTATGGACCTACAGAATAAATATCAGGTGTCATTTTTACCAAAAAATTTACTACGTAGAAACGGAAGCCCCCAAAATTTACATAACAGCGTTTTTTTTTCAATTTTGTCTCACAATGATTTGTTTTCCGTTTCACCGTAGATTTTTGGGCACAATGACTGACGTCATTACAAAGTAGAATTGGTGGCGCAAAAAATTATCCATAATATGGATTTTGAGGTGCAAATTTGAAAGAGTTATGATTTTTTAAAGGCAAGGAGCGAAAAACGAAAATGCAAAAACGGAAAAAAACCCGGTCCTTAAGGGGTTAAATAGTGAACTCCTATGTCCATGCCCCTAAATGAGTTCACATATAAAAACAACAAAACACACATGCATTGTAAGAGAAATGTAATCTAGAAACAGCATGGTCATTTTACATGACCAGGGAATTAACAACATAAGAGCGGGAGGGGAAAATGAAAGGAAGGAAGGGGGTTGAGGGTAAGAAGAGTGTTCTCGCATCCACCAGCACTCCAGGGGTGGACACTAAGACATGATTACATAGGAGGGTGGCCTCTGACTTCTTACTCAAGATACCAGGTAGTGTGCTGAAAGTGTCCATTAAAGGGGTACTCCGTTGGAATTTTTTTTTTTTAAATCAACTGGTGCCAGAAAGTTAAACAGATTTGTAAATTACTTCTATTAAAAAAATCTTAATACTTCCAGTACTTATTAACTGCTTAATACTACAGAGGAAATTATTTTCTTTTTGGAACATAGAGCTCTCTGCTGAAATCACGAGCACAGAGTAGGAGAAAATCCCCATAGCAAACATATGCTGTTCCTAAAATGGACAGAGATGTCAGCAGAGAGCTCTGTGTGCCAAACAGTCTCCACTCTGTGTTAAAGGGAATGAAGTTGGTCAAAGAAGTACTCACAACGTCACGGACTTGCCACCAAAAAGACTGAGTACAAGACCACAGACATTGGAAAATGTCTGCCTGGGGGATACCAGAGCAGAGACAACGGTCCATTGGGTAGATGCCCATTTTACAGCCTATAAGTGAGGATATGTACATTCAGTGAGAGGTCCAGAGAGTCTTTTCCATAAATCTAGTTAAAGGAAAGAACTTTAATGAGTAATCTAGATTGTTAAGCAAATATTGAGAGTCAGGCAGAGAGGCCCTTCATTGTAGAGTTATCATTTAAGAGAGAATGTAAATATTTGTAGAAGAGCAATATTTTTTCCTTACTGGCCGTGGGGCATGCCTTAAGGAAATAAGACTGGGTCCCAGTCAGCAGGAGAGAGGGTGTGGCTGTAAGTAGTTACAAAATACCTCATAGAACCTAAGGACAGAGGTGGTACCGTTTTTTGGAAGAAAAGTAGCTCTGTGTTTATATCCCTGGATAACCCCAGACAGACATGCAGAGGGGATTGTCCTTGACAGTGTTGAGAGCATAGCATAGAGTGTAGGCACTAGTATTTAATCCAGGTCAATATCAGTGTGGATAGAGGTGTTATTAAGCCAGCCTATAGATTGTGCCACTTGATTAAGGAGACAAATATTAGAGAAGTTACAGCAACTGCAGAGTTTTTTTTTTTTTTTTACTATGGCATACGATTGCACGATATAGGGATTTGATCCGTTGTCCATCCATGGGACGAATAAAGGCTTTCCGCGTTTAAGATAAGAAGCATGGACGGGGGCCTCGACTTTTCCAGTGTGGAGATCGTGGCTGTCACAGCTTTCAGTATATTTTTTGACAGAGTGACGACATAAACCCCAGCTGGGCATCCGAGAGTACAGTGGATAAGATAATTCAAAGGTGTAACTCCAAAATTGTGGAAAGCAATTTATAAACATGATTAAGAAAGGTTATCGCCCAGTAAGATTGAATGAGGTCTTTTAGATTTGGGTAAAAGAATAGTGTGGGCCTCTGCAAAGGTTGGGATGGTAATTATGTATTTATACGCTAGATTGGAAAGTAAGATAGAGAGTCAGTTCTGGGGAGAGTAGTTGTGTAATACTTACTGGTCAGACCACCCAGCCCAAGAAACTTTCGGCAGAGAAGATGCAATAGCATGCCTCACACCCTCCTCAGTGATGTCTTGTTTAAAAACAGTTTTTGATCCCTCATCAAACTGAGAAGGGAAACGGAGTCCAAAAAAGAATAAATAGCCGAAGGGTCCATGGGCACTATAGAGGTTCTCATAATATTTAGTGAGACTGTTTAGAAGAGTGTAGGGTTTACTGAACAGGAAAAAAAAAAAGTGGTCATCTGGATTTATGTAATGTTCTGGAATATGGCAGGCTGTTGCTAAATAGAATAGCAACCCCATGTCGCTTGAAGGTGTACGAGCAGGGCTCAAGCCCTGCAGGAATGCATGGGAATGGAGTTCCTGCACTTTTTCCACAGCAGTAGCACTGTTTCAGTTAGCAGGATTTCACACACTTTTTTCCCAGGACTTGACCACTGTGAACAAGGCTTCCAGGTATTGACCCAGTCAGGTGGATTTCTATTTGGGTTGGTCAGCAAGCTCCCAGTGCTTTTCCTGGGGAAATACCAGGTCCAGCTGAAGCTGCTTAAGTAGGTAAGCATTTTAGTTCTTTAATCAAAGTGTTTAGACCTGCCACATTCCCTGAGATAAGTGTCAGTGTAGGGGGGTGTTGTGATACGTGTAAGTGCCCTGTGGTGTAGAGGTACTCATCCTTTCTCTGGAGAAAGTTGCAGGGGAGAGCAGATGAGGTCAGCAGGTGGCAATCCCACTTTTTCCCAGCGAGCAAAGAAGATCACTGGCATTGTACAGTGGTGTAGTATAGAGGATCCAAGGACAGGAGGAAGAAAGCTAGCTAAAAGAACAAAGAAAAAAAAATGTGAGCAAATAATGGCCGTGAGTTACAATCTCAACAGAAAATAAGGGCGTTGCGAACAATGCCCAGCAGCAAAACAAAGATAACAGATATAAATGCAACATGTAAATGAAGTCAGAACATAATTATGCCTGGGGAGGAACAAAAGGACACTAAAGCCATCTGCACAAGGAGGACAGTGCATAGCGAGTGGTTCAAGATAGGGGGACATGGAATTGGCAACCGGCTTCCTCAGGATCATCAAAAAAAGTGTCCTGCTGTCCATGGTCTAATATTTGATTAGAAACTTGCAGACTGGATTGAAGGCATGACATTTTGCAGTGATTGAGGCAGAATAGTCTTGGAAGTTCAGGATTCTGTGGCCTTATTCTTCCAATGAAGAATGTCCCTTGTAAGAAGATTTTCTTTGTTCTGGAAGTAGAAAAGTCTTACTATGACTTAGCGCACCCTGGAAGGATGGTCTCTCCTCTAATGCAACACATTCAGTGGCCATGGAAGGTAGATCGAGTGGTAGACCCAAAGCTGAGGGTATTTCAGTTAAAGGGGAACTCTGGTGGAAATAAGTAGAAAACAAATGTTTTCAAATCAACTGGTGCCAGAAAGTTTAAAGGGAACCTCTCATCAAAAAAACTTTTGATATATTATAGATTCTTGTTTGCAGAATAACTTTCCAATTGCATGTTATTAAAAAATATGCTTCTTTCTATTTAATTTGCCACTTTGAAAAAATGACCACTAGGGGTCTCCCTACCAGTCTTAGCAGCAAGCATTTCAGACTCATGCTGGAGTCCTAAACACTCAGAGCTGCCAGCCTGCTTTGTTCACAGCCAAGCAGGCTGTGAACAAAGCAGGCTGGCAGCTCTGAGTGTCCTCCTTTGTGAACAAAGCAGGCTGGCAGCTTTGAGTGTTTAGGACTCCGGCATGAGTCTGACCTAGTGGTCATTTGTTCAAAGTGGAAAATTAAATAGAAAGAAGCATATTTTTACTAACATGCAATTGGAAATTTATTCTGTATACATTAAACTATAATATATATAAAAAAATGTTGATGAGAGGTACCCTTTAAACAGATTTGTAAATTACTTCAGTTAAAAAATCTTAATCCTTCCAATAGCTGCTATATTAAACAGAGACATTTGTGAAATTATTTTCTGTCTGACAACAGTGCTCTCTGCTAAGGGTTGAAGGTCCTATATAAACATCCTAGAGCTAAGATTAATGTAAACAATATAGTTTGCCAGGAGGAGGTTAGATTACAGTGAGGAACAAGGCAGGGTTGCCCCCTGTCCCCTCTCCTTTTCTCCCTCTTTATCGAACCCTTAGCACAGATTGTGAGAGGATCTGAGCTGTTCGGGGGTTCGGGGACGAGAAAATACTGCTTTATGCTGATGATGTGGTATTATTTGTGAGGGACCCAAATAAAAACTTACCCATAATAATTGAGATGATCAAGGAGTTTGGTAAATACTTGGGTCTTCAGATTAGCTGGATAAAAACAGGGTTATTGATGCTGTCAGGAGAATATCAGAGAATAGTTTAGGAGAAATACATGTGCTCCAAGAAAATGAGGCTCTAGAGTATCTGGGGATTAAAATATCCAGGAAAATAGAAGATTTTGCTCAGCTGAATATGGGTCCATTAAAACAGAAGATAAAAGCTAAGTTTCAAATATGGAAAAAATTGCGTATGAATATGGTGGATAGGACTCTTCTGATAAAAATTTTTCCTATGGTTTTACATGTAATAAGAGCAGCGTCAGTATGGCTAGGTGAACAACACTTAAAAAAATACAGAGTGAGATAGAAGGGTTTTTATGGGAAGGGAAACAGACACGTATGAGTCACGCATTCCTGAGCCCCCCAATGATAAGCGGAGGCTTTGGAATACCAAATTTGCAATTGTATTATGTTGCGGCACAGATTGAATATATGGTTAAAAAAGACGAGGTATTAAAAACCTTCTTCTCTAAGATGGGTAGCAGTGGAGGTTCTACATTAGAATTAATTGAGGGTGGTAGGTGTATACACAAGGAATGTGGGGGAACCCCTATTTGTGTGATGTTTAATTAAGTTTGGGGATTTACAAGATGTTTATTGGGGGTGAAGGGGATTATTTGGGCTAAGGGCCTCAATCTCAAAGGTGCTGGGTAAGGTATATAAGGGTCTGGTGAGAGCTTCCCTGGAAAAATCAGGCCTAAAAAGTAGAGAAAAATGGTCTCTAGAGGTAGGTCAGGTAGGAAGACAAGAGTGGGAGGAGGTTTTTACCAATATTGCATGTTCCTCTTTAAATATGAACCACAGAATATCGCTGATAAAATTGGCCCATAGAATACCGTACACACCATTACTCCTACATAGGATAGGGAAGAGAGAGGATTCAAAATGTCCTAAATGTCGCATGGAGGGGGTGGATCTGGCGATATGGTGTGGGCCTGCCCTGTAGTAAACAAGTAGTGGGTAGAGGTATATAGGAGAATAGAAGGGAGGCTGGGGATAAGGTTAAAGTTTGATATTAGAACAGCTATCCTGGGGATTGGATTAAGGGAGCAGGCTAAGTATAGGGTGGTTATAACATTTTTGGAATGGCAAAAATATTAGTTCTTAGGAGATGGTTTGCTCCGGAGGCACCATCTAGTCGCGAATGGCAGAGTGCAATAGAACAGATGAGAAGATATGAGGTTATTTACTACAGAGGGAAAAAGAATGGACCAAAGATAGAAAGTGAGTGGAGAAAATTGGAGGAAACAACCTAGCTGGTAGTGGGCAAGGGGGGGGGGGGGGGGTAGAGGTTAATGGGAGGGGGCTAGGGGTATGCTTGTTCTTTTTGAATTATGTATGTAATATTATAAATTTATAATAAAGAATATGGGTTTAAAAAAAAAAATAACAAATGTGCTCTCTGCTGACACCTCTGCCCGTGTCAGGAGCTGTCCAGATTAGAAGCATAGAAAACCTCTCCTGCTCTGGACAGTTCCTGACACAGGTGTCAGCAGAGAACAGTAATGGTGAAGGGGCAGAGGAGTTCAGAAAAAGACTGCTTGGTATGGAAGGTAGAATAAGTCCTCCATGGTTTTTGTGGTGTCCTCCATGGTGTTTGTGCACACAGGCTGTGGCTATTGGGTAGTTTTAGCTATGTTAGTAAAACGTGACTGCGCTAGGCGTCCCACACTTCAGCAGCCAAGAGTCCGGCACAAACTATCAGTGTAGAAGGAGAGAAAGCAGCATAAGCCCAATACTGTCAGGAAGTATCAGGGTTGCAAGTATAAGAGAAGTTGTTCCTTTCATGGGCAGAGCCCTTTAAATAAAAAAATCCTATTATTTTAGGTGCCACTCACATGCTTTTGGCTATGTACTGTATCAAATGGAAGCTTTGACTGTACGTGAGCACAAAAATAAACACATTGATATCACACGGAAATCAAAACTGGATTTGCCCAAACCAGATATATATGTTTAAACTGAGTTCCTGTCCTTTTGTTTCATTTCAGTCTGCTCTTGCTTGGGCCCGAGGATCTGCGGCTTGTCTTAATTTTAATTGCTTGATTATTCTGTTACCCGTCTGTCGAAACCTACTGTCCTTTTTACGTGGAACATGTTCAGTAAGTGCAAATACTATCTTTACGTAATATGACCAGTGATTGAGAGTTAAAAACAATTATATAATCCACTCACAATGTGCATTGTGAGTGTAATAGAATGAATAAAATAGGAATATTATACAATTGGAGATTAAGACTGGGGTAGGAGTGTGATCGGAGTGGTTGAATGGACTGTTTATTTTAGTTTTCTATATTTTTCTGTCTACTTTTGTTCCTTTCTTCTTAATCTTATTATAAGTCTTTTTTTCTTACATTATGAATATTGTTTTAAGCTTTCTATTTCATGTTGATGAATGAAAAAATTCAATAAAATGTCATTAAAAAATTGTATACATTTAAATATTTATCTTTGTTTAGACCTTGTTATTGATAATGTCATATATCTTAAGATTTCTTTTGCACTCTGTATATAATTGCATGACATTTATATGTTACATGTATTAGCTGTGGTTTTGGCAACATGTGCCAAGGAATTCCGACCTCATGCACCATACTTCTGTTAGGAGGTACCAGAGGTAAGTTAGGGTATAATCACACGGCAGAATTTCCATGCAGAATCTGGAGGAAAAATGAATCGTGAAAATTCTGCTACATGAAGTTAAAGGGGTATTCCAGGCAAAACCTTTTTTATATATATATATATATATATATATATATATATCAACTGGCTCCGGAAAGTTAAACAGATTTGTAAATTACTTCTATTAAAAAAATCTTAATCCTTCCAATAGTTATTAGCTTCTGAAGTTTTCTGTCTAACTGCTCAATGATGATGTCACGTCCCGGGAGCTGTGCATGATGGGAGAATATCCCCATAGGAACTGCACAGCTCCCGAGACGTGAGTCATCAGAGAGCAGTTAGACAGAAAACAGCAACTCAACTTCAGAAGCTAATAACTATTGGAAGAGTTAACATTTTTTAATAGAAGTAATTTACAAATCTGTTTAACTTTCCGGAGCCAGTTGATATATAAAAAAAGTTTTGGCCTGGAATACCCCTTTAACATTGTGGTGAATGAATTTTCCGCTGCCCCATTCACATGGCACATTTTCCGCTGTAGAATTTCAACAGCAGAAATTCTGTTTTGCAGATTCGGCAACACTATTGAACCGGTCTTTAAATTTTTCTGAATTCTGCAGCAAAGTCCAATTGAAGTCAATTCTGTCCAGAATCTGTTTGTTGAGTGCTAGAAATTCTGCATAATGTCAGCACAAATTCCATGCACATTTAGCAAAGAATCTGCAAAACTGCAAAACATCTGCGGCCATCTTTGCAGAAAGGAGTAGAAAGTGCGGAAGCTCAGAAAACATAGCCGTAGGCAGAAGCTCATTTGTGCATGAGTGATCATGTGAGCATATGTTTGTGATTCCCAATGTTTACATAGAAGTATAAAAATAGAAATGTTATGTAAACATTGGGAATCACAAACTGTCATATGCTCACTTTCTATTTTTATTCTTATAATTTCAAATGAGTCAGTTTATTCTTCAGTTTTTTTTTGTATTTATGGGAGTTCACATTTAGGCCTATGTTATTTATAGGTATTCATGTGATTATTACTATATTTTAAACTTCTACTTTTTCAACCCCTATTTTCTATATGTTTGTGTTTCTCTACGTTTTGTGATAAAGTCCAATACAAAGCTGGATTCAGACATTGGATAGTTGTCAGCTGATTATCTTTCCTTGCTGCGAACATGCTATTTAAGCCATCCAAATGGATTTGGTAATATAATCCCTTTAAATAATTATTACAAGCTGTCAACAAAAATCCCATGTCCAGCTCAAAGTGAATGTCTTCTCATGTTTAGGTCCAGAATTCTCTGCTGGTTAAGCACATAATATGCTGCCCATGACATGCTTCACAAAAGTGTAAATGCAGTATGTTCTCTTCTAGTGTTGTCGACGCTCAGTGAGGAAATTGCTTGATAATAATCTGGCCTTTCATAAGATTCTGGGTTATACAATTGCCTTAATGACAGGTAATATTTTAGTATTTTGATCTTTCTTTACTTTTTATTATATGTTGCACTACAAAATGTTCCATTTATTTCAAGCCTGTTGTCTAGGAATGCCCTTAAATGTTGATGGCTTGTCATCAAAATAGTCTACCAATATGAGATGATTGGGGTTCTGACTTCCATAATTCCCGCTGATTAGCTGATATAATGGCACTGGCACTATAGAGAACATTGCCGACTCCTTATTGTTTACCAGACACACTCCATACATTTTGTACCAGCTGTATTTGTAGTTAGACTCTCTACAGGTCAGTCATATTCAATGTTGTCACTTGCTGTTTTGGTATATATAAAAGGGATTTTCCAGGAATAGAAAAATCATAGCTGCTTTCTTCCAAAAACAGCACCACATTTGTCCTGCCATGGTATTGCAGCTTAGGTCCAGTAAAGTAAATGGAAATGAGTTGTAATACACATAGCCTAAGGACAGGTGTGGTGCTGTTTTTGGAAGAAACCAGCTATGTTTTTTTAAAACCCTGGAATACTCCTTTAAGTATTGGTCGTTAGCTTTTTCTTTTCTAACCAATAGGATTTAACAATAGTAATTGGAAACCATTTTATCTTTGTTATGGGGCCTCCTCACCTCCTATGTAGTTCCTTGGTATATTCCTAGGATATTTATTTCTGCTCTTTAGGGTTCTTAAAATAATTACAAGAAATAAGTGATGCAATGGTGGCTATACTGGTTTCCTTTAGCTTTTCCAGAAACATGTTTACTATGTTTACTTAAAATACTAGACTTAAATTTTATTATTTACAAAAATTTCATTTTTATCTTTCAGCTGTCCACACAATTGCACACTTATTTAATGTTGAAAGATTTTATGATGGTGCACAGTCCTCAAATAAAACTCTTGAAGGAATGTTATCAAGCATTGGTAGCGAGAAAGAAGATTGGGTAAACCCAATAAGATCCAAGAATGAGGTAAAACATTATACAATTATTATAGTATACTTAAAGTAACATAGTTCATAAGGTTGAAAAAAGACCAGAGTCCATTGAGTTCAACCTATAACCCTATTGTGTCCCTAGTTAGTTGATCCAGAAGAAGGCAAAAAATCCTTATACAAATGGTAAAAATCCCTTCCCGACTCCAAATATGGCAGTCAGAATAAATCAATCGATCAATGTTCTGTCCCTATTAATCTTGTATCCATAACCTGTAATGATTTTATTTACCTTGGTAGCAGATGCCTGCCACTGATCACTACAGTTAAATTTACTATTAACTAAAACTCCTAAGTCCTTTTCCATGTTAGTCGTTTCTAGTGGTTTCGATTTTAACCTCTTAAGGACCACAGGTTTTTTCCTTTTTGCACTTTTTTCTTTCCTCCTCACCTTCTAAAAATCATAACCCTTTCAATTTACCACCTACAGATCCATACGAGGGCTTGCTTTTTGCAACACCAATTTTACTTTGTAATGATATCAATCATTTTTACCACACAATCTACGGCAAAACAGAAAAAAAATGTTTGTGGGGTCAAAATAAAAAAAATTAAAAAAATTAAAAAAAATGCATTTTGTGACACCTTATATTTATTCTGTAGGTCCATATGATTAAAATGATACCCAACTTATATAGGTTTGATTTTTTTTTACTTCTGTTGAAAAATTATAAGGTTATGCACAAAAATTTGTATGTTTAACATTTCCTCTTCTGACCCCTATAACTTTTTTATTTTGCCGTATACGTGAATGTGAGAGGGCTCAGCTATTGCGCCATGATCTGAAGTTTTCATTGGTAACATTTTTGTTTTGATAGGACTTTTTGTTGGTTTTTATAAAATTTTATAGGGTACCAGTGACCAAAAAAAATGCAATTTTGGCCTTTGGTATTTTTTCACGTGTACACCATTGACCTTGCGGTTTCGTTAACCTTATATTTTTATAGTTAAAAAATTTACACACGCGGTGATACCACATATGTTCACTTTTATTATGTTTATATATTTTTTTTTATATGGCATTTGGGAAAAGGGGGTGATTAAAACTTTTAATAAGGAAGGGGTTAATATGTGTGTTTTAAACTTTTTTGTTTTTTATACTTTTAGTCCCCTTAGGGGACTTTTAGGAGTAATCATTTGATTCCTCATACAGATCAATGTGGTTCAATAGAACCACATTTATCTGTGTGCTCTGCGCTTGATTGATAAAGCAGGTCCTGCCAGGCTTTATCATTCACAGCGCAGAAGCTGACACAGGAGGGGAGGTAATCCCCAACCCCACTACACCACCAGGGAGCAGTTAAAGGTACCTTTAGACGCCACTGTCAAAGCTGATCTAAAGAGCTAATAGCCAGCTGCGGCGATCGACACATGTCTGCTATTAATGTCAAGGATGGCCTGAGGTGAGGCATTAAAACGTGAGTGACTGCTGCTGTATACTGCTGATTGCAGGCACAAGGAATACACACCATACAGAATGTTGGTATCATATCTCCTTCTCAGCATACTCGCTAAGCAGCTGCCCCAAAGGAGTTCTGTTTAATTACACGGAAGTACATTGTTTTTACATTTGACAAAAAAGGGAGGTTTAGTTATGATGTCAAAATCATCATGTTACATTTTGATTGGTTATTTGAGCTTTATCTCTGTATATATTAGCATATTTAGCATCCATTCCTTTCTTGGCCAAAGTTCATTTATGCGGCTCTTTTCACTCTGAGACTGGAAAAAAAAAATGGATCTTTTTCCTTCCATACAATCTGTATATGCTTCAAATGTTTTGTCTTCTAGGTTTCATCTTGGGCCTTCTGGCGTCATTCCAAAGTCTCTTAGTCACGAGCAGTTTGCAAGCTGATATATGGGTTAATGGTAGTTTAACAAATATCTTTCTCCAGCATCAGCAATGGCATATTGGCATATTAGTATTAATATATTTATCAGCCATCAGAAACATAAGTGTCAGCCCTAACATTAACGCTGACCCCCAGCAACAGGAATCAGCTGGGGGCCAGCCGGCCCGCGCTATACCTGCTTAACGGCACATGGACGTGTATACACGTCCATGGTCGTTAAGGGGTTAATGCATAATCCTGCCACCTCTTAGCCTAAGTCTCCAATCTTTCCAGATCCATTTGTAACAGTGCACTGTCCTCTATTTTAACCACTTTTCAGAAATTAGTATAATCTGAAAGATTAATAATTAATAAATATATTAACCCCTTCTAAAAATCATAATGCTTTCAATTT
Organism: Hyla sarda; assembly: GCF_029499605.1. Lineage (NCBI taxonomy): Eukaryota > Metazoa > Chordata > Amphibia > Anura > Hylidae > Hyla > Hyla sarda. The sequence goes on along the minus strand of NC_079197.1, from coordinate 67,945,902 downwards.
TGCACCTACAGCCACATATGAGGGCTTATTTTTTTGTGTCACCAATTGTACTTTGTAATGACTTCATGTAATGTATTTTATAAAAAATCTGTGGCAAAACAAAAAAACTTAGTGGGGTGAAATAAAAAAAAAAAGAACAAAACGTCATTTTCTAACTTTTGGGGGCTTCCGTTTCTACACGGTGCACTTTCATGTAAAAGTGACACCTAGGCCCTGATTTACTATTGTAAACCCGACATTTTTTTTCAGGTTGTGCACCAGATTCTGTCTCATTATGCCAGAATTCTGTCTAATTGTGTCAGAAATGAAAAAGAAAAAAAAAACCCGACCAACTTTCCATTTAACTGAGAAAACCCGAAAAGGGGCATGAATGCCAGAATTCTGTCTCATTGTGTCAGAAATGAAAAAGAAAAAAAAAAAATGACCAACTTTCCATTTAACTGAGAAAACCCGAAAAGGGGCATGACCATTGGGAAAGGGGGAGTGGTCACAGAAATAGAGCGTGTCCTCGACATTTTCACAAAAGCCCAAAATATTTACTAAGGTTTCCACAGAAAATGTGGTGGATTTCAGGAAAACCCTACAGATCAGAGCATGTGTAAAAATAAAAATAAAAAGCAAAATATAGGGAAACCTTAGTAAATACCTTGGAAAAATGTTGTAGGGGATTAAACTGGACCTGGTGATTTGTCTATTTTGATTTTTTTAGGTGACAGTGTACTTATTTCTGGGTAAAAAAATAAATAAATAGCCAGCACAACTACCTAATACACAGATGCATGCTAGTGTGGTCTCTAAACTAAAAAAAAAAGCTTGATTACCTGTCTTGGTACTGTGTATTCCTCCCATACCATAAATTATCTTTGGCGTCCTCCTCTGCACTTGCTCCAGTTTGGCCATGTCCATCTTACAGTGCATAGTGAAGTATTCGGCCCCCTTTAACTTTTCGACCTTTTGCCACATTTCAGGCTTCAAACATAAAGATATAAAACTAATTTTTTGTGAAGAATCAACAACAAGTGGGACACAATCATGAAGTAGAACGAAATTTATTGGATATTTCAAACTTTTTTAACAACTAAAAAACTGAAAAATTGGGCTTGCAAAATTATTCAGCCCCCTTTAGTTCATACTTTGTAGTGCCACCTTTTGCTGCGATTACAGCTGTAGGTCACTTGGGGTATGTTTCTCTCAGTTTTGCACATCGAGAGACTGAAATTTTTGCCCATTCCTCCTTGCAAAACAGCTCGAGCTCAGTGAGGTTGGATGGAGAGCGTTTGTGAACAGCAGTTTTCAGTTCTTTCCACAGATTCTCAATTGGATTCAGGTCTGGACTTTGACTTGGCCATTCTAACACCTGGATATGTTTATTTGTGAACCATTCCATTGTAGATTTTGCTTTATGTTTTGGATCATTGTCTTGTTGGAAGAAAAATCTCTGTCCCAGTCTCAGGTCTTTTGCAGACTCCATCAGGTTTTCTTCCAGAATGGTCCTGTATTTGGCTCCATCCACCTTCCCATCAATTTTAACCATCTTCCCTGTCCCTGCTGAAGAAAAGTAGGCCCAAACCATGATGCTGCCACCACCATGTTTGACAGTGGGGATGGTGTGTTCAGGGTGATGAGCGGTGTTGCTTTTACGCCAAACATAACGTTTTGCATTGTTGCCAAAAAGTTCAATTTTGTTTTCATCTGACCAGAGCACCTTCTTCCACATGTTTGGTGTGTCTCCCAGGTGGCTTGTGGCAAACTTTAAACAACACTTTTTATGGATATCTTTAAGAAATGTCTTTCTTCTTGCCACTCTTCCATAAAGGCCAGATTTATGCAGTATACAACTGATTGTTGTCCTATGGACAGAGTCTCCCACCTCAGCTGTAGATCTCTGCAGTTCATCCAGAGTGATCATGGGCCTCTTGGCTGCATCTCTGATCAGTCTTCTCCTTGTATGAGCTGAAAGTTTAGAGGGACGGCCAGGTCTTCGTAGATTGGCAGTGCTCTGATACTCTTTCCATTTCAATATTATCACTTGCACAGTGCTCCTTGGGATGTTTAAAGCTTGTGAAATCTTTTTGTATCCAAATCCAGCATTAAACTTCTCCACAACAGTATCTCGGACCTGCCTGGTGTGTTTCTTGTTCTTCATGACGCCCTCTGCACTTTAAACAGACCTCTGAGACTATCACAGTGCAGGTGCATTTCTACGGAGACTTAATTACACACAGGTGGATTCTATTTATCATCATTAGTCATTTAGGTCAACATTGGATCATTCAGAGATCCTCACTGAACTTCTGGAGAGAGTTTGCTGCACTGAAAATAAAGGGGCTGAATAATTTTGCACGCCCAATTTTTCAGTTTTTTATTTGTTAACAAAGTTTGAAATATCCAATAAATGTCATTCCACTTCATGATTGTGTCCCACTTGTTGTTGATTATTCACAAAAAATTACAGTTTTATATCTTTATGTTTGAAGCCTGAAATGTGGCAAAAGGTCGAAAAGTTCAAGGGGGCCGAATACTTTCACTATGCACTGTATATACAGGTGTCCAAAATTGGACACAATACTCCAAATGTGGTCTAACTAATGATTTATACAGAGCAAAACTATGTCTCTCTTGATACATCTCATGACTTTGTTACCCTTGGCAGCAGCTGCTTGGCACTGGTCACTAAAGTTGAGTTTACTGTACTCCCAAGTCCTTTATTATTTAGCTCATGACTAGCTGAGTACCCGGCGTTGCCTGGTTTTTCCTTCCTAATCCTTGTTGGGGAGGAAAACCAACCAATGAGGAAGCTTTTGACTTCATATCCCATCCTCATATATTGTTGTCATATCCCATCCTCATATCTCAATCTCATATCCCATCCTCATATCCCAACCTCATATTCTGTCCTCATATCCCGACCTCCTATGCCGACCTCCTATGCTGATCTCCTATCCCGTCCCCATATCCTGTCCCCATATCCCGTCCTCCTATTTAAACCTCATGTCCCGACCTCATGTCCTGTCCTCATGTCCCGTCCTCATGTCCCCTACTCATGTCCCATCCTCATATGCTGTCCTCATATCCCGTCCTTATGTTCCATCCTCATATCCTGTCCTCAGGTTGCACTGATTTGGGATGAAGATATTGTAAGCTGAAAATAGAAGGGGACGTGGTTTTGTGGGACTGGGCATGATCTGCAAGCCAGACCGATGCACAAAAAGGGTACATAATAAGAGGGTGGGGCTTAAACAGTTGGCGTGTCTTTGTGAGATGGGGTGTGGCTTGCAAGCGACACTGACACATTCACCAGGAGATGCAGAGCAGAGCTTTTGGAGTAAGGTACTGGAAATCTCATATATTTGCATGGGACTTGAAACAAAAACCCATCTTTTATATAAGGGTGTAGGTAATGGTTAATTTAACTATCATATATTTTTATTTGACATATAAGTAATATCTGTACCACGTTATTATTGAAATATCTCCAGCTATACGGAAGTTATGTGGGAACATGCATTTCCCATAGATTTGCAACCCCAACCCTCAAAAATGGGGGTAGTTAAGGGTTAAATTAACCATCCTATATTTTAAGTGGACATATAAGTAACATGTGACCAAGTATTATTGAAATATGTCCAGCCGTTTGGAAGTTATGCACTAAAATATATTTCCCATTGACTTGTATGGGACTTTAAACAAAAACCCCGACCCTGGCAAATGGGGCTGAGAAAGGGTTAAATGACCTATCCTATGTTTGTTGTTGACATATAAGTAATGTGTACCAAGTTTCATGTTAATATCTTTAGCCATTTGGACGTGATGCTGGAACATACACACATACATACATACACACACACATACATACACACATTGGCCCTCACTTACTATTGCAAACCCAACATGTTTTGTTGGGTTGTGCGATAGATTCTGGCACATTGCGCCAGAAATTCTGTTTTCACCAGAATTTGCGCCAGAATTGATAAAACCCAGACTAACTCTCCATTTTGCTAAGAGAACCTGAAAAAGGGGTGTGACCGTTGGGAAAAGGGGGCATGGTCACCGAAAAGGGGAGTGTTCCCGACATTTTCACAAAATCCCAACATATTTACTATGGTTTCCACAGAAAATGTGGTGGATTTCAGCTGAGGAAAACCCTACAGATCAGAGCATGTGTAAAAAAAAAAAAGCAAAATGTAGGGAAACCGTAGTAAATACTGTGGAAAATAAATTGTAGGGTATTAAAAACCCACAAAGAAACCTACACGCCACTCTTAGTAAATAAGGGCCATTGAGTTTTATATCTTATATATAAAAGGAGAAGAATGACTCATCAACGCAAAGCCTAAACCCTTGGACCTAGAAACCTGAATTTTTGCACATGTCTTGTTTTTAAGACGCAGATAAGGAATAAGAAAGGATTTTTCGAAATTCCACCCTTAAGGGGGTGAAAAAATATGTTACTGAATAACTTCCAATTGGCTGGAGATATTTCGATAATACTTGGTCACATGTTACTTATATGTCCACTTAAAATAAAGGATAGTTAATTTAACCCTTAACTACCCACATTTGTGAGGGTCGGGGTGTTTGTTTAAAGTCCCATGCAAATCAATGAGAAATGTATGTTCCCACATAACTTCCGTACAGCTGGAGATATTTCAATACCTGGTACACATATCACAGGTCTGGCTATGAGGACGGGATGGGAGGTCGGGATATGAGGTCGGTATAGGAGGTCGAGATAGCAGGTCGAAATAGGATGTCGAGATAGGAGGACGGGATGATCGGGATAGGAGGTCAAGATAGGTCGAGTTAGGAGGATGGGATATGTGGCCTAGATAGGAGGACAGGATAGGAGGTCTGGATAGGAGGTTGGGATAGGAGGTAGAGATAGGAGGTTGAAATAGGAGGACGGGATGGTCGGGATAAGAGGTCGAGATAGGATGGGATAGGAGGTCGGGATAGGAGGTCGAGATAGGAGGTCGAGATAGTAGGTCGAGACCGAACGGTATAGGAGGACGGGATAGGAGGTCGGGATAGGAGGTCGAGATAGGAGGACGGGATAGGAGGTCGAGATAGGAGGACGGGATAGGAGGTCAAGGTAGGAGGTCGGGATAGGAGGTCGGGATAGGAGGTCGAGATAGGAGGTCGGGTTAGGAGGTCGAGATAGGAGGACGGGATAGGAGGTTCGGGATAGGAGATTCGGGATAGGAGGTCAGGATAGGAGGTCAGGATAGGAGGTTGAGATAGGAGGACAAGATAGGAGGACGGGATAGGAGGACGGGATATGAGGATGGGATATGAGGACTGTATAAGCAGCGCGAGAAGGCGGGTTCCCCTGCGCTCAGACTCAGTAAAAGTCTTCAAAGGATGTCGATCTTCAATTCCATGAAACAGCAGATGTAATGTTTCGGGTTGTTTGGATGCCCGAGGACTTTACCCTGAGCGGCCTCATTACTATTGGATCGTAAAAAGTAAATCTATGTTACCCCAAATTTAACGCGAGCGATGCCACTGGCAAAAGCTAGTATATTGATATTGATGTTTTTATGGCACTACTGACCAAAGAAGAAAAGAACATAACTCTGGAGTAGTCTTACTTGTTTAGATTTTGGTCACGTTTTGATCAGGTCTTGTTCAGGTTTTTTGATTCAGGTTGATGCAAAAACTAGATGTAGATTAGAATGGGAGTTTAACCCCTTAAGGACCACAGGTTTTTTCACTTTTGCACTTTAGTATTTTCCACCTCACCTTCTAAAAGTCATAACGCTTTCAATTTTGCACCTACAGACCCATATGAGGGCTTATTTTTTGCAACACCAATCTTACTTTGTGATGACATCAATCATTTCACCACAAAATTTATGGAAAAACAAGAAAAAATATATTTGTGGGGCAAAATTGGAAAAAAACGCTATTTTGTAACTTTTGGGGGCTTCCGATTCTACGCAATGCAGTTTCCGGTAAAAATGAAAATGTATACGTTTAAAAATGTCCTCTTCTGAGCCTTATAACTTTTTTATTTTTCCACGTACATGGCGGTATGACGGCTAATTTTTTGCGCCGTGATCTGAGGTTTTTATTGGTACCATTTTTGTTTTGATCGAGCTATTTTATAACTTTTTATTCATTATTTAATGGTATAAAAAGTGACAAAATACACTTTTTTGGACTTTGGAATTTTTTTATGTGTACACCATTGACCGTGCGGTTTAATTAACGATATATTTTTTATAGTTTGGACATTTACGCACGCGGCAATACCACATATGTTTATTTTTATTTACACAGTTTTTTATTTTTTTAATGGGAAAAGGGGGTGATTCAAACTTTTATTAGGGAAGGGTTTAAATGATCTTTATTAACATTTTTTTTAAACTTTTTTTTGCAGTGTTATAGCTCCCATAGGGGCCTATAACATTACATACACTGATCTTTTACACAGATCACTGGTGTGTATTAACACGCCTGTGATCATTGTTATCGGCGCTTGACTGCTCCTTTCCGGATCTCAGGCACGGAGAAGTCATTCGCTGATCGGACACCGAGGAGGCAGGTCAGGTCCCTCCTGGTGTCCTGTAAGCTGTTCGGGATGCTGCGATTTCACCTTGGCCATCCCGACTGAGCAGCCGGGATAGTTTCGCTTTCGCTTCAGACGCGGCAGTCATCTTTGATCGCCGCGTCTGAAGGGTTAATAGAGGGCATCACCGCGATCGGTTATGCCCTGTATTAGCCGCGGGTCCCGGCCATTGATGACCGCCAGGACCGACCCGATATGACGTGGCATATCGCGGGAGCTGGCGGAGGACGTAAATATACATCCTTCGTCGTTAAGAAGTTAAAGGGGTACCTTTTTTTTTTTTTTAAATCAACTGGTGCCAGAATTTGTAAATCACTTATATTAAAAAAAATCTTAATTCTTCCAGTACTTTTTAGTGGCTGTATACTAAAGAGAAATCCAAAAAAGAAATGCATTTCCTCTGATGTCATGACCACAGTACTCTCTGTTGACCTCTGCTGTCCATTTTAGGAAACGTTTTTCCACGGTAGTACCCCTTTAATTAACATTATCACTATGTGAACAGAAATTTCCAGGCACAGTCCAAACTTTAACTTCGATCGGAATGGTCACAAAATAGTCTTGGGCGGTGCTACTCGATAATAGGTACAGTCCATAAATCAGCAATAAAAAAAAATCTGCGCACTCACCCTACAGCTGTCGCCACCCGGTGAGATGCTCCTGCCTGCACACATACTCTGCTCCCTGAAATGCTGGATGCTTGTTACTGAACATTTGGAATAAAGCTACACCTTTTAATCTAAAGGGTGAGTGCACCGATCTTCTCTTTTCTTTATTGCTGATTAATTAACATTATGGGGGAGATTTATCAAAACCTATCCAGTGAAAAAGTTGTTGAGTTGCCCATAGCAACCAATCAGATAGCTTCTTTCATTTTTGAAAAGGCCTCTGAAAAATGAAAGAAGCGATCTGATTGGTTTCTATGGGCAACTCAGCAACTTTTCCTCGTGACAGGTTTTGCTAAATCTCCCCCTATATTTTTATAGTTCGGACATTTACGCACGCGGCCATACCACATATGTTTATTTTTATTTTTGTTTACATTTTTTTTTTTATAAATGGGAAAAGGGGGGGGGGTGATTCAAACTATTATTACTAAAGGGGTTAAATCAAATTTATTAACTTTTTTTTTAACTTTTTTTTTTTTTTTAGTCCCCATAGGAGACTATTACGTGCAATTCTTTGATTGCATACACTGATCAATTATATGCCATAGCATAGCATTGATCAGTGTTATCAGTGCTCTGCTGCTCCAGCCTGATTGGTAGGCTTGGAGCAATAGAACACCAATCGGACAGCGAGGAGGAAGGTAAGCACCCTCCCGCTGACTTCACTGCGGCGGTCCCAAACAGCCTGCTGAGCTAACCGGCAACAGTCTTCTCCCGTTTTAGAAGCCGCAATCAACTTTGATACATATGCAGGGGTCGACATGGCCCATTCCTGAGGAGAGCCGGGGCGTCATGCAGGAGATTGCGTGGGGTCCCAGAGGTTGGATCCCCCCCCCCCCCCCCCTGATAAGACATTTATCCCCTATCCTTCAGATAGAAGATAAGGATCTGATAATGATGTCTTTCTCTCACTCCCTGCATGGAAGTGACAGCTGAAAGAGGGAAACTGCTCTATATAGCAAATGACTGATATTTAGACAATTAACCCCTCAGATGCCGTGATCAATACAGATCGTGGCATCTGCAGCAATATGGGCGTTTGAATGGATGTTCGCATCGCTCGTGGCGCTGCCACGGGGATCTGATCATACAACGTTGCGGACGGATGTTATCCCGGGGTCTTCTACTCTAGTCTGATATCGAGCAGACCAGAGAAGATCGCCAATAATACTGATCATTGCTATGCCTATGCATAACACTGATCAGTATCTGCAATTTAATGATTGCTATAGATAGTCCCCTATGGGGAAATAAAAAGTGTAAAAAAAAAAAAAGTTTACAAAAATTTTAAAAAATCCCCTCCCCCAATAAAATATAAATTGTCCCTTTTTCCCATTTTACCCCCAAAAAGCATTAAAAAAATTATTAATAAACATTAATAATTTTTTTAACGCTTTTTGGGGGTAAAATGGGAAAAAGGGACAATTTATATTTTTATTGGGGGAGGGGATTTTTTAAAATTTTTGTAAACTTTTTTTTTTTTTACACTTTTTATTTCCCCATAGGGGACTATCTATAGCAATCATTAAATTTCAGATACTGATCAGTGTTATGCATAGGCATAGCAATGATCAGTATTATTGGCGATCTTCTCTGGTCTGCTCGATATCAGACTAGAGTAAAATGTGAACGGCGTAAAAGTAAAAAATAAATAAAATTCTGCTTTTGTGTCGCATCACATTCCCAAAAAATTATTAAAAGCGATTACATATACGCAAATGTGGTACAGATAAAAAGTACGGGTCACGGCACAAATAATTAACCCTCAAACAGCCCCGTATATGGAAAAATTTGAAAGTTATAGGTTGTCAAAATAGAGTGATTTTAAACATGCTAATTTTGTTTAAAAAAATGATTGAATTTTTTTAAAACATTACAATAAAAGAAAAGTATGTAATCATGGGTGTCATTTTAATCGTATTGACCCAAAGAATAAAGAAAACATGTCATTTTACAGCGTGAAAACGAAACCTTCCAAAATTTGCAAAATTGCGGTTTTGCTTTCCATTTCCCCACACAAATAATATATTTTTTTTGTTGTGCCATACCTTTTATGGTAAAATGAGTGATGTCATGACAAAGGACAATTGGTCATGCAAAAACAAGCCCCCATATGGGTTCTTTGGATGGAGAAATAAAAGATTTTGATTTTTAGAAGGCGAGAAGGAAAAAAACGAAAATGCAAAAATAAAATTGTATGTGTCCCTATAGGGGTTATCCAGGAATCAAAAAACAGAGATAATTTCTTTTTTTTAAAAACCTTCCCTGTCTGTCTCTAGGTTGGGTGTGGTATTATAACTTTGCTCCATTCACTTCAATGGAACTGAGCTGCAGAACCACACCGAACCTGGAGACAGAAGGGAAGAGGTTTTTGAAAGGAACTGGCTCTGTTTTTCGATTCCTGAATAACCCCTTTAAGGCCAAAATGGGCTGTGTCCTTAGGGGTTAAGTTGTATAAGTATCCCTTACAAACATTACACAACAAATATTTTATTTACAACTTGAAGAAACTAGCAAAAGTCATCTCAGTATTTCAGATATTTTTCTTGCAGACTCATATTTATTCTCTCTCTTTTCTTTTGCAGACACAGTCTTATATTTGTTTCACTACCATTGCTGGTGTAACAGGCGTGGTGATCACACTGGCACTCATACTTATGATCACCTCATCAACGGAGTTTATCCGCAGGTGCTATTTTGAGGTTTTTTGGTACACTCACCACCTGTTTATTATCTTCTTTGCGGGCCTCCTGATTCATGGAGTGGGGTGAGTATGGTACTTCACATCTAAAAGAAGCTTTGCTTTCAGTTGACTAGTTACAATACCCAGCACTATTTACTTGCCGTCCCTGACTCTGCTAACAGTGGCAACAGGGAGCAATAGTTATAGTATTTTTTTTTTCTTTTTAGCACCTGCCTGAGCACAATTTATTAACATTAATAAAAAAAATATTAATACTGCCCACAATATCTCTTTAATCGACATCCTATTTTGGGAATTCCAGGGCCAATTTTTCTTCTTTTCTTTTCTATTGATGTAGATTTATGAGAAATATGTTTTAATTTACCATAAATTACTTAGCTCTATGGTGAGCTGTGGGATAAATAAACTTTTAAAACCAATTGGCTTAGGCTTAAAGATATTCAATTATCCCACACCACTTAGAAATGAGTTTTTATTCTAAGAGGTTGCATGGCCGTCACAGCAGAAACCCAAATCCCTGTTGTTTGTGAGGTCACCATGATGTAACTGTAAATTATGGTCATCAAGGATGGGTATCGCTGGAGGACGGATGTAGCCACCTGGTTTCTCCCCTCCCTGACTGCCGACATGGCTGTAGATCCCTAGGTGCTGCAGTGGATCACTGTGACTGATTTTGGTGCTGCTGTAGGAGCTGACTCTGGTTGTGGCATCAGCAAGAAAGCACAAGATTGCATATGGCATCCTGGCACTTGAGATGAAAACAATTTGCAAAGACTTGCTGTGACCTGTGCTACTTCATCCTTGTATTTCTGTGGTGCCCGTAGTAAAGCACAAGACTGAATTTGCATAAGCCAATGTGTGACTAGTGGAGAGTCTGCTGAACTATGGGGGAGATTTATCAAAACATGTCCAGAGGAAAAGTTGTTGGGTTGCCCATACAAACTCAGATTGCTTCTTTCATTTTTAAAAAGGCCTCTGAAAAATGAACCAGACAGGTTTTATTAAATTTCCCCCTATGTTTGTCAGACATCAGAATAAAATAGAAAAAAATGAACATATTTGGTATCGCTGTGTGCTTAATTGTCCAAACTATTAAAATATAATGTAAACTATCCCATATGGTCAATGGCATAAACGTTAAAAAAAAAAATGCCAAAAATGCTGATTTTTGGTCCCATCATAAATAAATAAAAAAATATAAAAAGTGATCAAACAGTCCCATCAAAACAATAATGGTACCCATAGAAAACATAGGGGGAGATTTATCAAAACCTGTCCAAAGGAAAAGCTGTTGAGTTGCCCATAGCAAATAATCAGATTGCTACTTTCATTTTTGCAAAAGGCCTTTGAAAAATGAAAGAAGTGCTCTGATTGGTTTCTATGGGTAACTCAGCAACTTTTCCTCTGGACAGGTTTTGATAAATCTCCCCCATAAATACTACAGATTAGGGCACAAAAAAATTGCCATCAAATAGCCCCATATACAGAAAAATTATAAACTTTTAGGGGTCAGAAGTGGAGAATTTTAAGCACATTAATTTTGCTAAATCAAGTTTCAAAATAATAGAAAAACTATATAAATTTGGTTTTGTTTTAATCACACTAACCTACAGAATAAAGAGAACATGTAATTTTTACCATAAAGGGCATAAAATGATTTCCTCTTCCAGCAGTTGGCACACCCATTGAAGCAGACAGGCTACCTTTCAACACCTGACTAGTCATGTAATATCTCGGGCCACACTGCAACCTGGGAAAACGACACTTATTTTGTATGCTGCTAAAGATAAACACTGGGAAAAAGATCACATACTCCCTGTTCCAAATTATTATGCAAATTATATTTTTCTCATTTACCTAAATACCGTATTTATCGGCGGATAACACGCACTTTTTAGGCTAAAATTTTTAGCCTAAAGTCTACCTGCGTGTTGTACGCCGATAAGCCGCTGCAGTTCAATGATTTAAAGCGGGCGCTTTAAATCAATGAACTGCAGCGGCTTTGCAGGTGCAGAGACCGCCACCGCTGCCGGCTTCTCTGCCCCTGCCTGTCCTGGGGTCTAGGACCCTGCTGCCGGCTCTTCTCTCCCCCTGGCTATCGGTGCCGCTGCCCGTTCTCTCCCCTTGGCTATCGGTGCCGCTGCCCCATTGCCGGCGCCGATAACCAGGGGGAGAGAAGCGGCGCTGGCAATGGGGCAGCGCCACCGACAGACAGGGGGAGAGAAGGGGCAGTGGCACCCATTGCCGACACCGCTGCCCCGTTGCCTCCCCCATCCCCGGTAGTATAATTACCTGTTGCCGGGGTCGGGTCTGCGCTGCTTCAGGCCTCATGTGTGCGTCCCATGCGTCGTTGCTATGCACTGCACGGCGCAATGACGGCACCGATAGTCAGGGGGAGAGAACGGGCAGCAACGCAGATAGCCAGCGGGAGAGAAGTGGCGGCAGCAGGGCTCTAGACCCCAGGAAAGGCAGGGGGAGAGAAGCGGGCAGCGACGGCCTCTCTCCCCCTGCCTTTCCTGGGGGTGTATCGGGGTGTACGCATGCACACACACGCACCCTCATTTTACCAAGGATATTTGGGTAAAAAACTTTTTTTTTACCCAAATATCCTTGGTAAAATGAGGGTGCGTATTATAGGCCGGTGCGTGGTATACCCCGATAAATACTGTAATTCATATAAGTAACAGTCAGCATAGTTCTCATGTTATCAACTATTAAGAGTAAAATTCTAATTTTATTGAACAAACCTCCTAATGATAACAGACAGTATTTTTTTTTTTTTTTTTTACAATCACTGTTCCAAATTATTATGCACAGTAAATTTCAAAACACTCTATAGGTTGTAAAGAACTGAAAATTGTAATTTGTTGTGTTTGCAGCATATTTACTGAAATCAAAAGCTTTTAACAACATTTTATCTTTTTAAACATTTGCATTTTAACATAGGACCCCTTATTTGATAGCAGCTTCACAAGTCTTGCATCCATTGAACTTGAGATTTTTTAATAGAAGTAATTTACATATCTGTTTAACTTTCTAAGTTGATTTATATAATATATAAGTTTTTCACCGGAGTACCCCTTTAAGTTTTCGCAAAATATCTAATGTTTTCACCTCGTCCAAGGCATTGAACTATTTCACTCTTTTTGGCAGCAGAGAGGTCTTTTTTTCTTCCCCATATTGCTTGAAAATGGAGCTCTGCTTAATAAGATGGAACACCCACCTTTTGTAGTTTTTCCTTAAATTGGGCTCACCTGGCAAAAACAAATATTTTGTTTTTCCCTTTGACACTTAAATAGAATTTGCATAATAATTTGGAACAGGGTATAAAATTTTCGAGACCATTACAGTTACATGCACAATATTATGAACTAGGCTAATTTTATAGCCCCTGTAGCACAGTCAAATAGGAAAAATTCCTGGAATACTCCTACCTTAAAATTTGGATTTTAGAAACACATCCCCAATCCATCTTCCGGAGGGAAAAAAATTGATAAATTGCTGAACAAACTGCTATGGGAAAGGAAAAAGATAAGATAAAGAATGTTTTGTGTGTTTGACTAGGGAAGTAGATGGCCTGGCAGTGCCAAACTTTAGGGATTACTACATGGTAGCACAATTGTGGTACATTTCTGGCTCAGGAGGGGCTTCTTTGAATTATTTTGTTACACAGAAGTACGGATTAGGATCACATATTTTGGAACTATTAGAAATATTTTCAGTTAAGGGTAGTACCCCTTGTTCTCCAATTTAAGATAGTATAAACTTTTAAGAATTTAATTATACAGCATTTTGGCGCAAGCATTGGGTTATATAGGTTGAGCCCTTTTTTCAGAATGGAAATTTAAAGAGTTTTTCTGATATTCAAGAAGAATATGGTATAGACTCAAAACATAGTTTTAGATATGAAGTAACGAATTATGTTCTTTGCTCTGTTAACAAGAAGTGTGTCTCTGTGCACACAAACGAACTAAGATTTGTCTAGAAAACAGGTGGAAAATGTGAAATTCGGTAATTTAAACAGGTTATCCAGGAATCGAAAAACGGAGCAAATTTTTTTTCAAGAACCGCTCCCTCTCTGTCTCCAGGTTGGGTGTGGAATGTTGTGGACAACTTTGCTCCATTCACTTCAATGGAACCAAGCTGCTAAACCACCCCCAACCTGAAGACAGACAGGGAGTAGTTTTTGAAAGAAATGTGCTCTATTTTTTTTATTCCTGGATAACCCCTTTAATACTTAGGGGAAAATGTTAGGCCAAATCACTTCAGCAGATTGAAGGAGCATATTAAAGGGATATAGACAATAGACAGTTGAGAATTCTACATCAATTGTACTATTCACCAAATAGTCTCTTAACTTAAGAGTCTTAAGGATGAGAATCAGGCAAGATAACTGTCAAACTTGAAATATGCAAGGGGAATATTTCGTTCATATGATTTGGAAGTGCCCTAAGGTCATGAGATTATGGGATGGAGTTGAGTCAGAAATTTATAATAGATCATATCAAGAGGTAACATTAGACCCGAAAATATGTATTCTGGAGGAATTGTCCAAAGTAGATTCTAGAATTAAAAAAAACTAGCAGAGAAGCTCTTGCTTTTTTCAAGCTCGTCCTTTAATCCTCAGGACATGGGGGGTATTTATCAATTTTGCCTGTTGACAGTTTCCTCTACCCTTTTTTTTTCACTTTGGTTTTTGCGGACCTGCACCAAATTTATCATTTGACGCACGTTGTTAGTAATTTTGGTGCAAACGCTGAAATCAGCTGTTCACAGCGTCTTTTTCACAGAACTTACCACCACAGAGGATGCGTATTTTACCCTGTAGAGCAGCCATTACAGAATCCCTCCTGCAGTATATCAGCAAGCGACATGAGTTATTTTCTTTTGTGGCCACCGTATGAAATGGATTTTATTTTTAACTCGAGTGTTTATTTTTTTTTTGGTTACCTTTAGTTCTTACCTTTCCTGAACCTGTGTGGCCATGTCCAATGCTGGCTCAATGGAGGGTGAAGGTCCCTCAGAGACAACCATGTTGCAGGATAGTAGTGCGCTGCTCCGGAGGTGTCGCTGCTTTCACAAAAAAATATTTTAATGTATTTTGACGCCTTTACATTTTCTGACATTGTTATGGGTGTTTTCCATGTACAAAATTTCTTGGGGGTGAATTGCGCAAAAAAAACAAACCCTAAAGGCTCAAAATTGTGCCAAAGATCGGTTGGGGCAAATGATGAATTGCTGACCAAATCAAAAATCCCACACAGGACCGTGTGATTTTGAGCAAGTTTAAAAAATGACAGTGGAGAGAATGCGCCAAAGAATTGCACCAAAATTATGGGAAAAAAACACATAAATCCATTGATAAATACCCCCCATGGTTCACTAGGACATCTCCCACTGTGGAAGGATGAAAGAAGCTTACTAGTAAAATAAATGTTACAAACTATTATAGCTAAACGAAAGAGGTAAAATTGTTCTGGGAAATACTGTAGAATATGGAAATGCTGATAGAGAGTCTTAAATACCGTATTTATCGGGGTATACCACGCACCGGCCTATAACACACACCCTCATTTTACCAAGGATATTTGGGTTAAAAAAGTTTTTTACCCAAATATCCTTGGTAAAATGAGGGTGCTGTGTGTGCGTGTTTATACCCTGATACCCTGTTTCTTACCCTGGAGAAGCCCCCAGGAAAGGCAGGGGGAGAGAGGCCGTCGCTGCCCGCTTCTCTCCCCCTGCCTTTCCTGTGGTCTAGAGCCCTGCTGCCGCCGCTTCTCTCCCCCTGGCTATCGGCGCCGCTGCCCCTTCTCGCCCCCTGTCTATCAGTGTCGCTGCCCCATTGCCGGCGCTGACAGACAGGGGGAGAGAAGGGGCAGCGGCACCCATTGCCGGCGCCGCTGCCCCATTGCCTCCCCAATCCCCGGTTGTATAATTACCTGTTGCCGGGGTCGGGTCCGCGCTGCTTCAGGCCTACGGTGTGGCGTCCCCTGCGTCATTGCTATGCGCTGCGAGACGCAATGACGAGTGACGTCACTCGTCATTGCGCCGCGCTGTGCAGCGCATAGCAACGACCCAGGGGACGCCACACCGGAGGCCTGAAGCAGCGCGGACCCGACCCCAACGCCGCTTCTGAAGGGAAAGTGACACTAACCCGGCTGCTCAGTCGGGCTGTTCGGGACCTCCGCGGTGAAATCGCGGCGTCCGGAACAGCTTAAAGGACACCGGGAGGGACCTTACCTGCCTCCTCGGTGTCTGCTCCGTGCCGGGATTCCCTGCATGGCCGGCGCTCTCCTTCGAAGTCATCACGTCGCCGCGCACGCCGTCCCGTCATCCAATAGGAGCGGCGTGCGTAGCGACATCTGGAGGTCCGCAGGTTGAAGATCACTGTTGGGTGTAGAAATTTTTTTTTCTACATTTTGCACCTTTAAAATTGGGTGTGTCTTATATGCCGGTGCGTCCTATAGGGCGAACAATACGGTATATTTCATAGCAGTATAATTATTTATACTTTTATATTAAAATTTTTGTGTACTATTCTCATATTATTGCTTTTATCATCAGTGTCATTCAAAGATAATCTAATTATAATGATAATAATCACAGACTTTAGATGCCTTCACAACACTTTATTAAAATCCCCTTTTTTTCCTTTCTAGTAATCCAACAGAGGATGCCAATAGACCCGTGCTTGTTTGCGATCCCACTTTGTATTTAACTACACATTTACAATTATCTCTTGCCTCTTAAATAATAACTAATACTCACCATTACGTGCCTCCAGGGGATCCCTTTCCCGGACCTCCATATGCGTGCACGGTGCCGCTGTCTCCTTTTTTCCCCTCAATTTCGGAGTTGATCGATTTGCATGTGCCAGTAAGATCTGTCATAGGGCCGCTGCTTCAAACATCTCCCGTTGCCGCGTCAGCCCATTCAGCTACTATGTTTACAAACACTTTGATCTCATTACGTTACTCACTGTTTCATTCATAAAAATCTATTCCCCTTACGTTCACACATTTCCTTGGACTGTACGCTCACATTATAAGCTATTTTGTACATTTTTTAAAAGGAGTTTCACTGCTGCTCCTTATAGTTTTATCACATTTGCCGTGCTGCACTTTTAACATTAATACAATTTTATGATTAAGAATTTTCTTTTTATTAGTCCGGAAGAACTTCAACTCAACTACATCCGGTATAACTTATGCAATGATGAAATTTACTTATATGATGTCTCTTTTAAAACCGCACATTTCACTATTTAATATGCATAGATATTAATTCTTTCTGATTTTACACTGAATGTTCAGTTTGCTTTTCTCTTTTTATTTATTGCAATGGTTTTTTTCGGAGCACTTTGGGCTTATCACACCCCCTGCTCTCTCCTGCTTTTGGCAGCTTTTTTGACTATATATAGTAGCCATGTACTGTGTAGACCTTACATCTGCAATTGAAAAAGGCTAATATTATTAAAGTACGGTTATGTTAATACACTAGTCATTCGGAATTTATGAGATAGCTCCTTCTCTTAGAGTTTTTTTTCTTTTATCCTGTGTATCTAGGCATCCCTGTTACCGCTCCATGGGACTTCTTGTCTATTGGAGGTGTTCTGAAGGGATTGTTATTATTCCTGTCTTGTGTTCAGTGTGAACAGTGTTCTATAAATATATCCTGTGTATCTAGGCATCCCTATTACCTGTCCATGTGGACTTTATGTCTACTGGAGGTTTTGCACAGGGAATGCGAATATTCCTGATTAGCAATAGATCCCTGTTTCTGGTTCATGGGGACTTTGTGTCTACTGGATGTTCTGGGGGATTATACTATATTCCTGTCTGTTCCTAAAGACTGTAAACTTATCTGTTATCCTGTCTGGTATTTTGAACTCTATGTTTATTAGTTCTTTATTCAGAGCTCTGGAGTTATGTACATGACTACTGATCTATAGTGTCCTCTGTTAATTACCACTGATTCCTCTGTTCATGTCGGCTGATCTATAGTGCCCTCTGTTCATGATCGCTGATCCATAGTGTCCCCTGTGCTGCTCACTGATCTGTGTCCTCTGAATTTAATCTGTTATAGAGTTCTATGTTCCTGTTATGTTTCTGGTTTGTGACCGAATATTTATTAGTATGTGTTTTTTTAGGCCCCTGCACTTTAGTTCAGGAAGGGACCGGCGCCCAGTTGTCGATTCACCGGTTAGGGTGGATGGGCAAGTAGGCAGGGAAAGTGGTTTTAGGGTCAGTTTAGGGCTCTCTCTCCCTATCCTTCGGTCGGTCCCTGACAAAATCCCTGGATCAATGTTCTGTCTCTATAGATCATGGGAGAGATCTCTCCTGATATATTTATACATAGTTACTAGGTCACCCCTAAGCCTTCTTTTTTCTAAACTAAATAACCCAAATTCTGATAATCTTTCTGGGTACTGTAGTCCTCCTCTTCCCTGTATTACCCTGGTTGCCCGTCTTTGAACCCTCTCTAGCTCCACTATATCTATCTTGTACACTGGTTCCCAGTACTGCGCAAAGTATTCCATGTGTGGTCTGGCTAGTGAGTGGTACAGTGGTAGAATAATTTCCTTGTCATGGGCATCTATGCCCCTATTGATGCACCCCATGATTTTATTTGCCTTGGCAGCAGCTACCCGACACTTGTTGCTACAGCTAAATTTACTGTTAACTAAGACTCCTAAGTCCTTTTCCATGTCCGTTGTCCTAATTGTCCTCCCATTTAATACATAATCCCATCCTGGATTTTTCTTCCCCACGTGCATTACCTTACATTTATCAGTGTTGAACCTCATCTCCTCCAACCTATCCAGATCCATTTGTAACAGTTCACTGTCCTCTATTGTGTTGACCACTTTACAGAGTTTAGTATCATCTGCAAAGATTGCTACTTTACTATTCAACCGCATCTACAAGTTCATTAATTAATATATGAAATGGAATAGGACCCAAGTCTGACCCCTGTGGTACCCCACTAGTAACAGTCACCCAATCAGAATAAGTACCATTTATAACCACCCTCTTTTTCCAATCACTGAGCCAGTTACTTACCCACTTAAACACATTCTCCCCCAGCCCAATCCTTCTCATTTTATGTACCAAACTTTTATGTGGCACCTTATCAAATGCCTTGGAAAAATCCATATATATGACATCCAGCGATTCCCCCTGTAACTCACCACCTCATAAAAGCTGATCAGGTTAGTTTGACAGGACCGATACCTCATAAACCCATGATGATGTGGGGGTCGTACATTTATTTTTATCAAGATACTCCAAAATATTATCTCTTAGAAAACCCTTAAACAATTTTCATACAACAGAGGTTAAACTAACAGGTCTATAATTCCCAGGGTCACCTTTTGACCCCTTTTTAAATATTGGCATGCCCCCTCCCATAGGCTTGCATTGACGGAGAAGAGCATGATGTGACACGGGGCGGAGTCGTGACGTCACAATACTCCAGCCCCGTGATCTGCAGTCATCAGACCCGGAGCGAACATGCTCCGGGGGCTGATGGTAACGGGGTGCTGCATGAAAGATCACGGGGGTCCCCAGAGACGGGACTCCTGCGGTCAGGCATCTTATCCCCTATCCTTTGGATAGGGGATAAGATGTCTTAGCGCCGGAGTACCCCTTTAACATTTTTATTCATCCACATTTTTTTTTTATTCATCCACATTTTTCTTTTATTCCTGACCCTTTTATTTATTGAGGACATTATCCCATTTTATATTGTTAAGGGCTTCTGTGAGTTGATCAAACTTTTCTTTCCTAAAGTTCATTGATTTGTGGCCCCCTTGCGAGGTTCCCTTATTGCAGAATAAGTTATAATGTATTATATTATTATCACTATTCCCTAGGTATCCTTCTACCTGCACATTAGTTACTCTGTCAGGTCTGTTGGTCAATGTTAAAGGGGTTATCAACCATAAGGTGATTTTAGTACGTACATGGCAGACAGTAATGGACATGATTAGGAAGGATCTGTGCTTGTCTTGTGGCTAAATGTTGTGAAATTACCATAACACCGTGGCTAGATTTTTTTGAATTGGTATTTCCTTTTAGAGTTTTCTTTCTTTCTTTCTACACTTATCAGTGTTGAACCTCATCTGCCACTTCCCAGCCCAAGCCTCCAACTTATCCAGATCCATTTGTAACAGTGCCCTGTTCTCTATTAATGAATATATTAAATAGGACAGGACCCAATACTGACTCCTGTGGTACCCCCCTAGTTACAGTCACCAAATCAGAATAAGTACCATTAATAACCACCCTCTGTTTCCTATCACTGAGCCAGTTACTAAACCCACTTACACATATTCTCCCCAGCCTAATCCTTCTCATTTTATGCACCAACCGTTTATGTGAAACCGTATCAAATGCTTTGGAAAAATCCAGATATACGACATCCAGCAATTGCCCATGGTCCAGTCTGGAGCTCACCTCCTCATAAAAGCTGATGAGGTTAGTTTGACAGGACCGATCCCTCATAAAGCCATGCTGATATGGAGTCATACATTTATTTGTATCAAGATATTCCAAAATAGCATCTCTTGCCTACAGCTGTTGCATTAGTTGCAGATTGATCTCTCTCCCACCAAGCGATCGCTCCACCCATTGAAGCAGACAGGCTCCCTGTCATCAGCTGACTAGTGAGGTCAGGTCTCGGCCGCATTGCAACCTGGGAAAAATGTGAGACAACAGTAATTTTGTATGCTGTTAAAAATTAAATATTGGAGTAAAAATTACATAAGAATTGTGAAAAAAAAGTCACACACAGGTACATTATTATTAACTACACTAACTTTACAGCCCCTGTAGCATAGTCAAATAAAAGATAAAATCCTGGAATACCCCTTCAAGTCTAGTAGCGCGCCCAGTCTGGTTGGGCCGTGCACCATTTGGGACAGATAATTGTCTTTAGCTATTGTCAGAAACCTGTTTCCTTTATGAGATTCACAGGTCTCAGTCTCCCAGTTTATATTAGGATAGTTAACATAACATTTATTTATTTGCAATTAAAAAGTTACCAGCATAGTATAACATATCAAAAGAGATTAATGATGTATCCTATAAGGGTGAGATAATTTAGATCCATATAATGAGTTCTACAAATGACAAGGACAGGTGAGTATAAAAAAGATGCTATAAAAATATACACTCCCGTTACTGCAGGAGTGGCAGACAATTATCTTCCTTTTCATTGATACAAGGATCTGAAGTGGGGATGAATAGTATGGATGAATTAACAATTTTACAACTCTATCCCTCACACTATCTCCTATAGAAGAGGCCTGCCCCTACCTAACAGCGGAGGAGGTGCCCCCACTTCAAAACGATGGCTGTCCACTCCCTAATAAGGTGTATATATATATAACACCCCTATGATGATGCATCATCATACCTTATAACTAATGTTGTAGGCATATACCAAATAGTAGACAAATATAAAAATGATCACCACTGTGAGAAAAAAATCCATATATTCCGTGTAGATTCCTATAACCTCATGTCAGAGAAATACAATATATACATGAGGTTTTACAAATTCTCTAATCTCACCAGTGGGTGCATGCAAATACAATAGATACAAAAACAATCATTTAGTACAAATAGATATCAAAAGATGTATAAAAAATGATTAATGTGAAAAGGAGATATATACTCTCATGACCTCATATAATGCATGGGAGGTTCACAATACCTCTAACCTCTAACCGCATTTCCTCCCAGATTTAGATGGGTACCGGGGTTCCTCAGGAGGTTTTGTAAAGTCATAGCTCATAAAACATAAGCCTGCATATGGGGGTGGACATCACACGTTACATGACACCTCCCGCTGTTCCACAACTCCCACATGCAGGGGTACATGTGTATCCGATGCATGCCAAAGAAGGAATGACTATGACCAGTATTTATATCCAACATACAAAATCGCTCATCTGATGTATACTTGCACACATGTTCCGTTTAGCCGCATGGTTCCGGCGTTTACTTTTGTCCGAGATTCATCCCGGAAGTGACGTGACGCATATGCGTAAATCGTCAAGGTATTCCACTGCTGGGAGCGCATCCATGTGTCTCACCGCAATGGAACACAAACTTTCCAAAGGCCAAAACAAATATGTGTATATATATATATATATTGCATGCGCAATAAATAATAAGAAGTAACGTAGCGCACTTGCACATATCGTCCATGCGCTCCATTATTCGGAGTGCATCAATGCATCTCACCGCAATGGAATGCAAAGCTTAAAACATGGCCGGAGGATGTCGCATGCGCAGTAGGCCTTTCCCACACTGCGTATGCGTAAGCCTCACTATCGCACCCAGAAAACTACTATGCGTTCCAAAGACTTGGAACGCACAGGAAGAATACTAAATAACTGATTTTTACAAACACTGGATGGGAATATCTGAAAGACCCAGATGTATTGCGGTATATGATTACAATTTTAATTAAAAATTAAACATCAGGAAACTCTGATAGTTGGATATTAGTCAGTCATTCGTTCTAATAGTTGCTATGCATCAAGTATCTGTTTACATATGAAGTTATTTACATTATTTTATTTTTCAAATAGGAAAACTTTAGGTCCAGACATTTTTAATTATTGAACCAAGTACAAATTTGGCAAACAAGTCCTGTCACATACAAAAAAGTCTGGGACATTAGAACCCTGATATGGCCATTACCAAAGAGACTCCAATGGACAATCAGGACATGTTGGAAAAAAAAAAAGAAATGTCATTTATTTAGATTTTTTTTTTTCAAAAATCCAAGAACTCATTGAGACTTTACTCAATAAAACATTGAAAAGATAGCTGATCATTAAGTCCACCCGGTATCATACAAGCCAGCCGGGATGAATCTCGGACGGAAGTAAATGCCAGAACCATGCGGCTAAACGGAACACGTGTGCAAGCATACATCAGGTGAGCGATTGTGTATGTTGGATATAAATACTGGTCACAGTCATTCCTTCTTTGGCATGCATCGGATACGCATTTACCCCTTCATGTGGGAGTTGTGGAAAAGCGGGAGGTGTCATCTAATGTTTGATGTCCACCCCCCCCCCCCCATATGCAGGCTTATGTTTTATGAGCTATGACTTCACAAAACCTCCTGAGGAACCCCGGTACCCATCTAAATCTGGGGGGGAAACGCGTAGAGGTTAGAGGTATTGTGAACCTCATATGCATTATATGAGGTTATGACAGTATATATCTTTTTTTCACATTAATAATTTTTTTTTATATATCTTTTGATATCTATTTGTACTAAATGATAGTTTTTGTATCTATTGTATTTGCATGCACCCACTGGTGAGATTAGAGAATTAGTAAAACCTCATGTATATATTTTATTTCTCTGACATGAGGTTATAGGAATCTACACGGAATATATGGATTTTTTCTCACAGTGGTGATCATTTTAATATTTGTCTGCTATTTGGTATATGCCTACAACATTAGTTTATAAGGTATGATGATGCATCATCATAGGGGTGTTATATATATACCTTATTAGGGATACATGATTTTAGGGAGTTGACAGCCGTCATTTTGAAGTGGGGGCACCTTTTCCGCTGTTAGGTAGGGGCAGGCTTCTTCTATAGGAGATAGTGTTAAGGATAGAGTATATTGTTGTCACATTGTTTATTCATCCCCACTTCAGCTCCTTGTATCAACGAAAAGGAAGATAATTGTCTGCCACTCCTGCAGTAACGTGAGTGTATATTTATATAGCATCTTTTTTATACTCACCTGTCCTTGTCATTTGTAGAACTCATTATATGGATCTAAATTATCTCACCCTTATAGGATACATCTTAAATCTCTTTTGATATATTATACTATGCTGGTTACTTTTTAATTGCAAATAAATAAATGTTATGTTTTAGAGGGTATATTTTTTCTGTGTTAATCACTGTATATTTAATAACCCCCTTATTTGATAATTTCCGTGAGTTATATAGTTAAAGTCCCCCATTATTATCACATCATTTTGATTTGCTGCCTTTTTTATTTGCCTCAGTAATTGAACTTCTACCTCTTCCATTATGTTTGGTGGCTTATAGCAAACCCCTATGAGAATTTTTTTTATTTCATCTCCATATATTTCTACCAATAATGACTCCACATTATCATTTCCCTCCCATATATCCTCCAGCAGTGCGGCCTTCAGACTGTACTTTACATAAAGACAAACTCCTCCCCTTTCTGTTTTGTCCGATCCTTCCTGAATAGACTATTACCCTATATATTGACCGCCCAGTCATAGCTATCATCTCTGTTATACCCACTATGTCATAATTCTCCTCAGAAATTAAACAGATTTGTAAATTACTTCTATTAAAAAAATCTTAATCCTTCCAATAGTTATTAGCTTCTGAAGTTTTCTGTCTAACTGCTCAATGATGATGTCACGTCCCGGGAGCTGTGCATGATGGGAAAATATCCCCATAGGAACTGCACAGCTCCCGGGTCATGAGCCATCAGAGAGTAGTTAGACAGAAAACAACAACTCAACTTCAGAAGCTAATAACTATTGGAAGGATTAAGATTTTTTAATAGAAGTAATTTACAAATCTGTTTAACTTTCCAGAGCCAGTTGATATATAAAAAAAGGTTTTGGCCTGGAATACCCCTTTAACTATTCTAACCCCTCCAGCCATTCCACCCCCAGGTACATTAATAAGTCCCCCCTCTCTATCTACACTATCTTCCCCCTCTATGTTGTAGGTTCCCTCCCCCCAGTCCCTAGTTTAAACACTCCTCCACCCTTCTAGCCATCTTCTCCCCAAGCACAGCTGCACCCTCCCCATTGAGGTGCAGCCCGTCACTACGGTAGAGCCGGTATTCGACAGAGAAGCCGGCCCAGTTCTCCATGAACCCAAACCCCTCCTTCCTATACCAGCTTCTGAGCCACTTGTTTACCACCCTGATCTACCGCTGCCTCTCTGGTGTGGCTCGTGGTTCAAGGACTATTTCAGAAAATATTACCTTGGAGGTCCTTGCCTTAAGCTTGCGGCCTAAGTCCCTGAAATCATTTTTAAGGACACTTCCCCTACATATTACTTTGTCATTGGTGCCGTTATGTACCATGACCGCTGGGTCTTCTCCAGCCCCTCCCAGCAACCTGTCAACCCAATCCACGATGTGCCGAACTCAAGCTCCAGGTAGACAACACACTGTTCTGAGATCACGGTCTTTGTGACAGATCGCCCTGTCTGTCCCCCTAATAATAGAGTCCCCCACTACCAGTACCTGTCTGGCCTGCCCTGCACTCCACCTCCCCTCCTTACTTGAGCAGACAACCCCCTGGCAGTCAGAAACAGTATCTTGCTGCAGTACTGCTAGCTCTGAAATGGCATCCTCCACATCTGCCAACCGAGCAAACTTGTTGGGGTGTGCCAGTTCAGGGTTTTGTATTGGCTGAGATATATGAGCAACAGGTCTCCCCAAGCATTTTACATACCCCCCCCCCCCCTTTTTCCGCTAACACCATATTTAACCCCTTAACGACGCAGGACGTATGTTTACGTCCTGCGCCGGCTCCCGCATCATATCGCGTGGGTCCCGGCGCTAATCAACGGCTGGGACCCGCGGCTAATACCACACATCGACGATCGCGGCGATGTGCGGTATTAACCCTTTAGAAGCGGCGGTCAAAGCTGACCGCCGCTTCTAAAGTGAAACTGAAAGTATCCCGGCTGCTCAGTCGGGCTGTTCGGGACCGCCGTGGTGAAATCGCGGCGTCCCGAACAGCTGATCGGACACCGGGAGGGCTCTTACCTGCCTCCTCGGTGTCCGATCGACGAATGACTGCTCCGTGCCTGAGATCCAGGCAGGAGCAGTCAAGCGCCGATAATGCTGATCACAGGCGTGTTAATACACGCCTGTGATCAGGATGAGAGATCAGTGTGTGCAGTGTTATAGGTCCCTATGGGACCTATAACACTGCAAAAAAAAAGTTTAAAAAAAGTGTTAATAAAGGTCATTTAACCCCTTCCCTAATAAAAGTTTGAATCACCCCCCTTTTCCCATAAAAAAAATAAAACAGTGTAAAAAAAAAAAAATAAATAAACATATGTGGTATCGCTACGTGCGTAAATGTCCGAACTATAAAAATATATCATTAATTAAGCCGTACGGTCAATGGCGTACGCGCAAAAAAATTCCAAAGTCCAAAAAAGCGTATTTTGTTAACTTTTTATAACATTAAAAAATGAATAAAAAGTGATCAAAAAGTCAGATCAAAACAAAAATCATACCAATAAAAACTTCAGATCACAGCGCAAAAAATGAGTCCTCATACCACCCCGTACGTGGAAAAATAAAAAAGTTATAGGGGTCAGAAGATGACATTTTTAAACGTATAAATTTTCCTGCATGTAGTTATGATTTTTTCCAGAAGTGCGACAAAATCAAACCTATATAAGTAGGGTATCATTTTAACCGTATGGACCTACAGAATAATGATAAGGTGTAATTTTTACCGAAATATGCACTGCGTAGAAACGGAAGCCCCCAAAAGTTACAAAATGGCGTTTTTTTTTCGATTTTGTCGCACAATGATTTTTTTTTCCGTTTCGCCGTGCATTTTTGGGTAAAATGACTAATGTCACTGCAAAGTAGAATTGGCGACGCAAAAAATAAGCTATAATATGGATTTTTAGGTGGAAAATTGAAAGGGTTATGATTTTTAAAAGGTAAGGAGGAAAAAACGAAAGTGCAAAAACGGAAAAACCCTGAGTCCTTAAGGGGTTAATGCCATACAATTTTGGAACGTCATAGTGAATGTGGCACTTAGTTGCTCAGCCTGACCTTTAAGAGCATCCACTGAGAATTTTATGAATCTCTGCTGGTTATAATAGATATAATTAATCCACTCTACATTCTTGTTTATGATAATCTGGGGTGTTATAGACTCAAATCCGGCTTTCACTTGATCTATAGCTTTAAATTCATCTGGGACCCCCCTTGGGACTCCTATAGCATCAATATACATACCAAGTATTCCTTTTCCTTATAACATTATCACCCACTAAGATGCTTATTTCACCCCGCTATTTGTACAGGACACAAATGTTTACCCACTGATTCTCCTCATACAATGTCACAACCTAACAATACGTGATTATCTTTTCCTTTGGAGCAACCATGGTTATGTAAAGACATAAATTTAACAGTTCTCAGAGAATATACCTTAGATACATCTATACAGGATCATCATATGTAAGCGTCTCTTTCCTCACTTATTTCCTGACGCACACTCATAGGTTTAAGGAACTGGGTAACAATTACAGAATCTGAACTAGGCACAACTTTACAAAAGGTTCTTAGTTGTATTCTTTACTGTATCTATGGTTAGGGAATCAGTACAGTCAGACAAGGACATACTTATATTGGCCCACGTTAGGCAGTTAGATGAAGTCTACTCATAGTCTCTGAAACAGGTAAGATAATTATGGAGTGAGTTGGTCAGGTACCTTTATTGTTTTACCTAGGTCATAACAGATGTAAATATCAAAGTCTGTACAAACCTTCTTTCTGCATTGTTGAATCCTGAGGCCACCCAATGTACGGATATTACTACACACATAGCTCCCTTCTGCTTAGTGTATGGAGCCATATATGTTAACATGGGGTACAAGGCTGTTGGCACACACAATTTCTTACCAACTCTCCAGATGCTGTCTTTGCCCTGTACCACCTCTTTCTTCTTCAATTGGTCTCTCTCAGCTTGCATTGCTGATTCCTGCAAGAGACCTAACCAGACAGATCCACACTTCCCATCCACCGGTACACTCTGTACCATAACTGTGGGAGGACAGGAGCACTGCAGCCTTGGCAGCCTTTTCCACCACCCAGTCCCCTTGGCTTCTGGGGTTGTTTCCTTCATGTGGGTCTGAACT
This sequence comes from Hyla sarda, assembly GCF_029499605.1. NCBI lineage: Eukaryota > Metazoa > Chordata > Amphibia > Anura > Hylidae > Hyla > Hyla sarda. The sequence continues at coordinate 67,918,021 of NC_079197.1, read as the reverse complement.
TGCATGATGGCCACCTTCTCTGGCAGCTCTAAGACTTTGAACGCTTGAATTACAAACTACAGATTCTACATTTGATTGGTTTGCCCAAGGATTCAAAAAAACCTTTACTCCAATAGGTCCATACTTGTGAGTGGTAATATAAAAGTGTACTCGTACTCATTATGTCTTACCCTCAAATATCTTACACGTCTCAGTGAATATCTTCAACTCTACTTTCTGAACCAGCAGCTCAGATTGAGTGGTTTATTGAAGTAGAACTTCACTCTGCGTGTGGTCACCATATATCCTGTCTTATGTATTACATCTTTGCATCCCTTGAAGCAAGCTTACATTTACAACTCAGCATTAACCATGGATTCTCTAATATCCTATCATAGCTCTGTATTTTTTAACCTCATAAGTTCAAGACAATCAATCATAATCTGAGAGTAGCAAAGCTACCAAAGAACGGTCTTCTTTTTCAGTATCTTCGTGTTACACTAAATTATCATTATAAAGTTATCCACTCAAAACTGATGTTATTCAAATAAATGCAATGTAGAATGTATAGGTATATCACATTGGGTACATTTGTACTATGAACATACTCAAGTTCAAACAGTAGATTTATATTTTCTTCAAGTCTAATGTGACTTTCAGTAGACCAAGGCTGTCATTCTCCCTATAAGCCCCACCTTTCTCCTCCCACTCCTCTATGTCACTGGTCACTGCCCCTTTGAGTCTGGCTTCTTGTTTTCCCTCATCTTGGTCAGTCTTCAATAATGCTTGAATATCTAGTAACTGACTGGATTCCTGTTTTACTGTACATATAGAAAGTAGAAGAAAAAAACAGGGATATGCGCCCCTAGTGAAGGATGTTTATAGGTGAGATGAAAACAAGTTAAGTTGTAACACTCACCTATTTTCGTTGTGCTGAGAGCACAACATCTGTGATAGCCTTAGGTGATGTCTCAGGTCTGCAGCCACGGTCCTCTGGAGCAAAGGTGATGTCCCAGCAGTGTAAATAACAAGAAAAAGGCAAAAGTTGGGCCGTTGGTGGCGCTGGTCCTGATGAAAAGAAAGCTCTGTAGACCCTTCTCAGTGTCTAAATGTGGTTTTATTAGCACAGAAAGCAACGCGTTTCTGGTCCGAACTGGACCCTTCGTCTGGCAGTGTGCACTGCCAGACGAAGGGTCCAGTTCGGACCAGAAACGCGTTGCTTTCTGTGCTAATAAAACCACATTTAGACACTGAGAAGGGTCTACAGAGCTTTCTTTTCATCAGGACCAGCGCCACCAACGGCCCAACTTTTGCCTTTTTCTTGTTATGTATTACTGTACAAGGACACATATGATACACATGTAACAATACCGACATGTACAACACACAGGGCCCAACACACATTCTCACGAAAAAAATTTAAAAGAATGAAAAATATTCAGAGCGCTTTCAAAAATTGGGAAAAATCACCTTCAATGCACATTGTTTATAATCCAGTATACCATTAGCTGGTTTTAAATGCTTAGGCAATACAAAATTATACTATCAATTAAACAGTGATCACTTTTTTTTATATCCTCTTTTACTTTATATTTCACTCACCACATGTTTTCCCATCAAAACCTTCAGTCTCCATTTTCTTTTGTCTGGTTTTTCAACCACACCTCCTCCTTTTCAAGCCGATAACAAAATCTGTTCTTCTTCTACTTGTCTTATCACTTGTATATATCATTAACTTTTGGACTAACTTATCACTTGCACAATACATACAAAACCACTAAAGAGGCATGATCAGGCCAATTGGGCATCATACTCAACTACTAAGGTTATAACTCAGACATAGCTTTTGAGGGTACTCCAACTCCCATCATACATTCTATTCATCCATTTACACACACACACTTTTTCAGCTTCTCCAGCTTTCATTATCATCTCTATACATTTCTCATCTTTGCACACTCATATATCCTTCTTTTGGCATTTTTGCTCATTTTCCTACAGCTCAGTCACCCATTTGACATTTGTGCAGCAGATACTTGCTACACACTCGATCCCCCTCAGGTCTGGTGGCCCCCCTTCCTCTTTCCTTTCAACAACTCTACCAGTGAGGTCATTCTGAACTGCAGCTCTGTGACCTTTGTGTCTGTGACCTCACTGTCTTACATTTGTCCCACAGGCCCCCCCCCCCCCCTTGTACTCTTCAAAGTGGTACCTATTTGTGGGACCTCCAGCTGCTGCCCAAACTTTTCTGCTATCTACAAACCCCTCCTTTTCTTGGGAGATATCCCTAAAACATTAGGGCTCAATTAACAGACACATTTAAATGCAGTTCTGCCTTTTCAACTAAGTCTGGTACTAGAAAGGAAAGATCTACTCTTTCTCTTCTTCTATAATAGCTAACAATAATCCATGGACACATTAAGACATGACACGACACATACACATCAGATAGAAGGCAGGAAAAAAAAAACTGGTTTCTTGCGCGTGCCGCAGGAACAAACAGGCATCCGGTAATGGATATAGGTTCTTTATTAGCCTATTCAGACACGTTTCGAGGCTGCTGCCTCTTTCAATGAACAGTGGCTTTTAACTTACCTGAACAAGCAGGTTCTTTTTAAAACAGTAAAAGCCCACGAACGGGTCAGGTGTGGGCCCACCCCATGTGAACTGAGCACATTGGTGACGTGCATATCGCACCTGTCAGAATGACATCACATAAAAAGATTTTAGTACACATTTATATATATGAAAAATGCTTGTCAGCAAAGGTTCTGCATTAGAGGACATATATAAATATGTTTAAGATAATGGTTCACTGAGATGTATCTTGCACAGAAAAAATGTGTTTATAACATAAAAGTAGTGCATGACAGAGATGTAAGCGGCAGCATTTGTCAATGGAAAGTCCATATAGTACTGGATATGCCTCATTCCTATACTGTGGGATGATAACTGATGATTAAAATTATGACAAAGTCTTTAGGGGGGCACCTGCCGTACTACTCCTCCATCTATTGTCCTCTACTACCAGTCCCCTGTGCTATATATTAAGGACACTCAGGTTGTATACATATTATTGGTGTTGTGGGGACAGGACTGTATTGATTAAACATTCTTGTTGTATGATAGGTTGATAACCTGTGTATTTGTGGAGGCAGGTGCCCTGGGTGGGGTTTCTCCCCTTCTTTTTGGTATGGGGTTTCCCCCCCCCCCCCCCCTTCGTTTGTGCAGTGGCCAATTGGGCCTTTTTTAATTGGTTTTAACTGTATTGTCTGCTTTTTGCACTATTTATATGTAATAAAGATATACTTTTTGGATTACAGTTACTGTGGGTGTGCATTATATTGCGTATCTCTTTCTCTTTTTTTGTGTAGTCATTGTTATTTGGTACGCTTAATAGCACCCCTTTGTGTATGATGCTGGGCCCGCCTGCTTTCTATATACATAGGTTTAGGTAAATGACTCTGGGCAAGAATTTATGTTACCTGTCTTTTGTTGGCCACGAGACAGTTGACAGGCACCAAGATAAACCAAAGGGGGAGACAGTGGTACAAAAGAGTACAGTAGGGGAACAAAAGATATCCCCTACTGTACTCTTGGAGATGATCCGCTTCCCGTCTCTGTGTCCCATCTCTTTTGGTCCAAAATGATGCCTTGTGTCGCAACCTCATAACCTCAAGTCTCTGTTTGGGCACCAAAACTGATATGGATTTTTATCAGTGTCCTAGTAAATATCTGACCCCCGTCCTTATTCGTTATCAGAATGTATACACCAAAGTAAATCAAATGGAGTCATGTTAGTTTCAAATATATAACAAATTTTATTAGGTATCACATAAAGAATACAGAAAAGACAAAAAGGGCTAAAATCACTTAAAAAGCTCTACATCGAGCAACCTCTACAACCTGGGAGAGGGGCCATGAACCCCCTTCTCACCAAAGTCCCGTCCCTCTGTAATAACATATAATGGCTCAAGTGGTGGTGCTAACTAAAAAGAATGATACACATGCAACATTAATCTCTCCACCAAATCATATAAGCAAAACACCAAATGATGTAAATACGCAAAGTGCAAAGAGAAATTAATAATAAATTCATATCACCAGTGCATAGCGACCACAGAACAAAGGAGCCAAAATAGTGAATGGCGGGACGGGACCCCTAAGCCCCACGTGTTCAGTCACCGTTTGTGACTTCCTCAGGGGAACACCCTCTCTCTCTCTCTCTCTCTCTCTCTCTATATATATATATATATATATATATATATATTATATAGATATAGATAGATAGATACATTACGTTTAAACGGGTATTCCGGTATTTCTTTTTATTTGACTATGCTACAGGGGCTGTAAAGTTAGTGTAGTTCATAATATAGTGTCTGTACCTATGTTTCACAGTGGCCTCGCAATTCTTGTGATTTTTGCGACTACATTTATTTTTAACAGCATGCAAAATGAGTGTTGTCTCAGGTTTTCCCAAGTTGCAGTGCGGCTGAGACATTACCTCACTAGTTAGGTGTTCAGAGGGAGCCTGTCTTTGCTTCAATGGGTGGACCGACTGCTGGGTGGGAGATCATTCTGCAAGAATTTGCCACAGCTGGAGGCACTCTGGTCTATTGCATTGAAGGCAGCACAGGTGTGTTTCAATGGGTGGGGTGGCTGATGTGTGGGAGTAAGAAAAATTACCTCACACTTACAAACAAGGAACTATAAGGTTTGAAAAAAAATTAAAAAAAAAAACAACTCCAGCATGAAATAGCCAGCTTTTAATTTGTACCTCAGATTTTCTAGGCTATAAATATATAGATATCATTGTCCTAATGGCTGTCTAACAGTGTCAGCAGTTTGGGACATGAATTGTAGCTGACAGATTCTCTTTATACTTGTTCTGTTGTAACTTGTAACTCGGTATAAATACTTTTCTGCTTCTTGCTTTGTTTACTTTCATCATTTCTGTATTCTCAGTCGTATTGTCAGAGGCCAGACCACTGCTAGCCTTAGCAGTAACAGTTATGATGCTTGCCATGAAAAATACACTGTTTGGAAGGAAAAAGGAAGTAGAGATGGTGGTGAAGATGATGAGGATGATGATGATGATCACAAGAATCAATGTTTCATGCCCAGCTTTCAAGGAAATGATCCTATGGTAGGTTGAGTGATTTGTAGTTCACAATTTTGTATAACATTTTATTTTTACCCCTAAACGTTTTGTACTATCTGCACTACATTGTAAAAACATTTTCACGGCTATAATTGAAAACTTGGATAATTTATATATGCTAGCAGGCTGCTTTAATTGTACGCAAACATGGCTTTAGTAACAATTAACCCATTAGTGCACATCAATGTACGTCATGGTGAGCGGTAGTTTAATGCACCATGATATACATTGATGTCATGGTGATCCCATGTTCTCAGAAGGAGAATGCATGAGATTGGCAGAGTGAGCTGGCTGTCAATCACAGTTACGCTTCCACCACAGCTATTGAGATTGTGGATTGTGCGGATTTAGGCAGTCTAACCCTATAGATGCCACAGTCAGTACTATCCTTGGCATCTATAGGATTGACAGTAGAGGGGCCTCCCTGTCACCCTTCGGTGACCCCACAATCAGATTGTGGGTTCTTAAGGTTATCATGGCAGCTGAATTCCAAATCACAGCCTCTAAATCTGCCAGGTACAGAAAGCCAGTGATGCCCAGCTGCAGATCAAATTGAAACTTCCAGTCCCGTAAGGGGACAATAAGAAGTTTTAAAAAATTGGGTATTGCCATCATTGTACCAACCTGCAAAATAAAGATAGCGTGTCATTTTTTTTTCTGCACAGTGAACGCCATAATAATAACAGAATTATTATTTTGGTTACCTCCAACATTTTTTTTTAAATAAAAACTGATCAAAAAGTCATATGTATCCTAAAATAGGATACATATGAAGCCATTCTCCATATCGCTCCCTGAACTGTACCATCCTTGTACTTTAATATATATTACTACCACCTACCTCGGATTTTCTTATCTGCAGACGCCTTCCCATATTTATGACTGTAAATTGCAGGTGGTTGCACAGAAGTGACTTTCAACTTTTATCCATATACCTATTTTTTATGTTCAATTTTTTATGCCTTATTGTATTGACACCTGGTGCAAGGGCCCTGCCCAGATGTCAGTTATTAACACCATTACATCCTTAATAAATTGTATAATTTTACTGTTATACTTGATTCAGGTTCTATTCATTCCCATTTATATGTTATCATCCAGTAACTTTTATTGATAACCTTTATTTTTAACTTATTTGTAGTTTTACATTTTTACCACTCTATTTTTATCACATCTATGCATACTATATAATATATTATACTAATTTATGTCTTTTAATTTTCTCTACTCATCTTTGCTACTTTTCACTCACTATCCTTGAGGACTGGTCCTATATAATTATTTTTTATATATACTCTCCCACTATCCTAAAATAGTTCCAATAAAAACTATAGCTTGTTCTGAAAAGAAAAAAAAAAAAAACAACAACAAGACTTCACACAGCTACATCAACTGAATATGGTGCTTGATAAACATCCTAATATGAAGATGACCTCAAAATCCACAGAGTGATCCTTTATTTTAGAGGCCGGTGTGTGAGTTAAAGGGGTTATCCAGGAAAAACTTATATCAACTGGCTCCAGAAAGTTAAACAGATTTGTAAATTACTTCTATTTAAAAATATTAATCCTTTCAGTACTTATGAGCTGCTGAAGTTGACTTTTCTGTCTAAGTGCTCTCTGATGACACGCGTCTCGGGAACCGCCCAGTTTAGAATCAAATCCCCATAGCAAACCTCTTCCACTCTGTGCAGTTCCCGAGACAAGCAGAGATGTCAGCAGAGAGCACTGAAAAAAAAAACTCAACTTCAGCAGCTGATAATTATTAAAAAGATCAACTTTCTGAAGCCAGTTGATATAAAAAAAAAAAAAAAAGTTTTTTCCTGGAATACCCCTTTAAGCAGAACACTAGGGGCATACATGGGATATTTCTAAATACTGCAGATTCAGGGTAATAAATCTGCAGTTCATTTATAATGTTTATACCTGCTGTATTACAAAGTTAAATTGATAAAAATTAGCAAAAGTTAGTTTTATAATTTTATCTCCACTTTCCCTTAATTTCTGTGAACCGTTGTTCACAGTGTTTTACAACCAGAGTGCCTCCAGCTGTTGCAAAACTATATCTCCCATGACCAGCTGGAGGCATGCTGGTTGGGAAACACTGACCTAAAGGGTTCACAAAGTTTCTAAAACCAGTTTGAAATTCTGTGGTGCACTATTTAAAATGGGGTGATATAAGAGGGTTTCTAGCATCCAGGCCTCTCAAATCCACTTTCAAAATGAACTGAAATTGGAAATAAATCCCTTAAAATAATAGAAATTTTTAAAACTTTTGCTAAACTTCTAAGCCCTGCAACGTCCTAATAAAGAAAAAGGGCGCTTACCAAATTATGCCAACATAAAGTAGTCATATTGTAAATGTGAATTATTAGCCAATTTATGTGGAATGACTACCCTTCTTCATAGTAATGAATGTCAAATTTCTAAAAATGCTTTTTTTTGGACAATTTTGGCATTTTTTACAAATAAAAGCTGAAGGTAGCAACCAAAATTTACTATTAATATAAAGTGCAATATGTCACGAAAAAACGCCCTCCGAATTACTTGATTAAGTTAACGCATCGTAAAATCATTAGCACCTAACGTGAGACAGGTCAGATTTGACAAATTTGACAAAATTTGGTTGGTCCTTTTGGGGTTTTATATGCTCACATACCTGTACAGTGTTCACAAATATTAAAAATCTCTTTTAGCCATGGTCTTGCTTCTAAGGGAAAATGTTTTACTTTGTTTTGTTGCTGCAGCAAAGTGCATGATCATAGCTTTATGGGTACTTTATTTCAATATGGGTACTTGGCTAGGGGCAATGTTTCCCAACTAGGTGTGCCTCCAGCTGTTGCAAAACTACAAATCCTAGCCTGCCTGGATGGCCTTTTGGTTGCCATTGGTTATTCTGTTTCATGGATTTTATGGAGATATGTTGCAAAAACCTGAGACAAACTGTATCGCCCTAATATTAAGCTATGAGAACCACTGTACAGTGGTTCTCATAGCTTAATATTAGGGCGATACAATTTGCCTCAGGTTTTTGCAACAGATCTCCATCTCCTAATATCAAATATATAGTACATGCATACTATTGGCATATGCATGAGCCCTTACTCCCTTATTTTTGACATTTGTGATGGAAATTATAACATACTATTACATTGCATACATAATTACATTGCATACATAATTACTCTAAATGAGTAAACTACGACAGTAGTGTTGTGTTATCGATAGACAGCTATACCATATATCTTACCAATTAATAAAAAAAAAAATGAAAATGTAAGAATTGTAACAAAAGTACCATGTTAAAATTATGTTTTATATTTTGTATTGCTTTTCACCCCAGACATGGAAGTGGATCATAGCTCCTATTATAATATACATACTTGAAAGGTTTCTGAGGTTCTGTCGCTCACAGCAGAGAGTTGTTATTATAAAGGTGAGTGTTACCGGATTTACCTGTCTGAAACTTGCATCTATATTTTTATATTTTATTTTAAGAATTTTAGATTTTTTTTCACCCTATTTTTACATTTTATTATCTGTGTTAAAATAAGGAAAACATAGAACACATTCACAAGAGAAAAGAAGAAAGGCACTCCCTGTGGAGTAAAGCCAGCACAAGGGTGGGGAAAAAGAAAAGGAAAAATTTCCGTGCTCACCCTGCTAGGTTGTGTAGTGGCATACACAACAATGCTGATCTTAGGATCACAATCCTGTAGTCTGCAGCATTTCTGAGAAATGTGGAATAAATACAGGACTTCAAAAGACCAGGATTTTCGGCGCTGACCACGGAGAAATGAACAAAGCCCAGGTAAAGGAATGGAGGTTTAATAGCAACGCGTTTCACCGCATGCGCGGCTTCACCAGCCTGATGAAGCCACGCATGCGGTGAAACGCGATGCTATTAAACCTCCATTCCTTTTCCTGGGCTTTGTTCATTTCTCCTTGGTCAGCGCCGAAAATCCTGGTCTTTTGAAGTCCTTTATTTATTCATCATTCACAAAAGGTAAACTATACATGCAGTAAGCTACTCTTGCTCTGGCTGCAAGCACATAGAATTTAATTACCGTATTTATCGGCGTATAACACGCACTTCTTAGGCTAAAATTTTTAGCCTAAAGTCTATGTGCATGTTATACGACGATAAGCCGCTGCAGTTCAATGATTTAAAGCGGGCACTTTAAATCAATGAACTGCAGCGGCTTTGCAGGTGCAGAGACAGCCAGCGCTGCCGGCTTCTCTGCCCCTGCCTGCCCTGGGGTCTAGAGCCCTACTGCCGGCCCTTCTCTCCCCCTGGCTATCGGCGCCGCTGCCCGTTCTCTCCCCCTGACTATCGGTGCCGGCGCCCCATTGCCGGCGCCAATAGCCAGGGGGAGAGAAGCGGCGCCGGCAATGGGGCAGCGGCGCTGACAGACAGGGGGAAAGAAGGGGCAGTGGCACCCATTCCCGGCGCTGCTGCCCCGTTGCCTCCCCCCATCCCCGGTTGCATAATTACCTGTTGCCGGGGTCGGGTCCGCGCTGCTTCAGGCCTCCGGCATGCGTCCCCTGCGTCGTTGCTATGCGCTGCACGGCGCATGACGTCAGTGCGCCGCGCAGTGCATAGCAACGACGCAGGGGATGCACGCTGGAGGCCTGAAGCAGCGCGGACCCGACCCCGGCAACAGGTAATTATGCAATCGGGGATGGGGGAAGGCAATGGGGCAGCGGCGTCGGCAATGGGTGCCGCTGCCCCTTCTCTCCCCCTGGCTGTCGGCGCCGATAGTCAGGGGGAGAGAACGGGCAGCGGCGCAGATAGCCAGCGGGAGAGAAGTGGCGGCAGCAGGGCTCTAGACCCCAGGAAAGGCAGGGGGAGAGAAGCGGGCAGCGACTGCCTCTCTCCCCCTGCCTTTCCTGGGGGTGTATCGGGGTATACACGCGCACACACACACACCCTCATTTTACCATGGATATTTGGGTAAAAAACTTTTTTTTACCCAAATATCCTTGGTAAAATGAGGGTGCGTGTTATAGGCCGGTGCCTGGTATACCCCGATAAATACGGTATTTACTGCTTTGGCTATGCAGGGGATTTCTATTGTAACAAAAATGTAATTCCAAACTTTTCAAGATTTAATATGAAATCAAAATGGCTTTCTGTGACTTAAAGAGTACCTCTTCATCCAATCACTGCAGGCTGCTTTGTAACACCATTCTCTCTGTTTTCATGCTACAGTCTGATAGGACAGGAGTGTGCACAGAGTAGTGCTAGTCCCACACTTACTTACTGGACTTAGTCTCTGCCTGTGCTACAGCTTGCACAACAACGATGCTGCAGCCAGACAGGATTATGTTCTGGATGGTATGGGGACCCCTAGTGGTGTGTGTTTTTTTTTTTTTTTTTTTTTTATAAGTCATGATTTCTATTAGAAAAAGAAATGTTTCTTATAAAGTATATTAAAATGGTAAATTCAAAACAGATGTTTTACCCCACATTCTTAATCTAATTCAGGCTCAACTTGTCTTAATTTCCAGTGGTTTCATCTGTTAAGTTTTTTCTCTTCACTAAGTTTTTCTAGTCAAATAAACCAGAAAGAATAGCCCACTTTCTCCTGTACCGATCCAAAATGGAGAGTGGTCTTGGGTTAACGAACATCCACCATTATTGACTGGCATAGGCATTCGGACACAACATTCTGAGTCTCTGCTGAAATTCAGTCCTCCCCAGTCACTTTGGTGTCATCTTCCAGGTTGTCTCTCTCCCACCCTACTATTTGTTTCTACTCTAAAACTCTGTGATAAATGTCTTGCTAAAGGTCACCAAGCTTATTCATCCTAATCTATTCAGTGCTTCTGAATCCATTTTTTGAGACTTGATATTGATGGTGCCACATTTGGCTTATGGACTGATACTGTTAGGTCCCCCACTCTGCACTTTTTCATGAATTGTGGTCCTTCAGTTTTTGACCTAGGGTGCACCACTGAACCCTGTCACTTGAGCATTTGGAAAGCTCACCAGCTGCAGCATTTTCTTTTCGCTCTCTGCCTCCTCCTTTAGGAGAAAACACCTGTGCTTGAGCTCTGGCCCTTCTAAACATGTTTTCTCCCTCATCTAGGTCATGATGGGGAACTCGCCCGACTTACTGCAGCCACTTGCGAGCAGGTTTTTGCCATCTCTTAAACTCGCAAAAGTGGCTTTTGTTTTATTGGGCACATTCCTCCTTGATATCCAGTCAATATCAAGAAGTGGGTTACATGACCTGGTGGTAAAGAGTCCCTGTCTATCTGCAGGGCCTATGGGTTGGAGAGGCTGTGGACAAGTAGGAAATATTCTGCACATTATCTGGGTTTGAAGGGGGAAACGATGCCTATTGATGAGCAGAGTGACGCGTGATATATGTATATATGATGAAATTCTTACTTCTCCTAGACTGTCAGCCATCCATCAAAGGTCCTTGAAATTCAAATGCAAAAAAGAGGATTCAGGATGGAAGTTGGTCAATACATCTTTATCAACTGTCCTTCAGTCTCTCGGTTGGAGTGGCACCCTTTTACTCTCACATCTGCCCCAGAAGAAGACATGTTTTCTGTGCACATTCGATCAGCAGGGGACTGGACTGAAAGCCTCATTAAGATTTTTCATGAAATGGCGGATAACCCACCACGGTAAGACTGTTACAGTACATATAACTGTTTGGTTAGTTATTTGCCTTCTTTTCCTATGTGAAGTCAACAATTTGCATTTTTTTAATCAGTCTTGAGGTAGATGGTCCATTCGGGACAGCAAGTGAGGATGTTTTTAAGTATGAAGTCAGCATGCTGGTTGGTGCTGGTATCGGTGTAACACCATTTGCCTCAATTTTAAAATCCATCTGGTATAAGTTACAAAATGAAGATCACCGCTTGAAAACAAAAAAGGTATGCTCTTTTTTTTAGTTTTACCTTACAGTATCACATACTGAAATATTACAAAATAGGACTATAGTTGGGTTTGCCATTCAGATATACAACATTTTGCCTGGATTAAGATGATAAAAACTGATTCTTTGATTTCTTTAAAACTTGACAATTGCTTATGACATTGCATTTCACAGAACAGACTCTGCACTGTTAGTCTGTTACCTCACTAACTTAACCCCTTAAGGACCAAGCATTTTTCTGTTTTTACACTTTCGTTTTTTCCTCCTTACCTTTTAAAAATCATAACCCTTCCAATTTTGCACCTAAAAATCCATATGAGGGCTTATTTTTTGCGCCACCAATTCTACTTTGGAATGACATCAGTCATTTTACACAAACATTTATGGCGAAACGGAAAAAAAAAATCATTGTGCGACAAAATTGAAGAAAAAACACAATTTTGTAAATTTTGGGGGCTTCTGTTTCTAGGCAGTACATTTTTCGGTAAAAATGACACTTTATCTTTATTCTGTAGGTCCATACGATTAAAATGATATCCTACTTATATAGGTTTGATTTCGTCGTACTTCTGGAAAAAAATCATAATTACATGCAGGAAAATTTATACATTTAAAATTGTCCTTTTCTGACCCCTATAACTTTTATATTTTTCCACGTACATGGTGGTTTGAGGGCTAATTTTTTGCGCCGTGATCTGAAGTTTTAATTGGTACCATTTTTATTTTGATTGGAGTTCTTGATCGCTTTTTATTCCTTTTTTTATGGTATGAGAAGTGACCAAAAATACGCTATTTTGGACTTTGGAATTTTTTGCGTGTACGCCATTGACCGTGCGGTTTAATTAATGATATATTTTTATAGTTCAGACATTTACGCACGCAGCGATACCACATATATTTTTATTATGGTTACATATTTTTTATATGGAATTTGGGAAAAGGGGGGTGATTTAAACTTTTAATATGGAAGGGGTTAATGTGTGTGTTTTTAAACTTTTTTTTTTTTTTTTACACTTTTAGTCCCCTTAGGGGACTTTTAGGAGGAATCATTAGATTCCTCATACAGATCATTGTGGTTTCATAAAACCACAATGATCTGCGTGCTCTGCGCTCGATTGATAAAGCCTGGCCCTGCCAGGCTTTATCATTCAGAGAGCCGGAGCCGCCGCAGCAGGAGAGGTAAGCCCTCAGGCTACCACAGTAGCGGATCGCTCCCCCACGTTCTCGCGCGCGGGGGGGGGGGGGGGGGGGGGGGGGTCGATACACCCCACTGGACCACCAGGGACTGTATACAGGCACCTTTAGACGCCGCTGTCAACTTTGACAGCGGCGATCTAAAGGGTTAATAGCCGGCCGCGGCGATCGCCGCATGTCGGCTATTAACGCCGGCCCCCAGCTACAGGAATCAGCTGGGGGCTGGCCGGTATGATGCGGGCTCGAGTCGGGAGCCCGCGTCATACCCCGGTAACGGCCATTGGACGAGTATAGATGTCCATGGTCGTTATCGGGTTAAAGGGGTTGTCTAGCCCAAAAAAATTATCCTCTATCCTGTGAAATGTCTGACCACTGGGACCCCCCATGATGTTCAGAACAGGTCCCAGCCCTCTATGCATTCTGAAGCTGCAGACACCACATCATCCATTCATTTCTAAGGGAGTACCAAAGATACCCAGGTGCTCGTCTCAGGTATCTCTGGCACTCCCATAGAAATAAATAATCAGACACTTACCTATCCTGTGGAAAGGGAATAAGTTGATTGCAGTGCGGCGCGCTATTAACCCTTTAAACGTGGCGTTCAAAGTTGAACGCCGCATCTAAAGTGAAAGTGAAACCATGCCGGTTAGCTCAGGGAGCTGTTTGGGATCGCCAGGGCGAAATCATGGCGCCCAGAACAGCTGCTGGACACGAGGAGGGTCTCCTACCTTGCCTCCTGGTGTCCGATCGCCGAATGACTGTTCAGTGCCTGAGATCCAGTCATGAGCAGTCAAGCGGCAGAATCATCGATCACTGGTTTCCTATGAGAAACCAGTGATCAATGTAAAAGATCAGTGTGTGCAGTGTTATAGGTCCCTATGGGAGCTATAACACTGCAAAAAAAAGTGAATAAAGATCATTTAACACCTCACCTAATAAAAGTTTGAATCACCGCCCTTTTACCATAAAAAAAAACAGTGTAAATAAAAATAAACATATGTGGTATCACCGCATGTGGAAATGTCCGAATTATAAAAATATATAGGTAATTAAACCGCACGGTAAATGGCGTACGAGCAAAAAAATTCCAAAGTCCAAAATAGTGAATTTTTGGTCACTTTTTATATCATGAAAAAAGGAATAAAAAGCGATCAATAAGTCCTATCAATGCAAAAATGGTACCTCTAAAAACTTCAGATCACGGTGCAAAAAATTAGCCCTCATACTGCCCCATACCCGGAAAAATAAAAAAGTTATAGAGGTCAGAAGATGACTATTTTAAACGTATAAATTTTCCTGCATGTAGTTATGATTTTTTCCAGAAGAACGACAAAATCCAACCGATATCTTTATTCTGTAGGTCCATACGATTAAAATGATACCCTACTTATAAGGTGTCATTTTTACCGAAAAATTTACTGTGTAGAAACGAAAGCCCCCAAAAGTTACAAAATGGCGTTTTTTTTTTCCAATTTTGTCTCACAATTATTTTTTTTTCCGTTTCGCCATAGATGTTTGGGTAAAATGACTGATGTCATTACAAAGTAGAACTGGTGGCGCAAAAAATAAGCCATCATATGGATTTTTAGGTGCAAAATTGAAAGAGTTATGATTTTTTAAAGGTAATGAGGAAAAAACTAAAATGCAAAAACGGAAAAACCCCGAGTCCTTAAGGGGTTAAAAAAATGATAACAACATGCACCAAAATTAGCATGCTTAAAATTGTCATCTTCTAACCCCTATAACATTTTGATTTTTCCGCATACGGGGATGTATGAGAGCTCATTTTTCGTGCCATGGTCTGAAGTTTTTATCGGTACCATTTTTTGTTTTGATGGGACTTTTTGATCACTTTTTATAAGTTTTTTAGGGTATACAAAATGAACAAAAATACACAACTTTGGACTTTGGAATTATTTTACGTATACGCAATTGACTGTGCAGTTTAATTAAAGTTGTATTTTTATAGTTCGAACATTTATGCATGTGGCGATACCACATATGTTTATTTTTGTTTACTGCATGGAGCAGCAGATCGCCGATTGGACGGAGAGGAGGCAGGTAGGGTCGCAGTGGTCCCGAACAGCCCGACTGAGCTGCCGGGCATCATTTATTTTCACTTTGGACGCGGCAATGAACACCCTTGGTCCCGAAGGTGTTAAAGGGGTACTCCGCTGGAAAACTTTTTCTTTTAAATCAACTGATGCCAGAAAGTTTAACAGATTTGTAAATTACTTCTATTAAAAAATCTTAATCCTTTCAGTAGTTATGAGCTGCTATATGCTCCATAGGAAGTTCTTTTCTTTTTGAATCTCCCTTCTGTCTGACCACAGTGCTCTCTGCTGACACCACTGTCCATGTCAGGAACTGTCCAGAGCAGGATAAGTTTTGCTATGGGGATTTGTTCCTACTCTGGACAGTTTCTAAAATGGACAGAGGTGTCAGCAGAGAGCACTGTGGTCAGACAGAAAAGAACTTCCTAACAGAAGTAAAACAAAATCAAACCTATATATGTTGGGTGTCATTTTATTCGTATGGACCTACAGAATATAAATAAGGTGTCTTTTTTTATCTACCAAAAAATGCTCTGCATAGAGTCGGAAGCCCCCAAAAGTTCCAAAATTCCCCACAAATATTTTTTTGGGGTTTCGCTATAGATTTTGTGGTGAAATTACAAAGAAAAATTGGTGGTGCAAAAAACAAACCCTCATATGGGTCTGTAGGTGGAAAATTGGAAGCGTTATGATTGTTAGAAGGTGAGGAGGAAAAAACTAAAGTTTTAAAATGAAAAAAACTGCTGCTTTTCTGTTTGTTAATTGTTGAAGGTTGGAGGCGGGTGTGACAGCTGTCACGCCCCCTCCTATAGACTTACATTGAGAGAGCGTGAAATCACAATGGGGGTGTGGTGACACCCGAAGACTGCACCAGCATTCGGAACTAAATGTTCCAAATGCTGGGGAGTGGAGTACCCCTTTAACATGGGCTGACTATTGGAAATGAATGTGCTCATTCACCCAATAATTGGACTTAAAACCAAAGTAAAAGACACTTGGAAACTTATAGCCAAGGCAACCCTACAGTATATACCCCAATACACAATTCTTGTTCGACATTAAAGGAGTTGTCTGTTATAGGAGACTCATTTTCCTTATTAAGAACGTTCAACAATTAACATAAACAGAAAAACATATCCCCTATCCGCAGAATAGGTTTTAGATCGCTGGCGGTTCAAGTGCTGCGGCCCCCAGCATTCTCCTGTATGGAGCCTCGCTCTACCTTGGAGCGGCACATCATGACCCCCACCCGTAGTGGGGGCCGCCATGCCCCCTCCATTTATCTTCGGCTCTTCTATAGAGATATACGGAGGGGGCGTGGCAGCCCCCGCTTCCAATGGGGGTTGTGACACGCCGCTCCAGGGGAGAGCAGGGAGGGCCAGCACTTGGACCCCCCACGATATATAGCTTATCCCCTATCCTGTGGATAGGGGATATGTTTTTATCCATGTGATATCTCCTTTAATTGCCCTAGGTGATTGGCCACATTTGTGCAGTACATGGACATTCAATTGCTTCAATGGTTGCAATGTGTTGCTTCCTTTCCCCTATGGTAGACCTAAAGTAGAAGGATATGTACACCTTTACTACTTTTTTATTTTATTTATTTCTCTGTTGCATTTAAAATGAAAAATAAGGCAACTTTGCATATAGTCTATATTAAAAATATCCTACAGTTCTTTGTCTACAGCTGCTATGCAGACCTATATGATATCAAGCAAACTGTAAACTGATCCTGCATAGACACCAAATGCTTTTTTATTGTAGATGTATTGGAGCAATAAAACAATATGGTTGCATTGATGTGCTTAAATAAGTGCTGTCATTTGAACAAACACATCATAGAAAAATAGTACAAGTGAATATAAGAAACTTTGAAACATATCTTAGACAAAAATGCTTCTTTCGCCTGCAATACAAGTATATGGAGAGGAGGAGGAAGAAGCTCTGGGAAAACTGGAAATTAGAATTGAAGCCCACAAAGCAGAAATGTGCCATGTAACCCCATATAAAAGTTATAACGTGGCCAGAAACATTGCTTCTTCTCATGTATACACACAGGGCAGCTTCTGCTGAAAAGTCAACTGAAATGACAAGTACGCTTCTAAACACTTGCTGCCTAGTTTCTCCACAAATTATGAACTGCTTATGTTTGTAACCCTTTATGCAAATTGTACAACGCCTTTAAGTAAACTACATAATTTTATATTAAGATCAAGTCAGATCTTTAGTAATATTAACTGAGCCAATGTTCACATGGCAGTGAAACAAGCAGGGTGTCAATACTATGGTAATATCTAATGTAACTAAAAGCACAAAAAGGAACTAAAGCACTGTAAATAACAATGCAGCAATGCAGAAAATATGTTATATTGCTGGGTAGCTTTTTGAGCTGTTCAACCATTGCAATTGTGTTGCAGTTCCAAAGCTAGCCTTGCCTTAATATCCTGAAATGTGGTTTTATCATAATTTTGGAAACTACAGTGAAACTTTGAAGATTTTGTAACAATTTTTGAAAGTGACAACATAACCACAAAGTGTGAACACAGCCTTAATGGAAATCTGTCATCAGTATCACCTGCACTAACCTATTGGTATAGACTTGTAGTGCGGGTGATATTGATGAAAATTATTCTTACCAATCCCTGAGCCATGTCTTTGTCCTGGCAATATTTTTTTTCTCAATATGCTAATGAGGGACTGCCCAAGCCCTTGTGCCTGGAGATGTCCATTTTCAATCTCCATAAGAAGCGCTTTCTACCCCTGTGCTGAGGATCCTATGCTAAAGGAAGAAGCTCCACTCTGCAGCATTATGCCTCTCCTTCACATGCTCAGCCTGCATGAAGTGAAATCTATCTTCTAGTGAGAGAGGTTTTACAGCAGAGGACAGGCATAATTCCATAGAATGGAGCTCCTTTCTGCAGCATAGGAGTCTCAGCACAGAGACAGGAACCGAAAACCGGGGCTTGAGAATATACCCCACCCCCCATGCACCAAGCTGCTCATTAGCCTTACAAGAAAAAGAAGATTATTGCCGGAACAAAGGCAGGGACTATTTTCACTAGTATCACCGTATCTACAGGCCTAATGCAGTAGGTTAGTAAAGCATGACATATTACCTTTAAGCATGTATAAGTTAACTGCTATTTGACTGAAGAGTGAAAATATTAACTTTACATCTGCAGATTTATTTCTATTGGATCTGTCGGGAGACTGGAGCTTTTGCTTGGTTTGCTGATTTGCTGCGTTCTCTGGAACAGGAGATGATCACCTCAGGAAAAGATGGATTTCTCAATTATCGACTCTTTTTGACCAGCTGGGATAGCAGCATAGTATGTGCCATGTCCAATCTCAACTCTATTATATTATATATTATTTTCAAGTAGCCAAGCATGGTACATTTAAGGTCTAATTCACATCATGCTTTGGGGCTCCATTGGTGGTTTACATTGGGATATTATTTGAGCTGGTATGAGCAGAGGGTTCAAACCATAGGTTTGAATAGACCAAAGATAGTCTCTCTGTTTCATGGCAGTATATGCTTTATTTGCAGAACACAACAGCATAGTATTGTGTACTACAAATAAAAGTTATACTGGCATGAAGCAGATCCATCATAATCACAAATAGACTACATTTTATCTATTCAACTCTGTGACTATGCTGTGAGCAAGCCATGGTCATATGTTGGAATTCCTTTTTGATGGTATTCTGATGCATAATGATGGCAGAGTCCTGCAATGAGATGCAAACACGGCCTAAACATGACAAGAACAGTTACTTACACAATTGGAGATAATTGCAAAGCTTTAAGTTCATTTTCACACTCCAGTATTGCATCAATATTTGTAGGCCAGAGGAGTGACCAAAATACAGAAGAAATGCATGTGTTTCTATCATACAGTAATTTTATACAGTACACTGTACAAAAACTCAGTTTAGAGAAGGAGGGTGGCACTAACGTAAAACCGTACTAGGAAATCACACGTGCACATGGCTGTAGAACTCTCCCAAGCTGTAATCCACAATAGGTGGTTGTGGTTGTGGTAAATATAAAAGCAAGTACACTAAGCGATTGTTGAGCTAGCGATTGTGTGTCTGTATACAAGAGTGTGAAGTATACAAGTGAGTGAGTGTAAAAGTGAGGGGACTTAAAATTAAGGGACTTTAAATTCAGGAAGTTTAAATTGAAATATTAGATTTCTTTTTTCTTTTCTGTTAATTTTTGCTATCCCCAAATCTAGTATGACCTCCATGTTGGAAAAGGCAGTCCAGTGTGCATCTTGCACAATGTATGCAATCCTTGAACAGCAGTTTGAGGGTGCATATTGTTGTGCGTGATGTGTGCGAGTTGTTCATTTGGAAGCTCAGATCTAGGATCTAGAGGAGCAACTGGCAACACTGAGATGCATTAACAACCCGGAGAGGAGTCTCCTGCTCAGTGAGAAGGTACTCTCTGGGGTAGAGGTGGGGGAGGATAGTGGGACGGAAGTGCAGGACAGTCAGGCAATTAGCTGGGTTACAGTTAGAAAACGGGGTAGAGGGAAAAATGTCAGGGAGGCTAGTCCTAAACTGGCACACCCCAACAAGTTTGCCCGGTTGGCAGATGAGGGGGATGCCATTTCAGAGCTAGCGTTACTGCAGCAGGACTCTGCCTCTGACCGCCATGGGGGTGTCTGCTCCAGTAAGGAGGGAGGGAGGAGTGCAGGGCAGGCCAGACAGGTACTGGTAGTGGGGGACTGAATTATTAGGGGGACAGACAGGGCGATCTGTCACAAAGACCGGGATGGCCGAACAGTGTGTTATCTTCCTGGTGTTCAAGTTCGGCACATCGTGGATCGGGTTGACAGGTTGCTGGGTGGGGCTGGAGAAGACCCGGCAGTCATGGTACATATTGGCACCAATGACAAAGTAAGAGGTAGGTGGAGTGTCCTTAAAAATGATTTCAGGGACTTAGGCTGCAAGCTTAAGGCAAGGACCTCCAAGGTAATATTTTCTGAAATATTACCTGTACCACGAGCCACACCAGAGAGGCAGCAGGAGATTAGGGAGGTAAACAAGTGGCTCAGAAGCTGGTGTAGGAAGGAGGGGTTTGGGTTCATGGAGAACTGGGCTGACTTCGCTGTCGGTTACCGGCTCTACCGTAGGGACGGGCTGCACCTCAATGGGGAGGGTGCAGCTATGCTTGGGGAGAAGATGGTTAGAAGGGTCGAGGAATGTTTAAACTAGGGACTGGGGGGGAGGGAACCTACAACATAGAGGGGGAAGATAGCGTAGATAGAGGGGGGGGGGCGACTTAATAATGTACCTGGGGGTGGAGAGGAGGGAGGGGTTAGAATAGTTAATAGGGATAGGCATCATAGGAAAAAAAAACATACATCATTGAAGTGCATGTTGACTAATGCCAGAAGTCTGTCCAATAAAACTGACGAACTGGAGTTGGATTATGGAGGAGGATTATGACATAGTCGGTATAACAGAGACTTGGTTGGACGATAGCTGTGACTGGGCGGTCAACATACAGGGTTATAGTCTATTCAGGAAGGATCAGACAAAACGGAAAGGGGGAGGAGTCTGTCTTTATGTAAAGTCCAATTTGAAGGCTGCACTGCTGGAGGATATTTGGGAGGGAAACAATAATGTGGAGTCACTATGGGTAGAAATATATGGAGATAAAAACAAAAAAATTCTGATAGGGGTTTGCTACAAGCCACCAAACATAATGGAAGAGCCAGAAGATCAATTATTGAGGCAAATAAACAAGGCAGCAAATCAAAATGATGTGATAATAATGGGGGACTTTAACTATCCTGATATAAACTGGGAGACTGAGACCTGTGAATCACATAAAGGAAACAGGTTTCTGACTATAACTAAAGACAATTATCTGTCCCAAATGGTGCAGGGCCCTACCAGAGGGGATGCCTTACTAGACTTAATATTAACCAACGTACCTGACAGAGTAATTAATGTGCAAGTAGATGGACACCTAGGAAATAGTGATCATAATATAATACATTATAACTTGTTCTTCAATAAGGGAATCTCTCGAGGGGCCACAAAAACAATGAACGTAAGGAAAAGTTCGATCAACTCAGAGAAGCCCTTAACAATATAAAATGGGATAATATCCTCAAAAAGAACAATACTGACACTAAGTGGGAGACTTTTATAAATATCTAAAATTATCACTGTAAGATGTATATACCTTATGGGAATAAAAGGGTCAGAAATAAAAGAAAACCAATATGGATGAATAAAAATGTTAAGGGGGCAAAAAATGACAAAAAAAAAGCATTTAAATTACTAAAACAGGACAGCAGTGAAGAATCATTAAAAAGCTATAGAGAAAAATGTAAAATATGTAAAAAAAACAAAACAGATAAAAGACGCAAAAATAGAGACAGAAAGACTCATTGCCAAAGAGAGTAAAACTAACCCCAAAATGTTCTTTAACTATATAAATAACAAAAAGGTCAAAAATGAAAGTGTTGGCCCTTTAAAAAATGATGAGGAAGAAATTATAAACGGGGATCAGGAAAGAGCAAATATATTAAACAAATTCTTCTCCACTGTATTTACTGAGGAAAATGAAATGCCAGGTGAAATACAGTGTGATAAGGTAAACTCCCCAGTACAGGTCACCTCTCTAACCCAGGAAGAAGTACAGTGCCACCTACAAAAAATCTAAACAGACAAATCATCAGGTCCAGATGGCATTCACCCCTGTGTTCTAAAGGAATTAAGTAATGTAATAGACAGACCCCTATTTTTAATATTCAGGGCCTCTATAGTGACAGGGACTGTTCCCCAGGACTGGCGCATGGCAAATGTGGTGCCATGGAAGAGGTGAGCTCCAGACTGGACCAGGGGCAATCGCTGGATGTCGTATATCTGGATTTTTCCAAAGCATTTGATACGGTTCCACATAAAAGGTTGGTGCATAAAATGAGAAGGTTTGGGCTGGGGGAGAATGTGTGCAAGTGGGTAAGTAACTGGCTCAATGATATGAAACAGAGGGTGGTTATTAATGGTACTTATTCTGATTGGATGACTGTTACTAGTGGGGTACCACAGGGGTCCGTCTTGGGTCCTGTCCTATATAATATATTCATTAATGACCTTGCAGAGGGGTTGAATAGTAAAGTTGCAATCTTTGCAGATGACACTAAACTCTGTAAAGCGGTAAACACTATAGAGGACAGTGCACTGTTACAAATGGATCTGGATAGGTTGGAGGTTTGGGCTGGGAAATGGCAGATGAGGTTCAACACTGATAAATGTAAGGTAATGCACATGGGGAAGAAAAATCCAGGCTGGGATTATGTATTAAATGGGAGAACACTTGGGACGACTGACATGGAAAAGGACTTAGGAGTCTTAGTTAACAGTAAATTTACCTGTAGTGACCAGTATCGGGCAGCTGCTGCCAAGGCTAATAAAATCATGGGGTGCATCAATAGGGGCATAGATGCCCACGACAAGGAAATAATTCTACCGCTGTACAAATCACTAGTCAGACCACACATAGAATACTGTGTACAGTACTGGGCACCAGTGTACAAGAAAGATATAGTGGAGCTGGAGAGGGTTCAAAGGCGGGCAACCAGAGTAATACGGGAAATGGGAGGAATCAGAATTAGGGTTATTTAGTTTAGAAAAAAGAAGGCTTAGGGGAGACCTAATAACTATGTATAAATATATCAGGGGACAGTACAGAGATCTCTCCCATGATCTATTTATACCCAGGAATGTATCAATAACAAGGGGGCATCCTCTGCGTCAAGAGGAAAGAAGGTCCCACCAGCACAGACGGGAGTTCTTTATTGTAAGAGCAGTGAGACTGTGGAATTCTCTCCCGGAGGAGGTGGTCATGGTGAACTCTGTAATAGAGTTCAAAAAGGGTCTGGATGCATTTTTGGAGAGTAATAACATTGCTGGTTATGTATACTAGATTTATAGGGACAGAAGGTTGATCCAAGGATTTATTCTGACTGCCATATTTGGAGTCGGGAAGCAATTTTTACCTCTAATATGAGGGTTTTTTGCCTTCCTCTGGATCAACTCAACTCAATAGGGACTTATTAGTGTTATAGGTTGAACTTGATGGACTCTGGTCTTTTTTCAACCTTATGAACTATGTTACTAGATAAGGGTGCTCAGTCGCCACAAGGAGAAGTCAATGCAAGCAGATAGAAAGCAGGCGACAGAAATCACGTATTGTGTAGTAAATCTTCACATTCTTTTATTGTGTGGTAACAAGGAGGAACCGAATGACGACCGTTTCGCAGGTACTTCTTGCCTTCAACTGGTAGGGACCAGTTGAAGCAGGAAGTACCTGCGAAACGGTCATCGTCCCATTCCTCCGCTCCTCTGTTTTCATGGCCTTGTTACCCCTCAATAAATGTGAAGATTTGCTACACAATTGGTGAAATAAAAACTGAGAGTGTCTTAAACCCTTCCTCCCCATTTGTCAGGGCGCTATATGTTTCTACAACACATTCTTTATTACATAGATTTGTTTTAATAGATTTAATTTATTTAATATATATGGCCAGGGGAAGATTAGAATTACAGCTTCTGGAACTCCATCTCCATGCTGCATTCTCCTGCTTTCTGGGGTGGAATAGATTCAGTATATTAATACAGTAAATAATTATGGCTGCAGCAAGGGCCCAAGCAGGTACATATGTCTGCAAGGAAAAGCCGGAAAAGCCACTGATGGACACATCTGTAGGCAACCTATATCCCCAAGAACAAATAATGCAGATATGTGGGAAGGGCAACTGTCCCCTCATCTTATATGCCTTGGGAACTCCCTCAACAGCTATGATAGTTGCATACATTCTGGTTTTGGTGGGATTTTGTTCTGGGGCTTGGAGCTGGTCAGCAGCAACATTTAGAAGAGGAAGAGAGTGGAGTTTGCGGGCCAGCAGCAGGCGGCATGCAACATAACTTTTGCTTCAGTCCCTCTAGTCCACCATCACCCTTGATGCTGCTACTACCTCCAGCCAGGCCTTGGCCACCTTGCAAAGTTGAACTCAAAACAAATGTGTCTACCTCCCACTGTCCATTGGCTACTACCAGTTCCTCTAGTCCGCCATCACCCTTGCTGCTGGTAGTTTCAACCAGGCCTACGCATACACAACCTATGATCCCGAAAAAAAGGGATCATTTCATTGCCTATATTTGACTAAAAATAATTTGACTAAAAATAATAACCCTTGACACAATCCTTGACATATTTGCTTGGCAGACTAGAACTATTGCTACTCCCAACATTTAAAATATTGACTTCATCATGACAGAAAAGAGTATCTTCAATTTCAAGCATGTCAGAAGCTGAATCTGAAGCCAGAATTATACAAAAAAAATTCAAAATTTAAAAACATTTTCAAACTTTCCTTAGGTTTTTCCTATATTTTCAGACAACATCACCAATCCTGTTGCAATATAATGTGCTTTAACCGCTGGGTCAATGGTGTATACGTAAACAAATATCAACGTCCAGAATTGTGTATTTTTGGTCACTTTGTGCGCCCTAAAAAAATTTATGATCAAAAAGTCCCATCAAAACAAAAATGGTACCGATAAAAACTACAGATCACGGTGCAAAAAATGAGCCTTCACACACCCCTATATACTTAAAAATTTTAAAGTTATAGAGGTCAGAAGAGGACAATATTAAACATACAAATTTTTGTACAAAAAGTTATAATTTTTTGAAAAAAGTTAAACAAATCAAACCTATATAAGGCTGGGTTCACACCACGTTTTGTTAAATACGGTTCCCGTATACGGCTGGGAGGAGGGGGGCGGGGCTTAATCGCAGCGTGGTCGACCGCGTTTTTGGCTACGGTCGGGAAACTGCTTACGTCCGAAAACTAAGCCGACCGGAGGCTGCGGTTCACTCCGGTCAGCTCATGGACATGCATTAAATACGGTTGCCGAATACGGCTGAGTGCGGGCGCCGCAATTAAGCCCCGCCCCCTCCTCCCAGCCGTATACGGGAACCGTATTTAACATAACGTGGTGTGAACCCAGCCTAAGTTGGGTATCATTTTAATTGTACAGACCTACAAAATAAATATAATGTGTCATTTTACAGAAAAGTGCACTGCGTGGAATTTAAAGGGGTACTCCGCCCCTAGACATCTTATCCCCAATCCAAAGGATAGGGGATAAGATGCCAGATCGCCGCGGTGCCGCTGCTGGGGAGCCCCGGGATCCCCGCTGCGGCACTGCACTATCATTACAGCACAGAGCGAGTTCGCTCTGCACGTAATGACGTGCAATACAGGGGCCGGAGCATCGTTACGTCACGGCTCCGCTCCTCGTGATGTCACGGCCCGCCCCTTTCAATACAAGTCTATGGGAGGGGGCGCGGTGGTCGTCACGCCCCCTGCCATAGACTTGCATTAAGGGGACGGGCCGTGATGTCACGAAGGGCGGAGCTATGACGTCATGCGGCTCCGTCCCCTGTATCGCTCGTCATTACGCACAGAGCGAACTCGCTCTGTGCTGTAATGATAGCGCGGTGCTGCAGCGGGGATCCCGGGGATCCCCAGCAGCGGCACGGCGGCGATCTGACATCTTATCCCCTATCCAAAGGATAAGATGTCTAGGGGCGGAGTACCCCTTTAAAGCCTCCAAAAGTTACAAAATGACATGTTTTTTTTTTTCAGTTTTGCCCTACAAATAATTTTTTGGGGTTTTACCATATATTTTGTGGTGAAATACTTAATGTCATTACAAAATAAAATTGGTGGCGCAAAAAAATGACCTATGGTCACCAAAAATGTAAAATATGTGAACATATGAATTGCTGAAAAAAAATATAAACCTTACAATCCTTGTCTCTGGGACAGTTTACTCAGAATTGTTTAGTTCTAGGAGGTATTTTTTGCAATTTCATAAAAGAATACACAGGTATTCTAAAATATGCAGATTTATTAGTAATGATTAACATCTTAAGGACGCAGGGTGTACCTATACGTCCTGCGCCCGCTCACGCGATATAACGTGGGGTCACATCGGGTCTGTCCCAACGGCTAAAGGTAGCCCGGGACCCGTGGCTAATAGCGGATGTCACCAATCGCGGTGACATGCGCTATTAACCCTTTAGACGCGGCAATCAACTTTTGATCGCCACGTCTAAAGTAAAAAAAAAAGCATTCCTGATCCCAGTGGCTGATCGGGACCACTGCGGTGAAACAGCTAGAATGCATTAGGAGGGTTCCTTACCTGCCTCCTTGGCGTCCGATCGGCGATTGATTGCTCCAAGCTTGAGATCCAGGCTTGAGCAATCGACCGTTGATAAGACTGATCAATGCAAAGCTATGGCATAGCATTGGTCAGTGCTGGCAATCAATGTACTGCCTGGGGGGCTAGAACATAGCAAAATAAAAAAGTTAATAAATGTGATTTAACCCCCTTCCCATTAAAAAAACGATGTAAATAAAATAACTATGTAAATAAAATAAATATAAAAATATGTGGCATTGCCTCGTGAGTAAATGTCCGAACTATAAAAATATAACATTAATTAAACTGCACGGCCAATTGTGTACACGTAAAAAAATTCCAAACTAGCGTATTTTTGGTCACTTTTTATACCACAAAAAATGAATAAAAAGCGATCAAAAAGTCTCATCAAAGGAAAAATTGTACTGAATGGTACTGATAAAAACTTCAGATCACAGCACAAAAAATTTGTCCACATACATCCCCATATGCGGAAAAATAAGAAAAGTTATAAGGGTCAGAACAGGACATTTTTAAACATATTAATTTTCCTGCATGTAGTTATGATTTTTTCAAGAAGTAAGACAAAATCAAACATATAAGTAGGGTATCATTTTGATCATATGGACCTACAGAATAAAGATAAAGTGTCATTTTTACCAAAACATGTACTGTGTAGAAACAGAAGCCCTCAAAATTACAAAATGGTGTTTTTTCTTCAATTTTGTCGCACAATGCTTTTTTATTTTTTTATTTTGCCGTCATTACAAAGTAGAAATGGTGGTGCAAAAAATAAGCCCTCATATGGATTTTTAGGTAGAAAATTAAAAGGATTATGGTTTTTAAAAGGTAAGGAGGAAAAAACAAAAATGCAAAAACTGAAAAACGCTGAGTCACTGAGGGGTTAATAAACATAAATATGTATATAAACACAATGATTATATGTATATATGTTCATATTTGATTGGTGATTCATATATACATATAATCAAAGTATTAGTAAAACATTATAAGCTAATGTTAGTAACAAATATTTTAAAAGGTTAGTTTGATGATCGTCTACATAGTGTTAATTCTTAAAGAGATTAAAACATATGTACAACATTAAGGAAGTACTCTAAGCTTATCTTAGTAGTTACATACTGTATCACTACACATTTGCAGGATTTAGTAACTGTCTCAGTATACATCAGTGACAATGGTTAGACAATATCATATTCATGTTAATACTCTCAGAGACAATCATATAAGGAATGGGCAAATATCTAATCACTAGATATATAAAATGGAAGTGACCTGTATGAACTCTCCAGCCCCCCTAACTAACCACCCAAATCTGGTAGTACATTTTTAGGTACAATAAGATTTAAAACCTATGGTACTAAATTTTGAGGACATTTTTCTTGTTTTCCTTATATCAATTAGATGGTGAAAAATAAGACTATGATATATGCATTATATGAATGCCTTAGTATGCGTAGAACACACCCTGTTCTCTGCAGAAGGGAGTACTCCGTATTCTAGAACCTACAAACTCAAACTGGAGATTAGGGAAAGATCTGTTCACCATATATACTAATTTATATAATATGATCAACATTTTAAAATGATCTTAATCAAATAAAAATTATTTATATGCTACCAGATATGAGAGACCTTTAAGTGTGATCATAGTAAGCCATTGTATAGTTACCGTATAGTCGTATTAGATACATATATATGGCTGCATCTGAAAGGACTTCTCTGGCTCCTCATGGCCTTGTCTGTAAGGTAATAACTTCCAGGAGAGATCTAATTATCCCATGCTACCTTCCATGGAGGCAGTAACGAAATTCTGCAATGTGAACTCAGCCTAAAAGCAGTCATGCTGTGAATGTTTTCATTGGAGTTTATCACACTGTTGAAATGCATATTTTTCCATGCTGTTTCATGTTTAAAGGAGTAGTCCAGTTTACAAAAACTTGTACGTGTCAGATCGTGAGAGGTTAGACCGCTGCATAAATGAAGTGTGTCAACCACAGCACAAAGCAGCTGACACACCCTCGTCATGCATCTCTGTTGGAGAGCCAGAAATACATGAACGATGTATTTCAACTCTCCCATAGAGATGTATGGAGGGGATGTGTCAGCCATCGCTTTGTGCCATGGTAGACACAATTCCTTCATGGGGAGAGATGGGATGCTGGGAAGAAGATCACAGGGGGTCCCAGTGGTCAGACCCCTCGCAATCTGAAACTTATCCCCAATTCTGCTGATAGGGGATACATTTTTTTAAACTGGACTATTCCTTTAAAAGAAAAACGGTCATCAGTTCCCCCGCACTATAACCTGATATACCAGGTTATAGTGTGGGTGAACAGCAGACCGATGCGGGGTCTTGGACTGCTATACCTACCTGCAGTCCGGAGCCCCACTCCTCCAAAGGTCCCCCTCTTCCAGTGCGGACTTGCGCTTTGAGGCGGGCCCGCCGGCTAGATTTAAATATTCAAATCTAGCCAGCAGGCCCTCCTCAAAGCGCAAGTCAGTGCTGGAAGAGGGGGACCTTTGGAAGAGTGGGGCTCTGGACTGCAGGTTGGCATAGCAGTCTGAGACCCCGCATCGGTCTGCTGTTCACCCGCACTATAAGCCGGTGTATCGGGTTATAGTGCGGGGAACTGGTGACTGTTTTCCTTTAATGTTAACACTTTTTTGCTGTATTAATGTTACCTGTTATGTGAGCCATAATATACAGTGCTTATCTCCCCAGGCTGGCCATGCTATTATTAACTTTGATGTGGCAACTGATGCAGTTACAGGATTAAAGCAGAAAACCAGTTATGGGCGACCCATCTGGGAGAACGAGTTTTCAAGTGTGGCAGATGCACATCCCAGGTTTGTTGCACAAAGTCAAATCAATAGAGTTAATAAATGATGTATTTAGTCACATATGTTAAAAAAGTGACACTCTTAGCAATTGTCAGAGCCATAGAAATTTATACTCTGTGGCAGAAGGATTTGATAAGTAGAGACTGAAAAGGCAAAATATTACAGAACAGCTTTTGGTTTCACAGTGTCCTATCTTAAGCACGGCCATTTTTTTGAAGCCACACCACCTTTTGACAAAGCCATACCAGTTTTTGTAGGACCTTGGAAAAATGTCTAAAAAGTGTTGAAAACTCATACAAAATTTAGTGCATGTCTTCTTTTTTTTTTTTGTGACTTTTCCAGACCCCTTTTTTTCAGAGAAATAGGGGGAGATTTATCAAAACCTGTCCAGAGGAAAATTTGCTGAGTTGCCCAATAGCAACCAATCAAATAGCTTCTTTCATTTTTCAGAGGACTTTTCAAAAATGAAAGAAGTGTTCTGATTGGTTGCTATAGGCAACTTTTCGTCTGGACAGGTTTTGATAAATCTCCCCCATAAAACAGAATTGTGCACTATAATTATTTGTGGTGTTTTTTTTAGGTGATACAATTTTTAGGGGATGTTGTATCACAACACAACATTTTCGGGCAGCTCTTTTGCTCCAATTGACATAAATAGGACCTTCCGCCCTGAAAAGAAGTGATACAGCACTTTTTTGTCAATGCATTTCCCCTACTCCCAGTGACACAGAAATCAGCATGTGTCCAAAACAGCATGTTTTATCCCTGTCTAAACATATCCTTTGTAATTAAAATATTTTTTTATTAACACCTTAACTACATACTTATCAAAGCCATTTGAAAGCGTATTCCTTTAAAATGTTTCTATTGATATAACTTCTGGATGGTTTTATTGTTTGTATTGAAAAACAAGCAGTACTTGGGGTTGTCTGTCTGACAATGTCCAACCACTGCTGACAGTGCCAGATTGTGTGTGGGCATAAACCCCCATTCTCAATTTAGTCATACATTGCAAGGTAAAATAAAGCTATGTTCACACGGTGGAATTTCTGTGCTGAATTCTGCCAGAAATTCCACTAGAATTTACTGCACATTATGTTTCAATGGATTACGCTGTCCCATTCAGACAGCGCAATTTCTGCTGCAGTATGTTGTGGCTTAAGAATGCAGAATCACAAAGGTCCTTGTAGTTTTGGATTAATCTGCATAGATATACACAACAAAGAAATAATTCTACCGCTGTACAAATCACTTGCCAGGCCAACCATGGAATACTGTGTACAGTACTGGGCACCAGTGTACAAGAAAGATATAGTGGAGCTGGAGAGGGTTCAAAGACAGACAACTAGGGTAATACGGGGAATGGGAGGACTACAGTGCCCAGAGAGATTATCAGAATTAAGGTTATTTCGTTAAAAAAAAAAAAAAAAGGCTTAGAGGTGACCTAATAACTATGTAGAACAGAGGTCTCAAACTCCTGGCCCGCTGGCCACTTGCGGCCTCGCGGAACGAAATTTTGCGGCCCGCACCAGGGATGTGCAATTTGTATCACCCGACGTCGGGGACATGCAGTTTGAGACCCCTGTTATACATAGTTATTAGGTCGCCTCTAAGCCTTCTTTTGTTCTAAACTAAATAACCCTAATTCTGATAATCTTTCTGGGTACTGAAGTCCTCCCATTCCCCGTATTACCCTGGTTGCCCGTCTTTGAACCCTCTCCAGCTCCACTATATCTTTCTTGTACACTGGTGCCCAGTACTGTACACAGTATTCCATGGTTGGCCTGGCAAGTGATTTGTACAGTGGTAGAATTATTTATTTGTTGTGTATATCTATGCAGATTAATCAAAGACTCCAAGGACCTTTGTGATTCTGCATTCTTAAACCACAATATAAGCCAAAGTAGATTGATAATGTTAGTTTGTGGGTCTATAATTACAATAGTTCTTATTGCCATCATTATGGGATCAAAATGCTTATTCCCTGTTGTCTAATTTACAGGGATATATTTAACTACATTATAGAAATAATAGAGCCTGAATATATGAATTACATATTAGTAAATGGAACTGTAAATATTAAAATGGAAATGATAGTCTGAGTTTAATACTGGAAGGATTAATAATTCTTCACCTATAACTTCATTTCCTTGGGAAGTCCGGCCTGCTCTTTCCCTGTCACCAAAGATCCCAGTCACCAAAGATCAGGACCTTTAGATCAGCACCTTCTTCTTGGAACTGGAGGAATGTCCCTGTGTTGCCAGCGTACTGGGACAGTACAAAAGAGTTGTACATGGCAACCTGGACCATGTAGACCAAAACTTTTTTGTACCATACCTGTGTTTTCCGCATGGCGTTATATGGCTTGAGGATTTGATCAGAGAGAGAGGGGGAGGCGGCTAAGTATGTAGTATGTGCTTTGTGTAACTTTATATATAAAACGGTGTGTGATTATAAATCAGACACCGTTATGTGGGGGGGGGGGGGGTTGGCTGCGCCCCCAAAAAAGGGTGACAAATCGCAGCACCCTGAATCCCTAATAGGGCCCGGGACACGCTGAAGAAACTGCGGTGGACCCTTGAGGATCTACTAGGGGGTCGAAGGAAATTTTTTTTTAAACAATTTTTTCGATTTTTTTTTTCACTCCTACATGTCCCTTTATTGTATTCTCTCCCTGCACTACACAGATGTCTTCTTCCCTGAGGGGCTCCGATCTTGGCAGATGGGGGGGAGGAGGTCGTCCCTGGCTCCTCCTTGCAGCTCTGCCCGCTGACTGAACTCTGTAAGCTGGCAGAGCTGCGAGAAGAGGTCATTAATCCCTCCCCTGCCGGCTGCTATTGGACGGACGATCCGGCCAATAGCAGCTCTCCTGGGGGGGGGGGGGTACCAATAAAAACTACAGACCATGACGCAAAAAATTTGCCCTCATATAGCCCCATATATGCAGAAAGAAAGATATAGGGGTCAGAAAAGGACATTTTTAATTAAACATAGTCATTTTAACAGAAGTAAAACAAAATGAAACCTATATAAGTTATCATTTTAATCGTATGAACCTACACACACTCAACATACAATGGGCGTTCCGGAACTAATTACCAGTTTTCCATAGACACATGTACTCAACATATGATGGTTTCAACATACAATGGTCCTCCTGGAACTAATAAATATCCTATGTTGAGGGACCACTGTACAATACAGTGGGGATCAAAAGTTTGGGCACCCCAGGTAAAAATATGTATTAATGTGCATAAAGAAGCCAAGAAAAGATCGAAAAAACTCCAAAAGGCATCAAATTACAGATTAGACATTCTTATAATATGTCAACAAAAGTTAGATTTTATTTCCATCATTTACACTTTCAAAATAACAGAAAACAAAAAAAATGGCGTCTGCAAAAGTTTGGGCACCCTGCAGCGTTAATATCTTGTACTGCCCCCTTTGGCAAGTTCACAGCTTGTAAATGCTTTTTGTAGCCAGCCAAGAGTCTTTCAATTCTTGTTTGAGGTATCTTTGCCCATTCTTCCTTACAAAAGATCCAAAGATTTTCAATTATGTTGAGGTCAGGAGACTGTGAAGGCCATGACAAAACCTTCAGTTTACGCCTCTTGATGTAATCCCCTGTGGATTTCGAGGTGTGTTTAGGATCATTATCCATTTGTAGAAGCCATCCTCTCTTTTACTTCAGCTTTTTCACAGATGGCATCAAGTTAGCATCAAAAATTTGCTGAAATTTTATTGAATCAATTTTTCCTTCTACTCGTGAGATGTTCCCTGTGCCACTGGCTGCAATACAACTCCAAAGCATGATTGATCCACCCCCCATGCTTGACAGTTGGACAGAGGTTCTTTTCATTAAATTCTGTTCCCCTTCTTCTCCAAACGTACCTTTGCTCATTCCGGCCAAAAAGTTCAATTTTAACCTCATCGGTCCACAGAACTTGTTTCCAAAATGCATCAGGCTTGTCTAAATGTTCAGTTGCAAATTTCAAACGCTGATTTTTGTGGTGAGGACATAGAAGAGGTTTTCTTCTGATGACTCCTCCATGAAGACCATATTTGTACAAGTATCTCTTTATAGTGGAATAGTGTACCACACCTCCAGTGTCTGCCAGATCTTTCTGGAGGGATTGTGCAGTCAAACGTGGGTTTTGAATTGTTTTTCTCACAATCCTGCGAGCTGTTCGGTCTGATATTTTCTTGGTCTTCCAGATCTTGCTTTAACTTTCACGGTTCCTGATGACTGCCATTTCTTAATTACATTCCGAACAGAGGATATTGACATCTGAAAACGTTTTGCTATCTTCTTATAGCCTTCTCCAGCTTTGTGAGCGTCAACTATTTTCAGTTTCAGATTTCTAGACAACTGCTTAGAAGAACCGATGGTGCTGATTGTTGGGGCAAGGTCAGATGAGTTTGGGCATTTAAAACCTTTGAAATTGACATCACCTGGTCTTCCCAGATGATAGTTATATAGTTACATAGTTAGTACGGTCGAAAAAAGACATATGTCCATCAAGTTCAACTAGGGAATTGAAGGGTAGGGGTGTGGCGCGATATTGGGGAAGGTATGGGATTTTATATTTCTTCATAAGCATTAATGTTATTTTGTTCCAGGAATGTATTTAATCCTGTTTTAAAGCTGTTAATTTTTCCTGCTGTGACCAGTTCCTGAGGTAGCCTGTTCCATAAGTTCACAGTTCTCATTGGTAAAGAAGGCGTGTCGCCCCTTGAGACTAAACTTTTTCTTCTCCAGACGGAGGGAGTGCCCCCTCGTCCTTTGGGGGGGGGGGGGGGGGTTAACCTGGAACAGTTTTTCTCCATATTTTTTGTATGGGCCATTAATATACTTATATACGTTTATCATATCCCCCCTTAAGCGTCTCTTCTCAAGACTAAACAATTGTAACTCCTTTAATTGCTCCTCATAGCTAAGATGTTCCATGCCCCATATTAGTTTAGTCGCACGTCTCTGCACCCTTTCCAGCTCCACAGTGTCCCTTTTATGGACAGGTGACCAAAACTGAACAGCATATTCCAGGTGAGGCCGTACCAATGCTTTATAAAGGGGGAGTATTATGTCCCTGTCCCTTGAGTCCATGCCTCTTTTGATACATGACAATATCCTGCCGGCCTTTGAAGCAGCAGCCTGACATTGCATGCTATTCTGTAGTCTGTGATCTACAAGTACACCCAGATCCTTCTCTACCAGTGACTCTGCCAGTTTAATCCCCCCTAAGACATACGACGCATGCAGGTTATTAGTACCCAGATGCATAACTTTACATTTATCCACATTGAACCTCATTTGCCAAGTGGATGCCCAGACACTTAGTCTATCTAAGTCATCTTGCAACCTATACACATCCTCTATAGACTGTACCATGCTACAAAGCTTGGTGTCATCTGCAAAGATAGAAACAGAGCTGTTAATGCCATCCTCTATATCATTGATAAATAAATTAAACAACAGCGGTCCCAGTACAGAACCTTGGGGTACACCACTAATTACCGGGGACCAATCAGAGTACGAATCATTGACCACCACTCTCTGGGTACGATCCATGAGCCAGTGTTCAATCCAGTAACAAACTAAAATTTCCAAACCCAAAGACCTTAACTTACCTGTCAGACGTCTTTGAGGGACAGTATCAAACGCTTTAGCAAAATCCAGAAACACTATATCCACAGCCATTCCTCTGTCAAGGCTTCTACTCACCTCTTCATAAAAGCAAATTAGATTGGTTTGACAACTTCTATCCTTAGTAAACCCATGCTGGTTATCACTTATAATACAATTATCCCCTATGTATTCCTGTATGTAATCCCTTATAAATCCTTCAAACAATTTACCCACAATGCACGTTAAACTTACCGGTCTATAGTTTCCTGGGGAAGACCTAGAGCCCTTTTTGAAGATTGGCACCACATTCGCCTTGCGCCAGTCCCTTGGCACAATACCAGACACCATTGAATCTCTAAATATCATGAACAGGGGTACAGATATTACTGAACTTACCTCTCTAAGAACTCTTGGGTGCAATCCATCTGGCCCTGGAGATTTGCTTACATTTATATTACTTAACTTACCTTGTACCATCCCTTTCTTCCCTAGTTTATACAGAACTAAAGAACCCATTCAGTAGCTCCGCTTTCTCTTTATCGCCTGTGACAACCTCCCCATTATCATTATTAATGGGTCCTACATGCTCTGTCCTTGGTTTTTTTGCATTTATATATCTAAAAAAATATTTAGTATTAGTTTTGCTTTCTTTGGCCACCTGTCTCTCATTTTGAATTTTTGAATTTTTTACATTTTTACAGATTTTATTAAGCTCTTTGTACTGTTTAAATGTTATAGCTGACCCATCAGATTTGTATTTTTTTAAGGCTATTTTTGTGTTGTTTATTGCTCTTTTAACATCATTTGTCAGCCATGTAGGATTTAGTTTTAATCGTTTATATTTGTTCCCCTTTGGTATATATATTTAACTGTATAGTTATTTAGAGTTGATTTAAAGATGTCCCATTTACCTTCTGTATCAGTATTTGAGAACACCTCCCCCCAGTCTATGTCCTGTAGTGAAGCCCTCAGCCCAGGGAAGTTTGCCTTTTTAAAGTTATATGTTTTTGCCTTCCCCGCCTGTCTTTGTTTTCTACATTTTAAGTCAAAAGTAACTATATTGTGGTCGCTATTACCAAGGTTTTCCCGCACAGTTACATTACCAACCAGCTCTGCGTTGTTGGAAATGATCAGATACAACAAGGCATCACTTCTTGTTGGGTCCTCCACAAACTGGCCCATAAAATTATCCTGCAATAAATTTAGGAATTGTCGCCCCTTTGTAGTTTTAGCCAACCCCGGACCCCAATCTATATCTGGATAGTTAAAATCTCCCATTATTACCACTGTACCTGCCCGGGCGGCCCTCTCTATTTGTTTATGCAGCCGACCTTCTATCTCTTCAGTGATATTAGGGGGTCTGTAGATTACACCAAGTATTATTTTTTCATTATTTCCCTCCTTTTGTAATTCTACCCACAATGATTCCACATCCTCAGAATCATCACACACTATGGCATCGTTCACACTGACTTTCATACCACTTCTAACATACAGACAGACTCCACCACCTTTTCTGTTCATTCTATCTTTGCGAAACAATGTAAACCCCTGCAGATTGACAGCCCAGTCATGCGAGGAGTCCAGCCATGTCTCAGTGACCCCAACTATATCAATATGTTCCTCCAGTATCAAGGCCTCAAGCTCCCCAATTTTATTTTCTAGGCTTCTGGCATTTGTGAACATACACTTTACATTTCCATCCTTTATGTTATTGGGGTTAATGGGATTCAAGGGTGTAAGTTTTATTTTCCTATGAAGCCTATTCCTATTAACTATTCTAACCCCTCCCTCCGCTCCACCCCCAGGTACATTTATAATTCCCACCTCTCTATCTACACTATCTTCCCCCTCTTTGCTGTAGGTTCCCTCCCCCCAAGTCCCTAGTTTAAACACTCCTCCACCCTTCTAGCCATCTTCTCCCCAAGCAAAGCTGCACCCTCCCCATTGAGGTGCAGCCCGTCCCTACGGTAGAGCCGGTAACCGACAGCGAAGTCAGCCCAGTTCTCCATGAACCCAAACCCTTCCTTCCTACACCAGCTTCTGAGCCACTTGTTTACCTCCCTAATCTCCCGCTGCCTCTCTGGTGCGGCTCGTGGTACTGGTAGTATTTCAGAAAATACTACCTTGGAGGTCCTTGCCTTAAGCTTGCGGCCTAAGTCCCTGAAGTCATTTTTAAGGACACTCCACCTACCTCTTACTTTGTCATTGGTGCCAATATGTACCATGACTGTTGGGTCCTCTCCAGCCCCGCCAAGCAACCTGTCAACCCGATCCGCGATGTGCCGAACTCGTGCGCCAGGCATAAAACACACTGTTTGGCGATCCCGGTCTTTGTGACAGATCGCCCTGTCTGTCCCCCTAATAATTGAGTCCCCCACCACTAGTACCTGTCTGGCCTGCCCTGTACTCCTCCCTCCCTCCTTACTGGAGCAGACACCCCTCAATCAATGACGATTGAGAACAATCCATGACACTGGCAGGTCTCAGCTTTGCAAAGGGGGCAGTGCATGCTATAAATTCTGCACGGTGCCTAAACTTTTGGAGATGCCATTTTTTTTTGTTTTCTGTTATTTTGAAAGTGTAAATGATGGAAATAAAATCTTTTGTTGACATATAAGAATGTCTAATCTGTAATTTGATGCCTTTTGGAGATTTTTCCATCTTTCCTTGGCTTCTTTATGCACATTAATACACATTTTTACCTGGGGTGCCCAAACTTTTGATCCCCACTGTAATAGAAAAACTATAAAACTTGGGCATCATTTTAATTGCATTGACTTATGGAATAAAGATAATGTATAATTTTTTATCAAAAAGTGCACTGCGTAAAAACCAAACCCCCCAAAAGTTGCAAAATTGCAGTTTTCTTATAAATTTCTGCCCACAAATGATATATTTTTGCTTTCTCAGTATATTATATGGTTAAATGAAAGAGTCACTACAGAGTACAATTGGTCGCACAAAAATCAAGCTCTCATTTCGGTCTGTTGGTAGAAAAATAAGAGTTCTGGAGCAGAGAGGAGGGAAAAAACAAAACGTAAAAATGAAAATTGTCTGTGTCCTTAAGGCTAAAATGGGCTCAGTCCTTAAGGGGTTAAAGTGTTGATGTCAATGTCAATAAAAAAAAGTTTGACATGTCAAAATTTGATTTATCTGAGTTTGGAAGTAGATACCCCCACTAATTGCTAGAACGGAGATAAGCACTCAGCTAGGCACTGTTTCTCCTCACCGTCTCCTTGCGAATGATGGTGGTCTCAGTACCTAATCGGACAATGACAAGGGCATAGGTACCATAGTTGCAGACGGTATGCGACAGTTATGGGGCTCATGGGGAGAGGGGGCCCTGCCCTGATTGGTCTCATAATAGGTGGTTGTTTTAATATTTGCTATGGGGCCCCCTTTCTTCTACGTACACAACTGGTAACAGATTTAAACTTTTGACATATCTCTTAAAATGTTATTTATTTTTTAAATGACAGTTACACAATATAGGACAATATTATATAAAAATTGTAGGTAAGATCTTAAGAACATGCATTTGCATTAGGATACAGGACTAACTATTCATTTCTATTTTCAGGTCTACTGTAGGTGTTTTTCTTTGTGGGCCTCAAGCACTTGGAAAGACCTTGCAACAATGCTGCCATCAATACTCTAGCATGGACCCCAGGAAAGTGCAGTTTTACTTTAATAAGGAGAATTTCTGAGCTGCAGCATTATGGACTTCAACTGTGTTCTTATCAAAGAAGCTATTTAATATTTTCCTTCAGTTTACAAGCTGTAAATTAGTTTACAGAATGAGTTTATATCCATGTAATGGTTTAATGTGTGACCATTATCACAAAGGAGATGATGGAAGTGCTTCCTGTTACTACAACAGTGACACTAATGATAGATTCTACAGATGAATATTGTTTCTTATAGAAGCATAAATGTATATAAATATTTCTACAATAGCAGGAACCATAAAAGACTGATTCTGTTGAAGTGTGTAACTTTAATATGTCTCAAATCTAATAAAACTCTTTCTAGTGTTCATCTGTGTTGTAGCTGCGCTGTGGCCGCTATGTGTGTCTTCTAAAGGCAGTGCACCTGTGTGTCCTTCAGATGACCTTGGACAGATTTTTATCTTCTAGGAATAAGAAATTAAACTTTCTATTGAATGACTAAAAGCAGAGATTTTGAAAATCATGAGGCATTGATAAAGACTGCATAGTATTGCATTACTATTTACTGAATTTGGAATACCCCTTTATATGTTACATAAAGGAACTCAGACACCAGAGCATAGTGTTGAACTGCTGTCATACATATGCGAAAGGCGTAATTTCATACCTATCTCTCCATACCCATTTCTAAACATTTGTCCGTTTTGGTTCTGTCAGCCCAGGTCACTAAGAATTGCACTTATTGTGTTGTTAATTCACATTTGCATATGGAAAATAAAAATGTATTTTAACTACTGTATTTTTTTTATATTTTTAAAAGAGTTATCCAGCCTTTAAAAATAAACCAATAAATATGATGCTGGGTGGGAAGGGGGTGTTTGCAAACAGGAAAAAAAAATCATTCATTCCTAGCCCCAGTCTACTGCCGGTCCCCTGCAGCTCCTGTTCACATCCATTAGGTGTGTGGAGACTTATAGGTTTCTCAGGGGAGCATGAATAGCCACCACTTACCTTTTGTGGCGCTCTCCTAAAGCAGAAGCACTACCCCTTTAGTCCCTCTTGATTTTTACTAACCTCTTCCAGATGGGGCTCATTATCCTCTTTCCTGACTGAAGACAAATGTTTAAGTACATGCAGATTTGAAAGCTGTGAAGTACCGTATTTTTCGCCCTATAGGACGCTCCAGCATATAAGACGCACGCAATTTTAAATGAGGAAAATCTAGAATACAATGTAAAGTATAGGTCACAGTAATCTTCAACCAGCGGACCTCCAGATATTGCAAAATGACAACTCCCAGCATGCCCACACAGCCGTTAGCTGTCCGGGCATGCCAGGAGTTGTCGTTTTGCAACATCTGGAGGTCCTCAGGTTGAAGACCACTGGTATAGGAGGTAATACTCACGTGTCCCCGCCGCTCCGGACCATTCACCACTGTCCTGGATGTCGCCCTCCATCGCTGTTGCCGCATCCCCGGGGGTGTCCCCGTCGCTCCGGAACGTCTCTGCTGCCCGGTATCCTCGCTCGCCGTCGCCACGCACGCCGCTCCTATTGGATGACGGGGCGGCGTGCGCGACAACGTATTGACGACGTAGGAGAGCGCCGACCATGCAGGGGATCCTGGCACGGAGCAGACACCGAGGAGGCAGGTAAGGTCCCTCCCGGTGCAGCCGGGTTAGTGTCACTTTCGCTTCAGACGCGGCGGTCAGCTTTGATCGCCGCGTCTGAAGGGTTAATACAGGGCATCACCGCGATCGGTGATGTCCTGTATTAGCCGCGGGTCCTGGCTGTTGATGGCTGCAGGGACCGCCACGATAGGTGTGTATTCGCCGTATAAGACGCACCAACTTTCCCCCCCCATTTTTGGGGAAGAAAAAGTGCATCTTATACCTTTGTTCATGCATTACATAATTTTATTTTAGAAAATTTTCATTCTATTGTAATTTGGGTTGAAATGTAAAAAATAAAACAGAAATAAGCGTGTTTTTCTTTATTAACAGCACAAAGTGATGCTAAAATAATATTTAAAATTACATTCCTGTCTAGCTATGATCGTTAATATATATATAGGTGGTGTATGTAGGGGGTTGGGCTAGGGGCATAGTTTGGGCCATTTGCTTTTGTATTATATTATATTTATTTTGTTTTATTTTTTTCCCCTTCATTTTTCACTTTTAAATATATTTATACTTTTTATTTTACTTATCCGCCCCCCCATAAAAGTCAGGGTAAATGACACTCGTACAAGAGTGTGGATTTCAGGCACAAAATTTTGTCAAACAATCCAAATGGAGGAGGTAGGGAAGGGGGAACTCCAGCTCCGCAATGTGAATAAAAATTAACCTTTAATATTCCATGTTTAAAAATAGGTCCAAAAAATGACAAAAAAGACAGACAGTGCTCAGCGAGTTAAAACCCACGCCAACCGACGCATTTCGGACCAACTAAGGGTCCTTAGTCATGGTGCTGCATCCTATCTGGACGGCTGCTCCTTTTATACTGAACTAAGAATCACAGTCACATGTCGAATTACGTCACAGATTGAACCACAACTGGTGTATAATCACCAATGATTAGAGTACGGTATACACAAAGAAAATATAATAAAAAACTAATATCCAACGGGAGTAACTGTAACCTTGGCGCTGGATGCACTCTTTCGATGCCACTAGGGGTGTGAATCGCCAAGAATTTGGCGATTCGATTCGAATCGCGATACCAGTGTGGCGATTCGATATATCGCGATATATCGCGATACCGTCTAGGTGACGATACATCGCGATATATCGCCCACCTGGGAGCATTCATAGATCCCAATAGACGCCGCTGTCAGCTTTGACAGCGGCGATCTAGTACTCCGGTGCGCACTTTTCTCATGTTATCCCGTCCGGGCTGCAAAATAAAATAAAACGCACTTTCTCTTACCTGCCGACGAGCCCGCGGAGCTCCGGTACAGGTGTTCGGTCCCCGGGCTGTATTCTTCTTACTTCCTGTTAGCCCGGCACGTCACATGGAGCTTCAGCCTATCACCAGCGGAGGCGGGACATCGCTGCGGCCGGTGATAGGCTGAAGCTCCATGTGACGTGCCGGACTAACAGGAAGTAAGAAGAATACAGCCCGGGGACCGAACACCTGTACCGGAGCTCCGCGGGCTCGTTGGCAGGTAAGATAAAGTGCGTTTTATTAAAAATTCCACATCCCTAAAAGAATCGATTCAAAAATATTTTGAATCGATTCTGTATCGGCAAATGAAAAATCGCGATTATCGCGAGAATCGATTTTTTCTTACATCCCTAGATGCCACATACTTCTATGAAGGACGCATCACCTTGGTGAATTTCGTGGATATGTTTTGCAAGACCAGATAGAGACTGCATGTTAAAAACCGCAGTGTGTGAA
The DNA here is from genome assembly GCF_029499605.1 of Hyla sarda. Lineage (NCBI taxonomy): Eukaryota > Metazoa > Chordata > Amphibia > Anura > Hylidae > Hyla > Hyla sarda. The sequence continues at coordinate 67,875,930 of NC_079197.1, read as the reverse complement.
CTATGAAAATGTTCATATATGCGTCTCTTCAGTTTCCTGGTGGCGCAACCCACGTATTGTAATTTGCATTGTCTGCATGTTGCCAAGTAGACGACATGTGTGGGGTCACAGTTGATGAACGTTTTTATGGGGTATTTGTTTCCATTTGTAATTGACACAAACTCTGTCGACCTGGCAACATGCTTACAAAGATTGTATCTATTGCGGGCACACTTGTAGAAGCCCTTGAGATGGAGCCAGGTATTCGAGGATTCTTTACTAAGTATATCACTTGGTGATAACTGATTACCTAGCGTGCGGCCCCTTTTGGCCACAAATCGGACCCCTTCCTGTAGAATAGAAGTCAAAATTTCATCATCGAATAAAACCGGTAAGTGTTTTTAGATACAATGTTTTTGATCATTGAAAAATCCGTGCTATATTGTGTTGAGAAGGTTATTCTTAGCCTTGACACTGCCTGAATTTTTTATGGCCCTGGTCTCTGTTAGGAGAGCATCACGGTTCTTGTTTTTGGCTATGTTCTTTGCGCTGGTTAATGTAGCTCTGGAATAACTCCTGGCCAATAATCTATTGTCAATATATGGATGACCTCCTCCTAGTATGGTCCCACTCCCGTGACGAAGCTATGTTGTTCCTCAACTACATTAATAACAATAATCTGAATTTAAGGTTCACTTTGGAGTGGGGGGGGGGGGGCACTGCTTTTGTCAGGCTGTGCACCGCAAATTGTGTATGCACCAGAATTTGTGGCGCAATGCGCAAAAATAGACCTGCTAGCCTGGAAGAGGGGTGTAGTCAAACAATAAAAAAAGGGGGTAATTTTTCATAACCTGGCCTATTTAACCCCTTAAGGACATGTGTCATAAATGTACTGCACTGCAGCGAGTACCATTTATCTTGCCATGAATCAAGATCAATGGCTTAAATGTAAAAAAATACCAAAGTCAAAAATTGCTGATAATTGCTTAAAGGGGTACTCTTGCCCTAAGACATCTTATCCCCTATCAAAAGGATAGGGGATAAGATGTCTGACTGCAGGGGTCCCGCTGCTGGGGACCCCCGCAATTATCCCACATAAATAATATTGTTTTGCTTGCACCGTACATTTTATGGTAAGATAAGTGATGTCATTACAAAGTAAGATTGGTGACGCAAAAAACAAGCCCTCATATGGGTCTGTGGATGGAAATTTAAAAAAGAGTTATGATTTTTAGAAGGAGAGCAGGAAAAAACGATTGGCTTGGTCCTTAAGGCCAAAATGGGCCTGGTCCTTAAAGGGATACTCCGGCCCTGAGACATCTTACGTCACGCCCCCTCCCATAGACTTGCATAGTGGGGGCGGAGTCGAGACATTATGATACTCCGGCCCCGTGGTCAGCACCCGGCAGTTTGTGAGCTGGCAGCGCGGCGTGCAGCTCAAAGAGGTGGGTGCCGAATGCAAGATTGCGGGGGTGCCCAGCGGCACTTATTTTACCATAAAATGTACGGTGCAAGCAAAAAAATATTATTTATCAGGGAAAATTGAAAAGAAAACCGCAATTTATCACATTTTGGAAGGTTTTGTTTTCACACTGTACACTTTAAGGTAAAAAGGACATGTTTTCTTTATTCTGTGGATCAATGATACTCATGTTATATGCTTTTCTATAATTGTACCGCTTTAAAAAAAAAAAATCTAACTATTTTAACAAAATTAGTATGTTTGAAATTACCCTATTTTGACCACCTATAACCTTCTCATTTTTCCAAATACGGGGCGGTATGAGGGCTAATTTTTTGCGCCATGATCTGTAGTTTTCATTGCTACCAATTTTGCTTACGTTTTACTTTTTATTAATTTTGTATAAATTTTTCTTGGAATAAAATGTGACAAAAAAGCAGCAATTTTGGACTTTTTAATTTTTTTACGTTTGCGCCGTTCACTGTATGGGATAATTAACAATATATTTTGATTGCATAAGGGATAGTACTGATCAGTGTTATCGGTGATCTTCTGCTCGATCTCAGACCAGAGCAGAAGACCCCTGGAGACGGACGAAGTCAGGTGAGGGGACCTCCGCACCACGGCACATGACTAACATTTACGTCCATTGTCCTTAAGGGGTTAATCACATCTCAGAAAAAAAATAATCAAAAAGTCACATATATGCAAAAGTGGCACAGATAAAAGCTACAAATCATTGCACAAAAATGGAAAATTAGAAAGTTAAATTCGGTCAGAATAAGGCAATTTTAAACATTTATTTTAAGATTTTTTTTTTAACCCCTTAAGAATGCAGCTCATTTTCACCTTAAGGATGCAGCACTTTTTTGCAATTCTGACCACTGTCACTTTATGCATTAATAACTCTGAGATGCTTTTACCTATTATTCTGATTCCGAGACTGTTTTTTCGTGACATATTCTACTTTAACACAGTGGTAAATTTGCCGTTACTTGCATCCTTTCTTGGTGAAAAATCCCCAAATTTCATGAAAATTTTGAAAGTTTTTTTATTTTTCTAACTTTGAAACTCTTTGCTTGTAAGGAAAATGGATATTCCAAATAAATTTTATATTGATTCACAAATACAATATGTCTACTTTATGTTGACATCATAAAGTTGACATGTTTTTACTTTTGGGAGACATCAGAGGGCTTCAAAGTATAGCAGCAATTTTCAAAATTTTCATGAAAATTTCAATATCTGAATTTTTCAGGGACCAGTTAAAGGAGTAGTCCAGTGGTGAACAACTTATCCCCTATCCTAAGGATAGGGGATAAGTTTGAGATCGCGGGGGGGTCCGACCACTGGGGCCCCCTGCAATCTCCTGTACGGAGCCCCGACAGCCCGCGGGAAGGGGGCGTGTCGACCTCCGCATGAAGCGGCCGACACGCCCCCTCAATACAACTCTATGGCAGAGCCGAAGCGCTGCCTTTGGCAATCTCCGGCTCTGCCATTGAGATGTATTGAGGGGGCGTGTCGGCCGCCACTTCGTGCAGTGGTCGACACCCGCTAACTGGCCGGAGAACCTGGCCTCCGTACAGAGAGATCACAGGAGGCCCCAGCGGTCGGACCCCCCGTGATCTCAAACTTATCCCCTATTCTTAGGATAGGGGATAAGTTTTTCACCACTGGACTACTCCTTTAAGTTTGAAGTGGATTTGAGGGGCCTTTCTGTGGGAAATACCCCATAAATTACCCCATTATAGAAACTACACCCCTTAAAGTATACAAAATGACATTCAGAAAGTTTGTTAACCCTTTAGGTGTTTCACAAGAATAGCAGCAGGAGGAGAAAAATCTAAATCTGCATTTTTTACACTAACATGTTCTTGTGGCCCCATTTTTTTCATTTTTAAAAGTGGTATTAGGTGAAAAAAAAATTTGTAGCCCAATTTCTTTCGAGTATGAAAATACCTAATATGTTGACATAAAGTGCTCTGTGGGCTCACAACATGACTCAAGAGGGAAAGAGCAACTGTAAGATTTTTTTAAATTTAGCTGTCATGGTTTTTTTGGGGGCCATGTTGCATTTAGGAAGCCCCCATGGTGCCAGAACAGTAAAAAAAAAAAAAAAAAAAACACATGGCATACTATTTTTGAAACTACACCCCTCAAGGAACGTAACAAGGGGTACAGTGAGCCTTATCACCTCACAGGTGTTTGACGACTTTGCTTTGAAGTTGGATGTGAAAATGGAAAATTAGATTTTTAACATTAAATTGATGGTGTTACCCCAAATTTTTATTTTTCACAAGGGGTAATAAGAGAAAATGGACCACAAAATTTGAAGCCCAATTTTTCCCATTTAAGAAAACGCCCCATATGTGGACGTTAAGTGCTCTGTTGGCGCACTACAATGCTCAGAAGAGAAGGAGCAAAATTTGGCTTTATGAAAGAGAATTTTGCTGAAAAGGTTTTTGGGGGGTATGTTGCATTTAGAAAGTCCCCAGGGTACCAGAACAGCAAAAAAAAAAAAAAAAAAAAAAAAAAAACCTGCATGGCATACTATTTTGGAAACTACACCCCTGAAGGAACCCAACAAAGGGGTATAGTGAGCTTTAAAGGGTAGCTCCCACCATCCTGTATTTTTTTTTCTGTCCCTGCCTATTTCCCATCTCTCCCTAACCCCCTCCCTGCTTTTAATTTTTTTTACTATATTAAAAAAGGTCTTTTTGTCTGCCTGGTAGTGTGCTCACTACCAGGCAGACTTTCCCAGCAGGCAGACGTCACTGATGCCTGCTGGGGCTGACACTTCCGCCCTTAGTTCACTATACAGGGTGCCTCCAGCTGTTTCACCAATACAACTTCTAGCTTGCCCTGACATCTATTGGCTGTCAGGCCATGCTGGGAGTTGTAGTGAGGAAACAGCTGGAGGCACCCTGTGTTGAAAACAATAAGTTAGGGCCATGGGTGCAGCGTGGCGCAACCCCATTCCCTCCAGCGCTAAGCCGCCCCCCCGTGTTGACACCCCAATCCCCGCAACCCTGTGTTGAAACCCCAAGCCCCACTTTCCCCAAACCCTCGTGTTGAAACCCCAATCCCCGCAACCCCCGTGTTGAAACCCCAAGCCCCGCTCTCCCCGAAACCCCCGTGTTGAAACCCCAAGCCCCGCTCTCCCCGCAACCCCCGTGTTGAAACCCCGATCCCCAATATGTTTAAACTGCAGAGTCCAGCAGCATCAGCGGTGTGCAGGGGCAGTATCAGCGGCATGGTGCGGGAGGAGTGGCCGGCGTCTGAGGCCAGGGAGCCAATGCGCTCGCTCCCTGCCTGTCTGATTGACAGGCAGGGAGCGAGCGCAGGCTGAATGAATTAGGACCGATACCCGGCCGGCATCAGTCCGAATTCAGGCGTGACGTCACGCCAGCCTGCAGCCGGCCACTAGGAGGGAGACCCTTAGTGGCCGGTTTTCAAACGTTAATTTAAACATTTTAATAAAAATAAAAAATATATAATGAAAATATATTAGAGATATGTTGTAGTACATATGTACTACAACATATCAAAAAAAATAAGTTGATGACAGTGCCCATTTAACACCTCACAGGTGTTTGACGACTTTGCGTTGAAGTTGGACGTGAAAATGAAAAATTTTATTTTATTTTTATTTTTAACACTAAATTGATGGTGTAACTGGAGAAAATGGACCACAAAATATGAAGCCCAATTTCTCCAGATTAAGAAAATGCCCCATATGTGGATGTTAAGTGCTCTGCTGGCACACTACACGTCTCAGAACAGAAGGAGCACCATTGGTCTTTTGAAGAGAGAATTTTGCCGAAATTGAAGTCGGGTCATGTACATTTTCAAACCTCCCATGATGCCAGAACAGCAGAAACCCCCTACATGTGACACCATTTTGGAAACTAGACCCCTCCAGGAACGTAACAAGGTTACAGTGAGTACTTACACCTCACAGGTTTTTGGAACAGTGGGCTGTAAAAGTGAAAGATTTGATTTTTAACACTAAAATTATGGTGTTACTCCAAATTTTTCATTTTCACATGGTGTAATAGGAGAAAATGATGATGATGATCAGAACTAGATGATGAGGAGGACGAGAAAATAAGGAAGGTGGGGTCTTCCTCGTCCTCTGAGACGCTTTAAGTGTCGGAGGCAAGTAAAGCATATGCCTCCTCTGCTGAAAACGCCCTGCGGGCCATTTCCCTACTCTAATGGGGGGTGAAGTGTATATATGTGGGGGGGGGGGGGAAACTTTGTGTATGTGCTGTGTGTGGTGTGATGCGCTAATACCTCCCTAACCTGCCCAAACCTAACCTAACAAACTAAACCCACCCTAACAAAAAAAAAAAGGGAAAAATACCTTTTTTAAATTAAAAAAAAAAGGACTTCTAGCGCAAAAAAAGCCCTGCACCAAAAAAACAACAACCCGCGTGTACCCAATCAGTGGTGTGCGCACTGATTAGTGCTTGGTGGCGGCAGGGAGCGCAGAAGTCAGTGGGGGTTCCGGCCACTCAGCCCAGAACAGTGGCTGGTGGCTGTCATGGATCGGCCGGCTGGATGTGGATCCTCTGTGCCAGAGAGGGATAGGCGTGGACCGTGCTAGTGGACCGGTTCTAAGCTGCTACTGGTTTTCACCAGAGCCCGCCGCAAAGCGGGATGGTCTTGCAGCGGCGGTAGCAACCAGGTCGTATCCACTAGCAACGGCTCAACCTCTCTGACTGCTGAAGATAGGCGCGGTACAAGGGAGTAGACAAGAGCAAGGTCGGACGTAGCAGAAGGTCGGGGCAGGCAGCAAGAATCGTAGTCAATAAGGCAATAGCAGGAGGTCAAGTACACAGTATGGACAAACACAGTAACGCTTTCACTAGGCACTAAGGCAACAAGATCCGGCAGGGGAGTGCAGGGGCAGAGATCAGATATAGTCAGGGAGCAGGTGGAAGCCACTTAAGCTAATTGGGCCAGGCACCAATCATTGGTGCACTGGCCCTTTAACCCCTTAAGGACACATGACGTACTGGAACGTCATGTGTCCACTCCCGATCTATAACGCGGGGCCACGGCGTGGCCCCGCGTCATAGCGGGTCGGGCCCGGCCTCTAACAACGGCCGGGACCCGTGGCTAATAGCGCGCGGCATTGATCGCTGTGCCGCGCGCTATTAACCCTTTAGACGCGGCGTTCAAAGTTGAACGCCGCGTCTAAAGTGAAACCGAAAGCATCCCGGCTAGCTCAGTGGGCTGTTCGGGATAGCCGCGGTGAAATCGCGGCATCCCGAACAGCTGACAGGACAGCGGGAGGGCCCCTTCCTGCCTCCTCGCTGTCCGATCGCCGAATGACTGCTCAGTGCCTGAGATCCAGGCCTGAGCAGTCATCCGGCAGAATCGTTGATCACTGGTTTCTTATGAGAAACCAGTGATCAACATAGAAGATCAGTGTGTGCAGTGTTATAGGTCCCTATGGGACCTATAACACTGCAAAAAAAAAGTGAAAAAAAAAAGTGAATAAAGATCATTTAACTCCTCCCCTATTAAAAGTTTGAATCACCCCCCTTTTCCAATAAAAAAAAAAACACAGTGTAAATAAAAATAAAAATAAACATATGTGGTATCACCGCGTGCGGAAATGTCCGAATTATAAAAATATATCATTAATTAAACCGCTCGGTCAATGGCGTGCGCGCAAAAAAATTCCAAAGTCCAAAATAGTGCATTTTTGGTCACTTTTTATATCATTTAAAAATGAATAAAAAGTGATCAATAAGTCCTATCAATGCAAAAATGGTACCGTTAAAAACTTCAGATCACGGCGCAAAAAATGAGCCCTCATACCGCCCCATACACGGAAAAATAAAAAAGTTATAGGGGTCAGAAGATGACAATTTTAAACGTATTAATTTTCCTGCATGTAGTTATGATTTTTTCCAGAAGTCCGACAAAATCAAACCTATATAAGTAGGGTATCATTTTAATCGTATGGACCTACAGAATACATATCAGGTGTCATTTTTACCGAAAAATGTACTACGTAGAAACGGAAGCCCCCAAAAGTTACAAAACAGCGTTTTTTTTTTTCAATTTTGTCGCACAATGATTTTTTTTCCCGCTTCACCATAGATTTTTGGGCAAAATGACTGACGTCATTACAAAGTAGAATTGGTGGCGCAAAAAATAAGCCATCATATGGATTTTTAGGTGTAAATTTGAAAGAGTTATGATTTTTTAAAGGCAAGGAGCAAAAAACGAAAATGCAAAAACGGAAAAACCTCCGGTCCTTAAGGGGTTAAGGCTCAGAGAGCTGGCGCGCGCGCGCCCTAGAGAGCGGAGCCGCGTGCGCCAGCACATGACAGCAGGGGACCGGGACGGGTAAGTGACCTGGGATGCGATTCGCGAGCGGGCGCGTCCCGCTGTGCGAATCGCATCCCCGACGGCCATGACAGTGCAGCGCTCCCGGTCAGCGGGACTGACCGGGGCGCTGCGGGGAGAGAAACGCCGTGAGCGCTCCGGGGAGGAGCGGGGACCCGGAGCGCTAGGCGTAACAGTGGCACGTACACAGACCCCCATACAAAATACCCGAAAAATAAAATAAAACGCTTACCCTGAAAAAATGCACCCGCTTGAACCCCAAAAAAACGCTGATCAGTGATAAATCACTGACAGCGGTGGGGCAGGCTGCACACAGAGGTACAGTCCGTCCACACAGCACAGGCCTGCTACTGGTGGCACAGACCGACTATAGGTGCAAAAAGAAAATGCTGGCGGCAGACCACAGCGACCCAGTAGGGCCAGGGCCATGCAGCTAAAGGTGCTACGGACCTGCGGACACCTACGGATAGTACGCTGCAAAAAAAAAAAAAAAACATTTTTTTTTTTTTTTTTAGCTCCTGTCCCTACCTAATCTATAGTTTTCCCTGACTGCTTTCTGTGCCAAGGAGGAACTTTTTTCCCTATGAGGGGGGGGGGGATGGAGATATGAGGCTCTGTCCTGCACACCAGCTCTCACAGTAATGGTGGGCAGAACGGAGCAGCGTGCTCCTGATCCCACCTCCCCATACTGCAGTGATTGGTGCGGTCACTGCAGCCACCCAATCACTGCTATACTGGGGGATGGCAACAGTGCCACCCCCAGTACTGTATGGATGATGATTGGTGGTGTCTGTTACACCACCGATCATCATCCTTATTGGGTCATTGGGTCACATGTGACCCACGTGACCCGGAAGCGCCGCAGACCGGCGGTATTTACCGGCGGACTGCGGCGATCCCCTCCGGCAATGAGACAGGATGCCTGCTGAACGATTTCAGCAGGCATCCTGGTCCGCTCCCCGACCGGTTAGCAGCGGGGATCGGAATTCCCACGGGTGTATGCATACGCCCTCCGTCCTTAAGGACTCGGGATGCAGGGCGTATGGATAAGCCCTTCGTCCTGCAGAGGTTAAGGGCCCGGGGTTTTTCCATTTTCGCTTTTTCCTCCTTACCTTTAAAAAATCATAACTCTTTCAATTTTGCACCTAAAAATCCATATAATGGCTTATTTTTTGCGCCACCAATTCTACTTTGTAATGACGTCAGTCATTTTACCCAAAAATCTACGGCGAAACGGGAAAAAAAACTTTGTGAGACAAACTTGAAAAAAAAAAAGCCATTTTGTAACTTTTGGGGGCTTCTGTTTCTAAGCAGTATATTTTTCAGGTAAAAATTACACCTTCTCTTTATTCTGTAGGTCCATACGATTAAAACAATACCCTACTTATGTAGGTTTGATTTTGTCGTACTTCTGGAAAAAATAATAACTACATGCAGGAAAATGTATACGTTTAAAATTGTCATCTTCTGACCCCTACAACTTTTTTATTTTTCCGCATACAGGGCGGAATGAGGGCTCAGTTTTTGCGCCGTGATCTGTTTTTAGCGGTATCACTTTTTATTGATTGGACTTATTGATCTTATTTGACTTTTTTTGCACGTACACCATTGACCATGCAGTTTAATTAATGATATTTTTATAATTCGGACATTTCCGCGTGCTGCGATACCACATGTTTATTGTTTTTTTTATGGGAAAAGGGGTGCGATTCAAACTTCTATTAGGGAAGGGGTTAAATGATCTTTATTCACTTTTTTTTTCTTTGCAATGTTATAACTCCCATATGGGGCTATAACACTGTACACACTGATATTTTACATTAATCAATGGGTTCCCATAGGAAATCATTGATCAATGATTCTGCTGCTTGGCTGCTCATGCCTAGATCTCAGGCACTGAGCAGTCATTCGGCGATCGGACACCAAGAGGCAAGGTAAGGGACCCTCCTGCTGTGTCTCAGCTATTCGGAATGCCGCAATTTCGCAAATGGAAACAGACAACAGTTGTGCAAATGGACAGACAACAGGTGGAAATTATGGGCAATTAGCAGAACACCCCAATAAAGGAGTGGTTCTGCAGGTGGTGACCACAGACCACATCTTAGTTCCTATGCTTCCCCACTGATGTTTTGGTCACTTTTGAATGCTGGCAGTGCTTTCACTCTAATGGTAGCATGAGACAGAGTCTACAACACACACAAGTGGCTCAGGTAGTGCAGCTCATCCAGTATGGCACATCAATGCGAGCTGTGGCAAGAAGGTTTGCTATGTCTGTCAGCGTAGTGTCCAGAGCATGGAGGCGCTACCAGGAGACAGGCAATAACTCAGCAGCAGGACTGTGGTCATGGTGAAATTAAAATTTCCTGTGTCCCCCAAAGGAGATATTCTGTGGATTTTTTTATGTATCCATTGTGCATGGGGCTGGATACATTTTTGGAGATGTATATGTATACTAGATTTATCGCTGGTTATGTATATTAGATTTATAGGGACAGAACTTTGATCCAGGGATTTATTCTGACTGCCATATTTGGAGTCGGGAAGGAATTTTTACCTCTAGTATGAGGGTTTTTTGCCTTCCCCTGGATCAACTCAACTCAATAGGGTCTTATTAGGGTTATAGGTTGAACTTGATGGACTCTGGTCTTTTTTCAACCTTATGAACTATGTTACCTCTGCCTTTGTGCAAGGAGGAGCACAGCCAGAGCCCTGCAAAATGACATCCAGCAGCCCACAAATGTGCATGTGTCCACTCAAGTGGTCAGAAACAGACTCCATGAGGGTGGTATGAGGGCCCGACGTCCACAGGTGGGGGTTGTGCTTACTGCCCAACACCATGCAGGACATTTGCCCAAGAAAACCAAAATGGCTACCTGTGCTCTTCACAGATTAAGTAGGTTCACACTGAGCACATGTGACACACATGACAAAGTCTGGAGACGCCGTGGAGAACGTTCTGCTGCCTGCAACATCCTCCAGCCTGACTGGTTTGGCGGTAGGTCAGTAAAGGTGTGGGGTGGCATTTCTTTGGGGGGCTGCACAGTTCTCCATGTGCTTGTCAGAGGTAGCCTGACTGCCATTAGGTACCGAGATTAGATCCTCAGACCCCTTGTGAGACCATATGCTGGTGCGGTTGGCCCTGGGCTCCTCCTAATGCAAGACAATGCTAGACCTCATGTGGCTGGAGTGTCAGCAGTTCCTGCAAGAGGAAGGAATTGATGCTATGGACTGGCCCGCCCATCCCCCAAACCTGAATCTGACTGAGCACATCTGGGACATCATGTCTCGCTCCATCCACCAACGCCACGTTGCGCCACAGACTGTCCAGGAGTTGTAGGGAGGTCATACAGGCACGTGGAGGCCACACACACTACTGAGACTCATTTTGACTTGTTTTAAGGACATTACATTAAAGTTGGATCAGCCTGTAGTGTGGTTTTCCACTTTGATTTTGAGTGTGACTCCATATCCAAACCTCCATAGGTTGATAAATTTGATTTCCATTGATCATTTTTGTGTGATTTTGTTGTAAGCACATTCAACAATGTAAAGACAAAAGTATTTCATACGATTAGTTCATTCATTCAGATCTAGGATGTGTTATCTTAGTGTTCCCTTACTTTTTTTGAGCAGTGTATGTAAACATGGGTATAATTTTAATTGTATTTACCCACATGTTGCGGTTCTAGGGTGATAATCCTGTCTGCAGCTAACACTTCGTGTGGAAAATCCTGCATACTACACCAATTGTGATTTTAGAATTAGAGTAAAACAAACATTCCCCTCCCCCGACCATGTGTTCTCTTTGTTAGTCCCCAAAATGGCCACCAACTATGTGAAAACAGAAGCAGGAAGTTCAGGCTAAAACTATAGGTCCTAAATATGTTTGTAAAAAGCACCCAGAAACACTGATTAAGTTTTGTACAACTATGAAATAATTGTACAAGGTATTTTGGCAGAAATGTCTTGTACCAGCAGTGTATACCCACCAAATCAACAATCACTCGGTAACAAGCAAAGTTAATAACATTTAATAAAACATTAGCTAAACCAAATAAGACATACATACAAGCATTAATACAATAGTACATACTCTATGTTTAGCAAACTAGCCTGAATCTACCTGAGTGATATATAAATATTTAGTGTAGAAATTATACAATCAATATACTTATCCATCCCAGGCTAAGGAGCAGAAGAATGCTCCCCTCTTCAACCAAGATCCCACCCCCTTTGGTCCAGTATCCTCCCACTATCCCCGCACAACCTGGAAAAATAGGCTCCCCAGCCCAGCCCACTGTGGCTGTATGTGACCAAGCTTTAGACCGTGGGGGCAGGGAAATGTATGCCAAATGATGGATGTAAAAACACACAATTTCAGTGTCCATAACACCACAGAATAAAAAAATTCAAAAAACATGTTAGCTTTCCATACGGGTTTTTCTGGCTTTTTTTTAAATTTTTTTTTTTATTATTATTGGGAATACTACCACTTTTTAGCCAAAGTCAGAAGTGTATTCAAAAGGAATGGGAAATATAAAGGAATGACTTAGACTTTTCTTCCTGCTGGATCCTGGCTTTGGCTCAAAAACTGCAGAAAAAACATATATGGAAACCTGGCCTTACTATAAAGTGCACTGCATAAAAATAAAACCCTCCAAAAGTAGCTACCGTATATACTCGAGTATAAGGCTGGGTTCACACTACGTTTTGTCCCATACGGGAGCGCATACGGCAGGAGGGAGCTAAAACCTCGCGCTCCCGTATGTGACCGTATGCGCTCCCGTATGTCATTCACTTCAATGAGCCGACCGGAGTGAAACGTTCGGTCCGGTCGGCTCATTTTTGCGCCGTATGCGCTTTTACAACCGGACCTAAAACCGTGGTCAACCACGGTTTTAGGTCCGGTTGTAAAAGCGCATACGGCGCAAAAATGAGCCAACCGGACCGAACGTTTCACTCCGGTCGGCTCATTGAAGTGAATGACATACGGGAGCGCATACGGTCACATACGGCAGCGCGAGGTTTTAGCTCCCTCCTGCCGTATGCGCTCCCGTATGGGACAAAACGTAGTGTGGACCCAGCCTAAGCCGAGTTTTTCAGCACGATTTTTCGTGCTGAAAACACCCCCCTCGGCTTATACTCGAGTGAACTCCCCCACCCGCAGTGGTCTTCAACCTGCGGACCTCCAGAGGTTTCAAAACTACAACTCCCAGCAAGCCCGGGCAGCCATCGGCTGTCCGGGCTTGCTGGGAGTTGTAGTTTTGAAACCTCCGGAGGTCCGCAGGTTGAAGACCACTGCGGCCTTCAACATCATCCAGCCCCCTCTCACCCCCTTTAGTTCTGAGTACTCACCTCCGCTCGGCGCTGGTCCGGTCCTGCAGGGCTGTCCGGAGAGGAGGTGGTCCGGTGGGATAGTGGTTCCGGGCTGCTATCTTCACCGGGGAGGCCTCTTCTAAGCGCTTCGGGCCCGGCCTCAGAATAGTCACGTTGCCGTGACAACGACGCAGAGGTGCGTTCATTGCCAACGTACTTCTGCGTCATTGACAAGGCAACGCCTCTATTCCGGGCCGGAAGCGCGGAGAAGAGGCGCCCCCGGTGAAGATAGCAGCCCGGACCACCTCCTCACCGGACAGCCCTGCAGGACCGGACCAGCGCCGAGCGGAGGTGAGTACTCAGAACTAAAGGGGGTGAGAGGGGGGCTGGATGATGTTGAAGGCCGCAGTGGTCTTCAACCTGCGGACCTCCGGAGGTTTCAAAACTACAACTCCCAGCAAGCCCGGACAGCCGATGGCTGCCCGGGCTTGCTGGGAGTTGTAGTTTTGAAACCTCTGGAGGTCCGCAGGTTGAAGACCACTGAGGGCGAATGATGAGAAGAGGATGATGAAGGGGGGGTGTGGGGATGATGAAGGGGGGTGGGGATGATGAAGGGGGGGGGTGTGGGATGATTACAAGGGGATGATGAAGGGGGGATGTGTGGGATGATAAGGGGATGATGAAGGGGGGATGTGCGGGATGATAAGGGGATGATGAAGGGGGGATGTGTGGGATGATAAGGGGATGATGAAGGGGGGATGTGCGGGATGATAAGGGGATGATGAAGGGGGGATGTGTGGGATGATGACAAGGGGATGATGAAGGGGGATGTGTGGGATGATAAGGGGATGATGAAGGGGGGATGTGTGGGATGATGACAAGGGGATGATGATGAGGATGTTAATGATGGGTCTGGATGATGACAGGGGGGGGATGAGGTATTTCCCACCCTAGGCTTATACTCGAGTCAATAACTTTTCCTGGGATTTTGGGTTGAAATTAGGGGTCTCGGCTTATACTCGGGTCGGCTTATACTCGAGTATATACGGTAAATTAAAATTTCCTGTGCCCCCAAAGGAGATATTCTGTGGATTTTTATTATGTATCCATTGTAAATCTTCTGGGCCTGGCCTTCTTCCACATCTTGGAGCAAGACTCGTCACACTGCGCTCAGCTTATCACCAGCCGCAGCAATGTCCAACCTCAGCCGGTGATATGCTGAGTACAGTGTCATGTAACTGGCCCGGTCAGCAGGAAGAAGGCGGGGCCCAGGCCTGTTACATGACACTGCGCTTAGCATATCACCAACTGAGACAGGACATCGCTGTGGCAGACGATAAGCTTAAGGTTCCAAGAAGCGGAAGAAGATTGGGCCCATAGATGTCCAGTGATAAGAAATTTATATGGGGCCAAGGCTGTGCTAGAGAGAGTTTTATACACAGCATGTCAGCTGGTGGAAACATGCCCCTCTATTAATCTCTATGGGAGAGGACGAGACACGTGGACACTGTGTCTCCGCCTCACCCTTAGAGATGAATAGAGGGGGCATGTTTCCACCAGCTGACGTGCTGTGTGCAAAGAGTCACGTACAGGAGCAGAATTGGGGCCTGTATTGGAGATCGCGGGGGAAACAAGCAGTCGGACCCCCGTGATCAGACATTTATTTTTTACCACCGGACATCTTCTATAAGCCCAAAATGTGCCGAGTAAGGGGTAAATATTGAATTCACACAAAAGCCTATTAAAAGGAACCACTCAGCAGATTTTAGCATTTATAACTGGCAACGCATCATATATACTAAAATCATTATCCTCACTATCCCCGGGGGAAGTTTGAGCCCCCAGAGATGGTGAAGATATTAAGTTATAAAGTCCCCACGGCAGCCCGGCAAGTAGTCCCTTCGGTGGGGACTTACACTTTCCAGCTCCGTTCGCTGTGGCCCCGCTGGCTTGAATTACAGCTCGCATCACTGCTCTGCTCCCTAAGCAGACGGAGCAGAACGCTGACGCGAGCTGTAATTCAAGCTGTCGGGGCCACGGCTGCAGCAAACGGAGCTAGTAAGTATAAGTCCCCGCCCAGGGGACAACTTGCCGGGTGGGGGACTTTATAACTTAAAGGAGAACTCCAGAATATAAAAATTGTCCTCCATACTGCTAGCAGAAAAAAAATAAATAGGGCCTCTGGTAACCGGCTCCGGTCTTCGCCACGATCCTCTTCCTGGTTGCCGGTGGTCGGCGAGTCATACTGCGCTCAGCCAATCACCGGCCGCAGTGAAGTCCCGACTCGGCCGGCGATAGGCTGAGCGGAAGTGAGAACGCTTCAAGACACAAAATTCTTCACTACATCGGCACCTGCTGCCGGGGCAGAAAACATCACTGCTGCTAAGCCTATCGCTGGCCGAGCTGGGACTTCACTGCAGCCGGTGATTGGCTGAGCGCAGTATGACTCGCTGACCACCGGCAACCAGAAAGAGGATCGCGGCGGAGACCGGAGACGGTTACCGGAGGCCCCAGGGGAGCGAAGGAAGGTATGTACATGTCACGGATCGGCAGGCTGGAGGTGGATCCTCTGTGTCAGAGAGGGTTTGGCGAGGACCGTGTCGGTGGACCGGTTCTAAGTAGCTACTGGTTTTCACCAGAGCCCGCCGCAAAGCGGGATGGTCTTGCAGCGGCGGTAGCAACCAGGTCGTATCCACCGGCAACGGCTCAACCTCTCTGACTGCTGAGATAGGCATGGTACAAGGGATAAGGCAAAAGCAAGGTCGGACGTAGCAGAAGGTCAGGGCAGGCAGCAAGGATCGTAGTCAGGGGCAACGGCAGGAGGTCTGGAACACGGGCTAGGAACACACAAGGGAACGCTTTCATTAGGCACAAGGGCAACAAGATCCGGCAAGGGAGTGCAGGGGAAGTGAGGTATAAGTAGGGAGTGCACAGGTGGAAACTAATCAAGGTAATTGGGAAGATTGGACCAGGCACCATCATTGGTGCACTGGCCCTTTAAATCTAGAGAGCTGGCGCGCGCGCGCCCTAGAGAGCGGAGCCGCGCGCGCCAGAGCATGACAGCCGGGGACCGGGACAGGTAAGTGACTTGGGACGCGATTCGCAAGCGGGCGCGTCCTGCTGTGCGAATCGCATCCCCGACGGCCATGACAGTGCAGCGCTCCCGGTCAGCGGGACCGACCGGTGCGCTGCAGGGAGAGAGACGCCGTGAGCGCTCCGGGGAGGAGCGGGGACCCGGAGCGCTCGGCGTAACAGTACCCCCCCCCCCTTGGGTCTCCCCCTCTTCTTGGAGCCTGAGAACCTGAGGATAAGACTTTTGTCCAGGATGATGTCCTCAGGTTCCCAAGATCTCTCCTCTGAGCACTCAACTCCAAAGGGTCCAAGATAACGTTGTCCAAGATTAAAACTGGGGACACGGAAGCGGATATACTTGGTGGAGAGCCACACAAAAACAGGGGGGGGTTCTTCTTTTTCCTTCGGCAAGCTTCTTCACCCGGGATGAGGCTAGTATGAGGGATTTAAGAGTCTTTTCCCAGATGGTGGCGAAGCCCCGGAAAACCTCAACAGCGGGCACACAAGAAGGCGTGGGGGTGGGGAGGGAGGGAAGAGGGTCAAGCCCGGCACGGGGCAGAGTGTCAACAGGACGGGAGCCGTGAGGAGGAGACACAGCATAGTCCAGACAGGCCTTGGGGAGGCCAGGTAAAGGGGGAGACACAGAGGCTTGACTGACGGGACTGGGAGCAGAGGTGAGGCACTTCCTGTGGCAAGAAGCACCCCAGCTCCCGATCTCCCAGGTGGTCCAGACAAGGGCAGAAGATGGGGGTTGGAGCCATGGCAGACCGAGGAGGACTTCAGAGGAGCATTTGGGCAAAACAAAAAGTTCCATGCTGAAGAGCAGGGGTTCTGTGCGGTAACGCACAGTGCAGTGTAGAAGTAAATATTCTTTCTTCCTGCGGCGAGTCCTCTCTTCAGGGGTCAGGCGGGACCGATCCACTTGCATAGCCTCCTCGGCGGGAGGCACAGGGGTGGATTGCAATGGATACAGTAAGAGAGGTGCTCCGGGCGGTGTGGCACATGGCAGGGCCTTCCCAGGCAGGAGACCACGGCAGAGTCTAGAGTCCCCATCAAATTTGTCCGGCAGGGACAAGCAGGGGTTAGGAGCGGCCGGTCGCTGCGGAGGAGTTGCAGGAGCCGGCGGAGGAGATGGTTGTTGCTGTTGCAGCTGCTGTGTCTGAGACTGAAGTTGCTGTATCTGCGGCAGCAGCTGCTGTATTTGTGACTGAAGTTGCTGTGTCACGGTGGTCAAGTATGCCAGCTGGTGATTTCGTTGGGTGATCATTAGGGATTGCTGGGCGATCACCGTGGAAATGTCGGCAAGACTTGACAGCGGCACCTCAGCGGAATCCATGGCCGGATCTACTGTCACGGATCGGCAGGCTGGAGGTGGATCCTCTGTGTCAGAGAGGGTTTGGCGAGGACCGTGTCGGTGGACCGGTTCTAAGTAGCTACTGGTTTTCACCAGAGCCCGCCGCAAAGCGGGATGGTCTTGCAGCGGCGGTAGCAACCAGGTCGTATCCACCGGCAACGGCTCAACCTCTCTGACTGCTGAGATAGGCATGGTACAAGGGATAAGGCAAAAGCAAGGTCGGACGTAGCAGAAGGTCAGGGCAGGCAGCAAGGATCGTAGTCAGGGGCAACGGCAGGAGGTCTGGAACACGGGCTAGGAACACACAAGGGAACGCTTTCACTAGGCACAAGGGCAACAAGATCCGGCAAGGGAGTGCAGGGGAAGTGAGGTATAAGTAGGGAGTGCACAGGTGGAAACTAATCAAGGTAATTGGTAAGATTGGACCAGGCACCATCATTGGTGCACTGGCCCTTTAAATCTAGAGAGCTGGCGCGCGCGCGCCCTAGAGAGCGGAGCCGCGCGCGCCAGAGCATGACAGCCTGGGACCGGGACAGGTAAGTGACTTGGGACGCGATTCGCAAGCGGGCGCGTCCCGCTGTGCGAATCGCATCCCCGACGGCCATGACAGTGCAGCGCTCCCGGTCAGCGGGACCGACCGGGGTGCTGCAGGGAGAGAGACGCCGTGAGCGCTCCGGGGAGGAGCGGGGACCCGGAGCGCTCGGCGTAACAGTACATCTTTATTTATTTTTTACTGCCGGCAGTATGGGGGACAATATTTATATTCTGGAGTTCTCCTTTAATATCTTCACCATCCCTGGGGGCACAAACATCCCCCAGGGATTGTGAGGATAATGATTTTAGCATATATAACCGCATTGCCAAGTGTTATATATCCTAAAATATGCTGATTCATTCCCTTTAACCACTTAAGGACCAAGGACGTACCGGTACGTCCTGAGTCCTTTCCCTTTCTATAACGCGGGGCCACTACATAGCGGTTCGGGCCCGGCCTATAACAACTGCCGGGACCCGTGGCTAATAGCGCGCGGCAATGATCGCAGTGCCGCGCACTATTAACCCTTTAGACGTGGTGTTCAAAGTTGAACGCTGCGTCTAAAGTGAAAGTAAATAACTGCCGGTTAGCTCAGGGGGCTGTTCGGGATGTCCGCAGCGAAATCATGGCATCCCGAACCGCTGTGGGACACGAGGAGGGTCTCCCTACCTTGCCTGCTGGTGTCCGATCGCCGAATGATTGCTCAGTGGCTGAGATCCAGGCATGAGCAGTCAAGCGGCAGAATTATTGATCACTGGTTTCCTATGAGAAACCAGTGATCAATGATAAAGATCAGTGTGTGCAGTGTTATAGGTCCCTATGGGAGCTATAACACTGCAAAAAAAAAGTGAAAAAAAAAAAAGTGAATAAAGATCATTTAACACCTCCCCTAATAAAAGTTTGAATCACCCCCTTTTCCCATAAAAAAAAGGTGTAAATAAAAATAAACATATGTGGTATCGCCGCGTGCAGAAATTTCCAAATTATAAAAATATATAATTAATTAAACTGCAGTCAAAATCCAAAATAGTGTATTTTGGGTCACTTTTTATGTCATGAAAAAATTTATAAAAAGCGATCAACAAGTCCGATCCACACAAAAAAGGGTACCGCTAAAAACTTAAGATCACGGCGCAAAAATGAGCCCTCATACTGCCCCATATGCGGAAAAATAAAAAAGTTATAGGGGTCAGAAGATGACAATTTTAAACGTATAAATTTTCCTGCATGTAGTTATGATTTTTTCAGAAGTACAACAAAATCAAACCGATATAAGTAGGGTATCATTTTAATCGTATGGACCTACAGAATAAAAGAGAAAGTGTCATTTTTACCGAAAAATGTACTATGTAGAAACGGAAGCCCCCAAAAGTTACAAAATGGCGTTTTTTTCAATTTTGTCTCAATGATTTTTTTTTTTTCCGTTTCGCCGTAGATTTTTGGGTAAAATCACGGATGTCATTACAAAGAAGAATTGGTGGCGCAAAAGATTTTTAGGTGCAAAATTGAAAGAGTTATTTTTTTTTTAAAGGAGTACTCTAGTGCAGAGTATTCCTGCTCGGGCTGCAAAAAAAAATGAAAATAAACCATCTCTCACCTTCCTGGGTTCCCCCAGAGCGCCACTACAGCTGATGGGTCCTCCGGTCCATCCTCTTCATACTTCTGTGTGTAACCAAGAGTCACATGGCGCTCAGCCTATCGCCGGCCGAGGCTTCGTTACACACGGAAGTATGAAGAGGATGGACCAGAGGACCGATCAGCTGTAGTGGCGCTCTGCGGGAACCCTGGAAGGTGAGAGATGGTTTATTTTCATTTTTTTTTGCAGCCCGGGCAGGACGGAGCAGGAATACTCTGCACCAGAGTACTCCTTTAAGGTAAGGAGGAAAAAATGAAAGTGCAAAAACGGAAAAACCCCTGGTCCTTAAGGGGTTAAGAAATGGCTAGAAATTCCCACCAAGAAAAAGCTGCTCAGAACTTTTTACAACCTGTGTCCCCTAAGTAAACAGAGGGGAATCATGCAAGTGTAAAGCAATACAGTGACCCCTCGACCTACGATGGCCCCGACATACGATAATTTCAACATGCGATCACTCTCAGAGGCCATCACATGTAGAAGGCAGCATCAACATACGATGCTTTTTTATGTCGGGGCCATCGCATAAACGGCTATCCGGCAGCGCAGACTGCTTCAGCTGCCGCCGGATAGCCGTTTACGGTGCCCCGTGAGCTCCGGTGATGTCTCTTACCTGTCCTCATGGCTCCGACGCGTCCTCTTCAGGATCCCCTCCATCGTCATCGCTCTCCATCGACATCATCACGTCGCTGCGCACGCCGTCCCGTCATCCAATAGGAGCGGCGTGCGTAGTGATGTGATGGCGGCGATGGAGAGTGCGGATGCCGGGGAAGCAGAGGCCTTGCCGGAGTGTCGGGGTCACCTCGAGGACGCGGCGACAGCGATGGACGGCGACATCCCGGGCAGCGGTGATGGTCCGGAGTGGCGGGGACAGGTGAGTACAACTTCCTCTAACAGTGGTCTACAACCTGCTGACCTCCAGATGTTGCAAAACTACAACACCCAGCATGCCCTGACAGCCAACGGCTGTCCGGGCATGCTGGGTGTTGTAGTTTTGCAACATC
Source organism: Hyla sarda (assembly GCF_029499605.1). Taxonomy (NCBI): domain Eukaryota; kingdom Metazoa; phylum Chordata; class Amphibia; order Anura; family Hylidae; genus Hyla; species Hyla sarda. Next base: position 67,855,209 of record NC_079197.1, on the reverse strand, counting down.
TGGAGGTCCGCAGGTTGTAGACCACTGTCCTATACTTTACATTGCACGGATCCCTCAACATACAATGGTTTCAACAAACAATGGTCCGTTTGGAACGGATTACCATCGTATGTTGAGGGACCACTGTATATTCCACACTAATAAAAACCCAACACTTACAAATAAGGGCCAAGTATTTGGGCGGGTGGAGTAAGAGCACAAGGTCTGAGGATTAGTGCCCCTCGGGTCCTGGATGGAGGTGTCGCTATACGGCAGAAAATTCGAAAGTTCCCAGTGTCACAAGATGTCACAAAGGACGGTTTACTTACTCTGGGCTGTAACAGTGCATCGTATATCATTAACACTGAACAGTAAGGTCTCTGCACCCATTAAAAGTACCGTATACACCGTCAGGTGATCACATTCCATGACACAAAGCGTCCTTCCAATGGTATCCGGTCCCGCATTCCGCTGATATAAAGTTTTCTACGATCAGTAGAAAACTAAGAGCGCATGCGCAGTAATTACTAGCCCAACGCCAGTGGTGTCCAAACTGTGTCCCTCCAGATGTTGCAAAACTACAACTCCCAGCATGTTGGCTGTCCGGGCATGCTGGGAGTTGTAATTTTGCAACATCTGGAGGGACACAGTTTGGACACCACTGCCCTGCGCATGCGCTATTAGTTTTCTACGGATCGTGCAAAACTTTTCATCACCGCCACTTCCTGTTTCGATAATACATGAATTTCTCGAACTCGTAGCCTTCTCCCATAAAGACATTTAAACTACTAAGCCACGCCCACTCGAAAAACACGCATTTAACCATTTTTACTTTAGATGGACACGCCCCTTTCCTTGCGTCTCTCCGCCCACCGCCTTCTCTGATTGGTCTTTATTTTCGAATTTCTGAAAACATTGCGTCGCTATGGCAATAGTTGAATGCTGCAATTAGATTGGTGGAACGGGAGCCAATGGGAACGGAGTGTAGGCGGTGTCCGCGAGATTCAAACGTGTGTGTAGCTCGGGCAGTACTGGGGTCCTGTGTGGTGAGGGAGCGCTCCGTCTGGGTATTTAGCTGCGGGAAGACAATCTGCGCCTTATAGGAGCTCGGACAAGAGGACGGTCGTAGGAAGGTGTCTGGACCAGCGCTTGATCCCCACAGAGAAGGTACTGCCTATGAGTGGATGGATGGAGTGCAGATCACTGGGTGGAGGAAGAGCAGCATTGTATGTATAGTGGTAGATTAACAATCTATGGAGACACAGAAGTGGTATGAGTGTAACAAAGTATCCCTGGGGGAGTCATTGTTATGTGTGTAGAGTTGTTACAAAGCAAGCAGTGTCAGTGTGGTCCCACAGTGTTTGGAGCACAAGGATATGTACTTGATCATACAGGCCCACAGTATATTGCAGTGTTTAGCAACAGGTTCCTCAAAGTGTTGCAGAACTACAACTCCCAGCATGCCTGGGCTGCCTGTATCTGTGCAAGCTGGAAAAACCATATATGGTGATCCCTCAACATACAATGGTCTTTTCTCGACCATTGTAACTTGAAACCAGACTCAACATACATTGCTTTGGAATTGGCGAAACATGTCAATGGCTGGAAGAACCGACCAATCAGAATGGATATTTCACTTGTAAAACCCCTGTGCATGCACGGACTGGTGTCTGGTAGCGCCCCCTACAGTACAGGGAGATATTAGCTGTGCCAGGGTTAGCTTCTCCTTTTGGGCATCAGCAGGTATTGGAAGAAAATGTGGACGAATTTTGGCGCTGGAACTCTGTATATTAAGAAAATCAGGAACACATCCGCATTCCTTTCAGAGGCTTTATTGTGAATACATAAGCTACGCGTTTCTGGTCCGAACCGGACCCTTAGCAAAGTATATCAGGGTATATCAAAGGATATACTTTGCCTGACGAAGGGTCCGGTTCGGACCAGAAACGCGTAGCTTATGTATTCACAATAAAGCCTCTGAAAGGAATGCGGATGTGTTCCTGATTTTCTTAATATCCAGAGTTCCAGCGCCAAAATTCGTCCACATTTTCTTCCAATACCTGCTATTACGTTACACTGGGACAGCGTGCCTGCTACCAGAGGACTGAGGCTGCGGACCTGGGAATTGTTACCATACCACGCTTTTTAGGTGTTGTGCCCTGAGCGCAACGCCCTCCGGTGAGTTTAACCTTGAATACTTGTAAACTCCATTTTTAAACTTTCTTCACTAGGGGCGCAATTTCCCTCTTTCTTTTTTCCTCTCCCTTTGGGCATCAGGTGAGGGCGGCTCCATTTTCCCTCTTTTTAGGACATTGCGTGTTCTGTACAGGACCCTGAAGAAGCTTCTGTCCTCTACCAGTGTTTCCCAAAGAGGTTGCCTCCAGCTGTTGCAAAACTACAACTCCCAACATGCCCGGACAGCCTTTGGCTGTCCGGGCATGCTGGGAGTTGTAGTTGTGCAACAGCTGGAGGCACCCTGGTTGGGAAACCCTGAAAGACAGTGATTTACAGCTCCCAGCAGATCTTTCTTTCTTTTATATGTAAGGATTTGCTTTATCTGTATTAGTTATCTACCGTATTTATCGGGGTATACCACGCACCGGCCTATAACACGCACCCTCATTTTACCAAGGATATTAGGGTAAAAAAAGTTTTTTACCCAAATATCCATGGTAAAATGAGGGTGCATGTGTGCGCGTGTATACCCCGATACACCCCCAGGAAAGGCAGGGGGAGAGAGGCCGTCGCTGCCCGCTTCTCTCCCCCTGCCTTTCCTGGTGTCTAGAGCGCTGCTGCCGGCCCTTCTCTCCCGCTGGCTATCGGCGCTGCTGCCCGTTCTGTCCCCCTGACTATCGGTGCTGGCGCCCCATTGCCGGCGCCAATAGCCAGGGGGAGAGAAGCGGTGCCGACAGACAGGGGGAGAGAAGGGGCCGTGCAGCGCATAGCAACGATGCAGGGGACGCACACCGAAGGCCGGAAGCACCGCGGACCCGACCCCGGCAACAGGTAATTATGCAACCGGGGATGCCCCTTCTCTCCCCCTTCTCTCCCCCTGGCTGTCGGCACCGCTTCTCTCCCCCTGGCTATCTGCGCCGGCAATGGGGCGCCGGCACCGATAGTCAGGGGGACAGAACGGGCAGCGGCGCCGATAGCCAGGAGGAGAGAAGGGCCGGCAGCAGGGCTCTAGACCCCAGGAAAGGCAGGGGGAGAGAAGCGGGCAGCGACGGCCTCTCTCCCCCTGCCTTTCCTGGGGGTGTATCGGCGTATAACACGCACATAGACTTTAGGCTAAAAATGTTAGCCTAAAAAGTGCATGTTATACGCTTATTTATCTTTAATCCTCACTTTTTCCTATTTTTGGAGGACATTTTGGTGGCTTCAGGACCAATTACCAGGATTCCATAGAGTTATAGTCTCAACATACAATGGTCCTCCTGGAACCAATTAATATTGTAACTTGAGGGACCACTGTAATAGTGTTTCCCAACGATGGTAGCACAGGCTGGTATATTAGAATGTAAGACTGTATATAAGGATAGCTGCAGGGTAACTCTGCAGGGTCATTCTGAGTGACCTCTCTTGGGACTCCTTATTTTTGCTTGTGTCATGTACATAACGTGAACTCAAGGGACATCTATTGTGGATGGTCAGTTTATCACAATCACAACTCCCATTGTTTGTACTACCGTGCTTATGGCACATTGATGGATTATAGTATAATACTGCTGGTTATACTCCTTCCACGTGCCCTCTTTCTTTCTACAGGAGATACATGGCAACAGCCATAATCACCCAGGGTTCTTACAATAAATGTTAATGGTGAAGTGGACCCAATTTGTGTTAATGCCCATTTTATGACACAATTTAACTGTCTTCTCATTGACAAAATAGATTTTGATCCGTAAAGACTGTTCACTCTCTCTAAACTCAACCCACAGGGATATAGTGCAGGTGATCTGGATTAAAATGAATGATAAATTACGTGAATCCATGGCCTGGTTGTGAACAAAGTCCCATCATTGCTTATCAAGCATGCTGGGTATGTAGGGTCCTGACTCCATTGTGCAAAGCCACCGTTCGAGATCAATTATACCTCCTTATAATCAGGTTCACCCTGTTGGGTTGTATTAGGTTGAGTGTAATTGCTCTGGCTGTCATTTGTTTTAATGGATCGTAAGGGCTAAAATGTGATGTGAAAATGATAGAATCTGGCAGATTATTCCTATGATTGTCCCTGTAGACATGAGACTGTTGACTGGATTATCCCACATATACTGTGTGGTATATCCCACATATCATTCCGTGTGGTATGGTATGACTGTGATGGGGGTCCGATCAGTCCCCCTCGAGTCCCATTAAAGGAGTTCTCTAAGCTAAAACTTTTAACCCCCGCTGTGCCCGGGCTGTAAAACTATACATAATAACCTTTCACTTACCTGCCTACGATCCCCCCCGTTGTTCCAATATTGCCGTCCCGGTCTCTTCCACTTCCTGCGGGTCGGTGACTTCACTCTGCGCTTAGCCTATCAGCGGCTGCAGCCGTTTTACAGCCTGGGCACAGCGGGGGATAAAAGATTTCAGTTGGAGAACTCCTTTAATGCTTCAGATGCCATGATCAGTATTAATCATGGCATCTAAAGGGTTAATGGCAGGCATCGGTTACCTTGTCCCGGTCCGTGGCAGATCTCATGTAATCTCCTCCTTTAGCTCCAGCTCCGGACACCGGCGGAGCTTAGTGACGTCACCGCTGCTGTTCCTGGGACCCAGCAGAGAGCAGCAGCGGTGAGGTCACTAAGCTCTGCCCGTGCTTCAAGCCGCTACTGGGTCCTGGGAAAAGCAGCGGTGACTTCATTAAACACCGCCGGAGCTGGAGCTAACAGAGGAGATTACAGGAGATCTCCGCCACGGACTGGGACAAGGTAACTGATGCCTGCCATTAACCCTTTAGATGCCGTGATTAATACTGATCATGGCATCTTCAGCATTAATGATCGGACCCCTATCACAAGAGTCATACCACACAGAATGATATGTGGGATAATCCAGTCAACAGTCTCATGTCATAGGAATAATCTAACATCAGCAACAGGGATGTATGAAACATAGCAAAAGTTTATATATTAAAGATTACATAAAATATTCATCATGAGAAATAAAAAGCACAGTGTACACAGCTGGAAGAGAAGGCAGGGACATACAGGCTCAAGTGGAAGGTATTAGATGTAAAGGAAACTGACAAACGTTGCATGGGCAAGTGACTCAGTGAAGAAATACAGACAATGCAGTATAACTAAATAAACTGAATGCGGGTGCAACAACAGTCAGAGAGAGGGACAAGCATATATTACCACAACAGAGCCATGTATTTACCTGCACCTACCCATAACCTCTTAAGGACCAATGACGTTGTGGAACGTCATGGCACCCTGGGCTTTAAGGACCAATGACGTTCCCCAACGTCATGGCCTTTTCCGGTCTCTGCCGCTCGCCGGGCAGAGATAGGAACTGGATGCCTGCTGAAATCCTTCAGCAGGCATCCAGGGCAAATGCCGAGGGGGGCCATGTAGGCCCCCCATGTCGGCGATGGCCGCAAATCGCAAGGGAAATCGCCCTTGCGATCTGCGGCGATACCGGGCTGATCGGGTCTCTGGGACCCGACCGCCCGGTAATTTCGCATGATCCCGGCTGTCACAGACAGCCAGGACCATGCTGGAGTATAGGAGCGAGGTGGCAGGCCTGCCACCTCCTCCGATCCCCTGCGATCCGTCGGTTAGTTAACCGACCAATCGCAGGGGGGGGGGGTGGTTACTTCCTCCCGTCCTGCCCAGCCCCTTGAAGTCCGGAGAGGACGGGAGGAAGACCAGAGGACGCGGCGGGGGACGGGGGAGTGCTGGGGACCGGCCCCGGTACTTACCTAGTCCCTGAAGACCCGCGACAGGTGAGTAGATCTTCAGCCGCGGTCGGGCCCTTTACAGCAATGCACGTCGCCGTAAAGCGACATGCATTGCTGTAATGGGACCCTGTAAACTACAACTCCCAGCATGCCCAGACAGCCCTTGGCATCTGGGCATGCTGGGAGTTGCAGTTTTGCAACATCTGGAGGTCCACAGTTTGGAGACCACTGTTCCCTCCCAGATGTTGCAAAACTACACATCCTCAGCATGCCCTTATTGTCCAGGCATGCTGGGAGTTGTAGTTCTGTAACATCTGGCCCTTTAGATGTTGCAGAACTACAACTCCCAGCATGGCTGGACAGTTTTGGCATACTGGGAGTTGTAGTTTTGCAACATCTAGAAGGGCACAGATTGGGAACCCCTGTATTAGTGGTCTGCAAACTGTAGTCCTCCAGATGTCGCAAAACTGCAACTCCAAGCATGCTGGGAGTTGTAGTTCGGCAACATCTGGCTCTAAAGATGTTGCCGAACTACTACTCCCAGCATGCCTGAGAATGCTGGGAGTTGTGGTTTTTGCAACAACAGGAGGCACACTGGTTGGGAAACATTGTCTGTTTCCTAACTCAGTGTTTCCCAACCCGTGTGCCTCCAGCTGTTGCAAAACTATAACTACCAGCATGCACTGATAGACTGTGCATGCTGGGAGTTGTAGTTTTGCAACACCTGGAGGTCCCCCCCCCCCCCCCTGTGAATGTACAGGGTACATTCACATGGGCAGGGGGCTTACAGTGAGTATCAGGCTGCAAGTTTGCGATGCAGCAAATTTTGCGCGGCAGCTCAAACTCGCTGTAATCCCCCGCCCATGTGACTGTACCCTAAAAACACTACACTACCACAAAATAAAAAGTAAAAAAACACTACATATACACATACCCCTACACAGCCCCCCATCCCAATAAAAATGAAAAACGTCTGGTACGCCACTGTTTCCAAAATGGAGCCTCCAGCTGTTGCAAAGCAACAACTCCCAGTATTGCCGGACAGCCGTTGACTTGTCCAGGCATGCTGGGAGTTTTGCAACAGCTGGAGGCACCCTGTTTGGGAATCACTGGCGTAGAATACCCCTATGTCCACCCCTATGCAAGTCCCTAATTCAGGCCTCAAATGCGCATGGCGCTCTCGCTTTGGAGCCCTGTCGTATTTCAAGGCAACAGTGTAGGGTCACATATGGGGTATCGCCGTACTCGGGAGAAATTGCCTAACAAATTTTGGGGGGCTTTTTCTCCTTTCACCCCTCATGAAAAGGTGAAGTTGGGGGTCTACACCAGCATGTTAGTGTAAAAAAAAAAAAAAATTTTTACACTAACCTGCTGGTGTTGCCCCATACTTTTCATTTTGACAAGAGGTAAAAGGGAAAAACGCCCCCCAGAATTTGTAATGCAATTTCTCCCGACTACGGAGATACCCCATATGTGGGCGCAAAGTGCTCTGGGGGCGCACAACAAGGCCCAGAAGGGAGAGTGCGCCATGTACATTTGAGGTGATTTGCACAGGGCTGGCTGATTGTTACAGCGGTTTTGACAAACGCAAAAAAAAAAAAACCTCACATGTGACCCCATTTCAGAAACTACACCCCTCACGGAATGTAATGAGGGGTGCAGTGAGAATTTACACCCCACTGGTGTCTGACAGATCTTTGGAACAGTGGGCTGTGCAAATAAAAAATTTTGTACAGCCCACTGTTCCAAAGATCTGACAGACACCAGTGGGGGGTAAATGCTCACTGTACCCCTTATTACGTTCCTCAAGGGGTCTAGTTTCCAAAATGGTATGCCATGTGGGGGTTATTTTGCTGTCCTGGCACCATAGGGGCTTCCTAAATGCGACATGCCCCCGAGCAAAATTTGCTCTCAAAAAGCCAAATATGACTCCTTCTCTTCTGAGCATTGTAGTTCGCCCGTAGTGCACTTCAGGTCAACTTATGGGTACCTCCATACTCAGAAGAGATGGGGTTACAAATTTTGGGGGGTATTTTCTGCTATTAACCCTTGCATACATGTGAAATTTGGGTGGAAACACACATTTTAGTGAAATTTTTTTAACATTTTTTTACATATGCAAAAGTCGTGAAACACCTGTGGGGGTATTAAGGCTCACTTTATTCCTTGTTACGTTCCTCAAGGGGTCTAGTTTCCAAAATGGTATGCCATGTGGGTATTTTTTCCTGTTCTGGCACCATAGGGGCTTCCTAAATGCAACATGCCCCCCAAAAACCATTTCAGAAAAACGTACTCTCCAAAATCCCCTCTTCGCTTCTGAGCCCTCTTCTGCGCCCGCCGAACACTTTACATAGACATATGAGGTATTTGCTTACTCAAGAGAAATTGGGCTACAAATATAAGTATACATTTTCTCCTTTTACCCCTTGTAAAAATTCAAAAATTGGGTCTACAAGAACATGCAAGTGTAAAAAATGAAGATTGTGAATTTTCTCCTTCACTTTGCTGCTATTCCTGTGAAACACCTAAAGGGTTAAAACACTGACTGAATGTCATTTTGAATACTTTGGGGGGTGCAGTTTTTATAATGGGGTCATTTGTGGGGTATTTCTAATATGAAGACCCTTCAAATCCACTTCAAACCTGAACTGGTCCCTGAAAAATTGTGATTTTGGAAATTTTGTGAAAAATTGGAAAATTGCTGCTGAACTTTGAAGCCCTCTGGTGTCTTCCAAAAGTAAAAAATTGTACATTTTATGATGCAAACATAAAGTGGACATATTGTATATGTGAATAAAAAAAAATTATTTGGAATATCCATTTTCCTTACAAGCAGAGAGCTTCAAAGTTAGAAAAATGCAAAATTTTCAATTTTTTCATCAAATTTTGGAATTTTTCACTAAGAAACGATGCAAGTATCGACAAAATTTTACCAATTACATAAAGTACAATATGTCACGAAAAAACAATCTTGGAATCAGAATGATAGGTAAAAGCGTCTTAGAGTTATTAATGCTTAAAGTGACAGTGGTCAGATGTTCAAAAAACGCTCTGGTCCTAAGGTGTAAAATGGCCTGGTCCTTAAGGGGTTAATGGATGATTTATACACAGTTCATTACTAGGATATGCATACAGATTAGACAAAGAAAACATCTATAAAGAATTTCTAGAAAAAATAAATTGTGAGAAAATGTTATATATATATATATATATATATATATACAACTGAATTTTAGAAATTAATAATTATATCAAAAAATATAAGTATATATATGCATAATACAATATACAGTGCATGTGCAAAAAGTGAATACCGCCTAGGCGCAGATAATACATGGCTCAGTTAATAGTACATAACCATACTAGCAGCAATTACAGGAAGTATAAGGTGCATTAAAAAGTTGATAGTCCAATGGGAAGATGACGGTGCCCATCCAGTAAAGAACTCTACAGGCAAAAAAGAGAGAAAAAGAAAAGAAGGGAAAAAGATTAAAATAAAATTAATTAAAACCAGAAATAAACACATGGGAGCAGACCAAATGTATAGAGACCACGTGTGATGGTGATGTTTTATAAGAAGGGGGCATAGCTGATATAATCATTGAGTCCAGCAGGTTGCATGGTTTTTAATTTCACAATCCACTTGATTTCCCATTGTGCCAATAATTTTCTCCACTCACCTCCTCTGGGACTGATGAAGACCCTGTCTATTCCTCTGAATCTGAATCTTGTGGGGTCACTGTTATGGTATGTCTTGGGATAACAGTAAGGCTAGATGGGTCCTCTTGATTGGCGGCGGCTGAAATGCCAAGAGCATGTTCCCTGATACGTGTTCGGAACTCTCTCGTGGTCATGCTGACGTATATAAGCCCACAGGGACACGTGTCAATTCATGGTTGATAGTAAGGGATAGGTTAGTCCACCATATAAATAGAACACCTGTATCCAGGAATAGCCATGCCCCCTGACGAAGCGCATTGGCATGAAACGTGCGTTTGGGTAGGTGCAGGTAAATACATGGCTCTGTTGTGGTAATATATGCTTGTCCCTCTCTCTGACTGTTGTTGCACCCGCATTCAGTTTATTTAGTTATACTGCATTGTCTGTATTTCTTCACTGAGTCACTTGCCCATGCAACGTTTGTCAGTTTCCTTTACATCTAATACCTTCCACTTGAACCTGTATGTCCCTGCCTTCTCTTCCAGCTGTGTACACTGTGCTTTTAATTTCTCATGATGAATATTTTATGTAATCTTTAATATATAAACTTTTGCTATGTTTCATACATCCCTGTTGCTGATGCTTTTGTTGTTGGTGTTAGATTTTCCCAGTGGGTAGCTTTGGCAACACATTCTTTGTTATATTACTTTATAGGTGATACATAGGAATAATCTGCCAGATTCTATAATTTTCACATCACATTTGAGCTAACGGAGGAGATTACCAGTACCGTTAAGTGTCACCAGCACTACCTGTTGATATTGACAGGTTAGTGCAGGTGACACTGGTGACAGATTTACTTCAACAATGGTGTTTATTAGAGAAGTATACATACATTAATTCCAGTTGAAGCATCCTACATCTATAAGACCTCATGCACCCTGCGGGCATTCAGCTGCTGTAATTCTGCTTGAAGCAAGTGCCACCAAAATTATCGGAGGTAGGAACGTGCAGACGTGAGCCATCTCATAGACTGCAATGCAGTCCGACATGTTCATTCTTTAGGGGGACATTTGCGGCGGAAATTCCACAGTATGCACAGAGCAGTGGAATCACATTGAAAATAATGGGGCTCTGCTTCAAGGGCCATTCTGTATTTTCACATACAGTCTCATGTTTATGGCAGTTTTGAATTTATTTTTTTACACAAAGCCAGTAATTGATTGAATAGCAAATGAGAAATAAAAAACAAAAACCCTCTCTCCCTCTTTCCTGCGGGATTCATTGCTGGCTCGAAAAGCTGAAAGAAAAACTGCCACAAAAAGTTGTGTGCATGTTAAACCACCCTTATCTAAATTAAAGTTGCTTTCCTTGTATTTTATGTTCAGAGGGTTACTCTAGACCAGTGATGGCGAACTTATAGCACGCATGCCACAGGTGGCACACTGAGCCCCCTCTGTTGGCACACTGCCATAGTTCGCCAGGCGGGACAAATCGGGATGTCCCTGTGTCCCGAAAGATCTTTTCAGGACACAAGGATGTCCCGGTTACCTTTCTGCGGCCCTGCGTTAACTTTAAAAACGCAGAGGCAGCCCATAGGAACGGAGGAGGTCGCGCAGGCATGGTAAGTTACCTGCATGTCATCTTCAGTTCTAAGACCACTGCTCCTCTGGTCCTGGGACCTACTGCTACAGTAGATCGTGGCCCCTGACCGGAGGAGCGGTGGATGGAGCACTGTGAGGCACTACACAGACATACAGCCTCCAGCCATACACTGTATATGGCTGAAGGCTGTATGTCTGTGGGGGAACTATACTGCCAACCTAATGTGGGGGAACTGCAACCTAATGTAGGGGAACTATACTGCCTATCTAATGTGGGGGAACTACAACCTAATGTGGGGGAACATACTGCCTACCTAACTTGTTTTTTCTAAACTTAAAACTCAGTATTCTGATTTAATTGCTGTGCTGGCACTTTGAGGGGGAAAAAATTGGCGTGCATTACGGTTTGGCCACTCAGGCTCAAAAAGGTTCACCATCACTGCTCTAGACTAACTCGCTAGTAAAGCAGGCCCGCTGGACCAAGCCCATTTGCACATCTGACCACTGTTACTTTAAGCATTAATAACTCTGGGATGCTTTTCCTAATCTTACTGATTCAGAGATTTTTTTTTTGTGACATATTCTATTTTATGTTAGTGGTAAATTTTTGTCGACACTTGTCGCATCCTTTCTTTATGAAAAATTCCATAATTTCATGGAAAATTAGAAATGTAAGTATTTTTCTAACTTTGGTGCTCTCTGCTTGTAAAGAAAATAGACATTCCAAATAAATGTTATATTGATTCACATATACAATATGTCTACTTTATGTTTGCATCATAAAGTTGACATGTTTTTAATTTTGAAAGCCATCAGAGGGCTTCAAAGTTCAAAAAGCCCCCCAAAATTTGTAACGCAATTGCTCTCGAGTACGGAAATATCCCATATGTGGCCCTGAACTGTTTCCTTGAAATATGCCAGGGCTCCGAAGCTAAAGCACCATGCACATATGAGGCCTAAATTAGGGATTGCCTCCGCTACCAAAAATATTCTACACCAGTGATTCCCAAACAGGGTGCCTCCAGCTGTTGCTAAATTCCCAGCATGCCTGGACAGTCAGTGGCTGTCCGGAAATGTTGGGAGTTGTTGTTGTTTTGCAACAGCTGCTGGAGGCTCCATTTTGGAAACACTGCACATTTTTATTGGGGGGACAGTGTAAGGGTGTGTATGTGTAGTGTTATACCCTTTATTTTGTGTAGTGTAGTCTTTTTCGGGTACATTAGCACTGGTGGGAGCTTTTTGGTGAGTTTCCCGCTAGGAGTTTGAGCTGCGGAGGAAACTCACTGTAAACCCGACCTTGTGATTGTACCCTGGACATTAACGTGGGGGGGACAGACCGTGCATGCTGGGAATTGTATTTTTACAACAGCTGGAGGCACACTGGTTGGAAAACCTTGTTAGGTTCTGTTACCTAACTCAGTATTTTCCAACCGGTGTGCCTCCAAATTGCCAAAGGACATGCTGGGAGATGTAGTTATGCAACAGCTGGAGGCATGCAACTACAACTCCCAGCATGCTGAGACAGCCGTTTGCTGTTCGTGCATGCTGGGAGTTGTAGTTTTGCAAGATTTAGAGGACCACAGTTTAGAGACCACTGCACAGTGATCTCCAAACTCCAGATGTTGAAAAACTAAAAATCCCAGCATGACCAAACAGCAAACAGCTGTCTGGGCATCCTGGGAGTTCTAGTTTTGCAACATCTGGAGGCTATAGCTTAGACACTACTGTAAACTGTGGCCCTCCAGATGTGCTCTGTCCGGACTACCGTGGGTGGGCAGAGTGGGGAACCGAATTTTAACTCCACCGCCCCCCATCTGCTATTGGTCGGTCGCTTCTGACCGACCAATAGGAGGGGTGGCACCCCTGCCACCTCACTCCTACCCCTTCAGGGGGATCGGGGGGTGTCTTGGAAAGCCCTAATCCCCCTTATTTACCGGGTCACCGGAGACCTGTATTACCCGGAATCACCGCAGGTCGCCGGCCTGAATTGACCATCAATTTGCAACGACCGCCGACATGGGGGGGTTGTTGGGGAGGGGTGTCTTAGGACCCCCCTCCCAGGCATTGTCACAGGATGCCTGCTGAATGATTTCCGACAGGTGGCATGTAACTTTAGATACATTCTGCCCACTCCTACAAATCATCATCAGCTGCCCATAATCAAATCGTCATCAACACAGGTCCATCAGCCACATTTTCTGTTATCCTGCACTGCTGATCTCCCCTTTAACCTGTAGAGAAAAATGATGTAAATGTATGCCCTGGCCGCCTGGTACTTTAATGGCCATGGCCATACAATTATTACTATCAAAGAAGCAAGTGCAGGAGCCGCACTCTCTTCATAGACTGTGATTACCGGAGCAGCCGGGATTCTCCGCTTACGGCAGACATTAGCATGATCTTGGCATCTAATGACTAAGAATGAAGATGCTGATGGCTACTCATCTGACCCCACACAACCGGAGTCTGAGTTAAAGCGTTGCTGTCTTTTAGAAATCCCTTTTGGCAGGTTGATGAGACATGTCAAAAGTTGTTAAAGGCAGCAGGTTTTACTGCGTCAGTGCCATCAACAACTTTTGACATGTCTCTTCGATATGTCAAAAGTTATCTAATGACAGTAATGGTTATGAATGCCAGCCAGAGATCTGCTTCTTATCTCTGTGCCACCACTTTTCTGATACAGTCTGCCTGTACAATGCAATCTAATGATTGCGTATAAAAATCCACTGTGGGAACCTATAAAAAGTGTGAAAGGGGGGGGGGGGGGAGGTCGGGGAGTTTTTGAGAAAAAATAAATATATTATGTATAAGGCTATCCTTCATATAAAATAGGGCTAGGGATTATTGATAGGATTGAGATTATTGGGCAGACTAGATGGGCCAAATGGTTCTTATCTGCCAACGCATTCTATGTTTTGAACTCTTTTACAGAGTTCACCATGACCACCTCCTCCGGGAGAGAATGCCACCGTCTCACTGCTCTTACAGTAAAGAACCCTCGTCTGTGCTGGTGTATGAACCTTCTTTCCTCTAAACGTAGAGGATGCTCCCTTGTTATAGATACAGTCCTGGGTATAAATAGATCATGGGAGAGATCTCTGTACTGTCCCCTGATATATTTATACATAGTTATTAGGTCTCCCCTAAGCCTTCTTTTTTCTAAACGAAAAACTCGTCACCGCTGCCCTGGATGTCGCTCCATCGCTGTTGCCGCGTCCCCAACGCTCCGAACGTCTTCTTCCCCGGGATCCACGCTCTCCATCGCCGTCATCACGTCGCTACGCACGCCGCTCCTATTGTTTCGGCACGGAGCAGACACCGAGGAGGCAGGTAAGGTCCCTCCCGGTGTCCTGTAAGCTGTTCGGGATGCCGCAATTTCACCGCAGCGGTCTCGAACAGCCTGACTGAGCAGCCGGGTTAGTGTCACTTTCGCGATCGGTGATGTCCTGTATTAGCCGCGGGTTCCGGCCGTTGATTGCCACAGGGACCGCCGCGGTAGGTGTGTATTCGCCGTATAAGACGCACCAACTCTCCCCCCCCCCCCCCCCCCCCCCCCCCCCAGTTTTATGGAAGAAAAAGTGCGTCTTATACGGCGAAAAATACGGTAATCCTAATTCTTATAATATTTCTGGGTACTGTAGTCCTCCTATATCTTTCTTGTACACTGGTGCCCAGTACTGTACACAGTATTCTATGTGTGGTCTGACTAGTGATTTGTACAGCGGTAGAATTATTTCCTTGTCGTGGGCATCTATGCCCCTATTGATGCACCCCATGATTTTATTAGCCTTGGCAACAGCTGCCCGGCACTGGTCTCTACAGCTAAATTTACTATTAACTATGACCCCTAAGTCCTTTTCCATGTCAGTCGTCCCAAGTGTTCTCCCACTTAATACATAATCCCAGCCCAGATATTTCCTCCCCATGTGCATTACCTTACATTTATCAGTGTTGAACCTCATCTGCCACTTCCCAGCCCAAACCTCCAACCTATCCAGATCCATTTGTAACAGTGCACTGTCCTCCTATAGGGGGGCATTTACTAATCTTTTACTATGTAGTCTGGTTTTTACCCTGTTTTTTTCTACTTCATTTTTGACTATGTGCGACAAATTTACTAAATTGCTGCACGGCATTAATAAATTTGGCACACATAGGCAAAAGTGGGAAATTTACTTCATGTAGTAGAAAAAATAGTCTGTTCCTTTTTCCTGCTGTCTGAATAGGTTTGGCTGCTGGTTTCCTTCTGGATCTTTTGTTTTTGAGTTTTTTTTAGCTTTTTCACCACATCTAAATAATTCAATAACTACAGTGGTCCCTCAAGTTACAATATTAATTGGTTCCAGGAAAACCATTGTAAGTTGAAACCATTGTATGTTGAGACCATAACTCTATGGAAACAGGGTAATTGGTTCTAAAGGCACCAAAATGTCATCCAAAAATAGGAAAAAGTGACAAAGAAAAATAAGTAGATAACTGATATAGATAAAGCAAATCCTTACATATAAAAGTAAGAAAGATCTGCTGGGAGCTGTAAATCACTGTCTATGTCAGTGTTTCCCAAGCAGGGAGCCTCCAGCTGTTGCAAAACTATAACTCCCAGCATGCCTGGACAGCCAAAGGCTGTCCGGGCATGCTGGGAGTTGTAGTTTTGCAAAAAATGGGGCCACCCTGCTTGGCAAACACTGGTCTATGTAGAGGACAGGAGCTTCTTCAGGGGTCCTGTACAGTACAGGCAATGTCCAAAACAAGTAATGGAGTTGCCCTCACCTGGTGTCCAAAAGAGCAGCTAACCCTGATACAGGTAAAGTGTACAGAACATGTAATACCAGTCAGTGCATACACTTCAGTAATACAGGGGTTTTACCAGTGAATGCCCATTTTGATTGGTTGGTTCTTCCAGCCATTGACACGTTTTACAGATCTGGACTGTCTGTAGCATTGTATGTTGAGCCTGGTTTCAACTTACGATGGTCCAGAAAAGACCATTGTATGTTGAAACTATTGTATGTTGAGGCCATTGTAAGTTGAGGGATCACTGTAAATTGTAGTCATGGCTCAGAAGTGGTAAACGGCGTTTAGTGTGTGTGTGTGTTTATTACATTTTTTTAACACAGTTTTTTTCTCCCTAAATGTACTTACACTTTTTTTTTTTTTGGTTACTTCTTCTACAGATCTGTGTATCCTGTGGACTCCTTCGGATTCGGTGGACTACTTCGATGACCAGCGTTTTTCTTTGCTTGATGTTAATAAAATGGTTAACGAGGGCTTGTGGGGGAGTGTTTTTTGTAATAAATTTTTTTTAAAACCTGTTGTGTTTTATTTTTATTTTACTTTACTAGACAGGCTTAGTAGTGGAAGCTGTCTTATAGACTGAGTCCATTACTAAACCGGGCTTAGCGTTAGCCACAAAAACAGCTAGCGCTAACCCCCAATTATTACCCCGGTACCCAACACCACAGGGGTGCCGGGAAGAGCCGGTACCAACAGGCCCGGAGCGTCAAAAATGGCGCTCCTGGGCCTAGGCGGTAACAGGCTGGCGTTATTTAGGTTGGGGAGGGCCAGTAACAATGGTCCTCGCCCACCCTGGTAACGTCAGGCTGTTACTGTTTGGTTGGTATTTGGTTGAGAATAAAAATAGGGGGACCCTATGCGTTTTTTTAATATATTTAATTATTTATTTAAAAAAAAAAAACGCATAGGGTCCCCCCTATTTTCATTCTCAGCCAAATACCAACCAAACAGTAACAGCCTGACGTTCCCAGGGTGGGCGAGGACCATTGTTACTGGCCCTCCCCAGCCTAAATAACGCCAGCCTGTTACCGCCTAGGCCCAGGAGCGCCATTTTTGACGCTCCAGGCCTGTTGGTACCGGCTCTTCCCGGCACCCCTGTGGCGTTGGGTACCGGGGTAATAATAGGGGGTTAGCACTAGCTGTTTTTGTGGCTAGCGCTAAGCCCAGGTTAGTAATGGACTCTGTCTATAAGACAGCTTCCACTACTAAGCCTGTCTAGTAAAGTAAGAAAAAAACACAACAGGTTTTAAAAAATTTTTATTACAAAAAACACTCCCCCACAAGCCCTCGTTAACCATTTTATTAAAATCAAACAAAAAAAAACGCTGGTCATCGAAGTAGTCCACCGAATCCGAAGGAGTCCACAGGATAAACGGATCTGAAATGAGAAGAAAACAAAAAAATGGGTTAGTACATTTATTATCACCTGCTCACACATCTCCCGCCCCGCACGACTACAACTGCCAGCATGCCCTTACAGTAAGGACATGCTGGGAGTTGTAGTTGTGTGGTGCAGGAGATGTGTGAGCAGGTGATAATAAATGTGACAAGCTTGTCCCCTGCCCCCAGCTGCAGGACTACAACTCCCAGCATGCCCTTACAGTAAGGTGGGGCGGAGGCCGGGCACAGTGTTTCCCAACCTGGGACTTGTAGTTTTGCAACATCTGGAGGCACCCTGGTTGGGAAACACTGTTTTAGGCCAGTGTTTCCCAACCAGGGTGCCTCCAGATGTTGCAAAACTACAAGCCCCAGCATGCCTGGACAGTCAAAGGCTGTCTAGGCATGCTGGGAGTTGTAGTTTTGCAACATCTGGAGGCAACCTGGCTGGGAAACACTGGCCTAAAACAGTGTTTCCCAACCAGGGTGCCTCCAGATGTTGCAAAACTACAAGTCCCAGCATGCCTGGACAGTCAAAGGCTGTCTAGGCATGCTGGGAGTTGTAGTTTTGCAACATCTGGAGGCAACCTGGCTGGGAAACACTGGCCTAAAACAGTGTTTCCCAACCAGGGTGCCTCCAGATGTTGCAAAACTACAAGTCCCAGCATGCCTGGACAGTCAAAGGCTGTCTAGGCATGCTGGGAGTTGTAGTTTTGCAACATCTGGAGGCAACCTGGCTGGGAAACACTGGCCTAAAACAGTGTTTCCCAACCAGGGTGCCTCCAGATGTTGCAAAACTACAAGTCCCAGCATGCCTGGACAGTCAAAGGCTGTCTAGGCATGCTGGGAGTTGTAGTTTTGCAACATCTGGAGGCAACCTGGCTGGGAAACACTGGCCTAAAACAGTGTTTCCCAACCAGGGTGCCTCCAGATGTTGCAAAACTACAAGCCCCAGCATGCCTGGACAGTCAAAGGCTGTCTAGGCATGCTGGGAGTTGTAGTTTTGCAACATCTGGAGGCAACCTGGCTGGGAAACACTGGCCTAAAACAGTGTTTCCCAACCAGGGTGCCTCCAGATGTTGCAAAACTACAAGTCCCAGCATGCCTGGACAGTCAAAGGCTGTCTAGGCATGCTGGGAGTTGTAGTTTTGCAACATCTGGAGGCAACCTGGCTGGGAAACACTGGCCTAAAACAGTGTTTCCCAACCAGGGTGCCTCCAGATGTTGCAAAACTACAAGTCCCAGCATGCCTGGACAGTCAAAGGCTGTCTAGGCATGCTGGGAGTTGTAGTTTTGCAACATCTGGAGGCAACCTGGCTGGGAAACACTGGCCTAAAACAGTGTTTCCCAACCAGGGTGCCTCCAGATGTTGCAAAACTACAAGTCCCAGCATGCCTGGACAGTCAAAGGCTGTCTAGGCATGCTGGGAGTTGTAGTTTTGCAACATCTGGAGGCAACCTGGCTGGGAAACACTGGAATAAAACAGTGTTTCCCAACCAAGGTGCCTCCAGATGTTGCAAAACTACAAGCCCCAGCATGCCTGGACAGTCAAAGGCTGTCCAGGCATGCTGGGAGTTGTAGTCTTGCAACAACTGGAGGCACCCTGGTTGGGAAGCCTGCGCAACTTACCGGCTTCCGTAGGATCCAGCGCTGCACGACACTGCCGCGCGACAGTGCCGCGCGACGATCTCCGACAGCGATCGTCGCTGGAGCCTCGGAAGGGTAAGTGAACCTCTTCGCCGGTCCCGTTCAGCTGTTTAGTTTTGCAACAGCTGGAGGACTACAGTTTACAGACCACAAACCAGGGGTCTGCAAACTGTGGCCCTCCAGCTGTTGCAAAACTACAACTCCCAGCATGCCTGGACAGCCAATGGCTGTCCAGGCATGCTGGGAGTTGTAGTCTTGCAACATCTGGAGGCACCCTGGTTGGGAAACACTGTTTTAGGCCAGTGTTTCCCAACAAGGGTGCCTCCAGCTGTTGCAAAACTACAACTCCCAGCATGCCCGGACAGCCAATGGCTGTCCAGGCATGCTGGGAGTTGTAGTCTTGCAACATCTGGAGGCACCCTGGTTGGGAAACACTGTTTTAGGCCAGTGTTTCCCAACAAGGGTGCCTCCAGCTGTTGCAAAACTACAACTCCCAGCATGCCCGGACAGCCAAAGGGTGTCCAGGCATGCTGGGAGTTGTAGTCTTGCAACATTTGGAGGCACCCTGGTTGGGAAGCTTGCGCAACTTACCGGCTTCCGTAGGATCCAGCGCTGCACGACACTGCCGCGCGACAGTGCCGCGCGACAGTGCCGTGTGACGATCTCCGTCAGCGATCGTCGCTGGAGCCTCGGAAGGGTAAGTGAACTTCTTCGCCGGTCCCCTTCAGCTGTTTAGTTTTGCAACAGCTGGAGGACTACAGTTTACAGACCACACACCAGTGGTCTGCAAACTGTGGCCCTCCAGCTGTTGCAAAACTACAACACCCAGCATGCCCTGACAGCCAAAGCCTATGGCTCTCAGGGCAGGAGCCCGGGCTGACATTACAGTGCAGCCGCCCGGGCTCCTCATACGGCCTCCCCGCTACCCCCCTTGTCTCCCGTCCGGGCTCCTCACACGGCCTCCCCGCTACCCCCCCCCCCCCCCCCTTGTCTCCCGCCCGCGCCGCTCAGCTCCCGCTGCTCCAAGACTACAACTCCCAGCGTGTCCTCACTGTAAGGCCATGCTGGGACTTGTAGTCTTGCAACAGCAGACAGATGGGAGTTGTGTGGCGCTGGCAGGTGAGAGGGGTGGGATGTAAATCACTGTAGTGACTGTAGTGTCCCGGTAGCGCAGTGAGGGTAGCGGGGAGAAAGTATGTCGGAGCCCGGGCGGCAGCAGCTTTTCCTGCTCCATGTTGGAGCTGGAGTAAATTTAGTCAATTTTTACGGCCGTTGCGACAGTTTATTGCGCAACTGCGACTGTCTCAGTTAATAAATTCCTGACCACTGCAAGTCAAAACTGAAAACTTGCGTAAATTAAGCGGGAAAAAAAAATTTGACTTTCTAGCTCTTGCTAGGGAAAGTCGCACAATTTATAGGGTAGGCGCAATTGCGACAATTTTGCGCCAAAAATAGTCAGAAAAAAATGACTAAACCCCTTAGTAAATGCCCCCCATAGTGTTTACCGCTTTACAGAGTTTAGTATCATCTGCAAAGATTGCTACTTTACTATTCAACCCCTCTGCAAGGTCATTAATAAATATATTAAATAGAACAGGACCCAAGACTTACCCCTGTGGTACCCCACTAGTAACAGTCACCCAATCAGAATAAGTACCATTAATAACCACCCTCTGTTTCCCATCATTGAGCCAGTTACTTACCCACTTACACACATTCTCGCCCAGCCCGATCCTTCTCATTTTATACACCAACCTTTTATGTGGCACCGTATCAAATGCTTTGGAAAAATCCAGATATAAGACATCCAGCGATTTCCCCCTGGTCCAGTCTGGAGCCTACCTCCTCATAAAAGCTGATCAGGTTAGTTTGACAGGACCGATATCTCATAAAGCCATGCTGATATGGAGTCATACATTTATTTTTATCAAGATACACCAAAATACATACATCACATGAAAAAAAGACAACTATGCCAGAACAAGCACTGTCACAATATATGGGGGGGGGAAAAAAGGCACTAACAAGGAAAAATCTAAAACACACTATGTATGATATAAAATAAGGACAAGTGTCCTATTTTATATCATACATATTGGGGGAGATTCATCAAAAACTGTGTAGGGGAAAAGTTAACCAGTTGCCCATAGCAACCAATCATGTCGCTTCTTTCATTTCTCACAGGCCCTTTTCAAAATGAAAGAGGAAAGCTGGTTGCTATGGGCAACTGGTTGACTTTTCCTTTAAACAGGTTTTGATGAATCTCCCCCATTCATGTAGATTTTTTCCTTGTTAGTTTAATTATTTTTTTGCATATATTGTGACAGAGCAGTTTACGGCATAATTGTTTCCTCCTTTTCAAATATAGTGTGATGTCTTTTAATTACTGAAATAAAAATATGGTTTTAAAGGAAATCTGTCACCAGTGTTCTCTGCACTAACCTGTTGGTACCGACAGGTAATGCAGGTGACACTGATGACAATGGTACTTACCTTGTCCCGGTCCATGGTGGGGATCTCCTCCGTTAGCTCCAGCTCCGGGCACCGGCTTGGGGCATGGGCGGCGCTTAATGACGTCACCGCTGCTGTTCCCGGGACCCAGTAGAAAGCAGCATGGGCGTAGATTAGTGACGTCACCGCTGCTGCTCTCTACGATCTACACTACGGACAGATGTGGTACTGTTTTCCTGCTGCTGGATAACGCCTATAAATGTTTGGGACTAAATAGGCTGGTCAAGCAGCTGGTCCAAATCAATGATTGTCAGTTGTATATCCATGCTCACTTATTCACATAGCTGTTATTTGTTGTGTTGGCTATTTATACTTAGGATAGATTAAGTAGATGCCTGTATTTTCAATGTAACAAATTCCAATTAACCTGTTAGACTAATGACATGTATACACGTCCTTGTGCCGTTAACAGTGTATGGCGCGGGTTCCTGACTCATGCCCACGCCATACCAGGCGGCCATCAGTTGATTCCTGTAGCTGAGGATGTAAAGGGCAAGGAGGAAGAAATGAGGGGTTAAGGGGTTAAAATTAAGGGGTTAAAATTAAATACAGAGTGATAATTAGAGCACAAAAAAACTCAACATGGGGAATTTAACATTTGGTTTGGTATACAATTGTCAAATATTTTGCGGCTTTTCAGCTAGTGAATATAATTTTTTTTTTTTTTTCCAAAGTAGCTTGCTTGAACACTTTTGCCTCTTTACTTAGCAGTGATTGCCAATTTATCACATGTTAAAAGTTTATATTGTTGTGTGTGTTTAAACAAAGCAACATATAATGAAGCAAATTTGCACTGTCCATGTGTTCCTGAGGTCTTAAATTAATGCAATAAACATTTTTCTTCTTTTCCAGTGCCCTAAGATGTTGCCTCTTCGTCATTCCCGGCCAGTGTTATCCAAAGTTTCGCGCACAGGAAAGACTATTTCTGCAGAGACTGTTCAGCCTGTAAAGGTGATGGTGTCTCCAACAATATTTTAGTAAATTTGTTTTGTAGTTTTGCAAACAAGGCTTAAGGCACTTTTCAAGCCTTATCCATTATTTTTCTCGACCCAATTTCTCAGTTTTTCAATGTATATTGTATAACATAATTGCTGTAGTAAAGTCTCTTAGGGTAGGGTCTTATGTGCTGGTGCTTACAGAGCAGGAGAAAATCCCCATAGCAAACATATGCTGCTCTGGACAGTTCCTAAAATGCACAGCAGAGGTCAGCAGAAAGCACTGTGGTAGTGCCAGAAGAGAAATCCAAAAAGAAAAGCATTTGCTCTGTAGTAATACAGCCCCTAAAAAGTACTGGAAGGATTAAGATTTTTTTAATAGCAGTAATTTACAAATCTGTTTAACTTTCTAGCTAGTTGATTTAAAAAAAAGGGGGAGTTTCCCTTAAGGACCCAGGGCGTACCTATGAGCCTGTGGGAAATTCGGGCAGGGACTGGGCCAGGATGCCCAGGGGGGTACTGAGACACACAACCCTAGGAACCCCCCCCCCCCCCCCCCCCATGCCACCTCATGATCAATCAATGTACTGCTGGGCAGAGATCGGGGCCAGCGGGGGGGTCTTCTACCTTTCCCTGGTCTGGCAGAAGCGGTGGCAGCAGCGGCGATTGTCCTGGGAGTGCAGGTGGCAGTATACAACAGGAGGTGAGGCGTGTACACCACCTGCTGTTGCTTAGCAACAACTCTCAGCATGCTGGGAGTTGTAGCTGGAACTCCAGCTGTTGCAAAACAACAACGCCCAGCATGCCCTTTGGTAGTCTGTGAATGCTGGGGGTTGTAGTTATGCAAAAGCTGGAGGCACCTTTTTTCTATGAAAGTGTGCATCCAGCTGTTGCATAACTACAATTCCAAACATGCACAGACTACCAAAGGACATGCTGGGAGTTGTTGCAGTGTGCCTCCAGCTGTTGCAAAACTAAAACTCTCAGCATGCCCTTCGACTGTCAATGCATGCTGATTGTTGCAGTTTTGCAACAGCTGGAGACACATTGGTTGTGAAACAGTTTGTGTCCTAACTGAGTGTTTTGCAGCCAGTGTGCCTCCAGCTGTGTCAAAAAGACAACTCCCAGCATGCACTGAGACTGTACATGCTGGAAGTTCTAGTTTTGCAACACCTGGAGGCACACTGGTTGCAAAACACTGAATTAAGTAACAAACTCTGTGTTGCGCAACCAATGTTCCTCCAGCTGTTGCATAACTACAACTATCAGCATGTATGGTCTGTCAGTGTATGCTGAGAGTTGTAGTTTTGCAACAGCTGGAGGTTTGCCCTCTTTCCCCCCCCATGTTAATGTACAGGGTACATTCACAGGGGCGGGCTTACAGCGTAGTTTTCTGCTGCAAGTTTGAAATGCAACAAATTTTCCGCCGCAGCTGGAACTCCCAGGGAGAAACTCACTGTAAACCCGACCATGTGAATGTACCCTAAAAATAGTACACTACTACTCCCATAATACTACCCCCATAAAAAAAAAATATATATATATATAAAAACCTCTTGTATGGCACGGTTTCCAAAATGGAGCCTCCAGCTGTTGATAAAAAAAAAAAAAACAGCTCACAGTATTGCTGGACAGCCACTGACTGTCAAGGCATGCTGGGAGTTTTGCAACAGCTGGAGACACTCTGTTTGGGAAATTCTGCTGTAGGGTATTTTGGTGGCGGATGCAAACCCCCAAAATAGGCCTCAAATGCGCATGGTGCTCTCTTGCTTTGGAGCCCTGTTGTATTTCAAGGAAATAGTTTAGGGCCACATATGGGGTAATTCCGTACTCAGGAGAAATTGCGCTACAAGTTATGGGGGGCTTTTTCTCCTTTTGGAGATTGGGGTAAAGTTGGGGTCTACACCAGCATTTTAGTGTAAAATTTTTTAGTTTTTTACACTAACATGCTGATGTTGCCCCATACTTAGCTTAATTTTCACCAGCGGTAAAAGGGAAAAAAGACCCTCAAAATTTGTAACGCAATTACTCCTGAGTTCGGAAATACCCCATATGTGGGCGTAAAATCTCTGCGGGCGCACAACAAGGTTCAGGAGTGAGAGCGCACTATGTACATTTGAGGTCTAAATTGGTGATTTTCACAGGGGTGGCTGATTTTACAGCAGTTCTGACATAAATGCAAAACAATAAATAGCCACATGTGACCCAATTTTGGAAACTACACCCCTCACGGAATGTAACAAGGGGTATAGTGAGCCTTAACACCCCACAGGTGCTTGACAAATTTTCGTCAAATTTGGATGTGAAAATGAGAAGAAAATTTTTTTCACTAAAATGCTGGTGTTACCCTAAATGTTTTTTCATTTACACAAGGAAGAATAGGAAAAAAATACCCCCCCCCCCCCCCAAAAAAAAAAAATTGTAACCCCACTTCTTCTGAGTAAGAATATACCCCATATGTGGATGTAAAGTGCTCTGCGGGCACACTACAATGCTCAGAAGAGAAGGAGCGCCATTGGGATTTTGGAGAGAGAATGTGTCCAAAATTGAAGGCCATTTGCGTGTACAAAGCCCCCATGGTGCCAGAACAGTGGTTACCCCCCCCACATGTGACCCCATTTTGGAAACTACACCCCTCACAGAATTTACTAAGGGGTACAGTGAGCCTTTACACCCCACAGGTGTCTGACAGATTTTTGGAACAGTGGTCTGTGAAAATGAAAAATGAAATTTTTCATTTGCACAGCCCACTGTTCCAAATATCTGTCAAACACCAGTGGGGTGTAAATACTCACTGCACCCCTTATTAAATTCTGTGAGGGGTGAAGTTTCCAAAATGGGGGGTACCACTGTTCTGGCACCATGGGGGCTTTGTAAACGTACATGGCCCCCAACTTCTGTTCCAATTCTCTAAAAGTTCAATGGCGCTCCTTCTCTTCTGAGCATTGTAGTTTGCCCGCAGAGCACTTTACATCCACATATGGGGTATTTCCATACTCAGAAGAAATGGGGTTACAAATTTTGTGAGGCTTTTTCTCCTATTACCCCTTGTGAAAATGAAAAATTTGGGGGAACACAATCATTTTAGTGAAAAAAATAAAATTTTTCATTTTCACATCCAACTTTAGCGGAAATTTGTCAAACACCTGTGGGGTGTTAAAGGGGTAGTCCAGTGGGGAAAAACTTATCCCCTATCCTAAGGATAGGGGATAAGTTTGAGATCGCGGGGGGGGGTCCGACCGCTGGGGCCCCCTGTGATCTCTCTGTACGGGCCCCCGGCTCTCTGGCCAGATAGCGGGTGTCGACCTCTGCACGAAGCGGCGGCCGACACGCCCCCTCAATACATCTCTATGGCAGAGCCGGAGATTGCCGAAGGCAGCGCTTCGGCTCTGCCATAGAGTTGTATTGAGGGGGCGTGTCGGCCGCCGCTTCGTGCGGAGGTCGACACGCCCCCTTCCAGCGGGCTGTCAGGGCTCCGTACAGGAGATCGCAGGTGGCCCCAGCAGTCGGACCCCCCGCGATCTCAAACTTATCCCCTATCCTTAGGTTGGGGGATAAGTTGTTCACCACTGGGTGACCACTGGACTACTCCTTTTAAGGCTCACTGTACCCCTTATGTTCCTTGAGGGGTGTAGTTTCCAAAATAGTACGCCATGTTGGGGGGGGGGGGGGGGGTTTGCTGTTCTGGCACCATAGGAGTTTCTTATATGTGACATGCCCCCCCAAAAAAAACATTTCAGAAAAACTCGCTCTCCAAAACCCCACTGTCACTCCTTTCCTTCTGAGCCCTCTAGTGCACCCACAGAGGACATGACATACACATATGAGGTATTTCCTTACTCGGTAAAAATTGGGGTGCAGTTTTTATAATGGGGTCATTTGTGAGGTATTTTGAATGTGAAGGCCCCTCAATTCCACTTCAAAACTGAACTGGTCACTGAAAAATTCTGATTTTCAACATTTTGTGAGAAATTGAAAAATTGCTGCTGAACTTTGAAGCCCTCTGTTGTCTTCCAAAAGTAAAAACACGTCAATTTTATGATGCAAACATAAAGAAGACATATTGGCTGACATTTATCATTGTCTTTAGACTGTTTTTTTTTTGTGTCTAGAAAAGGCGCAAAAAAGGCACAAGCATGGTTTATTTGCTCCTTTTTTCCGCCTTTTGGTTTACACATTTCTAATGATTTTGAGTTGCAATCCACTGATTTTTGGCAATACACACGATATGGAAGGGTTTTATGAACTGCGCCTTTTTTGTGAAAAGGCGCAAAGCCACTGAAGTCTCTAAAACTACACCAGCCCAGACTTGGCTTAGCTTTTTGGTATATGTGAAGAGAGAAATTTCAGAAAATGTGACCTGCACATAATTTATCAAATGCTCTGGGGACCATTTAATAAAACGCACACAAAAATAGGTGTATAAAAATCCTTCACTTACACCTACAATGATAAATGCCGGCCATTGTATATGTGAATCAATATAGAAGTTATTTGTGATGTCCATTTTCCTTACAAGCAGAGAGCTTTAGAGAGGTCTATTCACATGTACAGTATTTTGCGCAGATTTGATGTGCAGAATTTCAAGCTGTGTTCAGTTTACATTGAAATCTGCAACAGAAAATCCTGCTCATCAAATCTGCACAGAATACTGTACGTGTGAATAGACCGTTAAAGTTATAAAAATGCAACATTTTCAAATTTTTCATGATATTTTGGAATTTTTCACCAAGAAATTATGCAAGTATCGACAACAATTTACCACTATATTAAAGTAGAATATGTCACGAAAAAACTATCTCTGAATCAAATTCATAAGTAAAAGGACCCAGGGCGTAAACTTATGCCGAGTCCCGGTCCTGCGATATAACGCAGGGTCACACGGTGACCCCGCATCATATCGCGGCAGGCCCGGTGTCATAGTGAAGCCGGGACCTGCCGCCGTGCGGCTAAAAACGAAAGTAAAAGTGCCCGGCTAGCTCAGGGAGCGGTTCGGGATCACCGCGGTATAATCGCAGCATCCCGAACAGCTGTAGCACAGGAGGAAGGTCTCTTACCTTCCTTCCTGCAGTTCGATTGAATGCTTCAAGCTTGAGATCCAGGCTTGAGCAATCAATTGCCGAAAACACTAATCCATTCCTATGGGGATGCATCAATCAGTGTTAAAGATCAGTACATGCAATGTTATATCCCCCTATGGGAGCTATAATATTACATGAGAGAAGTGTAAAAAAAAAAAAAAATTAACCCTTTCAATTATCCCTTCCCCTAATAAAAGTTTGAATCACCCGGCATTTCCAAGAATAAAAAAAAGTGTAAATAAAAATAAACATGTGGTATCGCCGCGTGCGGAAATGTCCGAATTATAAAAAAAAAAATACCGCTTTTTAAACCGCACGTTCAATGGCGTACGTGCAAAAAATTTCCAAAGTCCAAAATAGCGCATTTTTGATCACTTTTTATACCACAAAAAAGTGATCAAAAAGTCTGATCAGAACAAAAATGGTACCGCTAAAAACTTCAGATCACGGCGCAAAAATGAGCCCTCATAGCGCCCTGAACACAGAAAAATAAAAAAGTTTTATAGGGCTCAGAAAATGACAATTTTAAAAGTATAAATTTTCCTACAAAAAAAAATGTACTACGTAAAACGGAAGCCCCCAAAACTTATAAAATAGTTTTTTCATAAATTTTGTCGCACATTGATTTTTTTTTTTTCCCGTTTCACCGCAGATATTTGGGTAAAATGACTGTCATTACAAAGTAGAATTAGTGACGCAAAAAATAAGCCATCATATAGAATTTTAGGTGAAAATTTTAAAGAGTTATGATTTTTTAAAGTTAAGGAGGAAAAATTGAAAATGAGAAAACGGAAAATGCCAGGGTCGTTAAAGGGGTACTCTGGTGGAAACCTTTTTTTTTTTTTTTTTTATCAACTGGTGCCAGAAAGTTAAACAGATTTGTAAGTTACTTCTATTAAAAAATCTTTACCCTTCTAGTACTTATTAGCTGCTGAATAATACAGAGGAAATTATTTTCTTTTTGGAACACAGTGCTCTCTGCTGACATCATGAGCACAGTGCTCTCTGCTGACATCTCTGTCCATTTTAAGAACTGTCCAGAGTAGGAGAAAATCCCCATAGCAAACATATGCTGCTATGGACAGAGATGTCAGCAGAGAGCACTGTGTTCGTGATGTCAGCAGAGAGCACTGTGTTCCAAAAAGAAAATAATTTCCTCTGTATTATTCAGCAGCTAATAAGTACTAGAAGGGTAAAGATTTTTTAATAGAAGTAACTTACAAATCTGTTTAACTTTCTGGCACCAGTTGATTTAATAAAAAAAAAAAAAGTTTTCCACCGGAGTACCCCTTTAACACCTTAACAACGAAGGACGCAAATGTACGCCCTGGTGATGCGGTACTTAAAGCACCAGGACATACATTTACGTCCTAAGCAAAACCGCAGGCATCGGAGCGATGCCCGGATCATGCGCGGCAGGTCCCGGTTGTTGATCGCAGCCAGGGACCTGCCCGTAATGGCGGACATCCGCGATCCCGCGGATGTCCGCCATTAACCCCTCGGATGCCGTGATCAATACCGATCACGGCATCTGCAGCATCGAGGTCACTTAATTGGATGATCGGATCGCCTGCAGCGCTGCCGCGGCGATCCGATCATCCAGCACGGCAGCTGGAGGTCCCCTCACCTGCCTCTGCTATCTTCCGGGAGTCTTCTGCTCTGATCTGCCTTCCCGCAGACCAGAGCAGAAGATGGCCGATAACCCTGATTTAGTGCTATGTCCTGTACATAGCACTGAACAGGATTAGCAATCGAATGATTGCTTTAAATAGTCCCCTATGGGGACTATTAAAGTGTAAAAAAATAAAAAATAAAAATAAAAAAATTTGAAAAACCCCCTCCCCCCAATAAAAACTTAAATTGACCTATTTTCCCTATTTCACCCCCAAAAAGTGTTAAAATATTTTATATACATATTTGGTATCGCCGCGTGTGTAAATATCTGAACTATTAAAATAAAGTGTTAATGATACCGTACGGTGAACGGTGTGAATGTAAAAAAAAAAAATAAAATAAAAAATAAAAAGTCCAGAATAGATGCTTTTTTATAACATTTTATTCCAAAAAAAATTTATAAAAAATTTATTAAAAGTTTTATATAAGCAAATATGGTATCAATAAAAAGTACAGATCACGGCGCAAAAATGAGCCCTCATACCACTGCTTATACGGAAAAATTAAAGTTATAGGACTTCAAAATAGGGGGATCTTGAACGTACTAATTTGGTTAAAAAGTTTGTGATTTTTTTTTTTTTTAAGCGCAACAGTAATAGAAAAGTATGTTATCATGGGTATCATTTTAATCGTATTGACCCAAAGAATAAAAAACACATGCCACTTTTACCATAAATTGTACGGCGTGAAAAGGAAACCTTCCAAAATTAGCAAAATTGCGGTTTTCTTTTTAATTTTCCCACACAAATAGTATTTTTTTGGTTGCGCCACACATTTTATGGTAAAGTGAGTGATGGCATTACAACGGACAATTGGTCGCGCAAAAAACAAGCCCTCATACTAGTCTGTGGATGAAAATATTAAAGAGTTATGGTTTTTTGAAGGCCAGGAGGAAAAAATGAAAACTTAAAAATAAAATTTGCTGCGTCCTTAAGGCCAAAATGGGCTGAGTCCTTAAGGGGTTAAAGTGACAGTGGTCAGATGTGCAAAAAATGCTCTGGTCTGTAAGGTCATAATGGGCTTGGTCCTTAAGGGGTTAAACACATGCAATTACAAAGTTCTTTGTAATACATTAGTATTTTTTCATGACCGGTACTCTTTAAACTTTTCCTCTTAGGTCGGTCGGGCCTTTACTATCAGCTTTATTTGTTTGCAATGTGATTGACAGCCAGCGTCACTGCTCTGCTCCCTAACATGATGGGAATTCAGTCTTTTTTTATTTAGATCATGCAGCAAACCAACTTTGGAGTGGTAGAGTAGGGTCACGCGTATTATGCTGCATACTTGCTGCTGCATATTTTTCTACCACTTGAAGAGTGCAGAAAATAAGCAGCAAAATATGGCACTTGTGACTCTACCCAAGATGGACCCATTTAGCTATAATTCTTGACAGCTTTTTATTTTTTTAACAGGAGGAGTGTGTACAAACAAAGCGCTCGCCATCATCCCCACAGGGTGCAGCAAAGAAGAGATCTGCATTTGGGGACATCACCAATGTAAGTATGGATTAGATTGTCTATTCTCTCACCATTCTGACTAGGGTTTTTAACAAGAAAGTACTGG
This sequence comes from Hyla sarda, assembly GCF_029499605.1. Taxonomy (NCBI): domain Eukaryota; kingdom Metazoa; phylum Chordata; class Amphibia; order Anura; family Hylidae; genus Hyla; species Hyla sarda. The sequence goes on along the minus strand of NC_079197.1, from coordinate 67,824,491 downwards.
CAAAGTTTTCATAAGCTTTAGACATTGGTTTTTTTTTTAGCACTTCAGTTTTTATCTCCTCCCCCTTCTAATAGCCATAACGCTTTAAAGGGGTATTCCGGTGCTTAGACATCTTATCCCCTATCCAAAGGATAGGGGATAAGATGCCTGATCGCGGGAGTCCCGCCGCTGGGGACCCCCGTGATCTTGCACGCGGCACCCCGTTTATAATTAGTCCCCGGAGCGTGTTCGCTCTGGGAACTGATTATAAACGGGGTGCCGCTTGCACGATCACGGGGATCCCTAGCGGCGGGACTCCCGCGATCAGGCATCTTATCCCCTATCCTTTGGATAGGGGATAAGATGTCTAAGCATCGGAGAACCCCTTAAAATTTTCTACCTACAGACCCATATAAGTGCTTGTGTCACAAATTGTACTTTGTGATGACATCAATCATTTTACCACAAAATCTATGGCAAAACCCAAAAAATACTTGTGGGGCAAAATTGAACAGTAAAAAACCCGCCATTTTGTTCTTTTTGGAGACTTTTGTTTCTACGCAGTGCATTTATGATTTTTTTTTTATAAATGACACATTATCTAAATTATGTAGTTTCCTTTGATTAAAATGATACTCAATTTACATAGGTTTTGTCTTTTCTACTTGTTAAACATTATAACTTTTTGTATGAAAATGTGTATGCTCTCTGACCCCTAAAACGCTTTTATGTTTTTGTATTCTAGGATGCTCAATTTTTGCACCATAATCTGTTTTTTTTTTTCTCAGCTTTGATGGGACTTTTTAATCGCTTTTTATTAATGGAGATATGCAGTATAAAAAAAAATTATTTCCCAGTGCCCATGCTGCCAAATTAAATAAAACAAACTTTAACTCACCTTCCTACATTCCCCTGTTGCGGAGATATTTGGTCTGGTTCCTCCGGTGCTGCAGGTCTTCTGGCTTCTGTAGGCTCGGAACGTCACAGAGCCGTCAGCGTATCGCCGGCCACAGCGATATTCCTGCCTCGGCCGGTGATAGGCTGAGCGCACTGTCATGTAAGGAGCTCTGGCCGGCTCTTTACATGACTGTGCTCAGCCTATTACCAGCCAAGGCAGGACATCGCTGCGGCCGGCGATACGCTGACGGCTCTGTGATGTTCCGAACCTACAGAAGCCAGAAGACCTGCAGCACCGGACGAACCGGACCCAATATATCTGCAACGGGGGAATGTAGGAAGGTGAGTTAAAGTTTTTTTATTTTGGCAGCCCGGGCGCTGGGAAAGAAGATGTTATATACTGTATATCTTGTTTAACTTTTTTTTCTGATATATGAAGTGTTCTGTCTCATCCCCCTACAAGTCCTACATTCTTCTTCCCAAAGTTTTGTTTTGCTTTTAATTTCCCTGCAGGTTTCATCTTCACTTTGCCTGAGGTGTATAAAACCTAAACTGAACAAAAGGGGTTGTCTCGGATGAGGAAAACATGGCTAATTAAAAATAATAATAATAATGCCACACCTACTGGTCATTTGGGGTTTTGCAGCTTAACCCTAATAATGCTGAGCTGCAATACCAGACTTGGTCCATGAGTCATGCTGTTTTTGAGAGAAAACGGCAACATTTTTCTGATCCTAGTCAGGCTTTCACGCTCTCCATATGATAGGTGACAGACCTGTTATTGGGAAAGTGAAGGGAAATTATGAGTTTGCGCCAAAGTATTACTGACTGGTTGTCCAAATCTAAATTACTGACTTGTAATACCGCTTGTCTGATTTTTATTTTAAGGGCCAATTTGGATTTTAGGCATTGAATATTTTGTGTTGCTTTGCTTTTGCAGTTTTTACCAAACATATATCATTTTTACAGGCTAACAAAAATCAGCAACTGATTCAAAAGAAGAAAGATGGACAGAAAGCTGCTGTGAAGAAGACAAGAAATGTAGCAGTAACCGGAGTCCTGAAAAACAATGAAATTAACATCAAGAGGTGAGTTGGTCTGTTGATTCCATGGTCCCAACATCACTACTATACACACTACTTCAAATCTGGGTTTTGTTCAGTATTTTTAGCAAACCAGAAGGGTGTCCAAAACATAGGAAAATTGAAATATATGCAAATTTTTCTATGTGCAGGACTGGCCTTAGGTTAAATGGCACTGTATGCAGGATGTCATTTTAGCATGAGGGGGGCACATGAGGTGGAAGTGTGAAGACCGGCACTATAAATTTCTCTCCTGGAGGTGCAGCAGGTAAGTTGTTCCCCCTTGGGGAACTGCAGCCGATTAACCAATTAAGCAACACAGTATCAGAGGTTGCAGATAATATTTCCTGCCTCAGAAGACTACACTGGGTGCAGAGGAACCCTCACATCTGTCGGTTAAAGGGGTACTCCACTGGAAAACATTTTATTTTTTTATAAATAAACTGCTGCCAGAAAGTGAAACAGATTTGTTAATTATGTCTATTTAAAAATCTTAATCCTTCCAGTACTTATCAGCTGCTGTATGTTCCTGAGGAAGTTCCTTTCCGTCTGACCAAAAGTGCTCTCTGCTTACACCTCTGTCTAGGAACTGTCCAGAGTAGGAGTAAATCCCCATAGTGAACCTATCCTGCTCCGGACAGTTCCTAAAATGGACAGAAATGTCAGCAGACAGCACTGTGGTCAGACAGAAAGGAAATTCAAAAAGAGAAAGAACTTCCTGTGGAGCATACAGCAGCTGAAAAGTACTGGAAGGATAAAGATTTTTAAATAGAAGTAATTCACAAATCTTTTTAACTTTTCTGGCACCAGTTGATTTAAATAATAAAAATACAAATAAAAACATGTTTTCCAGTGAAGTACTTTAAGCGCTGCTGACAGCTCCCTTGCTCTTGCTCTGGGAAAACATTAGTGAAAAGCTGTGTTTGGCTGGAGTGGGAAGGGTTGCTTTGGTGCCCCCTTCACTATGACCGCGCCTACGTGTTGGTTCCACTCTTGGGTTTTGCTAAAAATACTGACCAAAATACTACTTTTGAACCCAGCCTTATTTTTATCCCCCTTGAGCATTTTCACTATTATGTTTTCCTTGCTTTTTCTCCTCACTTTTTTAAACCCATAACTCTTTCAATTTTCAATCTCCAGGGCCATGTGAGGGCTTGTTTTATGCAGAACCAAATGTAATTTGTACTGACATCACATTATACCACAAATCTATGGAGAAATCCCCCCCAAAAAATTGTAGGGTGGAAATTGAAAATAAAAAACCTGAGGGTTTAAGGGATTACATTTTTTAACGCAATTTACATTAAATGACATGTTAGTTTTATTCTGTAGATCAATACTATTTCTTAGGCTTTGTTTTCTTTTGCTACTTAAAAATTTAAACTATTTTAACATTCACGCTGTTTGCCCTATAGGATCATAAATACTAGTTACTAGTGAAGACCATTCTGCACGTGGCGATATCAAATATGTTTGTTCTTTTGTGTTTTGGGGAAAAAGGGCGTGTGATTGCCCCCCAAACACCCAGCACCTGTCATTTTAGGTACCATCTAAAGCATTAAATGACAGACATCAGTGTGATATCTATCCCTTATTATTGATGAGTCCCAACTGTTGATTACAGCCGTTAGCCGCCGAGTATGAAACCCGCTCAGCTCCTGAGCACGCTTCATAGTCAGGGTGCACCAAGGAGTTAAAAATACAAATATTAGGCCTCGTTTACTAAGGCTTTTTTGAGTAGATTTTGTAGGGTTTTTTGTGGCGCAAAAAAACTCTCGGAAAAACCCGGAAATGTGCATGGCCTTCAGTGAAAAGGGGTGTTTCTCACATAAAATGTGATTGATTTGAGCTGCGAAAAACCTGGCAGCTCATGTGCAATTGCGGTTATGGAGTTAATTTCTCTGGCGCTCTTCATTGGGAGACACCGAACTGATGGGTATATGCTCTTGCCACTAGGAGGCGCTGACACTAGGAAAAAAAAGTCGGCTCCTCCCTTGCAGGATATACCCGCCCACTGGAAGTGAGAAAACCATTTTTATCTAGTGTCATAGGAGGCCAGACATGGTTTTGGGGAGCTCCCCAGACCTTGTGGTTTTTTCTTTTTAATATTTTCCTAGATTAAGGCTTAAAGTTTAGTTTTTTTCTCTCCTTTTTTTTATTTTTTCTAGCGTTGGCTGACAGGAGCATGTTGCCGACTGATCCCCCACATGCGAGCTAGGGGCACGGCGCATTGGATGAGAGTGACCCGTTAACCCCATCTCGCCAACAATCAGCGCCTGGCGGTGTACCCTGGGTAATTAGAAGAAAAAAAAAAGTACAGTTTTCTTGGTCACTCAGACCATTTGTTGGTGTTTGGTTCCCTCTTGTGGCCAACACTTGTATTACAGTCTGCCAAGGTGGGCTGTTACATGGGACTTATGTTCCCTTGGTGTAGGGGGTCCTGTTTCGGCGATATGTTCCCTTCCACCGCTGAGGTCCACGCAATGAGCAAGTTCCTCTGTGTCCCTGGCGTACGTTCATGTTTCTTTCTAGATTCCTCATCTGTCAGGTCTGCCGCCCACCCATCCTAGGGGTGTTCCTGGCATGTCATTCTGTGGTTTTCCCTTCTCCACAGGCTATAGCTTCTGCGGCTAGGGCTCCGGATACCCTCATCCCGCACACAGTCCTCATGTGTATATTCCAACATGGAATAGACCTTTTTTTCATGTGCGGACAGTAGTTTTGCCTGTCCCTCTTTTTGGGCCGCTGCTTCCACGGCTCACACTCGGTACCCCACTGCTGGTGCGAGGTGCCTTCTCAACCGCCTGTCATACATTTTCGGCTGCTGTATCTGCGGCTGCAGCTCCAGTCTCACTGCTGTTGGAAGTGTCCGACGGAGTGTCCCATGTCTATTATGGTCCCATACCAGTAAGCCAGACAGTGGTCTGCATGGTTACCTACTCCGCTTGTCATACATTACACGGCTGGTGCATCAGGAGTTTCGGTACCTCACTACTGTGTAAGGCATCCGATGGAGGGTTCCATGATCTACTATGGACCCATACCAGTAAGCCAGACATAGGTCTGCATGGTTTCCTATGCCATCTGTCATGCATCATATGGCTGATGTACCTATGACTGGAGTTTCGATACTTCACGACTGTGTGAGGCGTCCGATGGAGTGTTCCATTCTCGATTATGGACCCATGCCAGTAAGCCAGACAGTTGTCTGCATGGTTTCCTATGCCGACTGTCATACATCATATGCCTGATGTACCTACGACTGGAGTTCCGATACCTCACTACTGGGCGAGGTGCCGATGGGATGAGTCGTTGTCTACTATGGACCCATAGTAGAGATGAGCGAACTTACAGTAAATTCGATTCGTCACGAACTTCTCGGCTCGGCAGTTGATGACTTTTCCTGCGTAAATTAGTTCAGCCTTCAGGTGCTCCGGTGGGCTGGAAAAGGTGGATACATTCTTAGGAAAGAGTCTCTTAGGACTGTATCCACCTTTTCCAGCCCACCGGAAAGCTGAACTAATTTATGCAGGAAAAGTCATCAACAGCCGAGAAGTTCATGACGAATCGAATTTACTGTAAGTTCGCTCATCTCTAACCCATACCAGTAAGCCTGACATTGGTCTGCATGGTTCCCTACACCGCCTGTCACACAGCAAACGGCTGATATATCTGCAGCTGGAGTCCCGGTACCCCACTGCGGTGCGTGGTACTGACAGGATGACTTGCTGTCTACTATGGACCCATACCAGTAAGTCGGACATTTCTCTGCATGGTTTCCTGCAATCACCCGTCACACGGCTGACATTGGATTTCTGGTACCTCTCTACTGCGAGGTACAGGCGGACCGTCTCCTTGTCTATATTAACCTGTGCCAGTAGTTCTCTGCATGGTTTCCCATACCATTACTGGCTGGCGAATCTGTGGTTGTACTTCTGGTGCCTCTTTCCTTTGAGGTGCCCGATGGGTTGTCCCCTTATCTCCTGTGGACCCATACCAGTGAGCCAGACATGGGTCTACCTGTGGGTCTACACCTCATGTTGTGCATCAATCAACTGAGATCTCTGCAGTGGGTGTGTCGGCGACCGCTTTTGTGCAGGTGCCGACGGAACTACCCATCATCTGCTATTGAATCATTCCTGTTGGTCAGTCAGTTGTCTGCGTGGTTCCTACAACCGTCCGTTACCCATCAGGCTGAAGTTACTGCGGTTGGAGTTCCGGTACCTCACTACTCTGCGAGGTGTTCGTCGGAGGGTCTCATTGTCTTCTCTGGCCCATATCTGTACTGATCTACATCACCTGGCTTAAATCACCCGGCTGATGTATCTGCGGAGGGAGCTTCGGTACCCCGCTGTTTTGCGTGGTGTCGACGGACCGGCTCGGGGTCTACTCCGGACCCATATCTGTTGACCAGGTGGTGGTCTGCATGACTCCCTACGCCGCCTGTTTCACATCTCACTCTCCTTTGTCCCCCCCCCCCCTCCGTTCCCATTCTGGCGGGATGTTTTTTCAGAGTGCTCTGGTCCTTGGCTAGGACTCTGTCCTTGGCTGCTGTGGCGTGCCTTCTTTTCAGGCAGTTTTTTCGGTTCACCCTTGGTGCTGGTTCCGATCTTGGGCATGTATTCTGTTTCGACCTAGACTCCACCACTAGCCCATCAGACGGGGCATTTTTTCTCTCTACTGCACTCCTTCTCTTCTTCATGTTCCTTTATGCAGTGGTCATCCGGTGTCTTTTAGCGGACGTCAGCTTTTCCTTACTCCTCTGGGGTTTTGTTTGTTTTCCAGGTGACCCTGACATATCGATTTCTCGTCTGGTCCCCCCCAGAGGTCGGCCTTTTCCTTGGGGTCCTAGTCCCTCTTCCTGGTCAGGCGATCTTCTGGGAGCTCAATTTCTGGTTCTGGTCTGTCTCCGACCTGGGGGCTCGTCCACGGACCCCGTGGACTCTGGGGTTCAGTCTTGGGACTGATCCCTTCTTTCCGGTGGTTGTATTTTTCCCACCCTAGGGGACTGCTTTGGTACGTCCCATCAGTTCGGTGTCCCCCAATGAAGAGCGCCAGAGAAAAGGAGATTTTTCTACTCACCGTAAAATCTTTCTCGTAGCTCTTATTGGGGGACACCGCACCCACCCATTTCTTCTTCCTTTTTCCGGATTATTCTTTCCGGTTCTTGAGTTGTTTCTCCGGGATTCCTTTCTAGGGTCCTTCAAACATATTTCTTGTTGGCTTCTCGTACTGCTTTGTGACAAAACTGGTTTCCTCACTTCCAGTGGGCGGGTTATCCTGCCAGGGAGGAGCCGACTTTTTTTCTTAGTGTCAGCGCCTCCTAGTGGCAAGAGCATATACCTATCAGTTCGGTGTCCCCCAATGAGAGCTACGAGAGAGAGATTTTACGGTGAGTACAAATATCTCCTTTTTATATTCATAGACTGAACATTGGGTATAAAATGGAAAGAAATTAGCTTTTCACGTGCCTAGCCTTGTGGCATGCACCCTTTCGGGCATTGTTGCGTTGCTTCCTCCCACGCGGCTGTGCTACACCATAAAGTGCTGGGAGGAAGTGACTTTGCTTAAAGGGGTACTCCTCCCCTAGACATCTTATTCCCTATCCAAAGGATAGGGTATAAGATGTCTGATCATGGGGGTCCTGCCGCTGGGAACCCCTGCGATCTCTTTAACAGCACCCCTGTCATCTGGTGCACCGAGTGAGCTTCAGTCTGTGCCAGATGACTGGCAATGCAGGGGCCGACACGCCCCCTCACATAGACTTGCATTAAGGGGGCGGGGCAGTGACGTCACGAACCTCAGGCACGGAGCGAAGCTCGCTCCATGCACTTGATGACAAAGCTGCTGCAGGAGAGATTGCGGGGGTTCCCAGCGGCGGGACCCCCGCGATCAGACATCTTATCCCCTATCATTTGGATTGGGGATAAGATGTCTAGGGGCGGAGTACCCCTTTAACCCCGTCCAGAACACAGGGCATACCTGGGACGTAAGGACACTGTAAAGCACATCATTCTACTGTTTACCGAAAACGTAATGAGGCCTCCAAAGAAATGAACACAGTACCTACAGTGAAATATGGTTGGGGTTCAATTATGTTTTTTGGGTTGTTTTGCTTCCTCTGGCACTGGGTGCCTTGAATGTGTGCAAAGCATCATGAAAGCTGAGGATTAGCAACCGATTTTGGGTCCCACTGTACAGCCCAGTGTCAGAAAGCTTGGTTTGCTTCCAAGATCTTCGGTCTTCCAGCAGGACAATGACACCAAACATACGCCAAAAACACCCAGAAATGGATGTCAACAAAGCGCTGGAGAGTTCTGAAGTGGCCTGTAATGAGTCCAGATCTAAATCCCATTGAACACCTTTGGAGAGATCTTAAAATTGCTGTTGGGAAAAGGCGCCTTCCAATAAGCGAGACCTTGAGCAGTTTGCAAAGGAAGAGTGGTCCAACATTCCGGCTGAGAGGTGTAAGAAGCTTATTGATGGTTATAGGAAGTGATTAATTTCAGTAATTTTTTCCAAAGGGTGTGCAACGAAATATTAAGTTAAGGGTGCCAATAATTTTGTCCAGCCCATTTTTGGTGTTTGGTGTGACATTATTTCCAATTTAGCTTTTTTCCTCCCTTTTTTGGTTTAGTTACAATACACACAAAGGCAATAAACACGTGTATCGCAAAACTTGTGTTACAGTAATCGTTTTTTTTTATTTATTTTATTTTTTGTGAGTAATACTTCATTTTCTTGAAAAATTTCAGGGGTGCCAACATTAAGGCCGTGACTGTGCCAACATTTACGGCCGTGATATATATACATACATACATACATACACACAGGAGAAATTCCTTTTTTGTGTCATATCATTTATTTATTTTTTTATTTTTTTACAAATTACATCCTAGCGCAAAAATATGGAAAATCATACACAGAAGGTACATGTGAGGGTAAATAGCTAATAGGTTAGACCGTGAACGCCAGCAACCAGGTTTCAATAAAATAAATCATAATAAAACAAAAACAAAGTAGGTCCCATGGTCAGTTTAGACATGTATTAGTTTTTTTTTTTTTTTTTTTTTTTTTAATCCTGTCTATTTAGGAAGAGAGGGAAGTTGGGAATGAACAAGATCAGAAGAAGGAGCCACTGGGTTAGGAATATAGGGGGGATTTATCAAAACCTGTCCAGAGGAAAAGTTGCTGAGTTGTCCATAGCAACCAATCAGACCGCTTCTTTCATTTTTGAAAAGTCCTGTGAGAAATGAAAGAAGCGATCTGATTGGTTGCTATGGGCAACTCGGTGACTTTTCCTCTCCCCATAGTTAATTGAGCGGTGTGTTTTCCAAGAGGACCAGCCTTTTCCCATTTTTCAAATAAAACACTGTAAAAAAAAAAAAAATTTAACACATTTGGTATCGCTGTCTAATTGTCCAAACTATTAAAATACAATGTTGCTGATCCTGCACAGTGAACGATGTAAATGCATAAACATTTCAAACGCCAAAATTGCACATTTTTGGTCACCTCTTGTCCCAGAAAAACTTAATAATTAGTGATCAAAAAGTCATATACACAAAAGTGGTACTGTTAAAAGCTACAGCTCATTGCACAAATAATAAACCACAACATAGCTCTGTAAGTTGAATAAAAATAAAAAAAAGTTTGAGGTCAGAGCATGGCATTAACCAAACTCTTTCCCCCAAGTTTTTATTTTTATCATAAATTGAAAAGAAATCAAAGTTTGGTATAATTGGAATCGTACTGACCCATAGAATTTTTTTTTTTTTTTTGCTGGGTCATGAACGGATTAAATGGGACAATCCTTGCATAAAACATTTGATTTTACATAGTCCCATGGGACTGTAGCCGTACACTTCACTCCCAGCTCGTTCTAGTGATTGATCAGGGTTTGAACACTCAGATTCTGACAAGCAAAAAGTATTTTATAATGACAGGTACACTTTAAATATGATAAATAAAGGTACGGTATATCACAATTAGATCTGTAACAATCAATATTATTGATAAAAATCTATAAATGTATTCTGTTAACAAATCCAGTCATCAGTTAATTGAGCTCCAATTTGTTTTTGAGCAAAAGACAAATTATAAATGTCATAACACCAGCGTTATGACATTTGCAACTCCTTTTTTGGGTCAGCACTGCACTTCTGTGGGTGTCGCTGTGCTCCGCCTGCTCCCCGGCCAGTTCCCAGCACAGGAATATGTGGTGTCTGGGGTGTTGCAATAGAGAGTGAAGGGTCTGATGGTATTAACCCTTAGTTGTCGTGACGCCAGGGTGAGGTTTGCTTAATAGTAATGTTCCTGCCGCCAACTGGCCCACAAACGGCAGGGATAATAAACGGAATGTCCACAGCAGATTTTATGAAGTGACTGGAAAACTTTACTTTAACTATATGCAACAGTCTTTACAATTATGCAGTCTTTCAGAGCGAACCGGGATGCAGGTTCCTCACAGATTTTGCTGTGACTTGAAATAGTGAGCTTTTTTATGCAGGCCACAGTGCTACTAATTATGGGATTGTAGCTGGTAGTAGTCACACAGGATTTGATAGGTTGAACTTGATAACTCACGGTTTTAGTGGCTGCTGGCTTTGGCCTAGATGAATTGAATGAAGTTATGCTGATTTGCGGATTGTGCTTGCTTGCTAGTCCGGAACTAAGAGCGAATTTACAGACTACAGCCCTTTATATAATAGGGGGTTGGACTAAGCTCATTGAACTCTGGGTACATCACATGACCTGGGAAAGGTCCTATTCATTTATATTTCCTATACATTAAACAATATATCCACACAATTTATATGAGGAGAGCCCTATGGAAATGGAGGGTCTCTGGCAGAGGGGACTTCAGACAGGGACAGGACAAGGTCCTATACCGGGACACCACAAATATAAAGTGACCGCTGTGATGTCATATTTCCCACCGGGAGCTCTGATTGGTTGGCACCGATTAACAAATCAGAGCTTCCGTCTGAGGTGCAGAGTTGCAGGCACCATCAGTTAGGGTGTAATGCAATCTAAGAGAAGGTCCTTTTCCTTACTTTGCTGGTCCTGCATGATTGACGTACAGGGCTCCATGATGGCAGCGGTTTAGGGTGGGGAAGAGGCGTGCCGCTGCAGGAGTCGGCCAGCCCCTCCGACTGTTCACTGGCATTACAAGATAGCATGACTATAACTTCACAAACCGCAGGTAAAGTAAGGAAGAAGAACCTTCTGTCAGATCACATAATGCCCTAACTGATGGATCCTGCATCTCTGTACCTTGTACGAGGTGACAGTTTCACTTTAAATGCTTAGTCAATGTTTCCCAACCAGAGTGTGAAAACATAAAAATAAATCCATGTTCACCTGTTTTTATATGCCTACTGTACATATTTTTATAGTAACCTTTTTTGGTAATTTAGCCGTTTTCCCGGTTTTAATTAATTTATCTGCAACGAATCGATCAGAATCAAATTAACCATTTGTTGCAGGCCTAGTCACATTACTTAAAGGAAATCTTCAGTGAAATACACTTATCCCCTGTTGACAGGATAGGGGATAAGTGTCTGATCGTGGGGAGGGGGCCGGACGCTGGGACCCCCTGCGATCTCCTGCACGGGGCTCTGGCATGGCTCTCCCCTGCAGGAGGCGTGCCAGCCACAGCATGACTCTGCGGCCGACACGCTTCCTCTAGGTATCTCTATGGGAAAGGCGGGGATGCAGCGTTCATGCCTGCCCACCTCTCCCATAGAGCTGTATGGAGGGGGGCATGTCTGGTGAGCTCGACGCTATGTGCATTAGCCGGCGCACAGTGTGCCAATGCTGGAGCCCCGCTTGGGAGATCCTGGGGGGCCCCAGTGGTCGGATCCCCCACCGATCAGACATTTATCCCCAATCCTGTGGATAGGGGATAAGTGTTTTTTTTTTGCTGCAGATGTCCTTTAATTGCCCTTATACATGGGTGAATGCCATCTGAAACTGGTGCTTTGTCTAATATTATTTATATTTTTCCACTGTGAATACAGTGGAGGACCATGTTCAATGTATTTTCTTTTCTTCAACACCTTCTATTATTCTTCCCTCATTACTTTTTGAAGGGCCAACATTTTCACTTTTACATTTTTTACTATTATATAATTAAGGCTGGGTTCACATCACGATTTGAGCCTCTGATGCACAGATACGATTTTGGAAGCTCAAATTGGCTGATTTTCTAAGCTCATCCAAATTTTGACACTGACTGAAAATCGTGGCAGACCATAATTTTCAGTCCATGTCAAAAATCGGACGCGCTGAGAAAATGACCCGATCGTCATCATTAGCTGGCTAATATCTGGTCCGCTGCCCCATAGACCTTAATGGCTCTGTACCTGTCTGTGCACACATACGATTTCAACCGTTTTGAGCTTCCAAAATCGTATCTGTGCATTGGAGGTTCAAATCGTGATGTGAACCCAGCCTAAGAGTTTCACTTATGTGTCCCTTATGTTCTCTTATTAACTTCATGTCTTTATTTTGCTTTCACTAAAGAGCACAGAGAAAAGTTACCATTGTAGATGTAACTGTTGAGGTGGCAAAAGAAGGAAAAGTAAGCAATGAAGAAGTTAAGCCTAAGCCAAAAGAGGAGAATTCTCTGGAACAGGTATTCTTTTTAATATGTTATTTAAGAAAAGGAAGTTAATGTGCTACACAATCTTGCAGGAGACATCTCATAACACAAACTATTGTATTTTCACAGCCCTTACCCCCGAATGTGGAGGATATTGATAAAGATGCTTTGGATGACCCATTTAGCAGCTCTGAATATGCTATGGATATTTTTACTTACATGCGAGAAAGAGAGGTATGATTTAAATACAGTTTCCTCAGGTGGGGCAGTGTGCGCCCTGCATTGGGATTTGGCGGAAAGTTAGGTGTTGAATAAGTGTTGATGGCCTCTCTAACCCTGGGCTCTTGGTTGGGTAATGCTCACCTTGCACTTGAACCTCCATCTATAATAGGCGTTGGAAAGGCCTATGGATATATATAAAAAAAAAATCCCTACATGCCCATGAGCTTCACTTTACCCCCTTAAGCTGTTGACAGTAACACTTAAATGGGGATCTGTCATTTAAAAAAGAAAAAACTTTTGACTCCACACTGACAAGTCAAAAGTTTTGATCAATATGAGTCTCAGAACCAGGAAAAGAATGTGGCAATGTGCTTCTTTCCATTACTGTGCGTTGGTAATTGTTACATTGTGCAGTGAATCTGATTTCATTGTGTAAGGAGTATTAACAGGTTGAGGCTAAACAGCTGTCCTGCTCACCCGCTTATCTTGTTGCTTCATATCCAGATACATAGTCCATGTTTTGTTTCATCTTTCTCTCTTTTGTATTATATTGATAGGAAAAATTTGTGTTGCCTAATTATATGGAGTCTCAGGGTGATATTAGTAAAGAAATGAGAGCGATACTTGTGGACTGGATGGTGGAGGTGCAGGTTAGTTCTAACATGAAAACTATTGTTCTCCTACAGTAATTTTGACTACACTACAAGTGTTAACTTATCATTTTCACAATTTACTTGAATGAACTAAAATGTTATGGGTGTTCACCTCTTGCAAACCATCAAGCAGCTTAATACTTGTTGCCAGTCAGTTCCGGATGTCCTTTCAAAGTGTGCAGCAGCACTAAAACGGACCCAAATGATGAAATCTCTTACCACAACACAGTCACATACTATAGTCAGTCCGTATACAAAGACTGGCATTAAAGGAAACCTGGCCTTACACACCAACATCAGAACTTGCAAAACTCAGAAAAATTAGGGGACGTTCACATCTGCGTCGATGCTCAGGGAGCTCTGTTTGCAGAATCTGTTCAAATATTGCAGTTTCTTTTTTCCCCATCTTAAAGGGGTACTCCACTGGAAATTATTATTATTTATATATATTTTTTTTTTTTTAACTGGTTCCAAAAAGTTAAACAGATTTGTAAATTACTTCTATTAAAAGATCTTAATCCTTCCAGTACTATCAGCTGCTGTATAATCCACAGGAAGTTCTTTTCTTATTGAATTTCCTTTCTGTCTGACCACAGTGCTCTCTGCTGACACCTCTGTCCATGTCAGGAATTGTCCAGAACAGGAAAGGTTTTCTATGTGGATTTGCTCCTATTCTGAACAGTTCCTAAAATGTCCAGAGGTGTCATCAGAGAGCACTGTGGTTAGGCAGAAAGGAAATAAAAAAAGAAAATAACTGCCTGTGGATCATAGAACAGCTAAGTACTGGAAGGGTTAAGATTTTTTAATAGAAGAAATTTACAAATCTGTTAAACTTTCTGGCACCTGTTATGAAAAATTTTTTTTTTATTCCAATTTACCCCTTTAAATCCTGCACATTTTCTCTCCCTCCTTTTTTTCCCCCAACTACAGATCCATATGAGGGCTTGGTTTTACACAACCAATTGTACTTTTTTAATGACCTCTTTCATTTTAACATTAAATGTACCAGGAAACCAAAATCCGAAATATTTGCGGTTGGAAATTTATACCGTATATACTTGAGGATAAGCCGAGGCCCCTAATTTCAACCCAAAATCCCAGGAAAAGTTATTGACTCGAGTATAAGCCTAGGGTGGGAAATACATCATCCCCCCCCCCCGTCATCATCCAGACCCCCGTCATTAACATCCTCATCATCATCATCACCCTGTCATCATCCAGACCCTCATCATCATCGCCTGTCATCATCCCCTTGTCATCATCCCACACCCCCCCCTTCATCATCCCCTTGTCATCATCCCACACACCCCCCTTCATCATCCCACCCCACTTCATTCATCAGTGGGTCATTCCCTCTGTGGACACTGGTGTGTGTTTGCTTCTCGGTGCAGCGCCATTTTATTTTAGGGACCCGCTACTTAGAGGTGGCCGTGACATAGCATTAAACAGTGTGATTGGCGATCCACTGATATAGCCTGGCTAAGCCAGGACTCATCAGTGATCAGCGGCAGGTAGCTGGTAAGGGGACCCTGCACCACCTTCCTTCAAAGCCGCTTATGGATTTAGGGTGTACAGGTAAGCCCTTGGTCCTCAAGTACCAGAACACAAGGGGTTGTCCAGGATTAGAAAAATTGCTTCTTTTTTGTTAAAAAAAACAGCACCACTCCTGTCCACAGGTTGTTTGGTATTGCAGCTCAGATCCATTGAAGTTGGACTGAGGTACAGTACTACATAGGGATGCACTGAAATTTCGGCCACTTAAAATTATCGTCTGAAAATGCCCCTTTCAGCATTTTTGGCTGAGTGAATTTTCTGCCGATTTTTATTTTGGGGGGCGTGGTTTAACCCCTTCCCAACCCATGAAATACATGTACATCACGGGTCAGGTGAGGACATTATGCAGGCCCGCGGGTTGGGTCAGGGTCATAAACCGGGAGATGCCTGCTGCTATCAGCAGCTGACATCTGCCTTTAATGACAGACATCGAAGATTGCTCCGATGACCATAAGTTAACTTGTTCGACCATACCCGGCAGCCCCCTGCTAATTCTCGTAGCTGGGGGCCACCCCTAATAGCCCACATGTGGCGATTGCCGCGCCTGGCTATTAACCCTTTAGATCACCGCTGTCAAAGCTGACAGCGGCGTCTAAAGGGACATGCAAATGCTCCCTGGTGGTCCAGTGGGGTGGATGGGCGATTCACTGTGGGGGTAGCTGGAGAGCTTACCTCTGCATCATTGGTGTCTGTGGCTCTTCATTTGATTGAGCTTGGCTGAAACAGGCTTAACCAAATGAGCACAGATCAATGGAGTTCTATGGAACTCTATTGATCTGTATGAGGAACCTAATGATTCCTCCTAAAAGTCCCCTAAGAGACTAATAAAGTGTTAAAAAAATAAAAAAAAATTCAATAAGTTTCAAAAACCCCATTAACCCCTTCCATAAAAAGTTTAAATCAACCTCCTTTTCCCATTTTCAATATAAAAAAAACATATACATATTTGGAATTGCCTCATTGTCCCAACTATTAAATTATTATGTTTCTGATCCTGCATCGTGAACAGCGCAAAAAAATTCCAAATTCAAAAATTGCTGATTTTAGTCACCGAAACCAAAAATTTAGGCTGTGCTTGGCCGAAAACAGAAAATGCATTGCCTCGCCCCCCCCCCCCCCCCCCAAAAAAAAAAAGTAATAAAATGTAACAAAATCTATATCCTATATTAAAAAAAAAAAAGAGGGGGGGGGGGGAATGCATTTTCTGTTTTCGGCCAAGCACAGCCTAAATTTTTGGTTTCGAACCAAAATTTCCCTTTTTGTTGCATCCCTAGTACCTCCCCAGAGATGTGCATGCTCAGATTCTGCTATGAGAATTCAGTATGAAAAGTGAAGATGGCCTGTTCTGGCGCTGTCAATCACATCTGAGTAGGCATGAATAGGGGAATAATATGCACGGTATCACACACAACAGCAGTCATAGAAAAACCTGCTCAGCAGACAGAATCACAAATAAATGGCTTAGCTACACCTACTCAGCAGCCAGTATCACACATGACAGGATTAGATACACCTGCTCAGCAGACAGTTGGGGTTTTTGTATATAATTATCTAATCTTCATGTAATTTTTTTTTTTTTCCTTATTTTAAAATCCATCTTGGCATTCTTCAGGAAAACTTTGAACTGAATCATGAGACACTCTACCTGGCTGTAAAATTGGTGGACCATTACTTAGCTGCCTCCGTTGTCACTAGGGAAAAGCTACAGCTGATAGGATCAACTACCGTTCTCATTGCATCTAAATTTGAGGTAAAGTCTCTAAAGTAACTTGACAAGTAGGGAAAAAGTCTGGGTTAAACTTCATTAAATTCCTCTGCTTGAAAACCATTCATAACAGATTTTATTTAGCCTTTTACTGTGTGCCTTCTTATGTCCAGAACTTATTATAATTTTTTTTTTTACCTACAGAATAATGCAAAAAAGATTTTGGAGGGAAACTGATTAAAAAAAATAAATAAAAATCATGTTCTTTCCTGCAAATAATTAGTCTCTTTATATTCAATCTATATTCTCACTGCGTAAAATTTCCAGACCCTGTTTGTCAATCCTGCATTTACCAAGGCCCAGTCAATAGTTGAAGTATAATTTTTCTTTTTTTTTCCTCTTTCTTTTTTTTTGTTATCTACAGGAACGCTGTCCACCTTGTTTGGATGATTTCCTTTATATCTGTGATGATGCCTATAAGAGAGAGGAGCTTATAGCGATGGAGATGGACATCTTGCAGAAGCTTAACTTTGACATAAATATTCCTGTCCCTTATCGTTTTCTCCGCCGTTTTGGGAAGGTGATTATCATTTTGTCTGATTGACTGGTAATTAAGCAGCAGTGAAATAGACACAATGAGGGAGATTTATCAAAACCTGTGCAGAGGAAGAGTGGTGCAGTTGCCCATAGCAACCAATGAGATTGCTTCTTTCATTTTCCACAGGCCTCTTTAGAGGCCTGTGGAAAATGAAAGAAGCGATCTGATTGGTTGCTATGGGCAACTGCACCACTCTTCCTCTGCACGGGTTTTGATAAATCTCCCCCAATACAGCCAAAATCAGAGTATTGTAGGCTAGAAGAGTTTCTTTTCTTTTTGAAATCAGCTGAACAGCCGGCATTACCTGCTCTTCCTATCTAAACCTTGTGGTTGATGAAAAGCAACAATGACACTCTCCACTTCAGATCACTTCCCCGTTAACTATTCTCTTCACTTGCCTGCTGGTCAGAGATCGTGATGTTTAAAAGTCCTGGCATTTTTTTGCAGCTAAAGAGTAATGCGATCAGGAGATATACTGGCTAGACTTGCATGGTACTTCTGACAAAACCTTGCACCCTTGCATATTTTCCTACCTCATTAAAGTCAATAAGTAGGGAAATCGGCTGCATGTTTTGCTACCAGACTTAAATGGATAGGAAAATATGCAGCAAAATACTGCACATGTGACCTTACTCTAAAGAGTACCTGTCATTTGGAAAAACTTATGTCCATGCAACATGTTAAAAGTTTTGATCTGCGGGAGTCTGAAAGTTTAGACCTCTGCTGATTGGGAGAAGTCTGTGCTGCCGTGCGCTCCTCTCCCTGCCTCTGTCATGTGATTGAGAGACAATCTTAGACTTACATTGCGAGCCTGTAGAGCAGGGTTCTCAAACTGGTGGCCCTCCAGATGTTGCAAAACTTCAACTCCCAGCATGCCTGGACATGCCCAGACAGCCATTTGCTGCTGCTAATGGCTGTCGGGAATGCTGGGAGTTGAGGTTTTACAACATCTGGAGGGCCACCAGTTTGAGAATGTGCTGAGTGTGAATTTCTCCCAACTTGTTCTCCTGATCGGTGGAGGTCTACCCCTGCTGTTTCAAACTTTTGACATGACGCCATTTTTTTTTTTTTTAAATGACAGTGACCTTTTAAAACTATGCCCACTGTGTAAAAGTTGTGTAATGCTGCCATACCTTTTTGGCTTTTTCTTATGTACCTTTGTAACACTTAAATTTACAGACAAAATGTGCATTGGGATTGAGTGCTCACACAGGGAGTAAGCATTTGCAGACACACCTTATTAGTGAACGATGGTGCATCTTCTGAGGCCCTGTGTGTCAATCACACAGCAGACCAAGCACTGACATAGTTGGAGAGGTGTGGCAGCATTGAGCCATTGCATACCCCATTGTGTAGTTAGTGTATCAAGTTTCAATGAAATATCTCCAGCCATTTGGATGTTATGCTGATAGATACATACAATGAGATATATATACAGTGGGGATCAAAAGTTTGGGCACCCCAGGTAAAACTTTGTATTAATGTGCATAAAGAAGCCAAGGAAAGATGGAAAAATCTACAAAAGGCATCAAATTACAGATTAGACATTCTTATAATATGTCAACTAAAAAGAAAAACTAAGAAAACTTTATTTCCATAATTTACACTTTCAAAATAACAGAAAACAAAACATGGTGTCTGCAAAAGTTTGGGCACCCTGCAGAATTTATAGCATGCTCTGTCCCCTTTGCAAAGCTGAGACCTGCCAGTGTCATGGATTGTTCTCAATCCTCATCTGGGAAGACCAGGTGATGTCAATCTCAAAGTTTTTAAATGCCCAGACTCATCTGACCTTGCCTCAACAATCAGCACCATGGGTTCTTCTAAGCAGTTGTCTAGAAATCTGAAACTGAAAATAGTTGACACTCACAAAGCTGGAGAAGGCTATAAGAAGATAGCAAAACGTTTTCAGATGTCAATATCCTCTGTTTGGAATGTAGTTAAGAAATGGCAGTCATCAGGAATAGTGGAAGTTAAAGCAAGATCTGGAAGACCAAGAAAAATATCAGACAGAACAGCTCGCAGGATTGTGAGAAAAACAATTCATAACCCACATTTGACTGCACAATCCCTCAAAGAAAGATCTGGCAGACACTGGAGTTGTGGTACACTGTTCCACTATAAAGAGATACTTGTACAAATATGGTCTTCATGGAAGAGTCATCAGAAGAAAATCTCTTCTATGTCCTCACCACAAAAATCAGCATTTGAACTTTGCAAATGAACATATAGAAAAAGCTGAAGTTAAAGAGAGGATGGCTTCTACAAATGGATAATGATCCTAAACACACCTCGAAATCCACGTGGGATTACATTGAGGCGTAAACTGAAGGTTTTGCTATGGCCTTCACAATCTCCTGACCTCAACATAATTGAAAATCTATGGATTGGCCTTAAAGGAAATCTGTCATCAGAATCACCCGCACTAAACCTGTTACACAGGCTTGTAGTGCAGGTGATCCTGATTGAAACGCTTCTTACCTGGTTAAAAATGGTTCAGCGGTTCTTGAGATATCTTTAGTTTTCTGTTATTCCCTGGCTAGGGACTCGGTGGGAGGTGTTATCATCTCGGACTCGACTATACGTCATTCTAGCTGGGCGGAGCGGCCGCCCAGCTCATGAATATTCATGAACTTATCCTCGCAGTCTAACTTCTTTTTCTAGGTCTGGTGGGGAGGACCGCGCATGCGCCGCGTTCCGTACACCCGGAAGCGGTGTTCTCCCCCCAGCTTCACTCGAGCTGCGGCCCAATACAAGTAAGAAGACTTGCTGCATGAGTGAAAAGCCAGGGGGAGAAAGCCGCTTCCGGGTGTACGGAACGCGGCGCATGCGCGGCCCTCCCTACCAGACCTAGAAAAAGGAGTTAGACTACGAGGATAAGTTCATGAATATTCATGAGCCGGGCGGCCGCTCCGCCCGGCTAGAATGACGTATAGCCGAGTCCGAGATGAACTGGAAGACTTTTTGTAAGGAAGAATGGGCAAAGATACCTCAAACAAGAATTGAAAGACTCTTGTTTGGCTACAAAAAGCGTTTACAACAAGCTGTGATACTTGCCAAAGGGGGGCAGTACAAGATATTAACTCTGCAGGGTGCACAAACTTTTGCAGACGTCATTTTTTTTTTTTTCTGTTATTTTGAAATTGTAAATGATGGAAATAAAATCTAACTTATGTTGACATATTATAAGAATGTCTAATCTGTAATTTGATGCCTTTTGGAGATTTTTCCATCTCTCCTTGGCTTCTTTATGCACATTAATACAAATTTTTACCTGGGATGCCCAAACTTTTGATCCCCACTGTACACACACACATTTGTTAAAGGAGATATATCATGCACAAAAACTTATCCTGCGGATAGTGGATAAGTTTTAAAGGGAACCAATCATCAAATTTTACCCTATATAATGCTTTGTAAAGCGTTATATAGGGTAAAATTGTTGTCCTCACCATCCCCGGGGGACGCTCCTGCCTCCAGGGATGGTGAAGATATGAAGTTATAAACTAGTCACCGCCACGGCCGTAAGTAGTCCCCTGGGCGGGGAGCTCTTCTCACCTACTCCCGTTCTTCGGCCGGCAGCGACGCCCCCTCCGCTTGATTGATGGGCCGCGTCATTGTTCCGCTCACTGAACAGACAAAGTAGAGCAATGACGCTGTGCCAAGCGTTATATTGGGTAAAATCTGATGATTGGTTCCCTTTAAGTCGTCGGTGGTCTGACCGCTGGGAGACATCCCCCCCCCCCAACCCCTTTTCTGTTCGTAAGGTGTAACTGTGATCATCTAAGCATGCTATGCAACTAAATAGCTGTACAGAAAGGCCACTGTCCATGTTCCCAGGTTCTCATAACTATGCATTAGGTGACAGAACAGGATGTCTCCTTATGAGCAACTGGGAACATAGACAATAGGTTCTCCTTGCAACTCTAGAAGCTGAATTGAAAGCTAAAGTAATTGCACAATAATCATTTTTTTTAATTTTTTTTTACTTTTTTACTGCACAATAATTTTCTTATCTAACAGTTAAGTTTTTAAAAGATCTTTATAACATATGATTTTTTTTTTGTCTCCCAGTGTGCCCATGCAAGTATGGAAACTCTTACACTTGCAAGATACATATGCGAGCTAACACTGCAAGACTATGACTTCGTTCAAGAAAGTGCTTCCAAGATGGCGGCAAGCTGCCTGCTTCTTGCACTAAAGATGAAAGATTTGGGTTCTTGGGTGAGTGTTTTTTTTGTAATAGAAATTATATTAAAGGAAACAATTGTGCCAACGCTTTAACTTTCTGACACTTTACTGGGCAACTAAAAGAAGTAATATAAAGGCAAAAATCTTTGCTGGAAAGGATACAGTTGTCATAAATAACAACTAAGAGATTGTAGGATAGTACCAGACAAACAGAGGGATTCCTTTATCTAGATGCATGGCTAAGATTTGAAAGGTGTGAGGGAAAAAGATGGCTTCATTCCTTTTATCATATAGCGTTATATGTTAGATGAAAGATGGGATTATCTAACTGTAACATTCTATATAGACTTATCATAACAAGCAGCATTACAGTACTACTACTACTACAGTGGTATATACCACTGGTATATATGGATGAAAAGGCATAGAACTGTATAAAACATATTAATTTAGCTAGTGCCATATGCTTTCAAATGATAAATACCAGCACCTTTTGTGATTTGAAACTGGAGCAGACAGTTCATGCTTTTACTCTACTTACACAGTACAGTAATCTTTGAATCAATCTGATTGGCTAATTCTTTCCCTATAAAATTTAACTTGGCTTATATTGTGTCTTTAAAATAGAGAGCGTTATGAGTGAAGCTATTTTGTGCTGTTGAATATATTAGTACTTTATAAATATTATACAGGCAATAGACCAGCCTCGTCCTTAAACTATGTTCAGATCACATTTGTGACATACATACACTTAGGAAAGGCCAAAAGTGTGTCCTTTTTAGCATGTTTCTGGCTGTTATCCATCAGTATACCACAAAACTATAGTGTGGTTTGGTTTTTACAGTGAAAACCCTTTACGTGGTTGATGCCACAGTATTTGTTAAAGGCATCTGTTGAAAAGGTACCCCTTTTTCTACAAACTTCTGATATGTCGCTTGTCTGAAGATTTGATTATTGGCAGGACCATGTTGTTATTGGCTGTAACAGGGTTTATTCATTCAACAGACCTTTCTGATTCCTATAGAGTACCATGCAACATGGGACATACAAATTTACCAGTCTAAGCCCCCTAGTTAGGGAAGGGATATTACTAGGCTTTTACACCATTAACATCATCTTTGAGGCACCATAAGGAACCAAAAGAAAAGTTGGTAACATTAAGTTGGTAACACATTCTATGTTTCTAAAGTTATAATATCCAGTATGAACTTGTTTAACCCCTTCCTGCAGTATGACTTATATAAACGTCAAGTTATGCTGATAGTTCGTGCATCATGATGTTTATATAAGTCATTCAGTTAACCCGGCGATGGGTGGCATCGCACGGGTTAACAGGCAGAAGTCCCGCTGTTACGAGGGCGAGACAACTTATGCAAGCTCCCCAGGACCATCTGTGGATGGTCCCGGTCAATGATCACTGTGATTGGTCCCTGTGGACCTATCACAGTGTCTCAGTTGACTGGGGGGGGGGGGGGGCACAGGCAGAGCTGGCACAGGCAGCAAGGATCGGCTGCAGGTAAGTGGAGGAGGCAGCGGCGGTGTCTGCATCAGGGGCAGCAGTGAAGATCGCTGTAAAGTGATCTTTACTGCTGCTATTAGGAGTTTCCGGGCCATGGTCCCGGTCAATGATCACTGTGATTGGTCCCTGTGGACCTATCACAGTGTCTCAGTTTACTGGGGGGGGGGCACAGGCAGAGCTGGCACAGGCAGCAAGGATCGGCTGCAGGTAAGTGGAGGAGGCAGCGGCGGTGTCTGCATCAGGGGCAGCAGTGAAGATCGCTGTAAAGTGATCTTTACTGCTGCTATTAGGAGTTTCCGGGCATGCTGAGAGTTGTAGTTTTGCAGCATCTGGAGGGCCATAGTTTGGAGACCACTGTGCAGTGGTCTACAATCTGTGCTATTCCAGATATTGCAAAACTACAACTCTCAGAATGCCCAGACATTCCAGAATGCTTGGAGTTGTAGTTCTGTAACATCTGGCCCTTCAGATGTTGCCAAACTACAACTCCCAGTATGCCTGGGCAGTCTGGGCATGCTTGGATTTGATGTTTTTCAACATCTGGAGGAGTACACAGTGGTCTCCAAACTGTTCTCCTCCAGTTGTTTCAAAACTACAACTCCCAGCATGCCCTTCGGCTGTCTGGGCATGCTTGGAGTTGTAGTTTTGCAACAACTGGAGGCACACGGGTTGGGAAACACTGAGTTAAGTAGCAATCTCTCTGTTTTGCAACCAGTGTGCCTCCAGCTGTTGCATAACTACAAGTCCCAGCATGCTCTTCTGCTGTCACTGCATGCTGGGAGTTGTAGTTTTGCAACAGCTGGAGGTTTGCCATACCATCCCCCCCCCCCCATGTGAACGTACAGGATGCATTTACACGGGCGGAGGTTTGCAGTGCGTTTCTCGCTGTAAGTTTGAGATGCAGCAAACTTTAAGATTCAATTAGCCCTGCTTCGGGCAAGCAGCGTTAAATGCCAGAAGAATTCACACAGGCCCGCTCACACTGTTACTGTACTTGCATCTCCCTGCAGCAGTCTATAACGAGACTTCCTTGTGGGGATGCGCGCGATTGGTGACGTCATCGCATACGCAGCTCAGGACGTCGGGACGCTGACGTTCCGTGCGGCGCCTGTGATTACGTCACCTATCGCGCGCATCCCCGCAAGGAAGTCTCGTTATAGACTGCTGCAGGGAGATGCAAGTACAGTAACAGTGTGAGCGGACATGTGTGAATTCAGTGTGAGTGAGTGAGAAAAACTTGCCTAATATGAGGGCCTGCCTGATCACCAGGGGCAAAACTATATTCTTAACGGTCCAGTAACAAAAGTGACCGCCGAGCCCCTGAGCCAGCCAGAGCACACATGGGGCCGGAGTACAGGTAGCAGGGGATCAGAGAAGAGGGGAGGTTTGGTAAATAATGTAGGAGAGGGGGGGTTGGGCTGAAATATAATGACACGAAGGAAGGGGGGGGGGGTATAATGACACGGGGCATCAGAAGGGAGGGGAATATAATGACACAGGGGGCATCAGGGGGGGGATATAATGACACAGGGGGCATCAGAGGGGGGGGGAATATAATGAAACGGGGCATCAGGGGGGGGATATAATGACACAGGGGGCATCGGGGGGGGGGAATATAATGAAACAGGGGGCATCAGAGGGGGGGATATAATGACACGGGGCATCAGAGGGGGGGGGGGAATATGACACTGGAGGCATCAGAGGGGGGAAATATAATGGCGCAGGGGGCATCAGAGTAGGGGTAACAATGGCGCAGGGGGCCCTACTTGATCCCTACCTGATAAAGGGACATACCTACCTGAAGGGGGACTACCTACTTAAAGGAATACTGTAATGCAAAATCACTTATCCCCATAAGCGGGGGTGTGACCGCTGGGACAACCCCCCCCCCCCCCCTCCCCCATCTCTTGTATCAGGCCCCAGCAGACGGCATGAAGGGAATGTTCCATCCCTGCATGACACGGCTGCTGAAATGCCCCCTCCATGTATCTATGGGATACATGGAGGGGGGGGGGGGGCATGCAGACAAGCCCCCATTCCTGCCCGGGCCCCTTACAAGAGATCAGGGGAGGGGTTTCCCAGCGGTCAGGATTAGTTATTTTTCACTGCAATATTCCATTAATGGGGCGGACTTACTTATCAGGGACCCTATACACCTAATGGGGTTACATACTGGTCTGTCTATCAAGTTTTTATTTAGAAAATACCTTATTTACATACTTATGTAAAGTAGAAATAGATAGTGGCAGTGGCACCTAACGGTATATTGAAAAAATGCAGCAATATCAATAATAGAGGTCCCACAGATAGCAAACTAAAGTGATAGTCCATACACATTCAAAATGTCCTGCGTGACAGTGGTGCCAGGACAGAACTAATGCAAACAAAATACTGCCAGTAACAAAGAAATGGGGGTCCGGCAACTCACAGTTAGACGCTAGCTGCTAATCGGTTTGAAGTCCGTCCATGGGGCAGGGGTAAGTGCGGGAAGCTCAGGAGGCGATTAACCGGTTGATTTTGTGCAAAAGCACTTCGTCCGGCCTCAGACGAAGTGCTTTTGCACGAAATCAACCGGTTAATCGCCTCCTGAGCTTTCCCGCACTTACCCCTGCCCCATGGACAGACTTCAAGCCGATTAGCAGCTAGCGTCTAACTGTGAGTTGCCGGACCCCCATTTCTTTGTTACTGGCCTTATTTACATACGATTTGGGTTACAATTATTTTGTACCAGGACAAGTGGATTGTTATGAGGGACATGTAGATTCTGCTCCGTTTTAGTCCCTTGGACAAGTGGTTTAAAAAAAAAAAAAAAAAAAAAAAAAAAAAATTCCACACTGGTGAGACATATTTAGATATAGATATATAATTTATTTGGAATGTCTATTTTCCTCACAAGCGGAGAGCTTCAAAGTTAGAGAAATGCTACATTTTCTAATTTTTCATGAAATTTTTGAATTTTTCACCAAGAAATAATGCAAGTATCGACGAAAATTTACCATTATGATAAAGTAGAATATGTCACGAAAAAACTATCTCTGAATCAAATTCAAGTAAAAGCATCCCAGAGTTATTAATGCTGAAAGTGACAGTGGTCAGATGTGCAAATAATGCTCTAGTCCTTAAGGCCAAAATGACCTCTGTCCATAAGGGGTTAGCTGTTATCTGAAAATGAATATTGTTAATGCATTTTTCTTGGTAATTGCATGTGTTAAACCTTCTATGACTTATTTTCCCTCTAGACGGCTACACTGCAGCATTACAGTGGGTATCAGGCAATGGATCTATTGCCTCTTGTAAAAAGACTGAACTTCCTGCTTATGTGTCAGACAAATGAAAAGCTGAAGGCAGTACGGAGCAAATACTCACACAGGTAAAATAAAATACTCAGAACCGTTTGAAATAATTACACTGCAGATTTGAGAATTTCACAGATTCTACCAATTGCAATGTAGGTTTTCAGGCTAGTTTCAATGTGAATGTCATGTGTACACACAACCTTATGATTTGACCATACAGGTATTCTCAAAAGTCGTACATTTACTTAAATGAGTTCTACAATGCAGCAGACTTGCATCCCCTTCTTCCATGTAGATTATGCAAACATACGCGCTTTTCATGATCTCTTTAGCACATTTGTGGTATGGATCACAGTAAATGGGCACTGTCAGATTCAAAAACTTTGTTATACGTAATACATCTTGGCAAAACATTAACCTTTCTAATATTCTTCATAAGAAATGTTATATTTCCTTTAGATTAGTATTTATTTAGATTTTGCAATTTAATAATATACAACACCGACATGGTGCAACAAAAAACAGTCTCCATAGGTCTCAGAAACCAATATCGCAACAAACACAGGGATTCAAGGTAGGATTAACCCCTTAACGACAATGGACGTAAATGTATGTCATGTTGCCGTGGTACTTAACGCACAATGACGTACATTTACGCGCCGCCATGACCACGAGTACCGGAACGGTGCCCGCGTCATGCGCTGCAGGTCCCGGCTGCTATCAACCCCTCAGATGCCATCATCAATACAGATCACGGCATCTGCGGCAGTACAGTACAGTACAGTGCTGCCGCGGGGATCCGATCATCCAGCATGGCAGCCGGAGGTCCCCTCACCTGTCTCCGGCTGTCTCCCGGGGTCTTCTGCTCTGGTCTGAGATCGAGCAGACCAGAGCAGAAGATCACCGATAATGCTGATCAGTGTGGTGTCCTATACATAGCACTGAACAGTATTAGCAATCAAATGATTGCTATAAATAGTCCCCTATGGGAACTATTAAAGTAGAAAAAAAAAATTTGAAAAATCCCCTCCCCCAATAAAGTAAAACGTCCGGTTTTCCCATTTTACCCCCCAAAAAAGCGTAAAAAATATTAATACACATATTTGGTATCACCGCGTGTGTAAAAGTCTGAACTATTAAAATATATTGTTAATTATCCCGAACGGTGAGCGGCGTAAACGTAAATTTTTTTTTTTTTTAAGTCCAAAATTGCATTTTTTTTTTTGTCCCATTTTATGCCAAAAAAATGTATAAAAAATGTATAAAAAGCAAAACCTAAGCAAAAGTGGTACTGATAAAAAAAAAAAACTACAGATCATGGCGCAAAAAATTAGCCCTCATACCGCCCCATATACGGAAAACTGAGAAAGTTATAGGTGGTCAAAATAGGGCAATTTCAAACATACTAATTTTGTTAAAATGGTTTGAGATATTTTTTTAAGTGTTAACCATGTTATATGCTTTTCTATAATTTATCATTTTAATCATATTGAACCACAGAATAAAGAAAACATGTAATTTTTACCGGAAAGTGTACAGCGTGAAAACAAAACCTTCCAAAATTTGCTAAATTGCTGTTTTCTTCTCAATTTTCCCACATAAATAAGATTTATTTGGTTGCGCCGTACATTTTATTGTAAAATAAGTGATAAGTGTAATTACAAAGTACAATTGGTGACGCAAAAAACAAGCCCTCATATGGGTCTGTGGATGGAAATGTAAGAGGCGAGGAGGAAAAAATGAAAATGCAAAAATAAAAATGGTCTGGTCCTTAAGGCCAAAATGGGCCCTGTCCTTAAGGGGTTAAACACATGCCGTCAGCTTATAAGGGCCTGTTCAGAGACCCTACTGGAGAAAGGCCCAACACAGACAGACAAAAACAGACCACGAACACATGCTCGCATCCCCGCAATCCCCCCTCCCACCCAGGAGCAGCAGCATACCATAGGAAACCTACTGGGACAATCTAGTGGGGGCGATCAGCTGATACATCCAGTAAAAGCCAGGGCGCCAGACCTTATCAAATTTCTTAGGGCACTTGCGACTCGCATACAGTGCCTGGTATAACAGGACATATTTATTAACCAGACTAAGCCACCTGGACAAGGAGGAGAGGAGGTATCCTTCCAGGTCATCACCACAATCTTTTGCACAAAAAAAGAAAACTGATCAGTAGGCACCAATGGGAGCTGGAAACACCCCCATTTATAACACCCAACAGGCATACCACAGGTAAGAGTATAAAAGGGAAGTCCAAGTTATCAGCCAAAAACCCCATCACTTCCCTCCAAAAGGAGGAAACAACCGGACAGTCCCAAACAGCATGCAGAAAAGTACCTACCTCCGAGGAGTAACAAAAACACAAATCAGAAGGGATAACACCTATATGCTTCAATTTAGCAGGGGTATAATACAGTCTAAGTACATATCTAGATTGAATCAACAGATCTCTACTACTAACTACAGTGGAGTAATAAGAACCCTCCACCTTCTTCCATTGCCACTCAGTCAAGTCCGGGATATCCACCACCCATTTATGATAAGCCTCTGAGAAAGTACTAGACCCAAACGACTGAAGGAGACCATAGGACTGAGTAAGAGGTTTAGAAAGGTCTGTGGTGCCCAGGAGAAGTTCCACCTCAGAAAATGCAGGAGTAAATGTCAAGGAGCCAAATTGCGCCTGGACCGCATGCCTAAGCTGAAGATACCTATAAAAGGCAGTTCCAGGGATGCCATAAAGTTCCTTCATGTCAAAAAAGGATAAGAAAACTTTATCCTCTCTAAACAGGTGGACCACAAATTTGACTCAATGAGTCCCCCAGAAGCCGACTTCCTGTTACCCATGTAGGTGTGAAAAATGCGCATTCCTCCACAAGGGTGCCCTAGGAGATACCAGGGGTTGTGGAAATTTACTCGACACCAAGGACCACACTAGCTATTGTCTTAAGGAGAAGGAGAAAAGAGGAATGAGTGTGTTACCTGTATAGTGAGTTGGTAACAGCTTCATAGGAGCCCATAAGTGCACAAGCCTAGGCAGTAGCACAATTCGATAGATCCAGGTCCATCCATCATGCTGCATAAACCAGTTGGGAAGCAAGAAAATAGTTATACATCAGGGGTGGCCAGACCACCATGCCTTTTAGGGGCCTGGAGGAGAGCCCTACCAAGGCTGGGAGACTTGCCCTGCCAATAGAAGGATCCCAGAGCACCACATAGCGTACTAAAATATTTCTTAGGAGGAATGAGAGGAGCTAAGTGGAACAGATAAAGAAACGTTGGAAGGTAAATCATATTCAATATATTAATCCTGCCTGCTAGGGACAAGGGGAGTGAGGACCAAGCATTCAACCGTTCAACAGTAGAGCTCAAAAGTGGATCCAAATTCAGGCAAATATACTCCGCAAGGGAAGCAGTAACCTCCACCCTAAGATATCTAAAGTGAGCAACCACCTGCAAACCTGCCAGGAGAGCTGAGGGAAGGGGAACCCCAGGAGAAAGCGTCATCAGGGAAGACTTAGCCCAGTTGACCCGTAAGCCTGAAATCCAGCCAAACCGGTCAAATAGGTAAATTAAAGGCAGAAGGGAAGCCTCCGCATCCGCCAAATATACAGAAGTATCGTCAGCCTATCGGGATACTTTTTTAACAAGAGAACCCCTGGGAATACCACAAATAGTGGGATCCGTACGTATGGCTGCCGCTGAAGGCTCTACCGCAAGCACAAATAGGACAGCGGACATCCCTGTCTTGTCCCACGACCTAGGGGAAAGGGTGTAGATACATCCAGATTAGTGCAAATGCGGCCTCTAGGGTTATCCTAAAACAGGCGGACCCAAGCACAAAAACGGGGACCAAACCCAAGGGCTCCAAGAGAGAGGACCATACCACAGAAGCAAAGGCCTTGTAGACATCTAAATTAACCACAACACCAGAAGGAAATCCTGTCCCCACCACCGCAATATTAACCCCTTCCCTCTTTGGCGATTTTTCATTTTTGCACTTATGATCTTTAGAAGGCGAGGAGGAAAAAAACTAAACCCTTTCAATTTTCCACCTAAAAATCCATATGAGGGCTTGTTCTTTGCGCCTAATATTATTTGTGGGGCAAAATTGAAAAAGAAAAGCCATTTTGTAATTTTTAGTGGCTTCCGTTTCTACACAGTTCAGTTTTCGTTAACAATTGCACCTAATATTTATTCTGTAGGTCCATACGGTCGCAAGGATACCCAATTTTGTATAGTTTTGATTTTATTTTACTACTAAAAAATGTATAACTACATGCACCAAACTTAATATGTTGAAAAATGTCCTATTCTGACCCCTATAACTTTTTTATTTTTCTATATACTGGGCTGTATGAGGGCTCATTTTTTGCGCCATGATCTGAAGTTTTTATCGGTACCATTTTTGTTTAGATCAGACTTTTTTATCACGTTTTATTCATCCTTTTTTTTTTATGGTATAAAAAGTGACCAAAATCACGCTATTTTGGACTTTTGGAATTTTTTTTACGTGTATGCCATTGACTTAACAATATATTTTTATAGTTCTGACATTTACCCACACAGCTATAACACACATGTATGTTTTTGTTTTTATTTACACTTTTTTTTTTTTTTTTAATGGGAAAAGGGGGGTGGGTGATTCAAACTTTTATTAGGGGAGGAATGATCTTTTATCAACTTTTTTTTTTTTTTTTTTGCAATGTTATAGCTCCCATAGGGGGCTATTACATTGCACACACTGAATACACAGATCATTGTTATGCAATAGCATAACACTGATCAATGTTATCGCCGCTTGACTGCTACTGCCTGGATCTCGGGCACGGAGCAGTCATTCAGTGATCGGACGTGCAGGAGGCATGTAGGGACCCTCCTTGCATCCTGCAAGCGGTTTGGGACGCCATGATTTCACCGCGGCGGTCCCGAACAGCACCGCGGAGCTAACCGGCATTATTTACTTTAGTTTTAGACATGGCAATCAAGTTTGATTGCTGCATCTAAAGGGTTAATGCCAGGCATCAGCCCGATTGGCGATATCCGGCATTAGCCGTGGGCCTGGTTGCTTGTAGCAACTGGGACCCACAGGGGTATGATGCGCGCTCACCTGCTGAGCGCGAGTCATACCTCGGGAGCCGCAAATAGACATTAATGAACGTCCATTTGCAGCAAGGGGTTAGGTTGTAGGAGCTTAACATTAACATCAGTGGCTCTACCTGGCATTGAACCAGTTTGGTTGGGATGAATGACAGAGGTAATGACACTGTGAAGGCGCGTAGCCAGTAGTAAAATTTTTATATCCACGTTAGAAAGGGAAATAAGTCTATAAGAATCAGTTAGCAATGGATCCTTACTAGGCACATAAACAGAGACAAGAACAAAAGAAAAAGAATCCAGAGAACAGTGCAATACCACGAACCTCAACTGGTCACAAGTCACCAGGGAAACAACAAACTGCAAACATTTAGTAATCAGCACAGAGACACAGCACATGGCATAGTTAGAGTAGGAGGCAGGATAACCCCGCAATATTCAGGCCCTTTTAAGGGCCACAACCTTTTGGCCTGTGAGATGAGTCTTCTGCAATCATATAATATGAAGAGACTGGTGTTTTACAAAGTCTAACCACAAGGCCCTTTTAAATTTGGAGTTAAGCCCCGCACGTTCCAGCTAACAACCTTGAGAGTCCCCATCATTACAAACCAATAAGTGCAAAAACAGGTAGGACCAAGGGAGATCCAGAGCAGGGAAGGAGAGAGTACCGGGACCTCACACATCACACTCAATCAACATAAAAACAGACAGGGCACAAACAAAAACAGATTTGAATAAGCATAAACAAAACATAAACTTCCATGTCTAGCACTAAGCGGATAAAATAAAAACTCAATGCCCTAACACAGTGCAGACCTAGACCCTAAATACAACTACTACGGGGCATTAGAAGAATGCCTAGCATACTAATCAACTAACTCCAGAACCCTACGGCCACCCCACCATTAACACTAAATTGACTGGTAACTAAGGAAGATGACCCCGAAAAAATCTCTAAGGAGAACACATGGGAAAACTATCTCCCTAATTACCAACTAAAGGGCAAAGGAGAAGAGAGCTGTCCTGGGTAGGACAGTCCAATTCAGTTCAGTCCAGAGCTCTGACAGGTGGGGCCCCATCAACATAGTGAAGAGCCTCAGTTGGGGAGGTGAAGAGTTTAGTGGAGGCCCCATCCACCACCCTCAGGTGAGCAGGATAGAGCATCGAGTAGCGGTAGTCCTTAGCACGTAGCTTCGACCGGACTTCGGTGAACTGAACTTGCTGCTTGCATAACTCCAAGAAGTCTGGATAAAAGGAAACTCTGCTTCCACCACAGATGACCTCCCCCTTCATTCGGATTGCATGGAAAACAGCATCCCTGTCCCTGAAGTGGAGAAGTTTCACCAGGAAAGGTCGCGGAGGAGCCCCAGGGGGAGGAGGATGAGCCGGTACTCTGTGGGCCCGTTCAACAGGTATCTGCTGGAAGAATCTCTTTCAGCCACGTTTCAAGGAACATCACAGGGTCATTCCCTTCCACATTTTCAGGGAGGCCTATGAAGTGGATATTATTGCGCCGTAAGTGATTCTCCATATCCTCCATATGGCTCAGGACTCCTGACGCTGAAGAGAAACAACTTGATCATGCAAAGGAGTACCCTCAACAGTATAGACCCTGCGCTCCACCTCCTCAGTGCGTTCACGTATCTTTTGAGTCTCATGCCGTAAGATGACAAACTCCTGCCATAGTTCATCCACTATAATCGCTTGACAGGAGGTAAAGGCAGCCAAAAGTTCAGAGAACCATTGAACGATTGTGGCAGCATCAAATGTCGGCCTCTCAGGGGACTGTTGTTGTGGAGGAGGAGACCCCTCAAACAATGACAGCAGAAGATCAGGAGAGTCACCCCTAGGATGGTCCAGATTTCAAGAGAACTTTAGCAGCAAGCGGGGTCTGAGCACCAGGGTCCCGACTGGACAGACCACAGGAGCGGGAGTACCAGTCATCAGAAGTCATCCGAGAGGCCTCAACATTCAGTTTGGATTTCTTTTTTCTATTGCTACCACGGGGGCCACCCATGGCTAAAAAGGTCACACAGAGAGCAGATAGAAAGTCACTAGGAACACAGTCCAAGGAACGCAGGTCACCCCAAGCAGGAAAACAGGCCCCAGCAAAGGGGTGTTGCACCACAGCAGCCCAAACAGTCCCTTTTATCACACAGGACTGCCTAAGTCTTTTGAGGGGTCCAGGCAGTCAACAAGGGACTCCACTTCACTTGCAGGAGGTAGCAGACGCCCCACAAGATCTCCGCTCCGTCCCTCACCAGTGAGCTCCCACCGGCCACGGGGGTTGCCACAGCTACCAAGGAGAATGCCCTGCCCATGAAGGCCTACAATGGTGCCGGACCAGAAACATCCAATGCAGGACTCCACTACACTACAGCCGGGAAGAGCCTCCTCAAACCGCGCAGCCAGGGACCGTACCGCCAGTCCGCTGCAGCCTGACACCAGCCTCCTCACCACCAGGACCTGAAGACTACCGTGCCGGGAGCTGCTCGCTCTGTACAGACACCGAAATTCGCCCAGGACACCACTGGAGGACTGCGCAGTACCAGGGACCCCAGTGATGCCAACACCAGCCAGGCAGGGCAAATATACAGGGTCATTCTAGTAGGGGAAGCGGGAGCCCTCACTCTATGCGGCTGCTCGCGCGGGCATCCAGGCCACACCCTCTTTTATTTCCTTTTTATAGAAATCATGGATTATAAAATCATGGCTTTGTCCAAGCTACAGCACAGGCATCGGCAAAGTCCAGTGATGTGAGGGTGGGCTAGCACTCCTCTGTGCTCTCTCCTGTCAGACAGGAGGAGTGCTAGACCACCCTCACTTATTTGACTTTGTCCATGCCTATGCTTCAGCTTAGACAAAACCATGATTTATATTCGTATGAAGTATATTAGAAAGGTTAATGTTTTGCCAAGATGTACAACATATAAAGTTTTTGAACCAGACAGTGGCCATTTAAATATATTATATCTGCAATTGTTTTCTTTACTTTAACACGAACACAATTCTAGTTCATTAAGCGACCTTTTTCTTTGTTACAGAGTATTCTTTGAAGTTGCAAAACTCCCACCCTTAGACGTGCTGAAGCTAGAAGAATCATTTTGGAGTTAATCGTTCCATTTGTCTGGATCAATATTATGCCAGATTTGTATATACAGTGTAAATATTTGTACGTTTTATTATATGGATACATAAATATCAAGTTGCTTAAGCCTTTCTATGTAGAGTCTGTTTATGAACATTTTGTAAAGGAGATTGTGACTCGAAAATACATTGATTAAATAATGCCTTGTGTGTGTGTGTGTGTATATGTGTGTATACTATGATTAGTAGTAGAGTTGAGCGAACTTTTAAAAAGTTTGGTTCACCGGACGTGCCAAACTTTTTGGAAATCGCAAGTTCAGTTCAGCTCGGTTTGACTCGAACCGGCAATGAAATAAGCCCCTTAACACGTTTATAACACTGCCTAACAGCTCGAAACCCCTGTCTAACACTGTTAGAAATGTATTCAAGTACATTTTAAGTGTTTTTAAGGCTCAGTTATGGTCACATAATCCATAATCCACAGTAATCCATGGTAATTTACGGCTAGCCAATTTTTTTGGCTTATTCACATAAAGCGGCATAAAGTATCCCTAGTTTTCGGTAGATGCCTGCCGGTGTTAATATGTACACGGAGGTAGGAGAAGGCACAGTGGCTTTTTCCAAGTGTTTTTAAAATGTATTATTTTTTTTTTTTTTTTTTTTTTTTTTTTTTTTTTTGTGGATGATGGGTTGTGTACGTGTAGGCCTGGCTGGATGTAGGGTAATGGTGGATTGGTGTTACTTGTAGTATCCAGCGTACATCAGGTGGTGGCTGACTGATTTTACTAGTATACAGCATGAGATGTCGGAATGGTGGTAGCAGGAAAGTGGTGGTCCTTAAATTAAATTTGAAAATGTTTCAATAAAATTAAAATTGACACTTAAAAATTACACTATATGGTTCCTTGACTGGTGATGCTGACATGCATGGGGTTGTGTGTGCATAGACCTGACTGAAACTACCAGAAGAACATGTCCTAGTGGCTTACTGGAGGAAGTTGTAGTAGTCTGCGTAAAGCAGCAGGTTGAGACACCTTTCAAATCAATTTGAATTTGCCCGGCCAAGTGGCCCAGGCCTGGCTGGAAGTAGCAGGTTTGCCAAAAAATCTGTTCTAATTCAGCCAGCAGCCCTGGCTGGCTGCAGGGCATTTGCAAAAGCAAACGCATTAAATCTTAATTTTGTCCCAGCCAGACTGCCCAGGCTTGGCTGGAGAGACCACAGCAATGGAGCAACTTTTTTTTTTTCTGGACATGTATTGCCCCTGGCCGTAGCTATTACTCTATATATCAACTGTTGCATACACTGTTCTGCACACAGACAAGTTCATGACCCATCCTCTCTGCCACAGGATTGTGCAAAGCGGGGACGGCTTTCTTTGCAAAATAATGTTGACTAGCTACACGCCTCCTGGGCAGGCCATGCCCCATTAGTTGCCTGAAGGCTGTGGAGACAACAAGATGGTATGGGAGGGCCTTTCCCACCTACAACTTGGCCAGGTATGAATTGAGGCGCACTAAAACAGGGTGACTGGGAGAATATTGTTGTCTGTAGGACATGGATTCCTCTATGGATAACTGACGGGATTGTGGAAAAGGAGGGCACGAAACTGATGAGGAAAATCTTGAAAATGTGCTGCCTGTGGAAGAGGCCTGGCTGTTAGCAAGTTTGGAGTGATCTAGAGAAGTAGTAGTAGCAGCAGCAGTGTTTTTCTTCACGTTGTGGGACGTATCGACTGTCCCACTCGGCTATGTGGTGATGCTCAATATGCCTACGTAGAGATGTAATTTCTGCACTCTACCCTGGCAACTGCTCACATTCTCTTCATCAGGTAAGGTATAAAAGAAGTCCCACACATCAAAATATCACAGACACTGCACCACCTGACTGTGCCCCTCCTCTGGATGTTTTTTTAATAGAACCTAAACATGCAGCAGCAGCATCAACATCACTTGAGCTCATCAGAACAGCAGCCCTATGCCTTTTACGTTTCACAGGTTTTCTTCCCCTACCTTGGCTACGTTTTTCTTTGCTGACAATGCCACTACCCTCCTGCTCTGAACAAGTTGGTTCATGCCTAGGTGGTTCCCACGTCCTGTCCAACACCACATCATTGTTAACCTCAAACTCCTCATCATACAAGCCACTCTTCTCTGCATGGACTTCTTGGGCTC
This sequence comes from Hyla sarda, assembly GCF_029499605.1. NCBI lineage: Eukaryota > Metazoa > Chordata > Amphibia > Anura > Hylidae > Hyla > Hyla sarda. The sequence goes on along the minus strand of NC_079197.1, from coordinate 67,787,836 downwards.
CTTGCGCCTCTAACATAGCCACCGTGACATGTTACAGTATCCCCACTATGCCTACCACCAGTCCTGCTTGTGCTGGGCTCGTCCACTGATTCTACCTGATTCCAGACATTTTTTTTTTTGTTATTTTAATCCTTTTTGGGTAAATTTTCAGTGCTTTTAACACTTTTTGTGTGGCAGAGATGACTGCACGAGTACTTGAGGTGTTTGCGGAACAATATGTAATGCACCAGAACTGTAACTTTAACATGCTTTATGCGTGGCACAATGAGTACTGAAGGGGTTTGCAGGACAATATAAAAAAAAATGCACCAGAACTATATTTACACTACAGGCTAGATACAGAACACTGCAACTCAGTGGTTACTGTAGCTGGTTGAGTAACACTATTCAATTCAGGTATATGCAGGTATGAGCCTTGAAAAAGGCTTTGGGTTTGTGGTAGCAAAATATGAGCCCTTCAGAGGCTGTGATTAGAATGTCTCCTTATATGCTGTTTTAGTGTATAGGAGTCTTGCATGGATATTAAATCCTGTTCACACACAAGGTTTCTCTATCTCTAATCAGTATCTCTATCTTTCTACTCACTAACTGTCCCTAGTTCTTCTGTCTCTCTCCCTTTCACTCTCTGTCTGCATGCAGTGGGTGATGTCACTGCCCTCTTATCTGTGTAAAGATGCCCTCCCCCTTGCTGTGTCCTATTAGCCTTTGTGCTAATTGACACCATAAGCCGCAAATCTCATGATAGACCTGGGTTACCATGTGATATGCTGATGTCCCTGACGTACCTCACCGCCCTCTGCCTGCCCTACTCATTCTGCCTGCCAAAAAAATCATGCTTTAAAAATTTTTCGTGCTATTTACCGGTTTGCGCAAGCTGATACGGTAAAGGCTCGGGTGTTGGCCAAGTCGCAAAAATTATAGTGGTCCTTGAACATACGATGGTAATTTGTTCCAAATGAATCATCGTTAGTTGAAACCCTCGTATGTTGAGGGTTCCGTGCAATGAAAAGTATAGGAAGTTATACTCTCCTGTCTCTGCCGCTCCGGACAGTCACCGCTGCCCTGGATGTCGCCCTCCATCACTGTCGCCGCATCCCCGGGGTGTCTCCGTCTCTGCTGCCTGGGATCATCGCACTTCATTGCCGCCATCACGTCGATGTGCATGCCGCTCCTATTGGATGACGGGATGGCGTGCGTGGCGACGTGATGACTATGAAGGAGAGCGACGGCGATGCAGGGGATCCTGAAGAGAACGGTCCGGAGCGCCAGGGACAGGTGAATGACCATCACCGGGGCACCTTAAATGGCTATCTGGCGGTAGCTGAAGCAGTCTGCGCTGCCGGATAGCCGTTTATGTGATGGCCCCGACATACAAAAGCATGGTATGTTGATGCTGCCTTCAACATGCGATGGCCTCTTGAAATTATCGTATGTCGGGGGCCATCGTAGATCAGGGGGGGGGGCACTGTATAACGTTTGAGTCGAATCCGGGTTTGCCGGATTCAGCTCGCTCATCTCTAATTAGTAGGCTAGGCTGACATAAGTTGCAAGGTGGGGCCTCCATGGATAATACAGATGCTCAAAAGGATCGAGACTCTGGATATATCGATATCTTTGTATGCAATGTTTAGCTAGGGTCCACATGAACCCCTTAACCTGTTGGCGACAGAGGGGGTATGGATACGCCCTCACATCCCGGTACTTAAGGACGCATTTCCGATCACTGCCGCTCTCCGGGCGTGGATCGGACCAGGATGACTGCTGATATCTATTAGCAGGCATCCCGTGGCAATGCCTCATATCGGGGACTGGCGATTTGCGGCGATCCGGGTCACTGGTCACCTGATCGCCCGGAAGATAAGAATCATCGGTCACCCCCCTCCTATCCCCTGCCATTGGTCGATCAGGCTGAAGACTAATGGCAGGGGGGGGGGGGGTTAGAGTTCATTTCCCCCACTCTGCCCACCGTTTGAAGTCCGCGGGGGGGGGGAACATGGTCTGTGTAGTTGTCTCTAAACTGTGGTCCTCCAGATGTTGCAAAACTACAACTTTCAGCATGCCCAGACAGTCAGGGATTCTGGGCATGTAGTTCTGCAATATCTGGTCATTCCGATGTTGCAGTGCTACACCTCCCAGAATGCCTGGACAGTCTGGGCATGCTTGGAGTTGTAGTTTTGCAACATCTGGATGGCTACAGTTTGGAGACCACTATTTAGCAGTCTCCAAACTGTTCTTCCCCAGTTATTGCATAACTTCAACTCCTAGCATGCTTGGAGTTGTAGTTCTGCAACATCTGAAGTTCCAGATATTGCAGAACTACACGCCCAGCATCCCTGACTGTCTGGGCATACTGGGAATTGTAGTTTTGCAACAGCTGTAGGCACACTGGTTGGGAAACACTGAGCTAGTCTGTTTCCTAACTCAGTGATTCCAACCAGTGTGCCTCCAGCTGTTGCAAAACTACAACTCCCAGAATGCACTGACAGACCGTACATGCTGGGAGTTGTAGTTTTGCAACAGCTGGAGGCACACGGGTTGGAATCACTGAGCTAGAATCTGTTTTCTAACTCAGTGGTTCCCCACCAGTGTGCCTACAGCTGTTGTAAAACTACAACTCCCAGCATGTACGGTCTGTCAGTGCATTCTGGGAGTTGTAGTTTTGCCACAGCTGAAGGTTTGGGCCCCACCCCCCCATGTGAATGTACAGGGTTTACAGTGGGTTTCCTTCTACAAGTTTGAGCTACGTCAAATTCCGCCGCAGCTCAAACTCCCAGCGGAAAACTTACTGTGAACCCCCGCCTGTGTGAATGTACCCTAAAAACACTACGCTACACCACACTAACCAATAAGAAGTAAAACACTATATATACACCACCCCGTTACATGACCCCCCCCCCCCCCCCAAATAAAAATGAAAACGTCTCATAAGGCAGTGTTTCCTAAATGGAGCCTCCAGCTGTTGCAAAACCACAACTCCCAGTATTGCCGGACAGCCATAGACTATCCTGGCAGGCTGGGAGTCTTGCAACAGCTGGAGACACCCTGTTTGGGAAACACTGCTGTAGCCCCATCCTTGTTACCGGATCTGCCCCTATTGCAAATTCCTTGTTTAGGCCTCAAATATGCATGGCGCTCTCTCATTTCAGAGCCCTGTCGTATTTCAAGGCAACAGTTTAAGGCCACATATGGGGTATTTCCGTAAAGTTGGGGGCTACACCAGCATGTTAGTGTAAAAAAAAATTCTAATTTTTACATTAACTTGCTGGTGTTGCCCCATACTTTTCATTTTCACAAGAGGTAAAAGGAGAAAAAGATCACCAAAATTTCTAATGCAATTTCTTCTGAGTACGGAAATACCCCATATGTGGGTGTGAAATGCTCTGCGGACGAACTACATGGCTCAGGAATTGATGATTTGCACATGGGTGGCTGATCGTTACAGCGGTTCTGACATGAACGCAAAAAAAAAACACCCACATGTGACCCCATTTTGGAAACTACACGGAACGGAACGTAACAAGGGGTATAGTGAGCCTTAACAACCCACAGGTCTTTGACAAATGTTCGTTAAAGTTGGACATGAAAATTTTAAATTAGTTTTCTCTATCGGCTCCATTGGGGGACACAGACCATGGGTGTATGCTGCTGTCTCTTAGGAGGTGTGACACTATGGTAATAAAAAAAGGTCAGCTCCGCCCAGCAGGATACACCCGCTTTCAGGCTCTGAGCTAGTCAATTTAAGCTTAGTGTCTGAAGGAGGTGGACATGGTCTGGATGCTCCAGACCAGGTCTTCTGTTTTTTATTTTCCTATTATAGGGACGTGTTAGTTTTTTTATTCCCTTTCTTTTCCGTTTTCAGGTGGGGGCTCAGGGACTCCTGTTTCCCCATTGCGAGTAAGGGGGCACAGAAATTGCGTATATGCGCTGTTAACCCCCTCTCGCCAATGGTCAGCTCCTGGGTTGGTACCTCATGGGTCCGGGTCCCCCTCTTTTCTCTGCTCGCCTCGCTCGCGCATAGCAGCTAGGCGTGATGCAGGTATCTAAAGCTGACTGAAGACTTCTCTGAAGACTCCATTAGGTAAGTTCTTCTGACTGAGGTAAGTACTTCCCCCCTTTTTTCCCCCCCATAGGTAAGGACTCGCAACCTCTGGAGACCCCCTGTTTTGGCCCACCTTCAGTTTATGGGGGCTTGATGTACAGGGGCTGCACTTATGCTGGGGGAGCAGTGGCACCTGAGGGGGCATATTTTTTTTTTTTTTAGGCACCTTACTTATGGGGCATGTGGTATGGGACACTTTAATATATGTGTGTGTGTGTTTTGGTGCATTACTCTAGCGCCTTATATGCGGCTGTCTGCCGCGGCCCTGCTTTGGGCGCTCTCAGCTCCGGTTTACTTTCCTTATGCCTGCAGCGCCTTATACGCGGCTGACAGCCGCGGCGCTGCTACGAGCCGGGCGCTTCAGCGCTGGCTTAGTTTCACTTTCGCCGGCAACCTCTGCCGGCGTCCTGGCCGCCCGCCCTGTTCCCCCCGAGCGCATATACGGCTAGGCAGGTGCGCTCGGGACAAGGAGGGGGCGCCATGACAGTTCTTCGGCCGTCTGTAGCTCTGCCCACTGGGCTGGGAGCTCTCAGAGGTGCGAAGCAACGTCCAATCAGTGTTGTGGGCGTGATTTTCTATGTGTGTGGGTCGTTTACTGTGTGCCTTGCTTCAGGTACACCCCTCTCTCCCTATTGGCTGGCCTGTTCAGTCCCTCTGGCTGCATGGAGCGAGTTCTCCTCACTGCAGCTGACAGGGGACACAGGCCAGGGTGAGATAGTCCCTGTCTTCTCTTTTTACCACATTATGTCCATACCCAGGGCTGTTCCTCCCTCTAAACAGAAACCTGAGAATTCAGTGACTTACTATACCTGTAAGCACTGTAATACCAAGATGGCTGGCTCCGTTGAGCCCACTTGCTTTGCCTGCTTCAATGCTCCCCCTGGTGTCCCCCGATGCTCCTTTGGTCCCGGTGGGTTCAGCCGCTTCTCCAGCCTGGGTTTCTTCCCTTTTTTTTTTTTTTTTTATCAATTCTTAATTTATTTTTCATAAGGTAGAGGTACATACAGAAAAAAGACAATCAAAACGTTCTGATAACAACAACAGCAGCATCCCGCTTGATAACTGGGACAACCACCTACCTCCCACTACAGGAATTGGGGCCAAGGTGAGAGGCCCTCATTTTAAAGGCCAACATGAGCATAACTCCCAAGCAAACCAATCCCCTATTATCATCTGTCGGGGGAGCTATCTAATATCATTCCAGTAACACCAGAAGCAATGTAAGACATATAAAACATTGAACAAATAACATAAGACCGAGACAAACAACACAACATATACGACATGGAGAAGAAGAAGATGCTCAAGTAAGAGCCGAGAGGGAGGTATTAGTAAGAGAGAGAGGAGGTGCTAGCACAGAAAGCAAGAAAGGGAAGGGATATAGGTTATAGGGGGACGATTAGGTAAGAAATGGGAGGGGGGCGGTATGGTATAGGGAAAGAGAGGGTAAGTGTGAGAGAGGGTGAGCAAGAAGAGAAGAGGAACCAAGGTTAGTTGGAAACCAAGAATCGAAAATCAGAGATCAGGGGTGGGGTTCAAGCAAAATTGTGGCAAGAGAGTGTGAAGCCGAGTCTCACCAACAAGGCAAGGCAGCTCCCTGTGTGCAAGTGAGCTGCGTCAAGGGAGGGATCTGTACATCTGCCAAGGCCACCAAACCTTAATGAAGGTGTCATGTGAGTGATCGCTCCAGCATGTCAATTTCTCCATCCTGTGAATTTGAGCTACTTACGTAATCCACATTTGTATAGTAGGTGGATCAGCCTTTCGCCATTGTAATGGGATGAGAGCCTTGGCAGCCGCTAGCAAGTGGGCCAGTAGAGAGTGTCTGTGTAATGAAGTGTCAATCTGTGGAAGTCCCAGAAGGACCATGGTGGGGGTAAGGTCAATATGTCTGCCCAAGATTTTGTCCACTTTCGCCCCCAACCTCCTTCCAAAACGTACTGATATTCGGGCAGTTCCACCAAATGTGGGACGGTGAGCCTACCCCTGCGTCACATCACCAGCAAAGGTTGTCTGAGGAAAGACCCCGATGGTGTAAGAGTTCTGGTGTGCGATACCACCTGGTCAGCAACTTGTAGTGTCCTTCTTGTAGTTTGACGCATCTAGAGAAACCCATTGAGTTGGATAGGATCTTTTACAATCTGATTCTGTTAGAGAGACACCTAGCTCCTTCTCCCAGAAATTAACGAACAAGGGTGTAGAGAGTGCGCATTCATCAAGGAGACGTGCCCGGAATGTGGAAAGTCTAGCGTATCCCACCGTAGGGTTGGCTGCAAGAGCTAATTTTTCTAGCCACGTGAGGTCTTTACTAATGCCATACACCTTAAGCAATGAAGTGCACACCCTCCTGATCAAGTATGCCTGGAAAAAGTTAAGTGGCGGGAGAAAACAGTAGTTGGAGAGAGTCTGTAGTCGGTGGGTGTCCGTCTGTGAATATGTCCTTCAGTGTGGTGGATGACAGCAATGACCAAGAGGCGTCAGGCGAGAGAGTCAGAGGGGACAGGATGTAAGGGATAAGGGATCCCGATAATGCAGGGGATAGTTCTGGTTTTTGTCCCGTTTTATCTAATTTGAGCCTATTGTAGGCTTCTTTCATCAACAATGTGCCTTTGAGGATAGGACTAGTTATGTGTGCGACAGATGTTGGGGAAGGCAGCCAGAGGGCTCTTTCCCTGGGGATATTTGCTGCCCTCAACTGTGACTGTTCCAATGCGGTGCCCTGTAGCAGACTAGTGTTGGACAAGAGTTCAGCCCATCTCTGGAGGTGGGTGGTCTTGTACCATTGTCCCACATCAGGCATGCCCATTCCGCCATCCCTCCGCCTACGTAAGAGAAGTGCATGTGGGAGGCGGGGTTTCTTTCCAGACCACAAAATCCCGGAAAATAGGCGTTTCCACTGAAGGAGATGCTTAGTGGGCAGGGTGATGGGAACCATCCTAAGAGTGTACAGGACAGATGGCATAATGTATACCGATCCACGACAGGTAAGGGAATCGGTATGAATCTAGTTGCGATCTCACTTTCTGCAGTAGGGGGACATAGTTGAGGATGAATAGGTCCTGCTGGGAAGCCGGAAGGGAAATACCCAAATATTTGACTGAGCGTGTATGCCATTGATACGGTGAGGTAGCCTGCAGTGTGGATGCCCGGGACTTTTGCAAAGTTATGTTCAAGATCTCTGACTTAGAGTAGTTAACCTTAAAGTTAGAGAGAGCCCCATACTCCTCTATAATAGTCTGGATGCGCGGCAATGCCTCCTCAGGATTTGTAATCATAAGTAAAAAATCGTCTGCGAAAGCAGCCGCCAAATGCTCGTGTCCATCGACTTGCAAGCCTCTGATCAAGGGTTCCTGATGAAGGGCCTGGAGCAGAGTCTCCATCACTACAATGTACAGAGAAGGGGATTGGGGACACCCCTGTCTCGTCCCGTTCTTAATGAGGAACGAGGGAGATAGTGTGCCATTTACTCTGATTTGTGTGCTAGGTGTCGAGTATAGAGACATGATGGCTTTAATGAACACGGGTGGGAATCTCATTTTAAGTAGTTCTTGACATAGAAAAAAAATAGAAGCAAGGGTCCGGCTCCTGGGTGTGTATGTCCGATAAAACGTAACCTTTAATAGCGAATATTAAAACATGTAGGTTCGCCACTGGGTGGCAAGTGACATGTCACTTTAAAAAAAGGGGGTGAAATTGAATACCTGAGGGCATTTCTGTATAATCCTCCTCCGTTCTCCACAAAAATTATTGTAGAATTTGTAAATTTCTGTAAAGGAAAAGGTGATCTCTCTACCTTGGTAATAAGAGACTTTAAGGGGGTGATGGATGAAAATGCTGATAGATTTAGGGTAGGGAGACCTAACCCAAAAATGGGCCCAACCCCATTGGCGATTATTAGTCAGGAATTGGGATTAATAGATCTGTGGAGGGTACGTAACCCCGATGATAAAGTATTCTCCTGTCGGAACAAAAGCCGTCAGACATTCTCAAGAATAGACTTGGCTTTAGGAACGTCCACATTTAATCCAAAAATTGTTGAAATTAAATATCTGAACCGAAGTATATCCGACCATAACCCCCTTTTGGTGAAAATTAAAAGGGAAAGCAATAGAAGGGCAGAAATAAAAATAAAAGCACATTGGTTTAGTTTGTTAGGAAGCACTGGAGATCTTGAAGGGAGGTTAAAAAATATGATTGAAGTCAACTGGGGATGGGATTGTATGGGAGGCCATAAAAGGGTATCTAAGGGGCAAATTATTTGGAACCATTTGTAAATTGAGAAAGAAAAATCAGGAAGAAGAGAAAAGGCTGTTGAGTAGGGTAAAACAAGCAGAATAACTTTTTCTTAACTTGACAACAATAAAAAATAAAGAGCAGTGGGAAAGGTGTCACGAGGAAATAGGTTTAATATAGAGGTAAAAGTTAGGAATAAAATGGTTTTTTGCAGGGAAGCAAAGGTTTTGGGAGGGGGGGGGGAATGAACAAATAGCTCATATCTTTGATCAAAAACGAGAAAGATAGGAAAGGTATAACTGCGTTAAAAACTAAACAAGGAAATATTACTAATGATCCAAATATTATCCTCCTCTAGTATTGCTGAGCATTTTGAGAGAATATATTCCTCTGAAGTATCCTGCTCTGAGATGGAGGTTCGGTCAAATGTAGAGCAGATATATTTCCTGGCAATATAGGAAGATGATAGAATAGAACTTGATGCTCCACTAACTTTAAGTGAGCTAAATGGTGCTCTAGAATCAATTAGAGGGAACTCTTCTCCTGGAACGGATGGATTTCCATATGAAGTATACCGGAGATATAAGGAACATCTTATCCCCTGTCTTTTTAGAGTACTGACGGATGCATTGGACAATGGTACTCTCCTAAGATCAATGCTCCAAGCTAAAATAATACTTATCTTGAAACCTGACAAAAATCCTTGGGAAATTGAGTCTTATAGACCTATCTCACTTCTAAACACCCATTATAAAATATATGCTAGACTATTAGTAAATAGGGTTAAAGAAATAATTAATAAAGATCAGAATGGGTTTATCCCAGAACGTATGGGCAAATTTAATCTTAGGAGATTATACACAAATATGCAAATGATGCAAAAGAATGGACAAAAAGGGTCCCACTCCATCCTGTCCTTGGATGGGGCCAAGGCATTTCACAGGGTAGAGTGGGAATACTTGTAGGGGACAATGAGATCAATTGGCATAGGGGAGGAATTTATTAAAAAGGTGAGAATACTGTATAAGAATGCAGAAGCAAGTGTGGAGGTGAATGGAGACTCCTCAAGATGGTTTTTTCTATCTCGGGGGATCCAACAGGGTTGCCCATTGTCCCCTCTTTTGTTTGCCCTGTTTATTGAACCCCTAACAACCCAGATAAGAGATGACCCAAAGATAGAAGATTTTGGAGTAGAGGGTGAA